>NC_082342.1:71251425-71851425 GCF_027477595.1 Haemorhous mexicanus | reverse complement strand
AACTAAATGACTGTGAGCTTGCAGAGCTTTTCTTTGTCACAGTTAACCACATTCTTCAAGGGGATGTTGGCAGTAGTATTGTACCCAGAAATGTCTGGATTTGCACAGCAAAATGCATGTGGGTCTGCACTGCAGGTTGAAAAATGCTGTGAAAATGCAGTTATGTTTAGTGGATAGATTAGTCCAAAAAAAAAAAAAAAAAAAAGGCAGAAGGCAGCAAACAAATTAGCAGCGGTTTTTTCTTCTTTTTTTTTGGTAATGAAGAAATTGCAGTTTTCTCCATTGTGGTCCCTCTGAGAGGTTTCCTCCTACACCCACAAGAACTCTGACTCCCATTTTCTAAGTGTCCATTCAGCACAACACACCTGAACCTGTGCACACCAGCTGCAACCCACTGACATCTGATTGCTGGAGTGTCTTCAGCAACAGACTTTCCAAACAGCTGTCAGATTTCTGCCAGCAGAGAGGCTGACCTGGAGATTTAGGCTAGAGACACTTGATAGCATTCTTTCTTTACTCAATAAATATTTCACGGGACTCATGCATTTCTCCTTCAGAAAGATTGCCACGTGGGTTTAGCCTCTAGTACTCCTCTGAGAATAATATTGAGCCATTGAAGCACTGAGTATTTCGAGAAAGGCACTTCAGATAGCTCACAGAATCACAGAATGGGTAAGATTGGAAAGCATCAGTAAATATCCAACCAGCCTAGCCCAACTCCCTGCTCAAGGAGTGACCAACAGACTACCTTACTCAGGGTGGTGTCCAGACTGCTTCTGAATATTTCCACAGAAGGAGACTCCATAACCTCTCTGGGCCATCTGTTCCCTTTCTCTGTCATCCTCACAGCAAAGAAGTTTTTGACATGGGCGAACTATTCCCATTTACAGGAGGAGTCCATGCCTAAGCATGATTGTTATCTTTTCCTAAGTACAGCTGCATGATAAAAGAAAGCCTGGTAACATCTGAGGGCACAAATCCATATGTTATCTGCACGGTGGTTACACCTTGTAAACAAATCCTCTGTTCTTTCCACAGGTGCAACTCCTCCACAAGACTTAGTGAGATGCTCTGTGATAAACTTGGGTGGCACAGATGTTTACTTTGCCTGAAAGTCAACCAGCAGAATTTTAAAAAAGCGTCCTATTGCCTAATTGAGTTGTTTTTACAACAGCTGTCAGGATGAAGAGGGAAGAGTAGGTCAGCTGCTTCCAAAGGAATACAAAGGAATCTCAGTGAACATCACATGCATCATCAAATAATAGGCAAGTTAAAAATTGAAATGCAGGGATTCATACATAAAATTGCAAAATTTGACAAAAAGCTCATGGATGGCTTAATATGCTACTCATAAAATAGCATTTGGGGTGATTTCCTGTCTCACATCAAACTGTTAAAAAAGAAGAAGCTTTTAGAAAATCATCAAGATTGTACTTCCAAAATCTCTCTGAGTTGAAATTAATGAAAGACCAGATCCTTTCTGACAAATTCACATCCATCAGTTTTTATAGTAGATCCTCTAACTGTTCATGGAGAAAACAAAAGGTAGGCTCATTTTAAGAAGAAACTGCTGCCCTTTAATGTGGGACAACAGAGATTAGGAAACCTTTTTTGTTTTTAATACTGAAGTCCCAATTTCTCTTTGTGATGTGCATGCAACAATTTGGCAAGTGTTAATTTTTTAGGAAACAGCATTTCAATTGTTTCCATGACAAAATACTTGAAGAATGAATCTCACAGACTGACTAAAAAATGTCTTCATTATTTTAACTGCCCAATTTAATAAGCAAATTATAAAATATAGGAATGGATATTTTTATTTTTATTATATGTTCATTGTCAATTATCTCTAATAGAGCAAATAATTAAACTTGAATTATTAGGATAATTCCCTAAAATTAAGAAACAGTCACTGCCCTCCACTTTTACATATGTCAGGAAGCAAGTTGATGATTTGACCCAGGCTTTTCATTAATATGGCACAGGAAAAATATAAAAGAGTATATTTATGCACATATATAGACTTCACTGGCTCATAGCTCAATATAATTTGCCACTTAAGTACATTTTGAAGAGAAAAGAGTAAATCTGTACACAGAGATAGAAGAGACCATTAGAAAGCAGGCAGAGGGAATATAGGCTTGATACAGTATTGTGCTTTAGTAAACTCTAAATACTGCATCTTACATCATATCTGAAAAAATAATTCATACTGGCTTTCTGTGCTAGGAACTGAAAGACTGGAAGAACAGCAATAAAAGGCTACTCTTGGATGTCACAGAATTTTTCTTTTCAGACTGTTTTGGTGGTGTAAGGTATTTACTGATCTGGAAAACAGAGTAGATTAAATCTGAGCACAATTATACATATTTTGGAGGGGTTTTCAGGTGGCCTCAAGTAATGAGGGCCAGTTATGACTGACTGGTCATAGAAAAGTCAAGTTATCTGCATTACAGAGAGGGCAGCAAGCTGCCACAGGGAGGGGCAGCTGTGGCAAAACTGACTACATGAAGTAGGTCTCAAATGAATAGAAAAAGTGAAAAAAAGTGCAAAAGAGCTATTGCACAGCTATCTAACACCCAGATTCAGTCAGGAGCTGAATTTACGTAACATAGAAATATATCAAAAAAGATTAAGAGAATTGCCACAGTCCTTAACCCAGCTAGGGACAGGAATGTGCCTTGTAAAGTTCCTTGTTTCTTCTAGTAGATCCCACATGTGGGCAAAACCCCAGGGATCCTGCCTGGGAAGGGCTCTGTCCTAGTTCCAAGAGTTGCAATCCAGTCAATCCTGTGAGTGATGACAGCAGATAAACCTCAGACCTGCAAAATGCACAAATGCCTTTAAAAGGACCAGCAGACCCTACTCATGCCAGTAGCTGTAGCCAAACTAACGTGCCTCAGAAACCATCAAGAAAAGGAAGAAGTTAATTCTGGTCCTACTAAAGAGCAACTCCCCACTTCCTCACCCCTCAGAAAAAGCAACCATATTAAGACATGCACAGAGCATTTTGAATTATTAACAAAAATTTATGTGACAGTTGGACAGCCTCACATGGCATCTATATATATTACAGCAACCACGTAAGAGCTACAACTTGGATTGTGAATATAATTTAGAAGACTTGGTTTGCTCCCCTTCCCTTTTTTAGTATTCTAAGTGTATGCAAGGAAAATACAATTGATGATTACATGAATTCAATCTAAAAGGAAAACTAAACTCCAATTTGACTGGTAGCAAATAAAAGAGAAACTGCTATGTTCACTTAACTGAATATAACACTGAGCTGCTCATTGACTCCACTACCATTTCTCAGCATAAAACAGTGATTAAGTATTGCAGTTTTAAAGAACAACCTTTAAGCTCATTCACTAAATATATTTAAATGGCATTTGTGGAAAAGAACATGACCTTTCACTGAATGGTTTTATTGAATTTAACCTGAACAGGGGAGACTCATGCTGGCTGACAAGATTTTTGAGGGTGAAGAAAAGGTGATGCCATGTCAAAAAAAATTGTATCAGTTTGTGTTAATCGATGCAGTCTTGTACAATTATTTTAATATTAACTATTTCCTTTCCATAAGTGGCCAGTACACTGTGTGAGCCACTCTGGGCTGGGATTTCTTAGCCACGAGTTCTGAGTTTCGGATCAGACCAGGACACACACGGGAAAGACTACTCTAAGTTTGGAAGAACTCATGCAAGAAAAAAGCTGAATATCAAAGCCAGTTCTTAACAGAACTAGAAAGGCCGAAGCAATTGAAATTCTAAAACATAACAACAGCTGAAGCTGAGAGGAGAAGGAGGATTTCAGCCTTTTTAGTACTGCCTTTCTGTGTTCATTCTCCCCTTCCTCCCATAAACAAAAAAATATTAAAAATTAATTAAAAGGTATTTCTAAATCTTTAATCATTCTACGTGTCTGCAAAGCCTGAGGCATTGCCTCAAATGCCACAAGGAATGCAAAGCCAAACAGAGAGCTTAAATACAAAACTTGGGAGAAAATCTACACTTACTGAGTCCAGGCCAGCCATGGTGATGGGGATCTCAGCAGCAGCCACAAGCTGCCCTTGGGGTTCTGCTCAGGGTTCAGCAGAGCCTACAGCTGCTGGGACACTGGCACTCTAAAAGTCAGTGCAAGGGCATCAGGGCAGGCTGCCAACACTGCCAACTGCAGACTTTTTAGGCTGTGCCACCTATGGCAAGGAGGATCTCTGCCACAGTGCCCAGCTGCCATTGGAGTCAGGGCTGAGCTAGAGTTAGGGTTGCAGCTAGGCTTAGGGATGAGTGAACGAAAGAGCCTACAGCTCCAGGAGCAGCTGGAACAGGCATGCCAAGGCCATCCTGGCAGGGACACAACATTGCTGGTTCTACGTCTTTCAAATTTGGACCACCCATGGGCTCTGGGCTCATCAGTCCCAGCGACAAGATGCCTTTTGGGTTCCAGATAGATTGGAGATGGCAAGAGAGCCTAGAGCTTCAGGCACACTGTGGCTGGAATATGCATGCCAAAAGGATCATGGCAAGGCCACAACATCTTTCACATTAGGGGCATGGATAGGAAAGGGAACCTCAGCCAAAGCGTCGAGCTTGGTCAAAGCTTAGTGAGAAAATCCATGTAGTTGTGAAATGAACTGAACCCAATGAAACTGAATGGAAGTGCATTGAATTAAGCCAAATCTTTTCATTGGTTTCACCGAATTTTAGAAATTATTAAAATTTTCATTTAATGTCTTTATGTTTCTTTTCTTGTCTTTCCATTTCTAGCAATTTCTTGCTTTCTCAAGTTATATGAAAAACAAACTATTTACAAAGAAAGCCCCCAACAATAAACTACACTGAATGGCTCTCTGCCATTTTTTCTCTGTTTGAAGGAACCCCTTCTCCCTTGAAGAGTGTGCCTTTCCCCTGGCCAAAGCAAGGAGGTGAGGGGAAATCAAATAACATCCAGGTCTTAGCCATGCCCTCTCCTAGCTATTGCAAAAGTTAACTTTGTCCTGGCAAGAACCAGGACAATTTACCTGTCAGAAAGCACAAAAACATAAATTTCCATTGTATCATTGTCTCTTATTTTCCTTAATGACCAAAGACACAGCTCAAGGTATGATTAGGAAAATATTTTTTTACTAACTGCAACCAATGACGTTGAAAGCAGCCTTTCACTTTTGTGGCCCCAGCCCCTTCCTGCTGTGATCTGTGCTATTTAAATTCCTGCAGTCAGCATATACTATCACACCACACTCTCATATAAACCAACACACTAACCACAGTACCACCTAAAACCAGGAAGTAACCCTTTGTAGTTTCCATACTTCTGCTCTTCTTGGAGATGGGCTGAACAGGGATGATCAGCTCTCCTGCTAAGCAGCCCATAGAATCATGGAATGGTCTGTGTTGGAAGGGACTTTAAAGACTGGCTGCAACCCCCCTGCCATGGGCAGGGATGCCACCCACTGGATCAGGCTGCTCAGGGACTCATCCCGTCTGGCCTTGAACACTTCCAAGGATGGGGCATTCACAGCTTCTCTGGGCAACCTGTTCCAGTGCATCACTGCCCTCACAATAAAGAACATAAATCTATCTACTTTCAGTTTAAACAGGTGTATGTTTGTACTTTCTTTACCCTAAATTACTCCAAATGCCCCCTGGAAGTCTCTGACAGAAGAAGTGAATTTTCCTGAAAATAAATAACTTCCTTTGCATAGTGGAAGACCACACAGCCAGTGGCAATCAGGAAAATCCAAAAATTCTTTGCATTTAAAGCCAGTGATTTACAAAACCTACAACTTGACTTAATTATAAGGTCAATGGGGAAGAGACCCCCTCAGCACAGTGAGCACAGAAAAGAGACCTGACCCTGGTCTGTACCTGTAAAGCACTGCTGAAGCAGGGCAGAAGGAAAGAAGTGATAAGTATCAAGTCACTTGTGGGTTAGCTGCCAAAGAGACATCACTTCTTCTGCCAGCAACAAGACTGGCAGTAAATAATCACTGAGCCAGCCTGACAGTGGGTAGGGAAGTGACAAGACTGCCACATTTCCCTCTCCAGCATGGCTACTAAGCCCAAGGCTTGCTGCTTGGCAAGTGAAACACTGCCATCAATTACTGACATTACAGGGAAAGGCTGATAGAGGCTGAACATCAGTTTGCTTCCCATTTAATTTGTCAGGAGTACAAAAATCTGAATTCAGTGCTGGAACGTGAGCGTGGAGAAGATAAAACCAATAGCCACAGCACAGGGTGTGTCCAACCTCTTGGCCATAACCAGCAGTGAAGAAAATGCACAGGAGAGTGCTGCAGTCTGAAGGTAACTAGGCAAACACATCAAATTCTGTCCAATGCAACCCACAGGGCCAATCCCATACTGCCAGAATGAAGAAAGTTCATACTCCAATGCCAGAGGAACTGGGACAACAGAACTTGTCCAGCATTTATTTGCACTGGCTGTTATTTGCCCAGTCTTGTTTTGAAAAGCTGGCAGATGAAGGCCACTTTCTACCCATTCCAAGTGTTGAAACATGTCTCAGAGGTTCAGGACTTAGTACATGGGCAGAGAAACACCACTACTCCTTTTAATCTGACTTAATTCAGTACAGAGGGATTAGTCTGGAAAGAAGTTTGACTCACTAAACCTTTTAGGATTGGAAGTGAGCATCTTCCACACAGACAAACTGAGTGCTGAAGACAAAAAAGTTCAGATTTTGGTCAAACTTAGATCTAAAACAAAACCAAACATATATCATCCTTTTAAGCATTCTGCTCACAGGTTGGTAGGCTGAACACTGAAGCTCATGGGTGCCACAAATACGTATGGAAAATTCAAACTTAAGTCCTCATGTGGAAAATAATTAATCAGTAGAGCTGCACAGATCCATTTTACAAACATCCAACTAGAAAAATTGGAAAATACTATTCGCAGCCTCTTTTTAAAAATTGTGTGGGATCACAAACCCATCACTCAAGAGTCCAGGACCAGCTGATAGCTTGAAATTCAATTTTATAATTTAAGAAAGAATTCAACCTCAGAATATCTTTTGGTGAAGTAATCATCTATCACAAAATATAGTCTGTGATGGAAGGGACCCACAAGGACATTCAAGTCCAACTCTTAAGTGCATGGCTCATACTGGGATTGAACCCAAAACTTGACAGGAGTTAAATTTTTAAATACTATTTATTCTGGTCTCTTTTTTTTTTTTTTTTTTTTTTTTTTTTTTTTTTTTTTAAGAAGAAAAAAATTCACCAGGTTTATAAAAACTACCATTTACTTAGTTTGAAATCAGAGGCTTCAGGAACATCACAAATAAAATTTCTAGTCCAACAAAATACAAGAGCACTGAACACTTTCCCAGCATTACAGAACATTGTTTTCATCACTCTCTTGAATCTCCAGCTTCTCTCTCAAGCTTCCAGAAAAACCCCTGGTGATACCTGTACAAGACCTCTTCAGCACCCACAGAAAAACTTATAGACCAGAATGCCAAGGTAGCTGCAATTTAACCAGCACCATGCACACCATTCCCAGCTGAGGCAAACCAGCATAGTTCTGCTAATCTTTCTAACACTCTGCAGCAGCAGAGTCTTCATTGTGTCCAGCCAAGGTTATCCCTTAGCAGCCTCACTAATGGGCTTTGCTGATCTCAGTCATATTCCTGCTCTATCTGGACAGCAGTGAAATAAATCTCCAGCAGAGCAGGCTCTCCTTTCACACAAGCTGCTGGAGTTTCCTGAACAGCAGAACACACCCGTGGGCTGCACGGGGAAGCCTTTTTCCCACGCTAGAGAACAGCAGTGGTGTTGCAAAGAGCCTGTTCCATCATGGGAGGTAAGAGGCAAGCAGCCGACTCCCAGGCTCATGGTCATTGAGTGCTCTGCATAAAACCAGCGAGGCCCTGTGGGAATCAGAGCTGCAGACAATCTACATGCAGGAGAACAGGATTACAAACACACCTGTTTTGCTGCTTCAGCATCGAGCCTGATCAGAAGATAAATGCACTTGCTGAATAGTGTAACCATTCTTGTTATCGTGGAAAAAAAACCCAATGAAGCAGGACAGATGAGAGAAAAAAATAACACTTCAATTGCAAAAACCAGTGAGTGTAAATATCTGCTTCTTAAGGGATGACCAAAGAGCATTTTTGCCCTTGTCTATTGTAATGTCCCAGCCTTGTGGGGAACGGAGCACCCAAGATTCCGAGATGCCCATGGTCAAAAAGAATGACTAATTTTTGCAGAGGTCTGCAAAAATCAGAGGGTCTGCATAAACTCAAAGTTTTATTAGTAAATTACACACTTGGCATGGAAAACAGTATGTTAGTTCCTCACCTATTATATATAAACATATGGCATGGGGTTTTGGATAGAGGGGTAAGATAAGGAAGAGAGAGAAAAGAAAGAAGGAGAGAGAACCAGTCTTGGTTTCAGTGTGAGTCCAGCTGATGGGATGCCCAGGGTCCTGGGGATGCTGCCTGGGTTTAGTGGGGGTACCATCTTATAGATAGATTTCCCTGCCCTGAAGATTTATTTCTCACTTTCTATGAAAATTACTTATTATGCATAGCCCTTTCCTCTGGAAATGGGCCAAAGGGTTTCAGGGTTCTTTGGTGGTCTTCATCCCTCCCTCTAGACCATGCCAACCTCTCCTTCCTGCACTTGCACTCTACTGTGTTCTGCTTATCTTCAGGAACAAAGACAAGGATTTTATCCTGGAAAGTCCTGCACTACCTCTGTGTGGGTCCCTTCCCCAGGGACATTTTGTTCTTTCTCACAGCAGGTTATTACTAATGATCCGTGGTTGGCTCCACAGCCATCAGCTGTTTGAGACATACACATTAGCCCTGTATCTTCTGGTATTCTACATCTCTTGATACTTTTATGGAAATATTTCAGAGACCATAGCCTTGATAAACTGAAGGGAATAATTCAAATGCTCTCTAGAGCTAGGTGAAAGGATACTTTGGTTTTACAAGCCTTACAAAGTCAGCACCTTCAGTTGGCATTTTCTGTGCTATCCAGATTTATGAATAACTCATGATCTGGCAAAGACATGAGGATTAAAAGATTATATAAACAGTTTTTCTGAATAGGCAGCTTTCTTGGCTTCAAGTCAAAGCTGTTACAGAGAAATAGGATTTAAGAGGACATTCAGTGTACATGATACCAGAAATTTGCTATGTTGTAACACTATGTAGCTACAAAATGCTATAGTGAGTAACCAAAAAGGACATTAGTGTAATAAAGCTGAATGGATAGTGCAGCCTGTGTATCCCTCTCTGCTTACCATCTACTCATATTTTCAGTGTCAAACTGGCATTTATCAGCCCACTTTTTGTTTTCCATTTAGCACAACATCACTAGAAGAAGCAGCTGAACTGGAAAGGGTTAGGTGATGGTGAAACCCGGGTGGTTGGTGTAACACAGAAGGTCTGAACAACCTAAATATATTTGTACATTGACAGGGGCAACCCCCAGTTCAGAATCACCTCTCCTTTACGCCTGAGTCGACACAGTACTGAGGGAGGGGAACACAAAATACTATTTAGCAGGTGCTAGACATGCCATGAACTATCACAGGCAACAGAATGCTCCAAAGAACACTGAGTCCACAGGTAAGAAGCTAAAAACATCCAATTATTTCAATGGCAAAGAGCAAAGAAGTGATTTGTCACTTTTTTGTTTACTTGCTGAGACACAAAAATACTTGTATGCATGGAAATTGTTGACAGAAACACATGCACATTAGAAATATGCATTTTGCACAGAGTATTGTGAATAGAACAACTTGTGACTGCCGTTCTGCAGGGCACTGTGCTCCAGGGCTGTGGTTTATTCACACACAGAAGCTGTGCCTGGCTGAAGCTGCTTGTTTACCAACTTCCTCCATTGCAGTGGGACTTTTTCTGAACTGTCTGGGGATTTTCCTCTGATGTATGCAGACAGGAGTATGCTGGTAGAACCCCCAGCTTTAATAGCGAGCAGCACATATATATATCTAATAGACGTGACAGTTGCCTTGGCAGGAACTAATTTTATTTCAAGTATCACATGAAAGTATAACTAGTGTCTCTCTGAGGAATCTTGTTTACATGGGCATCAAGAGACAGCAGTTGTTGTCTTTGCAGAGCTAGACTTTGATGAAAGGCCACAAGCCAGACCTCTCACATCAATATCTGCCAAACATAGCAGGCATTAACTGTATTTTTTGCAACTGACACTTCATGCTGAGAAATAGGAATAAAATGTCATCTTGTCCCCTTGTCTGTCAAGACACATCAGCATGGAAATCTCTTACAGGTGCTTCCCCAAGACAGGAAAATTTAGCAGAACCACACACGACTTTGGGTATGGCCATTCCAACAAAGGCAAATCAAAACCTTAGTAATTATGCCGGAAAAGCTATGCAGCAAAATTCCATTATGAACATTAGCTCTTATTTGAATATTTGCCTTAATAAATGTAAATAAATCCTTATACAACCTCAGATTTTTTTAATGCACTTCAGGATTATTTCTCCTGTGTTATAAAAATTCTCCTGGGAAAATTCTGTGTTGCAGTTCACTGAGAGAACATCTTTCAATTCAAAATGTCCACCCATAGAGGTAATCTTGCATTTTGTGTTTAATGTGAGCAATAAGGCTTTATGTACAAGTGTGAGAAAAAAACAAACCAAAAATGCAACAAAACCCAAAAAAAGGACATACGAACAATCTAAGAAAGAACAAAGAGAATTAATCTAGCTCTAGAAGTCTAAATCAACTTAAACAAACAAAAATACAATCATAAGCTAGAAAGCTGATTAAGTAAAAATAAAAGGAACATTTTTAAGGGCTAATTAACCACTGGAACAATTTATGTTGACACTTTTCACCATTTGCATACTTCAGATCTACACAGAGCTTCCTTCCAGCAAAGAACACCACTGTTCACACAGTGAACAGTGTTCAATATTGTGTTCAATATGGGAATTGCTGGATGAGAGATTATGATCATGCAGCAATACAGGCAGACCAAATATTTCAGTAGCCTGGTCTGACCCTGAAATCTGTGAATTTCCAGCACAGAAGGGCCATATACAGTTGAAGCAGCAATAAATGGCACATCTGGTTAAGTGCCTGAGGACCAGAGCAAATTCCAGTTCAGGGAATCAGAAACACTTGCTCTGGCCCAGGTACCTGCAGAAGGCCATTTAGGAGGGCACACTGTGCCAAACACACAACCCTGCTCTCACTGGGCTGTGTTCATGAGCTGCCCATTTGATGGCCTGAGCACTTTCTTTCTTCAATTGCAAACAATAAAAAGAAACTGTTGGTACATACACACTTCTACATGTTTTTTTAAAAAAGTGGTTTTGTTCTTTATACAATATCAACTGCTAAGGAGAACCCAGTAATTCCCACTGCACAATATGCAGGTCTTTGGAGTGTTTGCCGCCTACAGCAGGTACTTAACTGGCAAGTTTGTTTCAAGTTGGTTGAACCAATTAAAAAAATTCTGCAGTTTTAATAAACTGATACCCTACTGCTCACCCTAGAACATCCCTTTTGAGAAGAAGCACTTTACATCATCCTCCTATGTTGTTTTATGTTGGTGCCCCTAGCTACCAAGAAGCATGGAGAGCTAAACTGAAAATGCTAAAGTGCTTCCAGCATGAAGCTGCTCTTTTGTGCAATTATGCCTGCTGCTAATAAGCCTTCCATTACAGCCATGGCACAGGTTTTGCTAATCCATTACAAATGATTGGCTGGAATTTAAAACACTGCTGCAAGCATACCACTTTTCACACTGAGCTCACATTGTCAGATTTCAAACACTTTCCATAAGTGACAAGGCTGGGCCATGCAACAACAGCTATTACCTAAGGGAAGTGTTGAACTTATCACTTGAACTCTCCCTTGGGATTCACCTGAAAAGTATTTTACTGAAAATAAGAAGACTGACTCTGACCATTTCTGGTGTCAGTGTGAACTACAGACTCAGACATCAGGTTCTAAAAATGAGCTTTGCTGCATAAATCCTGAAACTGATCAGCATAGCCTCTGGTGTGAAAGCTTGCCTGAACAGGTGAACTCATAGCTAATTCATGTTGAAATTTCTGACAAATCTCCTGTTCTAAAAACTCTAAAAAAAACTCTCATAAAAACTAAGAACACATCCAGTACCTTGATTTGTACTCCAAGATGCCTGATTTGTTCTTATGTATTAGACATAACGTTTCTATTTTTGAAGTGCCACTCTATTTAAACCTTGACCAGTCACAGAGCTGTTACCCATAGAGCACTCACTTCCAAAGCTGCATTCAAACATACACTGCAGTTAGTTAGCTGACAGACTGCAAGCATAAAGAGAGGGGAGATTTCAAGAGTTCTCAGATAATTCTGGAAATTTTTTTAAGCCAATTAAGCCCTAAGTAAACAGGTGTACAATAATGCAGGTGCCACAGTCTGCATGTCTGTTGATGTCAGTGAAGCTTAGACATCCAAGCACTTCCCCTAACAGTGAACTTGTTCTCACCAGCCCATGGAATCACACCTTTGCACCACTGGCTGCAAGGAGCTGATGTGCATTCAGTTGTTTACTCATACATCTCTGCTACCAGTACTACAGCATCCTGCAAAACCTGCCCTGGCAGCTGCATGAGTATCTCCCAGGCTTGCACCCTATCCAGACCAGCCCTGGGTAGATGTTCCAGAAAACAACACCCCAAGCAGCACCCTGCACCTGGACACAGCACACAGCCCTAAATGTACTCAGAGTTTAGCAGCAGTGCTCAGTTCCAGCTCGCCTGTACACCCATGCATTTGAAGGCTGTAACTTTAAACAGCAATTCTGCAGCTGATGAACTGAGGGCGAGCAATTGGTTCTTCTTCCTTGAACATTATCTTAAAAAAGAATCCAACAAAATACAGCAAAAGCCTCCACTAGAAATCATCTAGCTAATTTTTCTCCGCTGGAATTGTTCTCTTTACCACTATCCCTACCTTGTAGAGCTTAGAGAAGCAGCTAATTAACGAAACAGGGAAAAAGAAAGCAAACAAAAAGAACCCAAGAAGACATCTCAGACACATTTCCATGATGCCAGGTGGGGAGAAAGGACCAAGATTAAGACAAAGTTCTCTTATATCACAACACTAGCATCATTTAGCAAAACCCTTTATATGAGATTACAATCACAGAAAGGGCTTTTTAATGTGTAAGGTGGGTGCACTTCCACACTGCCATCTTGTGTCAATACCAGGTTTGCTGAACTTGAGAGCCCAACATGCTCCAAACACTTCAGCAAGGATCAAAACGGACAAATACAACATTCATTAAGTGGGTTCCTCTGCCTGTACCCCTCCAAGGGAAAGAGGGGACAACGGAATTTTTGTTATTCACATTTGCTAATGTGAATTAACAAATGCAGATTTGAAGGAGCCTTGTTTAAACCAGGACTTTATCACGGGTGGAAACTCAGGTTCAGCTCTTCAAGAGTTTCAATTTCAGCTCTTTGAGGCCCACTAAATTTGAAATCCCACCCATCTGTGCACAAGCAAGCTAATGAAACAACCCAGCCTTTTTGCAGACATTTTGTGGGAAAATGAAATTGGAACCTGCAGGGAAGTACTTGACACCATCTAGGAGAAGCCAGCCTGGCTCAGAGCATGCCACTCCAGGCTGCAGGACATGAGTCAGGCAGCATTGCAGACCACAGGCTGCCGAATTTTCTTTCCTTCTATTTTTCACCACCAACCCATTTCCATGCCCAAGTGATTCCCATGGACAGGGAAACATGACTGGGCTCCAGATACAAAAAACAACATCACCATCCCTAAATTTTCTCACAGTTCTGCTGTACAACACAGCACTGGGAAAGGGGGAGTCACGGACAGGCTAAGATAAATTCATTGGTTAGAGGTTGAGAAACTTTGACTTGTGACCAAAAAAACCAGTGTGTCTCAGTGTATTTCAGGGCTGGTAGTGGAGACTGTAGGTATCTGGAATTTGGGGGCCAGGAGGACAGTGGTTCATTGGTTCAATATTGTAGACGCTGTCTACAATAAATGAAGTCTGAAAACTACCATGCAGAGGGCCATCACACCATATTCATCCAAGGTATGCGCCTTAAGAGAAAGCCAGATCTGCACAGTACCTAAATCAGATTCTGAATAGCTTTCAGGGAAGCTTCTTCCACAAGCAGCAGAGAGGACTCCAGAGAGCTGTGTGAGCAGGCAGTGTGACTATAGTCTGTACTTGATGAGTAGGGTCTTCACATTGCAGTGCTGTCATCTGTGGTCTATCATGTCATTATACTTACCACAACAGTAAAAACCAATTTAAACACTTTACCAGTCTTTAACTGAATACCAAAAAGCAGAGTCAAGTATGGACGATGAGGCATTTTAGATTTTTATGACAGTTTTTAAAGGAAAAAGTAAAAATAATGTTTGGCACTTTAAAATTCAGCAAGCAACATTCAGTTACAAGCAGGAGAAATAGCAGGAGCACAGGTTATATCTCCCACTATGCCAAAACAGCACAATTTTCCCTTGTTGTCCCCAGCTATCACAGCCACAATCTCTCTTCCCAATCTCTGGGCTCTCCTACACACTGCCCGCCTCAAAATCCCCTGAGAGCAAGGAGCACCCTAAGCTGCTTTGCAGACTCACTGCAGCTCTTCATGGTGCCATATACAAGCTCACACTCAAGAGCTCTCCTACACCTGCCAGCTTCCTCTTCCTCAGTTTTACCCACAAAATGCTCCCCCAAATTCCTCTGATTCACTTCCTATGTTTTTTCACTGCTTCCAAGGATATAGACACAGAAGGGTACACAACCAGGCATGACAGGATTTGGGGAAGCCACCGTCCAGAACGATTTCGAAGCCACCACTGAGACATAGAGCACATTCCAGCTGTGTTTTCAAGAGGAGCAGAATCTAAACCAAAAATATTTTTGGCACTTCATTCCTAGCAATACCAGAGAAATTCTGAGGAACATCCACCTCTTTCATTTTTTCTTCAGGGATGGCCATATAGTCTCACCACTGGTACTGAATATTCAAGGGAAAGAGCATGAGGAGCTTGACAAAAAAGCTGTACACAGACTTTGATATTGACTACAAAGGAAGAGAGAAAAGGAAGAACTATTGTTCTTGCATATACTTATGTGAACAACTCAATCCTGTCAGAACAAATATTTTTCCCAAGATGAAAGTCAAACAATTTTATATTTCCACACACTACCTTAGACATGTTTAGCCGAACAGAAAGGACAAAAACTTCTAATAAATGCAACATCTGATTTTTTATTTACAAATATATGGTAATTCAACAACCATTCTCCACTCAGTTTGCAGAGGAAAAAGTGATAGTTACATTTCCAAACAGGAAAAGAAAACTCTCTCTCTTAAATGGATTCCACAGAATATTATGCCAACACCACTGAGCAAATTCTGAGATTATTCTTTGTATTTAGGTTTGAAAAAAGCACATAATTTTAGAAACCAGCATATGGAAAGCAAACACATTTGTGTGCATTTAAATGCAGCTTCATATTAACCTAGAGAATTCACTTTCAGTGTATGTCAAAAATAAAGACAGCAATTGCAAATATATATTTATATTAGCTATTTCTCTAACGCTCATTTCAAGAGCTTAGAAACAAAATACCCTCTTCATATACCATTGGAAAGTCAACTAGTTGATTATAAGCCTCAAAAATATTTTGAAGTTATTACTGAAAATATACTTATTCTCTCTTGTGCTCTTGGTACTTGAAGCCGAAAATGTGAAAGCATTTTTCCCAGCTATTTCCTTACTGCAATTACTTCCTTATAAATAAAAATAGTTACATGAAGAATACAAGGTATTGCTATGAAGACTAGACAAGCAAGAGTTACTCTTAGAAAAAACCACACACACACACACAATATATATATTTATAGATCTACATCAGCAGCAATCACCTCTTCTTGTATCTGCAACAGTGGTTTCATATCTTCATTTGCTTCACATGGAGGTTGGTTGTCCAGCTGTTAGGGAGAGACAAAAGAAACTGTAAGTCTAGTTTCTGAAGAACTTTTGTGACAACAATTAACATTTTAAAGTTTAAAATAGTCACTTAATATTCAAAAAACATTTTAAAAGTTCAAATACTTATTGAAAATAGTAACATACTAATGTATGCATTCTGAATCAAGCAATCCAAATTTAATGAACAATACAAATTTGAGTTGAATCCAATTACAGCACTGCAAGTATTTCAGGCCAAGTCATATTCCACAGAACATGCACTTTACCAAAGTCTTAAGAATTACTTTTAATTTATTTAATTTATTTTTAGTATTAGCACAGAGATAGAGAGATAGTTTCTCTAAATTTGCCTTTCAATAATGAAATTAAAATTTGCTAAATTACTGTAACAATATAAAGAACTTTTTTATCCTCTCTGCATACCTTTGTAGGTACCTGCCAATACAGTGGTGTTTCACTAGAACGTTCCAAGTTTAAACCACAGAATTAACACAAAAATGTGCAAAAATATCACATAAAATTACATAAAATTGCAAAGTGAGTATTAATAACCCTACGGTTTATCAAACCTTTTAGCCAACACGCTCACATTCCAAACTAACAAATAATTAGCCAGGTTGACGTCAAATGCCAACTGCAAAAAACAGGAATTCACATCACAGGCCAGTGCTGTGCTGCCAATACATTTTCGCTGCAGTAATTGCATAGCTGGGTTTTGTATTATTCAAATAGCTGATTTCAATTACTAATCACTAATTTGAGTACTGTGTTCTGTACCTACAAGTTCTTACAACTCCTGATTTTACTTGTATCTCATAGAATTATGTTTTGAGGTGCCCACTGGCCCAAGTAGATGCAGTCTGAAGGGAAGGGAATACAAACGTTTCCTCACAGATCAGCTCTGCTTCTGAAAGGCACTGCTGTGACTTTATGGGCTGTAACGTCAAAGAGAGACTAAATAGCAATTCATCCATAATAAAATTACTTATCCAACTCATCCAGCAATATTTCCCCCCAAAAGAAAAGACAGAGAAAAAAATAATGTGAGCAAGCTTCAGAGTGAATCTCTCACACATTTGGGTGCTTCAAATAGGAACACAGTCACTTCAGTGTAGTCTTGTAATCAACAAGGAGATACATTCTCCAGACTTTAAATTAGACATATGACCCAGTGCCCTGGATCACCTCCAGATGGAAAGGAGTGATTCTCTTCCTCCTTCCACTGATCACATTAGCCTCTGTGAATGAGCTATTACCCTCATGGGGTGTTGCGCTTTCTGCTTTTAGCTCGGGTATCACATCATCATTTCTGTGACTTCTCTTCATGGAAGTCAAAAAGAGCCTGCAAACAGCAACAGCATCAGATGCAGAGCTTCTCTTTTCCTGAGCTAGGTCTCACAGCCAGCAGCTGCCCAGTTCCTGCTCAAGCACTGTAGCATGAATATCCTGCTCCCTTCACTGCCTTCCAATCCACGATGAGAAAAATGTGCCAGGCTGATAAAGAAACACGGACATTTTTCCCAGGAAGTAATTCAGAAATTATTTCCCTTCCCTGATTTTCATTATCCTATGGAATTCCACATTTTCTACATTAAAAAAGAGCTGTATAAAACTCCTGACACTTATCAAAATTAGGAAGTTGTCTACCATCGTCTATGACAGCAGAAAAAAAGACCTAAATACCACTACACAAAGCCTTAGCATCATGCTCCAGTAAATCAGAATTCTGCAAACCATAAGAAGGAAAAAAATTATACTGCACCTTTTAATTAAGATCTGTAAGTAAATCAATTCCTCCTGAACTTGTACCTAAATGAATAACCAATTACAGACCTATAATTCCAATAATAATAGCATCACAAAAAGAAACCAGCATTTGTGCCACCTGCACGAGATAAACTAATTGCTTTCCAGATATGTATTAGGACTGAATTAAATACATATTTCAGTTTACTTTTAAAGAAAATGTAGACACTTTTTCAAAAAGGCTTCTCTGTTATCAAGACAAGCCTGTTTAGCACCTGACAGCTCCTTGACACCACTTTCTCAGATCTATAAAGGAAGGAAGATGACTATACCATGCTGTCTGCTTGAAACTGTGTAATAACAAGTTGGTAAAATCAGCTACCAGTGAGTTAGAAGTTAGGAATGACTACCCTACAAAAGACAGAAACTGGCAATCAAACCTTGCTGAACCTATTCACTAATTTAAAGCTAAACATGAAAGCTATCAAGTGGCTCAGCTGTGCAAACACTTGAGGTTGTAGAGCACAGAGAAGAACTACAGTCATGCACACTGCAGTTGGATTGCCTTACTTTTAAATCTGATATAGCAGTCGTTGCAGAAGAGTTTGTTGTTTCGGATCCTGACTTCAGCTCCAGAGCGGGATCCACCAAGGTCGCATCCACAGGCAACACACTGTATCACACATGAATAATTAGTAACTCCTTCCAAAATACTAAGAAACAAAAATGCTGTTCAAAAGCAGCTCAGATTAAGCTCAACAAAGCCTGAACCATAACCCCACAATCACTAGAAGCAAATGTACAATGATTAGTAGATCAAAATGCAACCAACCCTGAGGAATTATTTTGAGGCGACGACTGGACAATGAATAGCAGAGCTACACCAAGTAAGCAAACATAAAGCAGACAGTTTTTAGAGATTAGGTAATTTAATCTAATTTGAATTTTGGTTTTTCTGAATACTAAAACTGGTTTGGCACAAAGAAAATTTTGTTCTCTAGATGTCAACAGGAATTTTGGCACAGAACACCTGGGTGTGCTACTTGCAGATTTCCATGTGGCACTACATGCTACTGGTCTCCTCAGTCCCTTGGCACTTAAAGCAGAAAATACTCAGGCACTCCCAATTTCCTGGGTTTGCATCATCGAAACAAGTTCTGAGTTGGAGAGATGGGGCTGATTTAATTTTTCTTGCATAAACACATAAGGGGCTTGACCACTGCCATGCTAACATTAAACTATTTAGCTATGGTAGCTAAACATGTACTTGCTGTGAATATGGACCACATCTGGAAGGAATGTAATCCAAAACATAATACTCCCCTTACTGAATTTATGAAGGACAGATAGTTTCCCTGCTTAACCAAGTAATGAATCTTTTGGATGGCAGTCTTTTCAACAGCTCATTAATTTTCAGAAATTTGAAAACCAGAAACTTGGCATTTTCTTATGTAGGTCATGAGCTACAGGTGGACAGTCTCACACAGAATACACGTCCTGCAGAAAAGGGAATGGCGACTGATCGCTATGGATTAGTCCTGTCTCTCCTGCTCAGGGAGGCAGAACCAAGAAGAGCTTGGAGTTAATCCCTAGTAATACTCCAGGTGATGCACTTGAGCTGGGCACAGAAGACAAGTGTTCTGAACTACACACAGAAATCTCTTTCTTGAAGTCAGAGAAAAAGTAGGATCCAACAGCACCTCCAAGTCATAGTCTAATTCCACATCAAGTCCAAGGGCAGGGGAACGGGACTGCTTTGCTGTCTTTTGCAGGCAAATATTTATTCTTTCAGCTCTGCAAATGCCCCAAGCTGATGGGAAATCATGTTAGTAGGTCTAAGTCTGAGTGCTGGGCATGAGCTACTACACTTAATTTGTGACTAGGGCTGAATAGCATTAAACACACCTTTTGCTTTTTTTCTGGGTTTATCCTGCCACTTTTAACTCTTCAAACATGCCTTTATTTGGAAAACACCACATGAACACTGTGTGGTAAGGTTAGCTTCAAAAGGATGGGTCATCTTAAATGATTTAATTGCCGGAGTCCAGGCTGAGATTTTTTAATTTTTTTTTTTAGAGGAGCTGCTTTCTCTGGGAGAAGTGGTTCAGCATTTTCCGATATTTTGCCACCTATTCGAAGAAGGAAATCTTTGATCTCACAGTCCATGTGCTCATCTTGCTTTTCCAAGTCCTACTTGTTAACTCTGGAATTTAAGAAACACTTCTAGAGTCGAATGCTGAATGCCTGCAAATGGGACTGCCTCATGGAAATATGCATGCACCAGGCTGTCAAGAGTAGAAGGCAAAGCAGGTGATTAGTAAGAACCCCTGTGAGCATAACACTGAGTAGCCATGCGTGCTCCTGATTAGTTCCTGTTCCTTCACGATGTGACTCCCAGCTCTCACCTTAAAGCACTGTAAATGATAACAAAGACCAAGAGACTCAATGATCATGGCTGCTCCTTTGCCCAGAATGTTATTACAGTATGAACAGATTTTCTTCCCACTGACTGACCTAAATATAGAATGAAAAACCTTAAAACCAGATTGAAAATGTTCAAAAGACAAAGAAGAGTTATCAAACACTGTTTGAGATTAAAAATAAAAAACACATGGGTAAAAACCGGGCTATTGGGCTGCTTGGGGAAAGTAAACTGAAAATTAATATTATTTAGAGTAGATCTGAAAGCCATGGAAAGCTGTAGAGTTATAATTTACATCAAATTTAAATAGGAACAATTTAAGAAATCCTGTGACATTCTTGGCACATATCTCATTGTATAAAATAGTTTCTACAAATAAAAAGTGTACTGTAAAGTTTGGAGAGTAAGAACAAAGGTTTTGTGCTCCTGCCTTCTTAGCTGCGGGGAGCTATCCAGAAGGCGAAGTTTTAGCCAGCACCCCTTCCAAGTTCCACCATCTGCACCTTGTTAGATAAAAGAAGGCTAGTCCTGGACATAAAATATTATGTTAACTCTTTGAGCGTAAACCATTTGAAGGTCAGTTTCCATAGATCTACCAAGGTGTTAGCAAATGGAAGTGAGAACAAATAAGCAAATATGGTTAAGAAGGTAATTTTCTTACATCATAAAGGACATAAAAGATTAGCTTAAAAAAAAAATAAATGGGGTGAATTTATCACTAAGTGCCTGAGAGTGCAAGAGCTAGGGAAGCAGTGTTCACTGTTGTTATTTATAACACATGTAATTTTGTGTGGGATGATTCTCTGGAGTACTATCCCAAAGTATTTTTAAAATGTTTTAAGTACATAAAACAGCAGAGTTATCTACCCCACCACAGTTGAATTCCATTTTTGTTTCGAAATATGTTGCAATTCTTGCTTTCTCCTCCTAGATTAAAATCAACATCCTACTCTGTAATTCTCCAGGGTCATGGGTTATGAGCATTCCTGAGTGCTCCTCAAGATGATATTGACCACATGCCAGGAAGTGAGGAGGAGAGACCAAGATGAGGGTCATAAAGCGTGGGCTTCAGGAATCTTTTGTTAAAACAAACCAAGGAAAATAAATGTCAGAAATGCCATCTGGAACAGGCTTTTGCTAATCACTTTGGTAACCAACACACAGCTTGGAGACTGCAGATTGATTATTCAAATTCCTTTGTTTTTTTAACCAATGTCAAGTAGTGATGACAAACCTGGGGAATTTTCTGAGTGACTGGAGCAGGGAGGTAATACCAGCCCGTAATTCCACTGTCCCCTCCAGCTAGAAAACTCCAGGTACTTGTTAATCAAAGTTATGGGCAAGAATAACACATATGCTGTAAGTCCAGCATATACACAAACTCTGCCCTTTAGTGCTGTCCAACATTTTTATCTTCCCAGAACAAGGGCACCCACTCACCTGTTGCGTGTCTGGGACCCTGACTGGGAAGCAGAGAGGGGAGACTGAGCCCTGGGAGCTGTCTGGGAGGTGGAGGGGGCTCTTGCAGAGGAGGCCACAGGAGGTGCTTTGCTGGAGGAAGGAGTGCACATGTAGGCTCGGTTTGAAGTGGACACCGGGCGACTAAAATCTTGACTAGAAGATAGAGATGAAGAGGATGAAGACTGGTTCAACCATGAGTGGTGCCTCCATGACCTCATTCCTGAAGAATCAAGATTGTCCAAAGACTCCCCTCTGTAACAGAGATACAAGCACCTCAAATGTAAATGGCAGTACAGACAGAGCAACAGAGCTATATCCTGACTTTTTAAAGAGAAAGCCATTAATCTCACATTTTTAATATTTTCTGGGATTAATATGTTTGTTTGATCACCCTGAGCAATAGTCTTCATGCACAGATTTAAAATGTATGAGTAGGAAACTATCCTTTGTGTACAGGCATAGTTCTCACGGTTAAAAAACGGGCGAGGCAAAAGCAAAACACTTCACTGCAGCCTTATCAGGGTGAGCTGTATCAAAATCCACAGCTCAGAAACAGACCTCAGATACCAGCTTTGTTTATGTTTTCTCCAAGGGATACCAGATCGAAAATAACAATCCACCCAGACTGGATAGCATCACCCAGGTACAAGGTGTTGGCCCAATAATCAAACACTCTCCTGACTGATAACTCGGCTGTTTCCTAAGTGACAAATCCAACATTCATACATTAAATAAAGCCAAAAAAAAAAAAAAAAAACTATCCAAACTTCATGACATATTTCTGGGTTGAAAAAGGCATACTTCTTCACCATAATAATTCATTTCCAAAACAGGTTGCCATGCTGAAATTCTTAAATGCATCTGTCAATGACAAGGCACACCATTGATTTTCATCACTGCTGTACCAACCAAGAAATAAGTAGCTGAGTTATTTACAAGTCACATCCACATTCCTTACCTGCAAAAAAACCCATTCAATCCCAGCTGTAATACAGCTACCTTCTATCTGTGCTGCTATGCTGTCCGCCTTACGGCATTTCACAGACTCAATTTGTTTCTATGCTCTGTAATACAGGCTACAGTTCAGAATAAACAAAGCAAAATGTATGATTAGAGACAGAGTTAATTTTCAATGTGATTCCTACCTCCTCATACTACTGCTGTACAGACTAACAGGCTCCTTATGTATACTGGCACTGCGCTGCCTAATCCAGCTGCTGTCCGTGTGCAGAGATGTTTTCTTTCTCATTTCCTGAAGGATTTGCTGTCTCTCCAACTCTGCTGCAGACAGGTTCTGCTCCTTCTGAGACTTCTTCTGCGATTCACCCATGTTCCAGGACCTCTCTGAATACTTGCTCTGGGTACCTGTGCAGGCAACATGTGCAAACATCAGCCAGACACCTCAGGGCACAGAAGCAGTTATTGTCCTGTCAGCACTCCGGCTATAATTCCAAGAGCTATTGTTCATCACTCCACTCACAAGCTATTCCAGTTCCCTTTTACAGCTGAGTAAAACTTACCAATACAGCATTACTGAAATTTTTTGTTTGCATTTCCATTAATGTAGCCTTTTACATAATGCTTAATTTAAATGCATAAATTCACTTCCTAAGTGTATACGCATAGACATTTGTGTGTACACACGCCTCTTTTTGAAAGGGTATCACCTCTTTTAGAGCCATAATCTGGACTCTTCCTCCAGTACAAACTGAACCATGTGTAAAATACATTGTTAAATAACGAGATACATATTCTTTCTCTTTAAGAGTTCATACTCTTTTCTTCTGTTGTCTCTGTTTACAAGAATTTCTTTCTTTCTTTCTTCAAGGCACTAAAAACACTGCTTTATATAGATATAAAGGGGAGAGGGAAATCTTTCTTTTATTTGTATTATGTGGTAACTACTGAGTTGAAATTAAATTTATGGTATAGATGTTCTTTGGAAATTTGGAAGGGGAAACAAATAAGTAATCTTTCTCCAATAGGTGTTGACATATCAGAAGGCAGTAATTTTTTATTTCCTAGATCCAGTAGGTATTCTTTATAGTAAAAACAACTAAGAAAATTACTCTGCAATAAGTCATTCAATTGAAACTTCAATCCTTTCAAATGCTGCTCTGACTGTAGATTTGCTCTTGGATTTATTGGTATAGATTACCATTGTGAAATACTGTGGAAGTTTACTTTCTCTTTAGTTTCAATGACAGTGCTTTAATGTATGAAAGCAACATTTTTAATCTGCAATATATCCCTTAATACATCTACTTTTCTTTGATTACTTGTGATTACTTTTTTAAACTGTGTTTTAGACACAAAAGTAGCTTGTAGGCATTTTTGACTGTAACATATTTATAAAATTGGTTTGTTTGCTTTGCACATAATTCTTCTGATATAACCAAAGCCATATATCTGAACTGGA
This sequence comes from Haemorhous mexicanus, assembly GCF_027477595.1. Lineage (NCBI taxonomy): Eukaryota > Metazoa > Chordata > Aves > Passeriformes > Fringillidae > Haemorhous > Haemorhous mexicanus. The sequence continues at coordinate 71,827,366 of NC_082342.1, read as the reverse complement.
GTCCAGGACACAAGCCATTGTGACATATCAAGAGCTGACTTCTTGCTCTGTTATTACTACACTAACTGAAATTAGGAAGACAAAAAATTGTATTAAATACATTCATCATCTTGGCATGTGCAGCTTTTTTTTTGTTGACAGAGTCAATGCATTAAAACTGCACATACCTTCAATGATATAACTGCGTGATTGATTTTATCTCATGTAAAAATCTCATGTTAAAACTTAGGCACCTAAGAGCCATTTGTAATCACTGTCTTCAAAAGGGTAGGTAGTCATATTTGTCCTCAGCTTTTATGTTGACTGTATGATTTTCCTCTTGCTGTTGAAAGTTCATTAAATTGGGGCACAGTATGAATTCACAATGCAGCTATCAAAAAGTACTCTAAAAATTAATTTTCTTAGGATGACTATATGTACACTTTTTTTTCCCTCCTACTTTCCTCCCTCCCTACCTGCCAAAAAATTTAAATATAATGGAAATTATACACTACTTACCATTTCTGATTGTATTGAATTCATTCAGTTCTGTAGTTGATTTTGACTTATTCCTAAGGATATAAAAACATCTGTCTTAATTATAAGACCTCATTACAGACAAAGCTCTTATCATTGCAGATGATAGAACCAGTCCTTCTTTTTCACTACTCCTTTTATCAACCATTTATGCTATACTTTAAACAAGAGGCAAAAAATAACTAAAGACCAAGAGGATACTAAGGAGGGAAAAATGTCAATATTTCGATCTCAATAGATAATCACCAATTAAAAGTTAAGATTTTGTACTGAAAGTTGTCAGTGCTTCAGGTATAAGGAACTGATCATTGTACTTCTTTCAAAAAAACATATAAAAAACCAAATCCTTCCCTGTGGAAGCTTTGTCAGACTAAGAAGTGAGAACTTTCAGAGCAGATTTACAATTTATTTGGCTTAATGAGAAACTGAAATCATACTTCAGCACTGTTACTGCACTGTAAGCAAAACACCTTCTCAAAACTCTGCATGCAGACTGTTTTTGGAAAAATTTACTGTTCACTGATTATAGCTAGCAGCATAATTTTTTAATGAGTTTTAGCCAAGAAATGTCATTCAACAAAAGCCATATACAGGAAGACAAATCCAAAAAGTTATTTTTCTGACAGTACAGAGCAGAAGCTTCAGCAACACCTCTGCTGTATGATTAGTCTCTAGTAGTACAGCCAATTTTTTAGTTTAAAATAACTCACAAAGAAAAGATTTAAAAAGAAATCTTTTGCTTGGTCCTAACTCAAAGCTGCCACAATAATGTTTAAACACATACAGCATTGGCTGCACAGCCACATTTTCAAAGAATCTTGTCCTTTATGTGGAGATAAATGAAGCATAAACTACATCACATCTTGCTTCCTTAAGTTTTTACTGTCTGTCCTATGGTGTGGACCTGTTTTATTATCTGTTTAAGAAGATGCAACACTCTCACAGCTGCCTGTAGTGAAGAAAAAAGCATTGTCCTCACACATATATCCAATATGTAACTATTTAGTCCATGCTCCTTCTGAAGTTAGAGCTTCCATTAGTAACAGACACATTAAATGTATCTTGTAATTTTTGGAGTTCCCCTTCATATAAGAGAGGTATGCTCACTTCAACTACGAGAAGTGATCAAATACACAGCAGAAATCACCTTTCAGAAGTACTGTGAGATGCAATGCAAAACAAAGGCTTAATTTGTAAAGCAAGAGATTGCACCTTAAAATTAACTTGCATAAATTACAGGAGTAACACGCACTGTCCCCACCATAAATATGCTACTGCTGCCTCTCACTTCCCTTCTTGTTTACTCTCTCAAGTTGCACAACCTAAATTGTGATGACTGCACTTTAGTTTGTAGAGCACGCTATGACACAACCACATCTGAAATTGTTTTGCAGCCAGGTAAGTTTAGTACCACCCACATATTTACCTCCTCACAGTTTTGTTTCTCCCCGTAGAATCCCACTGACTAACTGTTGCTTACAACACAGTGCATCATTTGACAAAAGTTTGGCTGCTTTTTTTTCAGTATGAAAACATGCCATAAAAACTGCAAAACACAGCAGCAATCCAATGTATCCATTTAGCTGCTGTGCCTGAAGTTTATTAGAATTTTAAAAGTTTTCTAACAAAGAAATGGTGATGTTACAGTGGGTGTTGAGATTCAATATTGGACATACCTGTCAGCAAACGACTGGCCAGGCTGCTCCTCAATGGTTTTAGAAACTTCATAACGCTCATAATGCCTATTTGAAAAAAAAGAAACATTATGTTCACATATAGGAAAAGACACACATAGGCATAAATAGTTCCTAAGGGAAATATTCAAAATAGATCCTTAAGGGAAAAAAAACCCAGTTTAAATGAAACTCCTGAAACAAGTAAAGTTCTAAGGAGACTTAATTTAACAGTCAGAAATACAACTGATAAAAGAAGGCAGAAAAAGAAGAGTTGTCAGAAAAACTGCCTGAAATTACATTTTTTGTGAAGTGACAAGGAAACCAAACATGAGCCTGCCAGAATGGTTATTGCTAAAGATGTTTCAACTATGTCTTGATTCAATTTCTTATTACCTGTCAATGAGAGGATGGCCAGCTCGATCCTCTATTGTTTTAGATACTTCATAGCGCTCGTAATGTCTAGAAGAAAAATAAAGATAAAATACTTATTAAAAGAAAATTCTAGAAACTGAGCAAAAAGTAAGCATCCCCAGAGAAAGCTGAACTTTCTCAGTTCAGCTGTGTTAAAAAAATCCCAAAGACTAAGGTGCTGCAAAAAGTACAAGCATCAGTATACAACAGTGATTATCTCATACATTTCAAAGCCAGGAGGAAAATTTTGTCAAAGCACAGCAGTTCTCTAAAAATTACATTTTTATTGCAGAAGAGTGTACAGGTGCTGTTTATAAACTCACAAAGTTCCACAGAAAACACTCTTTAGCTGACTGTCCCCTCCCTCAGTGTACTTTACAGCAAGTGTCATGCTTTTGCTGGTGTTTATATAACATTTCAGATTTCAAGTCTTATCTTTGGATATCATCTTATAGCAAATATTTAACACCAGATATTTTAAAGCCCAGTTTCACTGAACTAGCTCCTTTACTATTAAGTAAAACCACCCATGTTTAGCAAAACACATCCTTTGGCAGCAACCTCAGAAGCAATGCAATCCCTGTGGACTAAAGAATGTACCAGGGATTGAGATATGCAGATATTACAGCAGCTTAATAAGTTACCACACAAACTCCTATCATCCTGCAACTGGGACAGGCTAAAATTGTAAAGTTATCCTGTCTCTGCTGCCAGAAGAACCTGTTCAGCCATTGTAGCATTGTGTCTCTGCTTTGCTCAGCAGGCATATCAAGCAGCAGTCATTTAGAGTAAACTGAAGTAACTCTGGGTCTTATAACCTCCTCTGCAAATATTTTTTTAAATCATACTACTTTCTCCTAAGACTTAGCTTGATACCATGTGCTCTCTTCAGTCATCTCTTGTTACTGACATAAGAAAAGGAGAAAAACTTCAAGAGAAGCCACAAGTCATACACAAGGCAGCAAGGCAAATGGAGACAAAATAATGAAAGGTTGCTGGTTTAGTCGGTTTCAGACAGATTAGTCTCCTGTAACAGTAGTCTGAAAACTTCTGGGCAAGAACACAAACTTGAGAACTAATAGGTGGGGATTTACTTGTTTGATTGCTTTTTAAATCAAGCTGCTGAAGAAGGTAATGAGAGGAACAAATATATCTGCAGTGGATATTTCTAACAGGCTATGATATGTAACCAAGTTTGGTTATATGGTTCACTCATATACCATGATATCCCTCGCTGAGAAATTAACCCAGTAGTTAAATTGCAATTAAGCTTTATTGTTACACTGTTGAATTAAAATGAGAGACAAATCTGTAAAAATCAGCCACATATTTGTTGAAAAAGTGTTAACCTTGGTATTCCTTCTGGAAGCCCTGTATGTTGAGTCACTCACTGGCTCTCAAAGTTGAGTCACTGGCTTGTGCACAATTCTTGCAAAATATTCTCATTAAGTCCTTCAGATCTTCTTTCATTTGGCTGTAATTACTGTACTTACACATGCCATTAAAAAAAATAGCTGAAGTAGGGAAATATAGCATTTGATTCTTGAGGAATGCCTTTGTGTTATGCCTGATCCTTCTGTCTTTGGAAAGAAAGACTATGGTACAGTATTTTGTGCCTACTGACTGCAGCATGAATCTCACATGAACATCCTTATACATTCAGCACAGATACAATCTCATTAGAAACGCATTTCAATTTGCAGAAGGAAGAGAAAGTACATCCTAGCACAAGTGCACACCTTTGGTACTGAGGCACCTCCACTGACACCTCCCTCTGCTTTTCCGCCTGCCGCCTCTGCTCCTCCATCTCTGCCTGCCGCCTCTGCTCCTCAGCCTGCTGCTGCTCTCTCTCTTTACGCTGTCTCTCGAGCTCCAGCTCTTGGAGTTCCTGTTCTTGCTCAAAATGCCTAGTTGCTTCTTCCTGGATCCTCTGTTCCTCCTGAAGCCTCCTCCTTCCTTCTTCCTCATGCAGCGAGTTCGCTGCCAGCTCGTTTTCCCCATCTCGTTCTGGCTCCTTGGGAGCATTTGCTTCAGGGCTTGCTCTCCAGCTGGACACAAGTGGAGCCTGAGAAGTGATGGATGTTGTATTTAGAGTTAGAACAGTCTGCTCCTGTGGCAAAGGAAAAAGAAATTATCATGTTTTTAGGGAAGGGATCAATTTTTTAAATAGATTGCTCGCTCAGAAGAGGTAATTTATTCTATATGGTAAGCATGTATAAAAATCATCCCCAGCACTTCCAGTGCAAGATGCAGGGCAAAATTTGGTTTCATATTCTCCTAATTCAAGATCTTCAATCCACACACCAGCCTTAACAAGGGCCACAGGCAGTGTGGCCACAACTATGTGAAACACTCTGCTTTCCAAAGTATCACTTACATGTCAAGCCATCCCTTCCCCTCTTAAATACCCATGGAAAACAAACCCTTCCATGATACCCAGCATTTCTCCCTAATGTTTTGACTTAGAAACCTGAGACCTACTTAAAAGTGTATACACAAAGATATACACTGCAATCTATATCAGACCGATGAATTTCACATGAATCTTCATGCGGAGGAATCTCCCACTCTCTTCCATTCTCCTACCATTTCAAAGTCCAGCCTCAGACCTATCACTCTATGACTCTTTTCTAAAAAATGAGAAAAGGCCTTTCTGTGGTCAAAAGATGTTTTAGTTGCAGGAAAAAATAATGTTGATGGGTCCATCAAAATCCCTAATGACATTAAAAATACAAAATGGTTTAGATGCTTGTACAACAAAGTCCTCCAACAGCTCAAAAAGCTTTCTTATTGAAGTTCTAAGCCTTAAATTATGGTCTACTCATTCATGACTGTCTAAACACAACTGATCTAGTTTGGACGCCTGAAGCAGCACTCACTTAGCAGTAAAGAAGAGATACCTCAGACAGTTCCCATACTCAGGAAAAAACTTGTTCATCTTCCCATAAACAACAGCCACAGAAGTCAGCATCTACAGAAACTACACACATTAGGTGTTTTAAAATATATAACTGGAAATCTAAAGTTGATTTGGTATGTAAATTTATCAGATGAACTGTCTGCCAGTAACAAGCCAGACACTTTTGAACATGCTTCTTGATAAAGCATTGAAGCAGAACTCCAACAAGCTGCATCAGTGGTAAATAAACAGTAAAAGTCTGCATTTATGATCATAATAATTAATACATGCTGTGACTTTTTGCCAACATATTTTTGTGTTAGATACCTAACCAGCTCATAAGGAAAAGATACAAATTCAACATATTTCAATACATCCCACCTACTCTTTCCATCCCATTTTTGCAATCTCTTTCTACCAAGTCATGGAAAACAATTTATTTTCCAAAATGAGAAGATAAACTATATAAAAAACCTAATATTTTGCCTGCTTTCATGCATCTAGTATAAGGGGAAAAAAGTCCTCATGAAACTATTTATTTTATTCACAGCCTACCTCATCAAAATACTTGGAGCTCTCTTTTTCTGCTTCTTGCTTAGCTCGTAGCCATTCTTCCCTCAGTTTCTCTTGTTCTCTTTGGTATTTCTCCTGTTAGGTTAGATTGAAGTTAAACATGCAAATAAGAAACATGGTATTTTTTATTTTCATTAGCATGTACACTGGAATTTAATGTGTTTTTTCAACAGACCAAACAGACCAGACAAAAAACATCCCTGAGCTCCCCTAGAACATTAGGTCTGCCACAAATGAAATCCTGGTTTGAATACAATCCAAAGGAGTTCTGTAATTGATTTTTGAGTCTCCAGGCTTATTACACGCTATGTCTCACAAAAGCCAACCTCTTAGTCCCTGTCCCCCAGTTTAGCTACCATTTGAACAAAAAACCTCAGCTATCTAAGGTTATTTCTGGAAAAACACAGTGGTTGTATTTAACTTGGAATTAGGCACAATAATATTATAAATATAAAGAGATCACTAAGTGAAATAGTCAGCAAGATCTCTCATTCTTTTGAAATGTTACCTTAAACAAAACCCAATTTCTGGACCTTGAAATTTGTCTTTTGACTAGATTTGGTATGAAATCAATATAAAGCATTGCTTAAAGCACATGGTAAATGTTTTGGTGGTTTTGTCAGTCACCACTTCTATCTTGGGAAAAGCAAAATATTTAAGGATGTCTAAAGTATTCCTTCTAAGATACTGGAAATAAGCAAAGAAAGACTTTGCTTCCTTTTTTTTTGTTATTTGAAAATTTATTGCTAAGGCCATGGGGAAGAGAAAGATCAATATTACTCTGGTCAGATTTATCACTTCAGGACTAAAAAAGGAGAAGCAAAAAAAATGTGTTAGCAGATGGCTGAGTCAGCTCTCAAGAGAGGGGAGCCAAGGTTTACACTCCTTAAAGCCATCTCTTCAGGTATCATATGGAACATCCAAACCATAACAGAGACCACAGGTCAGCTGCTGCCCTGCAGAGCTTGCAAGCTGCAAGGAACAACAAAAGATGAAACATTCAAAAAGTAAGATAGATTCTACGCTCGTACTTTGACATCACAGTTTTCTGTTGAATACAGCCAAAGAGGGCTTGTGCAGAATAAATGATATTCACTGACATCTCTCCTAGCCATCAGGCTTCAGACAACAAACTTTAATTTAATTTGCAGAGATGTGTCTCTGAACATAGCTGAATGTGCTTACACTTCATTGAGCTCTTTGCAGAAATGTATGCTTGGGTTTTTTGTGCTATCCTAAGACTACAAACTATGCCCCTTCCCTCTGCAACACCCCCTCCAGCTCTAGCTAGTGGTTATCAAGATGGTTTTGCATTAGCAGATTCAGCTTCCTGACTCAGAGGTCCTGGGAGCCAGATTATTCCAACTGATTAGCTGATTGCTAAATGACAGGATTCTAGCAGGCAGGTACTGGCTGCCTCCTCTACATATATGAATACAAGGCAGTATCACTAACTGGAGGTAAAACTCAGGCTAGAGGCAATGTTCTTAAGGGGAAAAAAATACAATTAATATTCAAAACAGAAGACCCCTTAGTTCTTCACTTAACCTTTAAATTCTGTTGTTATTAAGAACACGCCAGCCCCAGAAGATTGAGCACTTCTGGCTGTAGTGAATACACATTGTGTGTTTGATTTGATGATGCTCACTAAACCATTATCCTCTTTTTCCTGAAGAACTCCTAATGTGTGCAATTGTGCAGGCCACAAAATGCACCTGAGAGTCTCCCCAGGCCATCAGTAAGAAGAACTGCAGAAGTCACATGCTACTTTTCTTTCCTTGTTGCTACACACAGGGGATTGACAGCCCATGATTATGAAGATGAATTATACCTGCAACAAACGGTCCTGCTCTTTTTGCCATTTTTCCTGTCGTTTTCGCTCTTCCTCTTGATCCCAAACCCGACGGCTAGGAGCGCTGATGGAGGGGACTGGGAGCTAATATAGCACAGAAGTGAAGTTGTATTATCCTCTTGCCATGTAATCAACACTCTACATTTTAAATCATTTTTTCAGAGTGAGAAATAGAAACCTTTACCAACGCTAGAGCTTTATAGTGACAAGGACATAAATTAGCCTTTTCTTCAAACAGACAGAAAGCAACCATGCCTTGACAAAGCAAATCTTAGCCAGTACTCTCAAATTTGATCTAAATTGTAAAGCAGCATAAAAAGCAAGAGAAAGCAGGGAGCTTCTTGAAAGGACTAGGATTATACAACCGACTAGTAGTTCACAAGTAGTACTTACATCAGGCATTGCAGGCTCTGGGCCTCCTGGGAGATTTGGAAAGCAAAAAAGAGAAATCATTAGACTCATACATAACTGCTGCAACTCTTGTGTAACTGTGGCAAGTCTGTGAGCTTCAGACTAATTTTTTCTTTCTTCGTAAGACATGCTTGCATTTGCCCTGCTGAACTTTCTCAAGGGCAGAATTTATTAGGTGCTTTCAACTAATGTGCACAACTGTTTCAAAGCTTTGCATGCTCACTTGAGTGCCATCAGCAATTGCCTGAACTAGCAGTACACCTTCCACTGTAGCAACACAAATGTTCTTTACTATTCCTCTCCTATTATTATTGTTGTGCGACCCAACTGTTTAGCATGACTAATACCCAGAACACTGCACAAGGGTAGAGAAGCTATTAATCTACTGCCCTTGGCATGAATTAAGAGCAACTGATGTCCACTGGCAACTTCTCCACCACAAAACCATGTATTTCTGCTCTCCAACTTTCCTTCTTTCCTGCTCCCGAAAGCACACTTGAATTCAGTGAACTGGTCACCATTCATTACAAACCTTTTTCTATTTGAGGCTATCACACTTGGCCTTGTCATCCTGTGACAAGATGGTTATTAGACAGAGATGTGTATTATGCTAATTTATTAAAAGCTGAGAAAATGGGGAGAAACACAAATTTAAATGTAATAATTTCTTAAGCACCGTCACTATTTTTGTTTGTTGATAGCGTGCTTGTTACTTAGTTGTCCAAATTTCAGTTTAAAAAAAGGCATAAAAGAAAAAATTTGCAACATTATCCTGAAGTATAACCATATGAAGTGGAAAAAAGTTCATATTTAGGATACAAAAACTCGAATGAGTCACAGGTTAGCATCCGTTCTATATATACACAATTTTGTTGTCGCTGTCAGATCACAACAGCCACAGTGAAAATCAGGCAATCAGCTTAATCTATTGCAGTTGTGCCAGGAGATATTAAAGGGAAGCATAGACCTTTTTGCTCCCCTCTTCTCTCACCCCTGTAAGCTTATGCTGAACTCCACAGGAATCTTCATGTAATTGCAAAGCTGAAGTGTCAAAAGTTTAAAATTAACAAGCTGTACTGAACATGCACTCTAGAAATACAACCTTGTCCTCCCCCTCAAGCACAAGTGAAATACCTCAAATATTGTAATAAAAATAATTAAAAGAAAAAACTAATTTCGGCCAGCCACAAAATAAAAACCAGACAACAACAACAAAACCCCAACACCAACAAACAACCACCATATTGCAGATACAATATTGCACATACAGCAGAAATATTTAAAAAGCAAACAGAACCACAGACACAGATACATACTGTGGCATTTCACATATTGCTTCTGGCATAAAATAGAAATCATCACCACTAAAAGCAAAATCCTGGCCCCACACAAATCATGGGCAAAACTCAAGTGAGCTTCCAGCAGGCCAGAATTTCACTCTTTCAGGCTACAGCAAAACAAAAAGGCATACATAGCCCGAAGACAGCATGAGACATACAACATTAGTGGAAGTATGTGAGCTGTGACATGCAAAATGCTGAAAAGCAACCTACAAAACCAAAATTGAGTGCCTCGTTCATTGCCTTTTTAAAAAATGCTGGCATATTAAATTCAAAATTTATATTGGTCTTCTTGGGATCTTGTGACATCACCACATTTCATAAAGCCAGCAGATGCCTTTTTATACGAATTTATGCAAAAGCACAGAGCTGCAAATCAAACTCAAATCCAGAGTAAAATACTTCATCAACAGCTCTGAGATCTTCTCTAAACCCCTGCTGGAATATTCACCATTATTCTTGTTTTGTAGGTAGTAGCAAACCTGAACAGAGAGTGCCACCCTTCTTACTTCTACACAGTGGGGAAAAAATAAAGTATGAACAACACAGAAAAGATTTAAACAGCTATAGATATAAGAGAACACGCAAAGACCCATTACCACAAAGGTAGACCCATGAATTGTAAGAATAACCTGATGACCCTGGGGAAAGAAGGGAAATTAATTATGTTGCTTCACTGTAACTGCAGAAACAACACTGAAGAGGTAGAGCACCCAGCACCAGACTTGTTAGGGAGAGTGTGCAGCAGGAACAATTTCATGGAAGTACATGAAATGTTAGCTCTTTGGTTTACCTTGTTCAAAAAATTGTGACCGCCTTTTTAAGTTTTTCAAAGAAATAGGTTCAGATGCTATTTGAAAAATACAAAGAATACAAACAAGTCAATGAGGTGCCTTTTTGTTAATGACTATAACAACTGGATAAGAAACTTCTGTTAGACCTCCCATACACTGCAACATCACTTCTGAAAAACAAAAAGCCCCTGAAACACAAAGGAAAACCTTAGGAGGTTACATCATACACTAATTAGGATTTCATTTTATCAGTAACAATGACCAACTATAAAAACAGCACAAGTGTCAAACTCAGACTCAGATTCTCCCTAATTTAACCATCTTTGACTGGGATTCCAAATTGAAATGAGGAGCCTAATGACCATTCAAGGCCACCAGAAAACATCTCCAGAGGGCAAGTGATATCTTGGAAGAATTGTTCTATGAATTGCCATGTGTATTCAAGCTAAAGTGAAATACAAAGCTCCTACTTCAGGATTATTATTCCATTAGAAAGTATACGTACCTGGTTTCTCTCACTGCTGTCAAGTAAGGCTATAACTGCTCATAGCCTCATATGCAATTATTTTTCCTATCAGAATCATCAATATTTTTCTCCAGGAATAAAAGTAAAGTAATAATAGTGAAAAAAGCCACTAACCCCAAAACCTTACAACTGGAAGAGGCAGGAAAAAATAGCAATAAGTTGAATACTCTACATTCTTCTTGGGTAGTGAAATAAGTCAATATTCATACTAACTCAGTGACCATACAATGCAGTAGCAATTACAATAAATCGTGTGCCTTCTTCTCTTTCACCCCTACCAAACATTAAATTTACAACCACTAAGGCAGAGACAGGGGGCTTTGTTGCAACTTTGTTGTCAGTTCTCAAACTGCCTAGCAAACTGTGGAAGCAAGCTAAACCCAGTTTGGATTCCACAAGATCTCTGTGATATCTGTCTGGCTCTTGGTTCATTAAGGTCTCACTTCACCCACTGTATAACGCCCCCAGTCATTACTGGCTCAGAGTCTGTGCTTGTCGCAAACCACACAATTAGCAGATGAAAAGCAACAGTGGTTTACCTCTTTGTTCATTAGAGCCAAGATCTCCTTGCATTCCATTTATCAATTTTGTTTCTGTATCCTGAAATACATAAATGAATAAATAAATAAATAAATGTCTTAGGCTCATTAGATTTGTGGAAGTTTATCCAACTATGCATCTTTCCTATCAGGAACTATGCACCACGAAACTTCATAATATTTTATAGAAAGATACAAAACAATCTAAAACTTTCTCAGTGCAATTTATAATAAAGCTACTGCATGCATTTGAGGGAATCAATAACCAGCTGTGAACTGCTGCAGAAATAAAACACATTAGCTTGCAAGAAAATTCCAAAAGCCAAAATCTTCCTATTTCAGCTCCTTGGCAGGCAGATTTTATTTGCAAGTAATTTGAAAGCACATATGCACCTGTTCTTTGGGTCTGCAACTTCCTTTTATTCCATTTAGGCTAATAATTCAAGTCAAAGTCTTCTCTGAAGAATAAACATTATATATGGTTTTACTCAAAAATAGTCTGCATCTGTTTTAATATTGTCATTCACCAGTGTTCTCTCATGAATAGACTGCAGCAAGTCTTTAAAACATCTTATTTACCTTAATACATACATAGCTACATCTCTGTATTTCAGATGCAGGGTCCTATACTTGCACTTGTATTGCTTAAGGAACAGAATATTTTAAAGTTCTTTTCTCCATCCTCCCACTATCAAGACAGTACATTTTTTCTTCCTCTCCCCCATCTCCCATGAACCCTCAAAAACATACTCACAGAACTTTGAAGGCTGCTGGAGAAATCTCTTTTTGTTGACATGGTGGAAGCATTTGAAACTTTTTCTCCCGAAGTTGCATCAATCCATTTATTTTCAGATGCACCTATAATGTTGGTAGCCATACTGGTGAGATTGAGGATTTTATGCCTTACATGTGGCAGGGAAGGCAGGTCTTTGCCCCAGTCTTTTTGGTATGTGGAGGATTGAGAAATTAATACAGACAGTAACGTCAAAGAACAGAACAAGAGCTAGTGAAAACATTCAAATAACACAAAAACAGAACAGGGAGACACACAAATCAGGTGGAATTTGTGAAGACAGGAAAAAGGGCATTTATAGCAGACCGCCTTCCCAAAAAATGCAAGTGTTAGTCATAAGCCAGGTAAAAGTTTGCCAAAACAAAAGATGTTTTGCTGATATGTGCTACAACAGTTGAACAGTAGAGAGGAGTTAGCATTCATTGGAAACTATTTCATTAGTGTTAGTAAGGATTGAGAAAATTCTTCCGACTTTACTCACTCCAGGTACAATGAGACTCATACACTGTCCAGGGAAAGGTCACATTCATGTCCATGCTCATCAGGAAGCACAGAGAGGGGGAAGAAAAGGCAGCCTAAACTAAACTGGCAAATTGATGAGGCAAATACAAATGATGCTCTTCTCACACACTCCATCCTATCTCCCCTCCCTACCCCTCCTACTGAAAATTTTATTCAATTAGTTTTTTGCCACTAATCTCACTCTTCAGTTGTATTAGGTCCTATAAAGTGGTTTGTTTCTTGTCTCTTCCTAACCCCACTGTTTTGACCCCAGTTTTCTGGTCACTTATTTACCTAGCTTCCCACTAAAAGAATGTTTTGTATTTATACTGTGAAAGAAGTCACTGGTCACACTTCCAACTCTGCAAAAATTCTTCTAGAACATTGAAAGGGTTTCCTGATTAAAACCATGGCAAGCCAAGACATGCTACAAGGCTTTCAAGCCAGGATGGAAACCTTCCCTACCCAGAATGGGTAGTACCATTCTGGAGAGATTACAGCACCACAATATTTGGTCAATAGCCAGAATCATAACACACAGGTGCTGCATCACCCACAAGCTTATACCTCACTTCAAATGCTCCCTGAAAAAAGGAAGAAAAGATCCTCCTTCCCTGAAGAAAGAGAGCTGGTGATTGAGAGAGAAGGGCCTTTAAAAATTAGTGCTCAGACCCCCTAGAGATCAGACCCTCTTAATTCTTGTGGAATGGCAGGGAAGAAAATGTTAGATTCCTTTTTGTGCTGGTTGCACACTTTTTTACCTGTCTATCCTCTAAGAAACAGGCCAGAGCACAAGAGTGAGGTCAGTAGTTCAATGTTTGCTGGTCACTAGTTGCAGATTTGCTTGTCAAGACATTTCTAATGCTCAAGCAGTTAAAAAAGCCAAGTTGTGTTAAAATGCAACAGACACATTGGCAAACTACTCAGCTTAGATATGTATTACTGCTGTAAGGGTAATAAGGACTCTCAGCTGTCAGGCACAGCAGAGACAAAGCTTATTTGCCTTACAGAGCATACAGTATCTGCCCGATGAAACAACTCACCATTCTTTCCATATCGTCTGACATCCATGACCAGGTTTCCAGTTTCTAGTGCTCTGTTGATGGCTTCTTCCCACTGACTGTGGTCCATATGTGAAACCTTTGTGCCGTTGATAGCAATGATCTCATCATCTACATGCAGCTGACAAAGTGCTGCAGGGCTGCCTGCAGAAAACAGAAGAAAAATATTATGTCTCCATTCGTATTTTTTCTTTTTATCACAGTTGTGATTGGAAGAGAGTGGATTGGGGAATCACTGAAAGAAGTGCTTAATGGTGCATATTTAGAAAGTCTTAGAAAAATTCACTACACTGTAACATAAGCTCACTAAACTCAGTATCGAAGCAGCTTTTCAATTCAGAACTTATGGGAACAAAAAAAAAAAATCAGTCTTCCGGACTTGTAAGTTTTAGGTTATGGCCACCCCATTTAATAAACAACTTCTGTGTTCAGTCTTTCCTTCGCTAACTCACCTTTATAATCTGTGACAGTGAGAGAGAGGCAGCACCACAATGTTTATATCCAATGATTAGCTGAAATTCAGCCAATGTTTGGGTAATCCTCTTATTTGTCAAAAAAAAGAAAAAATCCAAAACAGTCTGCACTTTGTTACGTCCAGCAGAAGCTGGCTTTCTTGTATTCTCATTTACATTTTCTGAGCTCTGCTGACAAGAGCACGCTGCTTTATTGCTTTGCTAGAATAGTTTATTAGCTCTGAATTGATTGATAATTGGACTCAAGATATTGCTGGGTATTTTCCCACTAGACTTCTCTGGATTCTACTTATTTTATCTATTAAGAGCAAACTTTATGGCAAGTTGGACTTTGAATCTACTGATATTTTGCAAGCCAAGCTGCACTTTATACTTTTTTCATCTGCTACACATTGGCAGGCAATCTCACTAGACTAAGAACAGAGTACATAGAAGATCAGTTCATAAACATTTTTTTCTATTTAATTCAGAAAATTGATAGGCTGAGAAACTCAGCGATCCAAGCAAGATTTTACAGATTACATATGAATGGTTCTTCCATTAAGAATTATTCCCTAAGCAGCATAGAAAACAGAAAAGCCAAGTAAAAATATAGTTAAGGATTGCACAATAAATACTCATATTAATAAAACAAGTTTGAATTACACAGTGGAAGGATTTTCCAAAGTAAGTAGTGAAATCCACACATCTTACTTAAAATATACCAAGAACAATGCCCTGTTACATCATTAGAAACAAATGTGGACAAGTATGACAGAAGAATTTAGACACCATATGCTCCATCCTGAGTGTCTTTTGACTCACTAGTAAAATGCTGCTGTAAGTCTGGCTCATCCACTAAGGATTCAGATGGCTTCACACACGAGGAAGTTAAGAAATTAAGAAATGCTCTGTTTCCTAGTACTGCACCAAATAATGATTCATCATAGTTCATTAAAAAGCTCCACTGGCTTCTCTGCTAGAAGAACATGGCTCCATACTATGTCTTTCTGTATAATTCTTAAAATACAGATTAAAAACTTCATTTGCAGTTATCAGTACCAATTGCTTTTAAACTGTATTGTGGAAGAAAAGTTAGGGTTTTCATCTGGAGGAAGAAATATGGACAATAGTATAACTGGAAAAAACCATGCATCTCAAGGGTCAGGAAGACATTAAAGAATCATGGATTTTTCAAGTCTGTTAATGGAAGGTACTATTAAGAATACTATCAAAGATACTAATACTGAAGTTACTCATTTCAACAACATCATATAACATTTAGAATCTCTGATATTTAGTACCATATAGTTTAACCACATCTGGATTAAGCCTTATGCTCATGATACAGAGAAAGCTTCAGGCTCTAGCAGAGTCATTAGAACTCATAATTTCTGTCTTGAGTTGTGACAGAATAAGCCCCCAGTAACCAAAAAAAAGGTTGTGCTCATTTTATTCAAATAATTTGTCAGGGATCAGACCGGGCTCAGAGGTGTGAACAGTATACCTCCATTGACTCAGTTTTAGGAAAGGAAGGGAGTTGAAGATTTCACAGTTCCCCCTATATTAGTAGAAAGGTATATGCAGACCATACTGCAACCATACAGATTGAATGAATAGCAGCAGTCTCTAGATTTGGACCTAAAATAGGCAGAACAACTTACACTGCTCAAATTTTGGCCTGTAACTTTGCCAGCAGCTCTTCCTCCACAGTTTCTGGACAAAAGGGCTGCTCAAGAGTGCAAACCAGGGTGCCTGTAGTGGGCTTCTGCTCTGATTCACATCCAGAGAAACCCACAGAGCCTGCCCAGAAATTAAGATGCCAAAAGTTGTATGCTACCAGTTATCTTTCTCTGTCCAGCTCCTCCAAGACTATAGGAATTCATTTCTGTACATTCCTATAAAGGATTTCATTTTCATTATATAAAATATGTACTGCTTTAATGTTTTTCATAGGTTTTCCTGAAGGTAAAAGGCTTTTCTTTCTTTCTAGTCCCCAGTATAAACAAAAGCAACTAAACACTCATTTTCCATATGTTCTAAGTTATCTCTAACCTATCCTCTCCGTTGTTATTACCATAGATAAACACTATCTCAATGACAGAAAAAAAATAAAACTTGAAGGATGTGGATCAAATTTACTTTGTCCTACATGCCTGCAAGTGCTTGATCAGACATGCACTCCTACGGCAACACAATCTCAAAAAAATTATTGCAAAGGGAAAGTGAAAGGGGAAGGACTGAAACAATAAAGATTATATGGCACTGGGGAAGTTGGCAGAACAATGTCTAGATTAATGACTTAAGGCTTTCTATTTACCTAATTTTTAGTGTGAAGGTTGAAAACTCCTTTAAAAAATGAGAACTGTCCTTTTTCATATGTGATAAGTGGGTATCGTTGAACTATCTGTTACAAGCTTAACTCTTACTTAGTTTTTTGAGAACACTTACAAGTTAATTTTGCCTACCAAGTAGTTTTCTTAGAGGATTTTTTTAAGGAATAGCATATTTAGAATACAGAGTAATCTATAAGCAGTAAAAAAAAAAAAATACATGCTGGGTACCATCTCAAGAAAATCATACAGCTAGTTAGGACAACACAATCTGAGAAAGTATTCCTGGAAGCTCAAGAAAGAGAAAAAGGTGACTAGAACGGTTGGCGTGGATTTGCCAAGCCTAAATCACACTTGACCAACCTGGTTATCTTCAAAGATGAATTGACTAGATCTCTGTGGATGACGCAAGAGAGGTGGTTACAATCCACCTCGTCTTTAACAAGACCATTGACATGATATCCCACAGTATCCTGGTATCAAAAGTGGGATGGTATTGTCCACAGGGCAGAATGACCAGATGGTGAAAAACTGGCTGGCTGTCAGGCTCTGTGGGAAGTGGTCAATGGCTCTTACTCAGCCTGCAGGCTGCTCACAGGTGGATCTCATGAGGATGTATCCAGGGGCCAACCTTCTTTAATGTGTTCACCAAAAAGCAGGAGAAGGAGGAAAACACACCCTCATCAAGTTTTCAAACCTGGCCAAAAGTGAGAGGCTGGCCAGTACAATGGAGGGTGGGGCTGCTCTTGAGAGCAGGAACCTGACACTCAGCCAGGCCACATGCAGGGTCCTGTTCCTGAAAAGGACTAATCCCAGTGATGGTACAGGCTGGGCACTGGAGAGCAAGGCTGGGTGGGGGGCCTGGCAGTGGTGGGGCTGTATGAACACTAACATGACCAACAAATCAAGACAAGTGGCCATTCAATTCCCTCAGCACCTCTTATGCCACACTGACAATACTGTGTCCAGTTTTGGTGTTCCTCTATAAAAGAGACATCAATAAACTGGGGCAAGTTAAATGGGGAGGTACTGGGATGGTTAGGGCTGGAGCTATTGACCCCTGTGGAAAGGCTGAAGAGTATGGGCTTGTTCAGCCTGGAGAAGAGAGGCTGCAGGAGAACCTAACAGTTCTAACTTAACCTGCCCCCAGTACATACCTGGAGGTCCCTGAGAAGGGAAAGCCTGCTCTTTCTTGACATTTATGGCAGGAAAACACAGAACAGTGGTTATAAACCGGGACAAAGATCAGTCTGACTAGAGATGTAGGGAAAATTTTCTCTGAGAGGAGAAAGCCCAGAGAGCTGTGTGGATCCCATTCTCAGAGGGTCTCAAACCCCCATGGGTTAAAAGCCCTAGGCCTGGATTCCATCTTGACATGTTTGAGCAGTGTATTGCTCTATGTGATCTTCCAAGCTGAATTATCCTATGACTTACCCTTGAAAATAGGAAATACAGCATTCCCAAGTGCCTAGCTTAAAGCATATATTACTCTTTCAATGGGTTATCCACCTCTTTCATCCTTTATTTCTTTAAAGGGCGCTACAGCTATTGAGTAAGGATACAAGATGAGACAGTTGTTGGAAGAAAAAAGTGCTGAACGCAGGCTACAAAAGAGAACACTGAGATATAGCCCATTATCAGTTAAATCTATACTTTGTGCTCTTCCTTGTGAGAATGGTAATAAATCATTAATAATAACGCATTAATAATAATAATAAAGCATTAATAAATAATAATATCTTGGTAATAAACCAAGATAACAACCACAAGGCCTCCACCTTCTCCTTGGGACAGAGCCCATGTGGACCTTTGTGAACGACTAGCAGGAACATTCATTACCCTCAGATTTCTCCTTTTCAGCTGGCAGTGCAAATGGACAGAGGAATGCCTCCAAGGAAGGAAAGGAAGGAAATTAAACCTGAAGCCTAGCAGCAGGAAAAGCAAAGGGAAAGCTCTTCAGGCAAAGTGAACACTAGTATTTCCAGAATCACAGAATGAAACAGGTTGGAAGGAACCACAGTGGTTCATCTGGCCCATCCTCCCTGCTCAAGGAGGGCTAACCTAGAGCAAATTCAATTATGAAAAGTAATCAGACATAGTGAAAAAAGGCCGCTTCACTTCTTGAATTTGAAAAAGAAAAAAAAAAAATCCAAGACTGCGCGTTAACTGCTGTTAAACAGTATTGTTTCCTCTCTGGAGGAAATTAAATTAAAAGTTCCCATTTATTCTCCTTTCTCAGGATGATCTTGTGTTAGGCAGAAAGAAGGGCATAATTCAATATTCCTCAAGTATGACTGGCAATGGAAAAGACCATTGTTTAGAAAACAAGCCTTATATGTGATTTGCTTCGGTTTTTGTTGTTCTGTTGTCCTTTTTTTTTTTTTTTTTTTAGAAAATCAAACTTGTTCTCTGCAGAAGACTAAGGTTAGAAAAGGTTAGAAATAAAGGTTAGAAATAAACTTTATATACGTGTCATCTCAAGACAAAAATGTTTGCTTTCCCTCAGTACTAAAATGACTGAAAAAAACTACACTGGAAATCAATTTAGAAGTTGCAACTACTTAAGAATATGAGCTGTCTCCAGAATTCAGTATGACTAAGAAAGGAGAAATTGAACAGAGTATTAACTCCTAAGTCTCCTCTGCAAGTGTTTACAAACCATGTGAAGTTAAATCTTTCAAACTTAGCTGTAAGAAACAGTCTGGATATTGGAAGTCTGTATTTGCCCCTAAATACTGTTCTGTAAGAGGCTCATGCTTATACCCTCCTTGATTAGGAAAATACATTTTGGTATTTCTGAATTCAACCTGTTTCAAGACATGAGGATTCACAGAAATACATTAGCAAACTAAATAGTGATTTTTCAGTTCTGCACCTGATATTTTAAAATGTTTGCAGCATTCTTAGCAGCAAATGCTTAAATTGAGAAGCCTCTGCAAATTAAACATAAGAACAAAAATTTGTGTATATATACACATTTACCTTCTTCAACTGTCTGTACAATGGCTCCTGAAGAATTCCAATTTGTTGTAAACCCAAAGCTGCGACTGTGGCCAGGTCTCTGGTTTATACTGATTCTCATTTCACTGTACTGTTCCTGAAAAATAAAACATGACACTACAGTATCTGGTATCACAGGAATCTAAATGAGGGAAAGTTTATCCTCTAAATAAGTGAGGCTGCTCACAATGTGCACTTTAATCATCTATTATTAGCATCACAGACAAAGGAAACAGTACTGAAGCCAGTTAACTAACTCATTTGCTTTTTATTCCAACAGGTGTGTTTTCAGTTTACATTTATATTTTCTCTACACATATCTTTCACTCTGCATTTCTGTTATTTTAAATGTTTTGCAACACAATGCGAAAACATTTAAGAATTTGGAGGAAATTAAACCCCTAAATCATTCTTCGTGGATTGTCTTGTGAATTTGTGACATCTACTGCCTCCTTGGAGAGCATGAGATATGTGAAAAAGCTAGATAATCATAATTAATCTTATTTTTTTTGCATATCCTACCATAAGTATCATCCGTTTCCTTTAGGCTCAATGCTGCAACTAGGTTTACTTGGGTGCACAATCATCTTCTTGATTTTGTGTGAAACACTACCAGCTTGCTATGGATTTTGTAATAGAGGCCTTAGGTAATAAAAAAAATCCCAAAATCAGCTAAATCCAGATCTTAATTGGACTTTGAAGAATTTGAATCAAAATCTAACATCACCATTTTAAGCAACAAGAATATCTGAATGGGAAAACATTTTGTAACACTTGCTTTCAATCCCACGCTATATTTGGAGCATGTGTTGCATATATTAACATTCTAAGGTGAGCTCATGAAAAACTACTAAAATACCTAAATGCATGCTACACACTTCATCAGCGAGACACTGACATTGATATAAAAGGGGGAAAAAATTAGATTTTTCTGTCAAGCAGTGTTAAGATAGATATATTTCAGCAAAATGTGCATGGAAGGGACCCTGCACATTTTTACACACACATTAAATGTACGCCTACATTTTCGTTCCCTAGCGACCCAGCCTTCCTGAAGAGTCGGATTCATTTTCCCTAACTTAAAATATTTACAAGTCTAGAAACCTATGCCAATTCCTCCAAGCTCCTCTGTTGTAAGATGCAACAGGCAGCTACAGCAAGCACTGCACAAGCAGGTGCAGCCAGCCAGAGTCTCAGGGAGATGCAGCCAGAGGTGGTTTCAGCAGCACCCAAGTACTGGATAGAGAAGAAAACAACAGAGCAAGGCATCATCCCAAGGTATCATCTCATGTTACAGGAATGTTCCTGGGAAAACACTCCCCGTTACAGCCCAGGGTAGAAATTCAGTCTTTTCTTCACAACACAGCTACTGGCTTGCAAATTCTCCCATACAACCCAAGTCCTTAGGTGAGTATATTAAAAGTGAATCTACTAAACAGGTTAGCACACTGGGCTAGAGAATATACAAACCTTTAGAGTCTGAGTGTGTTCCTGGAAATTACTACTGGTCTTAATTTTTTTTTTTCTCACCATCCAAACATGGCTCTTCAGATCTATCTCTTGTCAGAGTAGTAATGTGACTTTGTACACTGAACTTTAACACTTTTATAGGTCTAAAACAGTGCTCCAAAGACCTGGTGTTATGGCCCTGATGGCTAGTGAGCTATATCAATCCCTCTGTCAATGATTTACAAACACATCAAATGGAACTTGCATTCCTTTACTTGGAGCTTGGTAAGTTACATAATACAACTGAGTTGTTTTTTTTTTTTTAACTTTGAAAAATATCTTTTAAATGCCCTCCCCCCCATATTACTCACTTGTAGGAGGAAAAATTTACAATCTTTTAACTAATCACAGGAGAAAAACAAATGGACCTAGTACATGCTATTCTCATTTGCCTTAAACAGATACTAAGAACTTGTATTGAATCTGTCAGTTTTCACTGATTAAAACAGAAATTCTTCTGCCTGTTTTTGCTACAACACAGAAAAAAAAAATCATTATCTCATTATCTTTTTCCTTATACAGCAATCACAGTTTCAAAAAATTATGATAAATTTATTAAAATGGCCAAGAGGCATTAAGGGTATTACACTGCAATGTATTTCTTTTCCACAAGTGATTAGGAAGAAGAATGTTTGGAAGAAAATGGATTTCTAAAAAAGTTGTTATGGGAAGTGATTTCATAAATCAGCATCCAAGGTCTTATGACCTTCACCCAAGCAACTGGTACAATTAAGTTTTACAGCAGGATCAGGAATGCAAGGGTTATGAACTGAACCATCAGATAGTACAGAAAGGTATTTAGCAATTTAAAATTAAAGCTATTGTTGGTGAAACATGCAATCAGTTGGAGGAAACAGCACTTAAGATACATATTTCAAAAAGAACACTGAAAGACCCAGCCCCTTTTCCAACAAGCACATGCACAAAGAGACGTGATTTACTTCAAAATTAACATGAACATTAATTAGATTCAAGTAAATAGCTTAAAAAAAAAAAAATCCAAGCCACAACAGATCAACAGATGGAAAAAAGATACTGTGATACTGATGTTTATGGCCAGCCTTTGAAAAGATGATCTTTATTTTCCACCACCAGTTTAAAAGTGCAAATGAATGCTACAGCAGCTCAGATAATTCACCTAACTGTCACACCTGATAATATGAACTGTGTGCTAATTTGGAGACTGGCAAAAACTTTGCAAGCATTAAATATATATAGAATAACTATTCTGAATTAGAACGATAAATAAAATTAAGCACATGACAAAATGGATAGGGGAAAATTCAGCAAAATAGTATTTTTTTCTTCCCCAAATACTCTCTTTCCCCTAAATTAAATCAAAGGAAATAGCAAGTCTCTGAGATGTCCTCTTACTACCAGAAAAATACTTGCATTAGATATACTTTTAGATATTTTCTCTTTTATTTTGCTGTGGCATTCAGTTACACCAAGTAACCACATTATTTCCACACTTACCATGGATTTTGAATCCTTAGGCTCTGTCAGAGTTGCAGTTTCTGCAGAAGATGCAAGTGAAAGAGAATCAGGAGGAATGCCATACTCTGGCTTAGGAATACTATTTCCATCATCTTGGTCTTGGGACTTTAAAGGTAATGCCAAACTAAGAGGAGGTGTTGACTGAACACCTTTTTCCTCCTCACCTCTGCTTCTGAATGCACCAGTGGAGAGAGGGTGTGCAGAGTCTGGTTGTGAAAAGGAAATGCTGCTGAACAAAGTTTGAGTTCTTTTAGCTTTTTCTACTTCTCCATTGTATTTCTGAGCATCATCCATCTAGGAAAAAAAATGACAGCTTGATAAATAAGTGCTTTAAAAAAGAAATCCTTGAATCTTTCAGTGATTTTTATATTTAACAAAACCACCTCCCTCTTTGAAGCAAATTCTGGTTCCTGTACCCATTGTTAACTACCTACTTAGAAAATTTTCTTTTTCTCTTGAAATGCTTGCAGAACAAATAGTCCAGACTTAAGATAAACTTGTTAAAGTCATCTGCTTAGAATTATTTACATTCTTGCCGCTTTTTAAATTGAAACAGTAAGGATTTAGGAGAAAACTATGAAAATCATCATAGTAAGGGGGCAAGGGGGAATTAATTACCTTGTTTCAGTGCTTTAGACAAAATTTAGCCTAGCATAAAATTTCAACAAAGTCAGCAGAGCAGAGGAAAAACTTTTATCACCTGAAAAATTTATCTTTAATACTTAATTATGTTAACCTGGCTCCAGATAATTACTTCCAATGACAGTTTTTTTGACGAAGCACACAAAGGAGACTTACTACAAGTGATAAAAAGAATATTTTACCAAATATAGCTACCAGCTTTATTATAGGAGTGCGTTTAAGCACAGAAACACAAGTAAACATCTAAATCCACGACAGGACTTCCAGCTCTGTTAACACAGCCTTCATCACACAGGAGGCACTTTTTAAACAAAACCAAAACTACTGTTCCCCCAGCTATTGAAGACCCCAAATTTACAGACTTCAGAAATGAAGCAGAATTTTACCGTGAACGACCGTGGAAGTGACGAGATTCCTCTTGAATGGACACCAAAAGGTCTTGGTGTAACCACAGATGTTAACCTGGAGGTATCAGTTTTCTGGTAAGTTCTCGGGAGAGAAGCTGAAACCTGAGCTGACCCAGTTTGAGCATTCACTGAGTAACGAGTGGACAAAAGCACCGGGCTCTGCTCCCGCTCCAGGCTCTCTGGAGGAGCAGGAGCTTCTCGAGCAGCCGAGCTCTGCGGCAGGCTCTCCTTGGGCGGCTGGGCGGCGTACACACTCTTACTGTCCCTAGTGCTGTAGGAAGTATCTTCTTCCAAACGGGAATCTTTGGCTGCTGACCAATCTTTTGCTGCTGTGGAAGGTGCTTTGTCCTCACTGAACACATCATCGTTCAGTGAATATGACCAGTTGTGCTCCTGTTTCTGCTGCTCATGGGACTCCTGATCTTTCTCATCCCTATGGGGAAAGAGCCTGTTAAAATACCAAAGTGACCCGACAAACAGGCAGGCCTAAAGTCTTTCAACTAGCAAATGTTTAAGGCTGAGCATAAGCCAAATAATACATCTCCTGTAAATGAAAATTAATAGAATCATTTAAATATATTAGTATTTTCATATATTTTTTAATCTATCTTCTTCCACTTCCTCCCCAGTTCAGCACTGTCATAGCACTCAGACATACTACTGTCACATTATCAGGCTACCACCATGACAGAAATCTTTGCCAAGAAAATTATATAGCTACACATAGCTGTAAATGATACAGATACACATACGTTCAAGTTACACATCCTCAGAAATTCAGATTTATTTAGGAAAGAACAGGAATAATACAGCCCCATAACGCTGCCTGAACTGTGTAACTGTGCTCAATGTTTCTGAAATGCTATGCTGAATTTCAGATACCTAAATAAGACAGTGCCCTGAAATTCAGCCAATTATTATTTTTTTTGCTATTCATTCCTTTGTCATAAATGAACAACCACTACAAGGATAATCTTTAAAGCATCAGTTATAGGATTCTTATTGATACTGAACATTCAATACAATTAGCATCCATACTTTTATTCAAGCAACTAATTTTTGTCCTCACAAATAAGTAAAAAATTAAAGAAATCCAAAATATTAGACTTTTTTTTAATGAATACATGTCATGTGCATATTACCTTCAGCTCAGTCATATGTGCATTTGAAATAAATAAATAGATAGATAAATAAATAAGACTGTCAAAAGTAGAGATGGTACTGTGCAGTTTACATGTTTTACTCTTCAGAAAGTAAATACCAAGAGGAAAAATTAGGGATGAAGGGGAAAACAAGTAAAAGTTTACAACTCTTTTACATTCTGGCTGCAGTTCTCCACAGTGGCTAAAAAAATAGCAAATGTAGTGGTAGAAAGAAGATAAATAGTTAACTTTATCCATAAGTAAAAAAGGCAGCTATCCAGTTCAGAGCTATTGTTTTAACTAATTTAAAGAGAATGCAAATGTTGATTTCTCAATGCTTTTATTTATGGATAGCAAAGGAAAATATCATTTATAGAGAAAACTGCTTAAAATTCTGTGCAAACAGCGCATTAGAAAACCATATTCAGCCCTTCAATTGCCTAGATTTCTACATTTTATTTTGCAACTAAAATTGTCAAGATCTCTGCAGAATCAATTACAACTTGTTGGTAAAAGCAGGCTCAAAAATTTAAAGGAAAAAAAATGCTCAGAATTATGTTCTTACACATAATATTCCCATTAGGACTATTACCTCTCCTGTTGCATTTCCTTCAGTGACTTGGTACTCCTTCCAGACACCTCAGAGGCTCTCCTTTCAATTTCTTCTCTCTCTTCCTTTTTCTTTTGCAGTTCTGAAGTGTAACTCTTTCTACGACTCTTCCATTTTGCTAGATCCTGTTTAGAATAATACAAATGTATACCATCAGATGTATATCATCAGATTTTCTCAAGGCCTCATAGGCTTACGGAGGCATCCCATTACATGCTATTTATTGGCCTGATTTTATTTGCATGCCTGCATCACAGCCACATTTTCATGTACCTTTCCCCTAAATGATAAAGGGGTTATCATGTTCTAGTTAGGATTGCAGACTCACTGCCTCCTTAAGTTAACAATTGCAATTACTGGACTATATGCTATTTGGCCCATTTTTTTCTCCCCTTAACATTTTCAATTTTATTCTAAAATACTTCACCAATCACACATAATTGAAAACTAATGCAAATGCAATCTGTATTTCTTTGTTGAGGGCTTTAGAGTTTAGGGTATCATTATTTTTCCAAATCACTACTATGTTAGACTGATTCACTAACTTGAGAATAAATATGCCTTGAATTCTAAACTGAAAACAGATATTTCTGTACTTTCTTCATTTCTGTAAAACCCCAATGTGAACTGGCAATATTGTCCATGAAAATACCAGAGTTGAGTTATGGGAAGTATTGAGTATTAGAACTGAGATAAATTAAACAAACAACTGTGAACTTCTTGTTTGGTGCTTTGTTCTTAATTTCGGCTTCTTGTTGATACTCATTGTCAAGCAGAGATTTTAATAAATTGAAAAGTCTTTAGATATGCTTATGATGCTGTGCAAAGCTACCATACAGTTTATAAGCTGGATTTAGGACAGCATTATTAGGGGATAGGAGCCTCAAGAATTTGCACAAGGAAGTATTATTTATTCCCCTTTCTCCCAGAGGATCAAATACTCAGACATTCCAATCATTTCTCCAAAAAAAGTATTCAAAAATTGCAGATAAAACAAGAAACTATGCCCTAACTTCTCTTTATGTCCACAGAAATCAAGTCTGAAGGCTTTATTACAATACATACAAGTTCCATCCTTAAGCATTAATCAGAAACTTAGGAGGATATTTAAAATCATTTCAGTTCTGCATTAAACAGGCATCCCCAAAAACTCTAGCAGCTGCATGAAATGAATTGTTTTAGAAGACAGCCCCAAGAACTGCTGCACACATGCCAAAGCTTTTTTACTAGGGGCACTGAAGGCAGGTGACAGGCCAGGCCCTTCAAGCAGGATGCACAAGGAGGAGAGGTGAGAAGGAGTCCTTACTTCTTGCCACTTTAGATCTTGTTCTTGTAACTGTTCTTTTATCTTCTGCAGCTCCTCATAACGGATTTTGCGCAGTGTCTGCAGCTCCTCTGCACTGACATCATTCAAAGATTTACTCCTAGAAAGGGAAAAGAGAACTCAGCTTTATAACACCATAGCCCTCATTTACAGGAGTGAAACCTTCAGAGAGAGAAAAAGATTTATATTAGTACAACTGAATGCTCATGAGTGTTATTTTGAATGGAGCAGGAAGCACACGGGCAGCTGATGGGATGTGCTGTGGTACCAACACACAAGTCATTAGTTGGGTATTTCAGCAAATAAAAACAGGTTAAGGGAATAAGCAGCTCTGTACATCTCCATGCTGATCATTCACAATGAGCTCCTCCCAGAACATTGCTACTTCTGTTTTAACTTGCTGTTCTCTTTATTGATCTTGTTTCTTTCTTTGACCCAAAAGGCATCCCCTATCTCCAAATCCAAATTCCCACCCTTGGACTTTTCTCCTGTAACACTCTCCATATCACCTCCTGTCCTTTCCTTCCTTCCAAATCAGTTATTGATGCACATTTCCAAAAGATTAAGAGTCACACACAGCCAAATGCTCAGTTCATGGATGTCACAGGCCCCACTAGCCTATGCTGATCCTCCCCAAGCCTCTGAGATGCTTTGCATGAAAGTTGGGATGGCTAACACAGCCATCTTCCAGCTAACTTCTTCAACATGGCTACAGTTTCCCCCAGGAACTCCTATTTGCTAGTTCCCTTTAACCTAAATTCCTCAAAGCTCACCTTTCATGCTCTCGCCCACCACATGCTTTTTTTTTCCTTTATTCTTTCACACTGCAGTGATGAACATAGCAGGACATTTAGCTTCAATATAGGACAAGGCTCCTGATGAGATTTGACCACAAGCCTCTGAGACAGTAAGCAAAATGCAGGTGTTTCACCATAAGGTTCAATGGTGTAATGCAAAGGGAAAGCTAGGTTTCTAGGCCTTGGAGGGTTTTTTTGTTTCTTAGTATTCAAAAATACCTTTTTTTCATTTATCCAAAGTATGAGTTATATAGAGGGATGCAATTAAGTTCCAGCAGGACTTGCAAATATGGCACTTCTCTGATATGATGGAAAATAAGATTAAAGCCAAAATAGATTCAGCACAGAGCCTTGCTCTAATCTGTTGCATTCCAAGAGATCTCTGAACTAACAAACCAGACTCTCACTTCCTCCCAAGTGGCTGAACTCACTTTCATTGGTAACACAAGACTGGCCTCTGGCCTCTAGAAATAAAGGCTTGGGCATTAACTCATCATATCTGTTTGCTTATCTATTTTCTGAATGAGAAGAGTGCCAAATTCAGCAAAAATCACCTGGTCACTATTGCAGAAACTCTTGCACAGTTGTTTTCCTCATTTTTTTATGCTTAAGTTATATCACACGTAGAACTGTTTCAGGGTAATCAAATACTACATAAGGCTGCATCAAATTTGTTCCAGATGAGTTCAAGAAAACTTACATAACTACATTCACTCTATCTGCCTGCAACAAAACAGGAAAATCATGACCTAAAGAAAATATAACCTAAGTAAAGCTATATTCATACCATGGAACTGGATCTTAGTTTTAATTTCAGTCTAAACTGAAAAACCTAACTACTGACTTGAGTCTTCTGAGTCTCCCTCTCCTAACACCTAACTTTTGAAACATTTTGCACTTCTGGAAGTGTTCAGTAATTTACCAGATTTGCCTCAGTGTAAAAATATGGAAGCAAATACCTAACTAACTAGCTAAATTAATAAATTAAAATTTTAAAAAATCAGTAGAACACCATGCATTCCAAAATACTTAACATGCCATCACACAACAAGTGGAAAAATTATTTCTCTTTGAGTAGCAGTTCATCATAAACAACATCTAAGTTCCCATTACACAAATCTATAAGTTTACCACTGAGCATTCAATAACCTGGAAGATAGAAAATAACCCCAGACCATTCACCAATCCCATGATAAATACCACTGCTGTTAATTATTTTCAGATTCTAGCTGTACAGCCTTCAAAATAAAATATTTGTTAATATCTCTTTACACTTTTTGAATGTTTTAAAGCCTAATTTAAATACAGAACAACAAATTATTCACTTCAGCAGGAATAAAACATTAGAGCTGATTTTCAAAGTGCCTGATAACCATAAGTTGAATACATGAGACAGCAGAGAGGACTTTTGCCATATACATAGCTTTTATCTCACATTCATTACATAAATTGCAAAGAACAGAACAACAAAGCATCATGCACAAGTTTTCAGCATGAGTTTTTAGCTACTGTGCATGCATAAAGATGAAAAGAGGCCAAAAAAATAGCATTACAATCTTTCAAGCTTTTATAAAACTTACCCTTGCTCATCAGAAAGCTTTTGAAACAGTCTGAGAAATCAGAAACCAAAAAAAAGAGATTCAGTGTCTTGATATTGATAATAACATTATTACCATTAGTAGACCAGCATTCTTGCTAAGTGATGGGGAAACTGAAAGCTTGGGAACCAGCCAGTATGGAAAAGCACACCAGGAATTGGACACCAGTCAAAAAACACACCAGGACTTGCATGATGGGCAAAGTTGGGCAGAACTGTCAGAACAAGGCCGCCTGCAAGTTTCCAACACTTTTCATTTAGCAATACTGCACAAATAGAGCCTTGTGTTATTTCTGTACCACCTATTCATTCCAGTGCTGCTGAACAGCATGATGCTCAAAAGAGACTCATTTCAAGAAAATAAAATTAATGCCAGCTTGAGTCCCAACAAAAGTGTGGCTTACAGAGGTTGTTCTCTTGTTACTTCAACCATTTCTGATACTAACTGAAAGTAATACTTGATGTGTACCACAATAAAAGACCCTAATAGAAGTTTAGCATATTAATCCCTGGACACACCTAATCCAGGGCAATTCAAGAGGATTTTTAGTATTCTTGAATAGGAGTAGTTTATAATATACCTATTTAATTCTACTGAATGAATTTTTAAAACATGCAATATTTCCAAGCACTTCAGAAATATTTCTCAGTGAAGCTTGAAATTTGTTAAGACCATTAAGCTTAAAAATTAAATGCAGCAACATCAAAATATCAACGGGAACACAGAAGTGTCTTAGTCACAAAATAATGATGCACAGCTGGGAGATCTGCAACTTGCAATGCCGTATTTTCAGAGCTAAGTAAACATTTGAAACCCCACTCTCCCCCAGTAAATACAAAATTCAAGGGAGAGATAGGAACTACTTAGGAAACAGTATTCAGTTAGACAAGAGAAATTTTGAGGATAGCAGGAAAGAATTAGGTGAAAGAATGAATCCAGACTGTATGAAGGCAGGAAGATAGTATTGGCAGAATAAAATATGCCATGGTGGACTTAATATTACATAGACACACAACTTGCATGCACCATGACTTTGGGCAGGCAAAATACTTTTTTTTTTTTCACCTCATCTAATTATCTCAGAATTGTAGCAGGACAGTTTACAAGCATTTTTAAACGTAGGTGCAAGCAAGAATATCAGAATGCCCACTTCCAGAATTTGTTTTTAAAACATTCATGTGTTTCAGAAATGTCTTTATGTATTATCTTGTAGAATAGAAGAAAATATTTCTAGCCTCTATAGTCTTTTGAATAATCACTATTCCTGTTCAGCCATGGAAAGAAACTTATGCAGAACATTGAGCCTGAGGAAATGATAACGTATTTTCTCCAAAATGGCAGCCTAAAACTAGAAAACTTTATAATCTCTTATTGAAAATATGGTATTGCAGTCATGAGCTTCTATTCAAAGCAAATAAAAAGCTTGTTTGAGGACGACACGGACAAATAGACTGGCACTCTACGAATGGTTCAGCACAGGATGATGCTTTTCTGAATGGGAAGGGTTCAAGGGCACTCAATCTGTGCAGGACACAACCTGACCTCTCCACCATCTGCCGTTTCTTGTGTCTAACTTTGCTGGCCTCCCTGATTGCTTCCCACTTCTTCCAGTCTTCTTCACTGCATGGACCTGGGATAAAATTTACTGGCTGGACGTTGCTTCCCACTTTCCAAGATTCAATCTTACGGGTCAGCATATCGTCCTTCTTATGGTGTAAAGATGGTGACAGCACTCTGCCATTGCTCTTCCTTTCCTCTGGTATCGCATTTTTTTCAAGTAAACATAGAAATTTGGACCGGATCTCTTCTGGAAGACTCCATGGATCAGGAAACAGTGCTGGGTGATACTTGTCGGGAGCACCTGATAAAGGCACCTCTTTTTTTTGAGAGAGGACTTTACGAAAAATCATGTCATCCTTTTCCAAATCTGGAATCACAGTTTGGCCCTCTCTGGGTTGCAGAATTATCTCACCCTCTAGAGGAGGCTCCTGCTCAGAGAATTTCTTTAAATACCGGGGGTCTTGAAGGACAACTTGATTCACATGGAAAGCCCCAGTTTTCCGAACAAACAAATCATCGTTTTCCAAATCTGGATACAGATATCCATTCTCCTCATCTCCTTGCTTGCCTCCTGGTATAAAGGAAACATTCTTTCTACATTTTATGAGCCTAGGGCCAGAAGTGGGATCAATTCTGGTCTCCATTTCAGAAGACACGTAGTCAGTGTATTTTTGCAGGGCCTGAAGTAACGAAAACTGACTGAAGCATATAAAACAAAAGGAGGGAAGTAAAAATATCATTAACTAGCAAGAGACAAGCAGATCACAACGTATTGCAATATACATTTGGTTTAGACTTGCAGTATCCCAAGCAGAATGACGACACCACTTGGCATTCACCACCACTGACTGTAGCTCAGCACACGCCAACCAACGCAAAGGTATCCCGGCATCCTAACCTGCTCAGAGACATCACACTTACATGCTCACACACAAAGCCAGTAACTCTATGCAGCATGTTACACTTTCACATTTACATGTTTCAGAAGGCCAGCAACTTATGGCTACATTAAAAGAGAAAAAAACCCCAAACCCAACAAACCAGCAAAACAGTAATAACCAAAAAAGCACAGCATCACGGGACGCGGTTTAATTTCATTTAGCTGTTGCATATCCAGCCATCTCTTTTTGATGCATCAAGAGAACAGCTCATGCAGCAGTATCAACCTGGGCTCATCAGAAGACTCCAAGATTTTTCCTTCTGCAATCTGTGACAATGAGCTTCCCACAAATTCAGCAGTTGGCTTATAATTCTGATCCCTTCTGCAGCTACTGTTCCAGTCAAAACTTGGTCTTGGTTGATTAGTAACAATAGTGCAGCTTTGTTTGTAAGCGAATTCCTCATCCTCAGAATCTGATTTCTTTCTACTGTGTAGCAGCAGAAAGAATGAGCAGAGGAGAAAGAAAAAAAAACCCATGAAGTGTAGTCACTGAGTAAAATGCACAGTGGCAACAGCGCAACAGGTGCAACAGTATAACAAAAATAATATTTCAATTATTTTTAAAAAAATTAAAAAAGGAAAAAATAAAACATATCCTGCTGCTACACTGGCAATGAAAATTTAAAAATTCAGAGTCATAGACTACACTTTATTTAGGCTTTGCACACAGGAGAAAAACAGGCATGCATGAAAACGCACCTGAACCCTTGAATCTCTTTATACCAGGGTTTGAAAGAGGATTTCTTGATTTTTTTCCATAGCAATTCCTCCTCTGGAGTCCAAAACTTAGGAAGAAATTTGTCAAAAGCAACAACTGTATTTGGCGCTGAAGAACTTAGCTTGCGAAAATAGAGATCATCTTTTTCAATGTTTGGGATGCCTACTTCTTCCTCGTCCTCATCACAATACCCAGATAATTGTGAAGGATTGTTAACTCTTGGTTTGTTTTCCTCTTTAGTATCCAACTGCCTCTGCCTCCTCTGGTTACTGTTCAAAATATCCAATCAGTTAAGATATTTTAGGAGCAACTTGACATAAGCAATGCAAAAAGACATGCTTTTTGGCTCAGGAGCTCAGCTTTGTGAATGAAGCATATTAGTTCTCAATTTCATCACTGCAGCACCAGAAACAATAAGATAGATTAGGTAAAAAAAAAATTTAAAAAGAAGTTAAATGGTTATATCAGCATCCTATCTTCTCTGACAAAAATACAAAATTTGACAGAAAAAGCATATCAAATTATCAGCTGTGTTAAAATGCCAATTAGAAGACTAACTTTATGGAGTTATTTAAGGGCTGTGATTCAGGTAATGCAATAGTTACTGGATCTTGGATTAGTATCTCTGACCTCAGTGGTTCAAGCATTGCAGCTAGTGGACCAGCTGGATAACTTTCTCGCGAGCAAGATTTAGGAGAGTCATTGCGCAACATGAAATGATGTCCAGGTGCAGCAGAGCTTACAGGGCTCTTTTTGACTAGAAATCTACGATTTGCTAAGTCATCCAAAACAACGTCGGGCAGCCTTCTTTCATCTTCTGAATCAGAGCCACTGTCATACTCATAGATGATCTGGAGGGAAGCTGGATTTGTGAGCCCACACTCTGCTCTGCTATTTTGGCAGGAATCTACAGGATTCGTTTCACGTCCACTGAGGTTGACCGAGACAGGAATAGAATGAAGACAGTGAAGTCACGAAGGTAATGGTGAAACTCAAGAACTGCCCACTAATCTCATCTGTATGCATCAAGAAGCCGGACAGCTGAAATTCATCACTATATTTTGGAAGCTTTAACAAGCAGTCAAAATGGTAGGTCTATCGCTCACGAACTTGCATTTAAGACCATTTAAATACATCTGGAGTCAGGCCAGCTTCAAAACATTACTCAAACATCAAGAAACAATGTAAAAAACCAAAACCAAAAGCCAAACTATACAACCACACCAAAACGTCCCCCTTGATAAAACATGGAAAATCAAATACTTGACTTTTTGTTGCAGCAAGAGCAGTTTTTCTTTAACTAATAAAGAAGTAACTTATTTTAAAAATTCTACATCAAAGCCCACTTTAGTAAGACCACACACCAGTACCTTGAAAATGCTCCATCTGACTCAGTGAAAACAGGACTTGCCCAGCTCCTCCTGTTGTCCTCATTCTTCTCTGTCCTCTTCTTCCTTAAAGGTGCTGGCACATATGCTGTCTGCTTGTTTTTGTTGGGTAAGAAACGGTTGAAGTCAGTGGTAGGTTTTGGTTCAATCACAGAAATCCTGCGGTAAGCCCTGTCATCTTTATGGGAGTCATGCATTTTGGAAGGCAGTTCCGAGTCTGTGTCACTGTCGCAACCTTAGAAGAATGTGGAAATAAAAAGGGAAGATACAAACATCATTCTCTAGACATGTGCTTGTAGCTAAAACTTGGATCAAAGTCTTCTAAAATCAATTTATGTCTGTATTTTCTGTTTCATCTGCAAATTTGCTGAGCTACTGACAGGACAGTAGGAGAAGTATTTTTAGAAGTCTATGGCAAAGCTGTGATAAGATCCATTAAACTCAGTTTGGTTTGCATGATCCTCCTGCATTTGTTCCATTCTTTCATTATCACTGCTCCCTGCAGGGAACACAGTGCTGGCCTCCAGACTGAAGACAAAAAACAGCACAGAAATTTTTTAATTAAATAGTATCTGCAAGATAAATTTACTAACAAATACAAAAAACCAGCAAATAATATAGCATTGTGCTCATTTCACCAGATTAAAATCCAGTAGAAGTCCCGGGTACATCATGTATGTAATGTAGCTAAATGTTGCCTTGCACAGATCACCAATGCTCCATGAAGCCTCTGCTGAAGGATTTTGTTACTCACATGAAACAAAATCCAACACCTCACAATTTGTGTGACTTTAGACTACAAGTTAGCATTGAACTTTAAAACCAGCAAAGATACACAGGCTAGAGTGCTGCTTTAGGGATCCAGTGTCACTATTTTCTCGTTACCTTTATTTTCATTAAAAACTACTAAAAGTAACAAATACTACTCAGTAGTTAACCTAGGTGGGAAAAACCTTATTGAACATTCACAAATGAAGTAAAGACATAGCAGTTTGACACAGTCACCCTAAGAATAAGGCAATGTGTGAATTTTAGGCAATCCCATCCAGATCTAATGTCTAGCAATTTCCCTTACAAAACTCTGGGAAAATACCCTGGACATACACACATACCCTAATGCATCAGTGAGAACAAGAGTGCCAGCAACCCTTCCTAGGAAGATCTGTGTGAGCAATGCTTTTTTCCTACCAACTGTTAGAGGTGAATATCTGCTTAAGCAAAATGCAACTGCAGCAGTTACAAAACTAGAACCAACTTTAAGTACTCTAAGTACTGGATATCCAAGTACCAGGTCCATACACTGTCTTTCCCCACACTCATACTTGTCAACAAAAGATTTTAGAGAGGAAAACATACCTTCACTGCCACCTTTCAAGGTTATATCTGATGAGAAGCTCGTGCAGGATCTTGAACCAAGTGAGTCCAAGCTATCAAAGGAATCGTCTCTTTTATGAGTAACTGAAGATGGGAAAGGCTCTCCCCGGTCAACGTACCAAATATCGCCGTACCCACTATCTCTGCCACTTCTGCTTGGCTGGCTGGACTCTTCAAGTGCCTACAAGAGTCACTTTTAAAAGGTCTTTTCCAATAATTTAGGATGCAAATGCTACTCATGAGCATTTTGAATTCACAAACAAACTTCAACAACGACTACTGCAAAACCATAAAACACATACACAACAACATATAACAGCTTGAACAGGAGACTTGATAAAATGTCTAGATTTCTTTCATGTCAGCCAAAGAGGATTGAGATAGGGCTCCTCCCAATCTACCACATCAATTAGAACAGATGTATTCTGAAATTTAGAAGGGTAGCAGAAGACCTAAGCTAAAAATCATTCCTTTCCTGTGGAACTTGATAGCAAGAAAAACAAATTACAGTGTTCTCCAAACTAAGAAGAAAATGAAACCTTCAAGAGACTGTTTAGAATTGCTACTGTATAACAAACTATAAACTTCAGCCTATTTGTTTAGTTTCCTTTTTTGGATTCCTTACCTTACTCAATGCTTGCCCTAATAACTTCTCAAATGCTTTAAGACTGAGGTATGGACCATTATAATCAGGGTCACTTTGAGCTTTCCTCCCAAGCCAGTATAATGTAATCAAAACCTAAAAACAAACAGAAAAAAAAACCCTGAATACAAACTTACTTACTTTCCTCTCATGCCATGTGCCAGTGTAAAAGAATCTCAGCATGCTGTTAGAGATGCTTCCACAATGCACTGCAAAATCTTGCATACAGTATTAGCTATGATTGCCACCAAAACCAATTAAAGAGTGTCATGATGCATCTCATATATCTCTAGCAAGCAGATATAAGTACTGTTTTTGACTATTACAATGATTTGGGAAAGTAAGCTGCACATAGAGATCATTGTAAAATGGCATTAATTTGTATCAGATAAATCAACAATTGAAGAAAAAGGTAAATATGAAAGTACCATAAACAGAAGCATTTAAAAATAATTAATCACAATTAATGTGTAACTCTCTTACATTTTTCACTCTTCTGTTGGTCTCCTCTGGTCTGAAGCAGGGCAGAGAATGAGAAAAAGAAAAGAAAACAAAATGTTTTAAAATTGCTGGGTTAAAATTCAATTATTATTCAAGACGTAAAAAGTTTCAAGACCAATTATCAGTCAATAAAAAATACACAACTATGATTGCTCCAAAAGAAATAAGAAGCAGTTCACTTTAAATACAGTCATAACTCGGCACTATTTCAATTGTTACATGTAAAATGAGAAGCTAGCCAATCTTTTGAGAGGTACACAGAAAGGTTCTAGGCATTTTTAATTAGCTTTCATTTAGTTACCAACAAAATAGAAAACAAGCTGTTGACTTTGGGAAATATAGCCCCTATTAGCCAGGGAGATCATAGAATCATAGAATGGTTTGGGTTGGAAGGGCCCTTAAAGATCACCTACTTCCAACCCCTCTGACATGGGCAGGGAAACCTTCCACTAGACCACGCTGCTGAAATCCCCATTAGCCTGGCTTTGGAACCCTTACAGGGATCAGGCATCCATCACTTGCTCTGGACAACCCATGCCAGTGCCTCCTCACCCTCAGACAGAGAATTTCTTCCCATTAGCCAATATAAACTGACCCTCTCAGTTCAGTCATTCCCCCTTGGTCCTATCACTACATGTCCCTGTAAAAAGTCCCTCTCAAGGTTTCCTGTAGGCTCACTTTAGCTGCTGGAAGGCTGCTACAAAGCCTCCCTTGAGCCTTCTCTTTTCCAGCCTGAATAACCTCACATTGTTGATTCCACACCAAAGGAGATTCAATTGTAACTTTCCCTCTGATTGTATTGTTTTCTAAAGTATTTGCTTTAGACAACAGAAAACACTTTAGCCAAGAGTAAACTTTTCAGACCAAAAAATGAGAAACTGAAACTGGGACATCTGGAGAGAGATGATGTAGGGCTGAAAGGAGGGGTTTGAGTTTTTTATACAAATACATGTTTTTCAAAAAATATTAAACACGATGTAATCACTAAGATTAGGGAACGTTTATATATATATTCCCAGTCTGTAGCACAGCTTGGAAGTGTACCAACAGACACTCCTCTTCTCCTCCCACTCATTTTAAGAGCAAGAAGAAGAAACTTCTCAAACGGGAGGCTCCAAAAGCCTCCTAGTCCCCAGGTGTAAATACTGAGGGCTGGACTGCAGACAGTGGTTGCACAACATTGCTGCATGCAGTGACAGCAGTTATGGAAGAGCAAACGGCTTATATACACCCAAACAACTCTTCACCTGCCCCAGATGTTGGTTTGAGCTGGTTCACTTACAACTTCACACACAGCACAGCAAATGAGTTCAAACAGAAAAGCAGAGACTTCACAGTAGCAGAAAAACCTATACAGAACTCCCTAACATGCCAAACCAATAATGTGTCAAGATACTTATTCCATTTCTGTCTGTCTAGAAACACAATAGTCAAAGATTACAGGAAAACAAGGAGAGTAAACCATTCAGGAAACAGTTAGGAGTTAGTGTAATGAGGACAGGGCTTGGTCACTCTTCACGGAACTGGAACACTCAATGAGACGTGACAACCATCAGGGACACAGACCATCCCTTCCCTTCTCCTCTTTCTTCCTATTTTGAGAGCACCTGCTCCCACTCAGTGGCTCTAATTGCCTTGCCCATCCTCACATCATAAAGAAATCAGGCTATCAGGAACACAAAGTCCTGAGATGGGTCTGACCTCCACAGTCCTTGCCTGAAGCTTCCTTAGTATCTCATGCCAGAGATGCTTCTGGCTTTGTAGCCAGTGACCTCTTTCACACAGATAAGGAAGGACCCTCCTCCTTTAATGTGAAATATTTACACTTTTTCGCTTGGTTTTTTTATCCCTTCCAAAGCCCATTGCTATTTGTTATTCACTCAAGACTATTTTCGAAGAAAAAAAATTTCCCCCTTTTTTCCAGTTGGCTAATTTTTTTGCCAGTGTCCATATTGCAGGGCATACCATAGCTGTGACCTAAAGTGCTACTAGAGACAGGTTGATTTCCCAAGCAGAGAAAGGAAAACTATTCTTACATCAACATTACACTTCTCATACCCAGGGGAGAGCATTTTAAAGGTTAGCATTCTTTACCCTCAGTGCCTTTTATCTGCAATTACAAAAGCAGAGACCCTTGCTAAGGATGCCCTAAAGTTTACTCCCAAACTTCAGTAGCCCACTAAGAAGCAGAAGA
Organism: Haemorhous mexicanus; assembly: GCF_027477595.1. NCBI lineage: Eukaryota > Metazoa > Chordata > Aves > Passeriformes > Fringillidae > Haemorhous > Haemorhous mexicanus. The sequence continues at coordinate 71,788,845 of NC_082342.1, read as the reverse complement.
CTCTGCCCTTAGCTGGCAGGAGCATGTATCCAAAAGTCTGCCAGCCTTCATGTAGACCAAAGCTACAAGACTGAACACAATTATGTCCGCTTCTTCTTTCCTTGAGTTCTCTGTGATAATTTCAATCAACCGTTTTGCAACAGAAGCAATACTTAGATGTCTTTATATTTCAATAAAATTTCCTCACTGGAATAACCATAAATACACTAAGTCTGTGTATTTGGACTAAAACAAACACAAAATTTAGGTCATTCAGGTAAACAAGACAGTCTGAGACCAAAAATGCAGGCAGGGAGATATTTCACAAACTCCAATGACAGACCCTGCTTCATTCCTGTTTACTCTGCTAACAACAGAAGCAAACAGATAAGTTGTTTACTCTTCATTCCTGAAGTTTCTTCACTTGCACTACTACTCTCCTTCTCTGAAATGCATCTATTGGTTTCTAAACCTTTTCAACAACTAGTCACAGTAGACACAGTCTGAGAAGAAGAGGAGAAGAAAAAATCCAAGGGAAACCCTGCTGATCTAGAACACTGTTCTTCATTTTTATATACACGTATTAACTATTTGATGGTGCTTAACCAAGGAAAAGGATGATTCTGAATGATGAATGTACTGTCCTAGAATCTGTGTTAAATGATAGGTATATAATTTTTTTTTGGTCAAAAAAATACTGATTAAAGAAGCAATGTTGTTACCTTACTGGAAGGTCTTAAAATCAATTTCTGACCTACAAATTTCACAGCTACATCTTTTCTGATGCATGCAACTTGCAAAAGGTGTAGTTTGGATCTGCTTGCTAACATTCTCTGTGTGAAATAAGAGCCTTTAATGCCTTTTATATGTACAACCTGTCCAAGCTCATTTGTGTTTAGCTGCCCATGCAATTGCCTATTTCCCTTCCAGGACACTCCATTTAAAATAACTATTGTGTAAATACTTATAGGTTAGAAGTGTGATACAAACTGAAGAGCTTTTAGGATTAATTTTCCCCGTGAGTATCAAAACAGAAAAAACAAGGCTTTTAACTCAATTGTAATAAATGAAAACATAAAATTGAATCATTCTAGTACACGGAAATTCTTCATGAGGTGTTATAAAAAGAACATAACTACTGTGCAATCTATGCAAATAATTCATCTAGGGTCTTGTGTATAACTCTGAACAATTATGGCTCATAGGAGGGGACAAGATAGTCACCAGTCTCTAGCATAGCAAATTCTTTGCTGCTGTAAGAGTAGGCATGACCCTACAACCCTTCTGATAAACTGTTACCTAACAGCAAGCTCCTGCTCTCACCTCCAACTCCCCTTTGCAATCCTGGCTCTAAATACATAGGGCCTCAACACCCAGTTTCTCACATTTAGGAGATGGAGTACAAGAACTTCAGCAATGTAGCTTCTAAGCTTTTTAAACACTCTGGGACACTTGTAGCCTTATTTTGAACATAAGCCTATAGCACTGAAGTGCACACAAGTGAACTGAAGTGAACTCATTGCAGAGACATTTCGCATACAACAGCTAACGTAGGAACTGATGGCGTAGCTCACTTGCTAAAGTATCTTTGTCAATGCAAATAAATGCCAATACTATATTTGGCTACTGTGAAAGAAGTCAGCTTTTACCTGTTTTCATCCAAAGTTGTCGTAGAGCCCAGTGGATGCTAATCATATTCTTTATGAATATTGGTGTAACCTAATTTCCGATTTGAATAGGTGAATACCTTTGTACTGAAAGTTTTATGTGGGCTGCAGCTTTGCCGAGGAGGGCACAGCCAAGGCTGCATCTTAAAACTAATCTGCTGAAAGAATTCAGTTCCTCCCCACATGACAATGGAACACTATTTACTAAATCACTTTGTGTATTTTTAAACATTAACCTCTCTGTCTTCCCACAGGTTTTTTATATCTTCTTTCATTAACAATACAACTTTGTTAAAGATGTCTGAACTAAGCAAAGAAAGCTGCTAAGTAGAGCAGTTAAGATCTTACCGGAAAAATTTATTATAAATACTTTGTCTGCTCTTGCAACAGTCTCAGCATTTAAGCATTCATTCTGAAGCTCAAAAAAAAAAAAAAACCACCACCAATCTCCCTATCCTAACCTGAATATCAAATTCCAGCTTAAAAGAGGTCTCAAAATGTAAAAGTAGAATCCTGATTCACAAAGCGTGAACCTTAAATGTTGGCAGTGGTATTAATAAAAGTTTAGATACGACTTCAAGATTAGCCACCCCGGAAAAGATCTCTAAAGTCTAAAGGCCACGAGACAGCAACACGTGGGGGATATTATAACAGCAATTGTGAAGCACAACCGCATAAATCAGACTTGAACACTGATGAAAAAAGATGTGGAATAACCACCTGCAGAGAAATAATGCCTTCTGTGTAAATCATCCCATCTACGTCAATCCTTGGGCAAACAGAAGAAAGACAAATGGGACAGGAATAGCTCTCACTTGTTGGCGTGTGATACGCTTAGAGACGAAACACCTCTGTTACATTTGAACACAACACATTGACAAACATCACTTCCAGACCCACAGATGTTTCTCTAACAAAGACCACTCTACAAGAATAAAGCAAAGTGACATGGCAGATCAGCACAAGGCTGAGCCACAGCTCAAGGAATTTATTCTCAGCTCCACTGTTTGCTCAAGGTCAAACAGCAGAATTAGTCACCAAGGCCCTAGCCTGACAATACAAAGGCTTTGGCAGCAGCTCTAGCTTAAGGATTTCCTGGTCCCCCTCTCTCTTCCAGCCACTCCTGTTTGCTGCCCCTGTGGTTATGCCAACACAACCCTGAATCACACTGCCGTTCCACACTGCCAGAGGGCTACACCTGTTTCTGTGGGGTTTTCCTAATATACATTTTCAACCCCCAAATTAGCTTGCTGATCTGTTTTAGATCATGCTTTTAACAAGCAACTGTACCGGCACCACGGCAGAGGAGCAGGCTGGGGGCTTGGGAGAGGAGGACGCTGCTCCAGACACCACCACCATGAGAACCCCCACGTGATGACCCTGAGACAGAGGTGCTCTGTGCTTCCCATTTTTAAGGAGTGAGGAAAGCCTGCTGGGATTATTTTAATGCATTTTGGGGCATTTAAAATATTTTCTTTTTAAATTGTAGACAATCATAGACCTTAGAGGAGCTAGCAGGCCAAAGTACTTTTAAGAAATCGTGAACTAGAGTTTAACCAATTATAAAATACAACCACTGACATCTACAGACACCACTCCAGTGCCTCCATACAAAAGAGCTTAAAAGTGCATTTTAAGTAGATAGATTTTTTTTTTTACTTATTTCAAAATTTTTTAAACAATAAACTCAATAGTTTGGATTTTATTTTTCTGACACATGGTATGGTTTTGTTTCCCCAAATCCTTATATGTATTAAATTCCAGCAACTAGCAACTCATGATGTCAAATCTACTTTAACACTTCACTTTATTATTTTCCAGGAAGAACAATGTGGAGCTCAGGACCACATCCAAGATACCAAAAGTCTGAGCAAAATTCTGGAAGATAATTTTAAAGCATCCCATTCAGAGAAGGGTCTGTTTCTCATATAGAAACATATTGAAATATAGTTATCAATTGAAGATTTAAAATTTAAAAAAAAACCAAAACCAACAAACAAAGAAGCAAGTTTGAACGGAGATTCGTCCTCCCCAAAATGAGGGTTAGCTGCCAAGAATACATGTGGTCCTGTCCAAAGAGATAAGACAAATCTGAACCCATTTACGGGGAGAAAGAAGGAACAGAGACACTCCCACTGATAGAAAGGAATGTGGCAGTGACAAATGCACCCTGCCCAGTGCCAAACCCATCCTTGGTGACGAATACTTCAGAAACCCCAACAGCTGCCAACCTGGTTTCTGTCCTCTCCTCTGAACCACAGATCTCAGAAACACAAGACTTGAACAGATTGCTGTTTAAAAAGAAGTACTGGTGTTCTCCCTTTGAGCTTCCATCCATCAAGGCAGCAGTGCCACCTCCAAGATGCCCTTTGAAGGGCTTGGAAGAGCCATACGCTGGCCTGGGAGCTGGAGCAGACCAGCTGGCTGCAGAAAAACCCCCTCCCCACTCCTTGCCAAGCTCCAGGCACTCCAGCCCTACACCGACCAGCTGCACTTACGGTTCTGAGGAGGATGTCAGGGGATTTGAAGGACTCCCGCACCCCCGCCGGGTGTTGCTGCGCAGGAGATGAACGCTGCCTGTCCAACTAGCAGCGGGCTCGTGCTAAATTTCAACCTCTTTGGCCACCTACTCAGCTGCTATTAATATTGCTGTTATCGGATTTCACTGAATTCCCACGTGCTGCTGAGAATAGAAAGGCTCCAGTGGAAGATGTGGTTGCTGCATGGGTACAGAAACATGAGGACATTCCTCCAGCACTTGGATTCTTAGCAAATTGATATTCAACTCCGAGAGCCACAGTTCACTGCTGAGAATGCTGGAAATAAACCAGCCAGGCTATGGCTGCAGAGTTAGAGAACAGCGTTTGGAAACACACCTCTCTATTTGACTATAAAAAGCACATGCATTTTCCATAGCAACACATCCACCAGACCCAATGCCACTCACATCATAGCAGCACAGAGTCTAAAATGACAGCAGACAGCGTTTCTCCGTGCCCCTGTGGAACCCCTGGCTGGCAGCAAGGAGCTCTGTGGGCCCTGATGAATGAGCAGCCTGTCTCCACCCCGTGCCCCCACCTACTGAAGCTGAGGGGTGGAAGAGAAATGCTCAAGAAGGAAAAGGCAGAGAGGGAACAGAGCCAGCCAACACCCTCTGTGGGAACACATCACCAACCATGGCTTCAGAGCCTGTCTTCTCACACTGCCTCTGGAGCATGGTGCTTCCTTGCTGACCTCACCCATTGTGCCTCCACACCATTCTGAAATCCCTTATCAAAACAAAAACAGGCACTTCTAGAAAAGTGCATCAACCCCGGCAAGTCACCAGACGATAACATTATCCATTTCCTCATGCTCTTTTCCGACCCCTCCCTGGGTGGTCCATCCCTGCCAGCTTCCTCATTTTCTAGGCCAATCTAGAGGTTCTCCCAGAGAGAAAACTAGTATCCTGTAGGGATGAAGGCATGTCTGTCAAATAAAAATAAAAATAAATCTCCCAGAAGAACAAGCAGAAGAGCCTCAATGATAACCTGAGCACTCCTCGGCTCTTGTCTAAGGGGTGAGCAGGGCAAATGGTGTGGAGCACTCACTGCAAGTTGTTGCTGTGGAAAAAAGTAGGTTGATAGAATCATGCATTTTCCTGCTCAAATATTAAGCTCTATTAAAGAAAATTAAAGTTGGACTGGATGATCTCTGAGATCTTTTCCAAAATAAATTGTCCTAAAATTGATAATAATTAATGTAGATTTGTTGATTGGTCCCTCTTCGTGACTTTTTCTTACTCTGTTCCTAACCTAAAAATTCATCAGCTTCACTAACTACAGAAAATTAAACTGTGTATCTCTTGCACTGTTTTGTTTGCTTGTTTTTTCCAGGAAAAAACTTGAATGCTTGGCCAATGTCTATTGGGTACTTCCAATTCCAGATGTAGAGTGGCACTTACCAAAAAAAAAACAACAAAAAAAAAAAAAAAAAAAAACCAAAAAAAAAACAAAACAAAACAAAACAAAAAACAACCCAGCAGGAATTTTTTTTCTGAAATCTAGTGGTCACATGCCGTACACTTTGGCCAAGAAACATAACATCCACTGACTTTTATGAGAAAAGAAGGACTCTCTTCACAAAGTATTAGAAATTGTGCAGTTGACTCTCAGCTCACACAGAGCTTTGTTCACACTCAAGAAGACTTTTTAATTTTACAGGTGAAATTAATTCCTTCTCAAGGAAAACAAAAAAAGCACTTTAATGCACACAGTATTTTAGATAAATTGATAGATAGCTATAATATCAGTACTTACATATACTATAGGTTTTTATTTCTTCCCAAGTTTTGGTATTTAGAATTTGGAGCATATGATTTTGCTGAATCTCTCCTTTTATCTCCCTGCTGCCTATTTTCTTATTTAAAAACCTGCACATATTTCAGCTGACCTTTGCACAAAGATTACATTAAAGGCTCCTACCTTTTTCCTTCCTTGTACCTCAAGAATCAACATACTTGAGCTCATCCTGTTGATCATAAGGATCATCATCTACATTAACTTCTCTTGCATTTAGTTTTAAAGATCCTTGGCCTTCATTCCCCCACACAAATCTAGACCATAGTGTAAAAATTTTGTACAATAATTTGAAGAGAAGTCAAGATGGGGAATGTTGGCTAACAATTTGGCTAACAATCTTTCCAAAACAAATAGTTGGTATACCTGGGGAGTCACTGAAAAATGAGTATCAAAATAGACAACTAAAAGCAATCCCGTAAGTTTTTAGACATGTATTCAAAACCACAAAAACGTGCAGCTGCTAGCTTGCTCAAAAATAGTTCAAGAGCATTATAAAAAAATATTATGTAAAAAGTCGATTATTTGCTTCAGCTAAGCTGCAGCAACCATGCCAACTCACAGCATTATTTTTCATGAGATGACCAAAACTCATTTTCTCTACTGCCTGTTGCCTCTTTGCCATTATTAAGTACTTCCAAAGCCATTGTCCTTTTTATTCCCAACTCTCACACCTAACTGGAATATTTCAACATCACCAGTTTCCACACACACATCAGAAATAATATTTTTAGAATAGCCCTCAATACTGACCACATTAATTCCCACCAAGCCTTGATGAGACATGTCTGTACCAACTCCAGGTATGAATAAACAAATCACTGCAAGGTAAGTTAGGGTAAAAAATTTTCCACTTACCAACTACTCCTAGCAACTGCCTATGTGCACTCTCTTACACTCAACCCCCAGGATAAACACAATTGTTCAATTTGGATAAAGCATTTAGAGGTGGTCTCTTGGGAAGAGGTAGGATTTGGCAGGTTATACAACATTGATTGCTCATAGAGAGGTATTTTTATAGCCTCTGTGTACAGGGAAGAGGAAAAATCCACCCCAAAACCTCCTTCATTCAATCTCCTCCCTTAGTCCATGCCCAGAGAAAGATCCAGGAAATATAATCCTTTGTTATCTTTGTGTCAAGCAAACAAGCAATGGAGCAGAAGTGCCTTGTGTATAAGCAAAACAGTTTACCTCAGCTCATAGCACTCAAAAACAAGATTTACTCAATTCCTCAGGGTATGCAAAAAAAAAAAAAAAAAAAAGAAAAAAGAAAACCCAGAACTCAAGTCTATGCTGCATAATTTATATCAGATATTTGGCAATGAACATATCCTCTGATAAAAAGAAAAAAAAAAAAAGATGACTGACAGTAACTTGTACTGGATATTGCTGTGTTCACACTTGTGCCTACATCCAGTTTCACCAGTCCAAATAGGCATCTGCTTGGCTGCTGTTATGACACATACTCAGAAAACAATTCTGCATACAGGTGACTCAGAGTTACCAGCAGAAGCTACAGATGTCCTATTCTAGGCCCATAAAAGTAATCCAGGATTCAGTCCACTCCAGTCATCATCTCCTCAGGAAAGCCAAGACCCATAAATGCCACATATACGTATGAGGGATAGTTATATCTTCTGGAGAAGAGGCAGACTCCCTGCATTTTGGGGATACATGGAATTTACAGCACCTGGGAGGCACTTCACAGATTTCCAATAGCTCATTTTTCCCTCTAGAGCAATTCCAGTGTAGTGCTGGCCAAACTGTTGCACAGGAGAACAGAGAATAAGGGCAGTGTATATGCCAGCCTCTTTTCATTCTAAACTTTTGTCACATTATTAAAAAACAAATGCTTTTTTGTTCTGCAGTTCAAAGGGGGACTACTAAAACCACAGATTTTGGGAAAGAGTGATAGAACCAGAACTTTGAAAAAATTTAGATTTATTGATAGAGATGCAGAGCAAAGATGAATAAATGGAGGTACAAGGTAAGAGCAGCTTAGTCCATGATAAAGATTTTGGAAACAAGATGAATGACGCTGCACTTGTCCTTAAGTAGAAGTAAATCACTACTGCATGACTGAATCATTTCATTTAGTCTGTACACTTGGACTAAAAGCTTTAAAAAAAACTACTGGGTTTTCTCAGTAATATTCTGGCAAAATATTTCACGAGCAAATAAGAAGCACTGAAAAAAAAAAAGATAATGCTTCCTTTTTGGAATTTTGCCGTATTTTCTCTATGTTTCTTTGTGTTACCCTAGCAACTCACAGCACAACATCACTCATCACACAGAGCACAAGAGTATGAAATACAGGCTGAACCTGACTTCTCTCTATTGGAGTCCGTTCTCTATTAACTTAAGGTGATCAAATACGTCCAAAAGGAATGAGATATGCAAATACAACGGAACTTTATTATTTCCCATGTTTTCTTGATCTGCCTGCATTTGTAAAAATATACTTAGAGCTGGGAAAGAGTTCCTCAATTAATGCAAAGTCAAATATTTATGAAAGGTTAACAGAAAAAAAACACTGAAAGAGGAAGTATTGCCTCAAACCAGCTCTCCCAGAAGACGTGGTGTGAAGTAGCAGCAACATTTAAACCAAAAACAAGATACAAAAATCAAGAAGAATTCACCAAGTGTAGTACACTTAAGGAAAAATGTGCCCCTTTTCTTTTAGGGAACGGACAAGATCTAACACAAGTATATAGTATTTTCCACATTTCCTGCAATTCTCACCTCCTATCCTCAGCTCTTGAAACATCCACAATTAACAGAGTTCCTTAAGGATGCAGCTATTCTGATTCAGGTTTCTTATGGTTTCAGATTTATTTCTATAACATTTGAAATATATAAATTCAATTTGTTGCTATCAGTAATACTGGATAAATATTACCTCTTTTAATTAGCTTTTTTTGGGTGAAAAACAATTTTTCCACCCCAAAAGAAAACAGTGCTTTAAGGCTGCTTGGAGCAGCCAAGTCAGAGGGTAATTTTAAACATTTGCTCAAAACATTAACATTTTGGGGCCAGGTTTTCTTGCCAAGTTTTTAATGTTGGAAAAATGAATGCTTCTTTACTGTAAAGTGAGAGAATGGGTAAAAGTCCAAATACTTGCTTTGCCAGAATGTTAGAAAACTTGTGTGGGAGGCAAAAAAAAAGAGGGGTGGGGGGAGGAGAGAAGTTAAGCTAGTCTCACCATATACCTCTGAAGTTGGAGTTTACATTCATTCTGACCATCCCAACCAACTGAAACCAAATGTGCTATTAGTCATTTAAGAGTTTCTGTTGTAAAGTTAGAGGAGTCTGAAAATAAAAACTTGAAGAAAATTAATGATATGGGAAACAATCCTAGCCAGCCAGGGAACTATAGATGATCTCACACCACTCTTTCACCAGTACTCATGAAGTATGTAATTTGTATCACAAAACTGATGACTGAGGGAAAAAAAAGGCTTAATATACCAATTAAGACATCACCAAAATGCTCCAACAAGCTATTACAACTAAGTCTGCTGGTAGGGAAGGAGTGGAACAAAACGATCAGATTCTGCTCCAAGTGAGGCCATGGCAATATTCCCAACATCTTTAACGAGTGCATGAGTAAATGCTAAATTGGGAATCTTCCTTCTCACGAGAAAGAAGATACTACATGCATCAAGTCTTGGAAATTGCAGTTAGCCATCTGCAGAATTTCACCAGCTGCCCAGCCAGAAGACGCACTGGAGAAGTGGGTTCCTTAAGACCCACATGGTGGCTGTAAGCTATCCTTCCCAGAAGTCAATCAAACCACAGAGCCAAAAAAACACAAAAGCAACCCTCAGGCTCTTGACGGGGTTATTCTATAAATGCTTTGTCCAACAGTCCTCATAATTTCTACAAGAAAAACAGGCACTCTTTAACACCAAGAGAAGATTAACAAAAATCTTGAGACTCTCATCTAGGATTCCACAGCTTTTGAAAACTAAGGGTGTCTCAAAACCTCCGTGAAGCACAATCATTACTGCATTTAATCATTGGAAAGATTATCAAACTAATGGTTAAACTGACAAGTATGTCAATAGTGCCAGTTTACCACAAACTGCAGCTTCCCATGGGACAGTACACATGCTGCATTAGCAACTGCTACATTCAGACCTGTCACCTTGGAATTGTCTATGAAAGTATCCCTTTTGATCTCAAGTGTTTGGCCCTATTTTATTCAGAAATCCCAAGAGTAACAGTGCTGTCACTATATTCATAGTTTAACAATTCAGTGAAAAGCCAAGACTTTACCATCATCCTGCAATTAGGACTGATAGTCTAGACAGGATGAAAAATTAAAAGGCAGCTCAATAAAATTTATGGGATGTTTCTCCTCTTGATTATACTTAATTCTACCTGAAACAAATTACAGTTGCAGAAGAATCACACAAAAAGTCATCTCAGCGGTCTCATCACCAACACGCACCTTACAACTGTGAGACTCAGAATAATTACCAAGATCTCCCCTTCTTCTTTTCACCTTCAGGCTAACAGAACCACAAGCAGAAATTAACTCAGTGTGGAGGAGGAATACCCAGTAGTATCCTCCAGTGAGGAGAGGATACATCAATCTCTGCTGATGGCTTAGGAATAGGTTGCTAAATTGTGGCAAAACCCAGCTATTCCTTGACAGGAAGGTAACCCCTGGAAAGTACAGGAGAAGAGAGCAGGGTGAAACATCTTCACGCTTTGACCCACAGATAGTAAACATGGATGATAAGCTTGAGCATTATCATCAGGTTTGTTGTCAGACAGCAAACTGTTGACCACACTGCCCACACAACACTGAAAGTGCTTTGCAAAAGGCCACCACTTTCTTACTGCATGAAGTTAGACAGGTGGAAAATACCATGAAAAAATAGGTGGAATACTCTTAATGTATTACCTTCTCTCCATTTCAGTGTAGATGCAGTTAGTGGTCCACTTAAACAGCTACAGTAATATATTTTAAAAATAAATTTAATAGAGGTCCCTTTTGTAGATTTTTTTTTTTTTTTAGCAACTGAAGGTACAAAGACATACAAATGTCTTCATCATCAAGGAAATGCATTTATGGCAGAGTAGGACAGTACAACAGTTTCCTAAGATACTGAAAAACAGCTCATTCTGCCATCTAAGTTATGCAAGCATCATCTTTAGTAACGGAAATCAGTACTATCAAAAGCAGTTCACAAAATAACAAATCAGCCATCTGTTGGATGCTGATTTCTTGAGAGATGCCGATTCAGAACCACTCCAATAGTCAGATATTTACTGCTCAGAAAGAAGATAGACATGAAGCCTTCTGCCACACTGCATTTTGAGCTCTTCCCTTACAAAACAGCACATTGAATACATGTAAAAATATGCGCCCCAAGTTTTTTTCAGGTAGGAAAGAATCTTTGGAAGCTTCTGCTAGGGAAAGAAATCCAGAACTGTTGCATGAACTCCAGACAGAATGTCAAACATGTAATTACTTGAAATATTATTAGAAGTAACATAGTTATTACCCAAGGCCCTGAAGGAAAAGCCCTGACACAGGATAGGTACACAGGTGAGTATACTTGAACTTTTTTTTGCATAATAAAGCTCCCAACAAAAACTGTGCAATCTTTTAAAAAGGAACTCCACAAGGAAAAGAATAATAAATTAAAAGCACAGAAATAACATTCTTTGCAAAGGGAAAAAAATGAACTCTCATCTCAAATGCACTCTCAAGCTTCCTCTCCTTTTAATTAAAATTGATGAATGCTGATAGCACAGAAATCAACAGATTGGATGTGAAGTAAACAGGCCATTTAAAATACATAAATGCACATTTAAATTAAGTCTGTGCTGATTTTCAATTTGTAAAATTTCATATGCACTTATTTTGAGTGTCATACCAATTCCCCTCAAAAATAAGTTCACTAACACATTCATGATTACAGAACAGCTTACAAAAATAAAAATTGCTTTTAAATTCTACTTCTTTCACAACAGTTTTTATTTTTGCTAATTTTAGCTTGCATAGAGGATCCTGTGTTTCATGGGTACAACCAAGGCTTACCAAAGTTCTTTCACAAGATGAAGACTGGCCAGTGAGCATCACCAGCAGTAATAGTGCTTTTGTTGAAACAAAAAGCAATTCCTTTTGAAAAATTAGGCAGATAATTATCCAATGAACACAATATCACAGTATTTACTCTCTTAGGTAATTATTAATTTTATTGCAGGCACTAAGATTAGAATGGATTGAAACTTGCCGTATTTAACAAGACAACTTTTTCTGCCCTCTCTCTTCTGAGAGTGTTAAGTTGACCATCCATATCCAGTTTGTCTTACACTCTTCTCTTTGTTCCTGTATTTGCTGTGTTGACCATCATTTAAAAAAGAGTCACATGCTTTCAAATTCAGGCCATAAACTCATCTCTGCTGCATCCTCTGCCACTAGAGAAAGTAAAAGGTAACGTTTTCTAAAAACTACGCACTAATTATTTTTTTGTACATGAGTATTGGTGCATTACACACTTTAATAAGCAAATGCATGGAAACCTGTACAGCTACATTTTGTAATACCATTAAAGACTAACCTTTCATAACTGTCATCTGCTCTCTACTTCAAAGCGTGCACTCTTTGAAGCTGACCTGGTGTTGCTGTTTGTTTTGTGAGTTGCCTGGCAGAGACATCTGAGCAATAGAGAATGAAAACAGCGGGAAAGCATCTTTACTGGGTATCCCAAATTAGCTGAAGAGTTACAGAAGGCTATTCCAAATAACAGCAGTGGTGGCACATAGACTACCTACAAACTAGAAGGAACTAGAAACCAAGCAGATACTACCTTGTCTTAGCAGTAAAAGCAGATTGTGAAGTTTTTCACAGGTAAAGAAAAAAAAAAAAGAAAAATTTCAATGCACTTGTTTTGAAACTGAAGGGACAATTCATATTCATAATTCAAAATTGCGTTAAAAAGAAGCCACATTACCAAGAGTTGAAGTAACCTGAACTAATTAGCTGGAGTATCCTCTCATATGTGAAGGTAGGAAAAACCTCCAAAGTTTAGTAGTTTTCTTCCACTGTGCCTACTGCTGCTTACTTTAGCTCTTAAGGAGGACAGTCTCTCCTGTGACTGCAGATGCACAAATAACAGTAACATGTTCCATTAAATGTTGAATGCCAAAACCTACATGCAATTAAGCCTGACCAAACAGTTTCTAGGAGCTTGAACATATTTGCTTTCCTGACAAAAATTCTGCAAACAAAAGCCCCTTCTATAAGTAATGTACACGTGCCTTTGGTACATGTCCATCAAAAAGATTCCTGCCCCGGGAGATGAAAGCAGGCTGCTTCTCTCTCTCACTGATCAGGCAGTAAAAAGTCATTTTTAAATGATGGGAACCACACAAACACATTCTTGGGCAACAGGTGACAAGAAGAAATTTTGACTGCTCACTGCTTCTCCATTTCTCCTGAACCCTAATAGAATCATAGAATTGTTTATGTTAGAAAAGACCTTTAAGATCATTGAGTCTGACCATTAACCCAGCACTTGTAAGTTCATCACTAAACCATGTTTACAAGTGCCACATCTACAAGACTCATAAGTACCTCCAAGGATGGTGACTCTACCACTGCCATGGACAGCCTGTTCCAATGCTTCACAAGTGTTTTAATTGAAGAAAAATTTACTAAACCACAATTCTTAACCACACAATTGGTTGGCCATATGTCACAATTTGAGGTCATTTCTTCCTGGCCTGTCACTTGTTACTTGGGAGAAGAGGCTGACCCCCACCTGGCAGTTGTGGAGGACAGTGAGGTCCCCCCTGAGCCTCCTTTTCTCCAGGCTAAACAGCCCCAGCTCCCTCAGCTGCTCCTTATCAGACCTGTGCTCCAGACCCTTTACCAGCTCCCCTGCCCTCCTCTGGGCACACTCCAGCACCTCAATGTCTGTCTTGTAGTGAGGGGCCCAAAACTGAACACAGGATTCAAAGTGTGGCCTCACCAGTTCTGAGTAGAGGGGCACAATCACTGCCTGGTCCTGCTGGCCACACTCTTGCTGATAGAGGCCAGGATGCCATTGGCCCTCTTGGCCACCTGAGCACATGCTGGCTCATGTTCAGCTGGCTGTCAACCAGCATGCCCAGGTTCTTTTCCGCTGGGCAGCTTTCCAGCCACTCTTCCCCAAGCATTTGAATGTTGAGACCCAAGAGCAGGACCTGGCACTTCACCTTGTTGAACCTCATCCAACTGGCCTGAGCCCATCCATCCAGCCTGTCCTGATCCCTCCGTAGAGTCTTCATACCCTCCACAGATCAATGTTCCTGCCCAGACTGGTGTCATCTGCAAACTGACTGAGGGTGCAACTTTCCCCCATCCCCCTTGCCTGCCCTTTCACTGCAGTGCCCCGTTGTGTAAACATACTTTCTGAGAAAACTAAGTTCCAGTCCTTCATTCCAGCTTTTCTCCTGATAAAATTCACACTGTTCATTAAAGGAAGGAATTTCAGCAAGCAACTTTGGCCCACACCTGACACGGCACAGGGACGGAGCACCTGCCTTAGTCCTCCTGTGCTGGCAGCCCCGTGCACACTGAGAGCAGCTGCTGGGCCACCCATTGCTCACATGGCACCCAAGCAAGCAAAACTCAAGCACTCAGACTCATCCTATTCGATGCCACCATTCCCTGAATTTGTAGATTTAAATCTTATCCTAGCAATGAAACAAACAATACTGAGCAAAAAATAGAAGTAATTTACAAATGCAGTCGCGTCATTTAGGTCACCATCATGATGCCAGACTGAGTATGTTACCTGGATAACTAGGGATTTCTGTGTAGGTTATTTATCAGACTAGCTTGTTGAATACATTAACAAATTATTCAAACAGTATTAGAGAAAACAGAATTGAACTAAGGACTTTGCTTGCAGCTCTATGAGGAACACGCTTCAGAAAGACAAAATGTTGTTTATAAAAAGCAAATTATGCTTTTGCAAGAGATTCTGTTCCTCTTGAGAGAATAAAAATATCACTACGAAATGGCAAATACTACTAAACCACCAGCACTAAGTGACTTTTGTATGATTTCCCAACAGCAGCCAACATTCAATACCAGAGGCAAGCTCAGATTTCAAAGAATAAAATGTTCTGCACAGAGAGAGAGGGTTTTGCAGGACAAGCAGAGTATCATTACCAATGCATCTTATTCTGTGCTTATTCAACCTGTGTGGGTGTGCCTTCTACATAACCATCTGATGTGTGATTTTACAGTTACACTTCCCTTGCCAAAATCAGTAACAAAACCTCTTAAATTAACTGATCTTCTGAGAGAAAAAGTAGCTTTTAAGCAACTATGCTGAATATAGCGCAGGCAAATATATGTACCAGCTTATTTTAACAGCCATTCTTATTCATTATTCTTCCAAAGCTTTTCATGAAACTTCCAATGGCTTAATGAAAAACTGTCATATGTTAAATTGCTAATAATTAATGATAACATTTTTTCCCCTGTGATTGCACAACCTGGTCACATACAGAATACTGGTCTGGATTAAGATACCTACCATGATTTTATTCATCTTTTCAGATAGCTTTACATACAATGTTCCACATTTCCTAAAGCTTAACAATAGCAGATTGCTTGATTGATTTATCAAATTAAATTCAATGCTTCCATATGATTTTTTATTTATTTTTCCTTAGTTTTGCTTCTTGGAGTTTTCCATAGAGCTCCAGAAGTTAAAAGCAGCTTTTACTGTATGCAATCTTTCCAAAGCCACACACAGGAACATTCACATGGGGCCAGATCAAAAACTATATCAAGCCCAAGATCTCATCCTCCCATGTAATCCCAAGTGGCTGCCTAAGGAAGAGCAAAAACAGATGGGAAAGATGCTTCTCCCTTGTAGACTTTCTAAGCTAGATGTGGTTTCCACATACTAAGTAACTCTTAAAAGATTTCCCTTAAACTTCTCCACTATTCCTTGAATGCAAGTAACCTTTGATTATCCACATCATCTGTTGGCAAGGAAGCCTATTTCCCCTTCATTGATTATTCATATAACATGGCACTCAGTGACCAGCTGAATCACTTGTCCATACCATCTGATAGGGTTTTATTTGTTTGTTTGTTTTAAGCTTGCAGCTTTGTCCAGCTCTCCCCTTCATCCATCACCTCTCATTCAGGACCCTCAGCATGCTTAAGTAAGCCTGCAGGGGAAGCTATTCCTACTTTTAGTCAGAGAGATGCCATGAGGGTGAAGATATTCCAGTTCCATAGACCTTCTTTTGGGGGAATTTGGGCAAGTGAGAAAGTGATAAAAGGGAAAATTATCCAAGCCTAAAGCTTCATATGGTATTACAACACCAGCAAATGCCAGATTAACCACAGCAGCACAGTAGAGTACAACTGGTTTTCCTATTCCTAATACTTGTTTCTAGAATAAGATTGGGTCCTTTTTTTGTGTGTGCTTGGTTGTACTTTTGTTTGTTTGGGGTTTTTTTGACTGGCACTGAACACTGCCTTCACAAAACCTCTGACCCATTTACCTCAGGCCTGAGCAGTATTAGGTATTCCAGAATTCATCATTTCATACACAAAACCAAAATTGTTCTCTAAGTTTTCTTGTTCTCATTAAAGCAACCCAAATTTCTTTCTATTTTATACATAAAAAGAGCACAGTTTCTGAAAAAAATAACCTGAAAATTACTACTAAAAGCTGTTTACAAGAGTAGTTAACACTGGTATACTTGGACAGCTTAGGATTCAGTTGTGGAATTGTACAGTAATTCTCTAACTGTACAGATCCGTGTTGAAAATACGTGACAGCTTCAAGTCAAACCACACATAAATAAACCGCCTTCTGTTAGCTCAGGCATTTTTAGCTAGTGCTTTACCAAGTACATCCCTCACCCCCAAAAATTATCACAGTTGAGGGCATCTTACAACATCAGGTCACAGAGTTAAAAAGAATACATTACTGCATCATAAATCTGACAAGTGTATTTCAGTGGTTATTCACAGGGAACAAGTGGCTGTCTGTAATTTAATAGCCTTTGCAAGAGCAGAAGTATTTTGAACTTGGACTCCCTTTCCCCGCCCCAGTTAAATATTTTATCATATAACGCACTGGAATCCACGTCAGTTGATGCATATCTGTACGTACTGGGTTCAAAGGTGTGTGCGTGTTTACATTTGCAGGACATTTTTTCTGGAAGGGAAAGGAAAGAGGAAATATCATCAGCATTAGTCAACCTTCTTACTCTAGTCCCAGAAACCAGCTGCAGCAGCTTTCAGAATTTTGCTTTCTGAGTCAGGTTCTGATACCACGCTCCCTCCCTGGGCAGACAGAATCGTAGGGAGGGGATACCTATACTGGAGGGCAGGGCTGTTGGGAGGACTGGCTCTGCAGGAACCTCATATGACATCCAATAAGCACAAAGTCCACGTCCTGCCCCATGGATGGACCCAATTCCTGTAACTGCAGAGTGGGGTGGAGAGCTGGGCCTGGTGGTCCTGCTGGGCTGAACCTCAGCCAGCAGCCAGTCCTGGCAACACTGGCCAACAGCACCCAGCGCTGAATGAGATGGTGCATGCGTGTGCAAAACAGAGCATGCCACAAGGCTGACAGAGCCCATCATTCCCCCTTTCCTCAGCACTTACTATGCCACCTCGGTAATGCTGCTGTCTCCAGTTTGGTGTCTCACAGTACAGGAAAGACATGGATAAACTGGAGCAAATTGAGTGGAGATCACCAGGATGTGCATGGCTGGAGATCCTGAGCTTGATCATCCAGCTTGTACAGTCTGGAGAACAGTTCCCCTTTTGGGTTTTCTTTTGTTTTTGTTGTTGGGGTTTTTTTCCTTTTGTTTCTTAAAGACAACAGATCTCTATCATTTAAAAGAAACATGCCTTTGTGTGGTTAAGCTTGGCTGCTATCTAGGGCTCTTTATTTCCAACCCTCCACCCCTTCTTATCATCTAACCATGTGGTGAGACATTATTTTGTTTAATTGGTTTCAGTGACGGCATGAAAACAACCATGTAACCCTCTGGAAATGCAGTTTATAAGAATATTTGAAATTGTTATTTCATTGCCAATTGCATTCTGTAACATTCACAGCAAAAAAAAAAAAAGGCAATATTATCACTTTAAAGGATACAATAAGTGCTCCAATTAAGCAGTAATAATAGTTAGAACTGAAATGTCTGAAAGGAATAAAAATGGCCAGAAGTAGGGCTTTGCATGAAGCAGGATCAAAAACTGTCAATGCACTGTTCAGCTTTACTTTCTCTATTTCCAGAGTATGATGAACTGGCAAACTCCTGTATCCATGGAAAACTTCAAGAAGTCAGCTTCCCCCACTATTTAAATATAGCAGCCCTTCCTGTTGAGTTGTCTACAGAAAAACTAACTGAACTTCAGCAATTTAGCAGTAAAATACAATTTAGAATAATACAATAGTGAACTTTCATACATGTTTCTGTGTAATTGATGTTACAAAAAGCTTATGTTAGTCAAGTCATTCAATTTCCAACATCAGACACAAACACTTTTTTTGTATGGAGGAAAAAAGAGCCACCACCAAAAAATGCAGGCTTTCTCTTTACCTCCTTTTGTAAGGTATTCATTGCTACTCATCAAAAATGCTGTTTTCCTTCTCATGCATTGTTTTATAAACTGCATTTAATCCTGGGAAGCTAGGGGATTAAAATGAATACAGGTATTTAAGATTTAGATGGATTCCCATGGGAATCCAAAAATGCTAGATACACTTCTGTTAATACAAGCAAACATTGAAAAAGCATAAAGGCCTACAGTAATAATAGTTTTTTAGCCCCTTCCCCACCACAGTTATCCCTAAGATACTTTTGAAATGTAATAGGATCAAATATGATGACTTTGAACAAAACAGTGCAATTCTGTAGAAAGCTACTGCAATCCTCTTCAGGGAATCATTCAATTCTGTAGAAGAACTACCTGAATTCCAATATAAGCCTCTGGATCTGTGTCACTAGAGATACATGAATTGCTTTTGATACAACTAACAGATGCTACACCTGCATTGTTACTCTGAATTTTTCAAACTCCTCCTCTGCACACGTCTAGGTACAGATACAGAACTCCAGAGTTCTTCATTCTTAGAGCAGAATCATCTTCACAAAAAAGCAAATGCCATCAAAAGTATAATCTGATAAAGGAAGTGTAAATTATTAACTTTTAAATTACTCAACAGCAAAAGTGATTTATCTCCAATATTATTCATAATGACAAGAAACTAAAGCAGACAGATTAAATAGCACCACACCTAAGACTTCATAGACTTTAAACTTAAGAATTGGAGGTAAATTTCTAGCAGGTATGGTCCAAAGTCTGGAACATATTTTATTGCCTACAATGTTTTTACTGGAATGATTTACAGTTTGCACAGATTAGTGACATGAGCATGAATATCTTACATTTAAGCACATCAGTTTCACAATATTGAAGAAAATAAATTTTTTCTTTATCTCTACATAATTGTCCCAAATACTAAGAAAAGTAAAACATGTGAAATTACTAATCTTGAAAGTAGCTATATCATTAAAAAAATAAACAGAGCAATTTCAATATTTAGAATATAGCTATAACCAGGAAGCAAATACATTTCTTTGACAATGCCCACAGCAAAAAGAGAACTTACACACTTACAGAGTTGTAGAAACATTTCAGTCTGAAGTGCTGCACTTTTCCATTTCAAGTGAACTGTCACTAGGAAACTTAGTTACCACAATAAAGGCCTATTACAACCATATGTGTAAAAAATGTTATTTCCTGAATATAAATGGGAGGGGGAAAGTCGCATCCATTGTCCTAATTTAATTTTGGTTAAATGGTTTGCATTTCAGTTTTCAAGACCCACAATAAGCTGTCTCTTATTTGTTTCACCTCAGTTTGAATTCACATAGTTTCTAAAATGCTGAAGCTTTTGGGATGATTGACTCTTCAGTCACATAGGTACAAGCAAGAGAATTTAAGGAGACACAATTTTGGTCCAATCATTTTCATACTTCATCCACTGAGGCATTTGGCTTTCATCCATCTCACCACTTTCTATTCTACGCAAAATAAAAAGGCAGGAAAGGGTGGTTCTGTGTTGTGAGAGTGCTTTGAGTTGGTTGGGGTTTTTTTTTTTTAATTATGAGGCCAAATTAGAAAATAAGTTTTTCAACTCATTAAAATGAGTGTTTCTTAGAAAAATAAGCACAGCAAGTTCAGGTTCAGCTCTATCATACTCTCTTATTGCAAGCATTCAATTCTTGAACAAAAAAAAAAAAAATTCAAGATAATGTAGTAACTAAGCAAATAAATATGAAAGAAGACACCAAATTCAGTATTATCAACAAAAAACACCATCTCTGAACTATCTGTCCACAAATTCATCTGCATTCTCTCTCCTTTCATTGTTGTTTTTGAGGTTGGTTTGGGGTCTTGTTTGGTTGGCTTTTCAAGTATCCCTTTTCGGGGTATTTGACTATGACTCCTTTGAGCAAAATACGACAGCTCTTCCTGAAGGGCAAAATAAGATGCAAGTCCCAAAAGAGTGTCTCATCATCACACCTCAAGCTTTCAGGTATGCCTCAGCTTCACCTGATTTGCCAAACAGTTTCAAGAGTTGAATGATACTGGTAAAGCAAACCTAAAAAATTCCTCCAAAGACTGAGATGTGGTATTGCTTTTACAATTAAAGCTCTCCAAAAATTTCCAAAGAGCCTTGACAACAGTTTTCCACTCATAAGATCATCTTTTCAGGAATTTCTATGTAGATTGCTTTCTTCAGTGGTCTGCCCAACAGTGCTAATGTTCATCCCATAGAACAGAAATTTCACTTTGCCTTTGTTTACCCTGCAAAAAAAGCACCCTGAGCAGGAAACAGAAGTGGAATCAGGAAATGCAGCATATTCCCTGGGACTGGACAGGAAGAACATTCAAGTCATAAGAAACATCAACTACTATTAAAAAAGAATATTTTTTAATTCAATATCTACTATATCAGGAAATAGTGTACAGCTACTTCCTACCACAAAACCAGTAATTTGCACTGGAACTACTGTAATTTAAATTACAGGCTAAAGAAGATAGGTACTATAGGGCACTGTGTTTAGCTTAACTCACTGCTAGAAGGCTTCCCTTCTGACAACCCCTAAAAGGAGAAGGTTTCTTGATAAGAGACAAGAGCTGATATGCAAGGTAGTGATTCTGTACATAGGCTTAAAATACTTAAGGTTGGTATAATAGTTCACTCTTATATAATCAGAAGAGCACCTCATGAGCATATCCTGCTCCAAATGGAACAACAGGTGCAAATATGTCCTTACAGCCATACCACACAGCAACTATTTAATTTTCTCAGGTTTTATTTAGAAAGCATCTATTCTCTGAAACACTTACTTTGGGTGGTATTTTAAATTCAGAAAGTGTTATCTTGAACTGAAATAGAGAGCCTGTCTCAAAAGCTCAGCTGAAATGCAGGAACACAAGGATGAACACTCATGTAACAGTTGTCACTTCTCTCAAGTTGGCTTTAGTTATAGGGAGCTTTATGTTACAGAAAAAATGGCATCTTAATTTTTCCAGGATTGCTTTTTGTTTAGAAATTCATGAAAAAAATATTATGCTAAAGAAACATTAGGCAGATTAAGTTAAAAACTACCCAACATTTTGAAATGCCAAGGCCAAAGTCATAGTTCTGTTATTTCATCTCATGTATGCACCAAGTCTCACTTCAGCAAAACTTCTCCAACAGGGTTTTCTCTTTGCTTTACATAATTAACATATTACAAGATTGATAATGAATATGTGGAAAAAGTGCAGGCCAGCAAAAAGATGAAGGCATAATCCAAATACCAGGTTCTGCAAGGTGATGAGATACTTTGATCTATCTTGGGAAAAAAAATCACAGAATGGTTTGGATAGCAAGAGACCTCAAAGATCATCTAGTTCCAACCCTTCTGCTATGGGCAGGGACACCTTCCACAGCAGACCAGATTGCTCAAAGCCCCATCTCAAACACTTCCAGGGATGAGGCATCCACAGCTCCATCTATTCCAGTGTCACACCACCCTCACAGAAAAGAATTTCTTCCCAATATCTAAAACTAAACCCACTCTATTCCAGTTTAAAACTATTATCATTTGTCTTATCCCATGCATCTTTGTGACAAGTCCCTCTCCATCTTTTTCTTAGGCCCCTTTTAGGTGCTGGAAGTTGTCCTTGGAGCCTTCCCTTCTTCAGGATGGACAACCCCAGCTCTCTCAGCCTGCCTTCATACGAGATGTGCTCCCTGCTCATCTTCGTGGCCCTCCTCAGAGTCACTCCAGCAGGTCCACATACTTCCTGTGGTGGGTGCCTGAGAGCTGGACACAGTGCTCCAGGTGTGGCCTCAGTTTTTAGTTTCACTCAAGACATACTCTAAATATAACAATGTAGTAACAATATTAGTGGCAGCTAAGTATTTTAATTTGCCCTATAATTGAAAAATGAAATTAGTATCGTAAAACTTCAACATCAGACGTCAGGGCTGTGGTAGCTATAAAAAAGTTTTCTATTTAGGATTTTGCAGTAAATTTTCTCTTTTTTTTTTCTTAGTTTAATATTTTACTCTATTAACCCACCATTTTTTTATTTAATATTAAAATTTAATGATATTCTTTAACTGGAGATCTCATTTTACAGAATTATAAACTTTTTCATGTAGAAGAATTAATTTTCTTCAAAGACAAATTTGAATTTATACTCTCACTCTGAGCATTGAGGCTGTCTCCTTTAAAACTGATAATTGAGATAAACTCCATCAGAATTGATGCTTGACATCTGCCTATGTGAGCTCTCCCTTATAACTCCATGGCATGATTTTATTAAGAACCCTTCCACAGCTGGGAACAACTGGGTGTGTCACCCCTTAAGAGCTGGGTGAGGAAGTGCTTAACATTTTTAAATAGTAACCATGCTGACAACTGAGAGTCACTAAGCATGTATTACATTCTTACTTTGACAGAACCAAAAAAGAATCAAATGAAGTATTAAGACAATCTTGCTTTAGTATAAATAAATTTTAAAAACCTTCACTAACTGCTGTGTTGTAAAACAACATCTCCAATTAGAAATAATAAAACACTACTCCAAGAAATGAAAATCAAATATAACAAAAGAACTGAAGAGGGACACACATGCATTGACACAAATAACCAGCCACTGAACAAGATGATATGCACATGACTGCCAGACAGGGTATGTGAGGAGCAAGTCCATCTGGATGATCCTTCTTGGAACACATGACATATTGCTCTGCTATACCACTGAGCAATAACTTCTGCAGATTTACAGAAAGACTGAACTATAAATCTCAGACATTAATCCACACTCCCATTTTCACTGGCAGAAAAGAAATCATCCATGCCAGGACCATTTTTCCACACTACCCAACTACTAATCTTGCTGATCTGGCAAAGCGTAAAGTTTGCAAGGTTTGGAGCAGCAACCAGTAATTTTAGCCAGCCTTTTTCACACAAACTTCTAAACAATAAAATTTTAAGGAGCTTTTTCTTTGCAAAAAGGATAATCACATAATCACTTGGAACTGAAAGTCTGGATATGTAAGAGGATTCTTGCTTCTCTTGTCCCAGATTACTTCTAGTAATTATAGAGGGTTTCACATCATGCCTGTGCATCATCTCACTTGCAAGAGAAAACAAAATAGAAGTGAAAGTTGTAGCCTCCTCACCAGATAGAAAGATTATTTTCTTGGAACAGATTCTGTTCATGAGGAACTGAGGGTCTTGACCTTATCTCAGGTGACACAAGAACACTGCACCACGTAACAGAGTTTGGTAACTCTGAATGGCTTTGCAGTGGTCATCAGAAAGAGTGCTGTCAGCAAAGGTACGGCAAAAGGCAGCAAGCACACTCAGAAATAAACTACAAGGAGAAAACAACTCTTCCTGCTGGGAAGGGAGCCTGCCCAGGTGGCACAGGATGGCAGCCTGAGATGGCAACAGCCTGAGGGCATATGACTTCCCACAAGGTAAAAAGGAGATACCACAGGTAACTGCCTGGCAGCAGAGACAGGAGAAGCACATGGAACACCGCTTCACAGAGCTCATCCATTTCAAAAGGGAGGTGTTCCTCCTGAGGACCTGCCCAGCTCCTGAGGTGACAGATCAATTGAACAAGTGTAACAGGGACAGAGATGCAACCTCCCAGACAATGTGAAAGACTGGTTTTGTTCTTACATAAGATGACAACTCTCTCGTCCTCCTTAGCAGCAGAAGCAGACCCACCCTTTTAATGGTACCTTCCCCTCTGACCAGTTTTCAACATCCAAGGCAAATCAAGCACCTTGTCCTCCCTGACAGTATATGCATGTCCTACCAGCATCCTGTTCTCTGCCTGTTAAGATGACTTTTTCTAAGCAACAGTTTATTTAATCTATTTTGAGTAGATAAAAAAACTTGTGCTAACAGCAGTGCAACAGCAGAACACAGCAGTCCTCTTGCGGTGTCAAAATACACACTGCTTCAGGCACACATTAATGTTATCCCAAACAGCATATCACAGCTGCTTTAAGATGTGGGCAATTAGCCTCAGGTGATAGCAGCGAAATGAATTTGCTTAGAAATGTTAGAAATCCAAAAGTTAAATGCAATCTTTTGAATAAGTCAGCAGATGAAAAGTTTTCCTTGGTGACAAGAAATTATTTACTTGTAATTATGAAACTAGAGTTAGCAGAGGATAAGACAAAAGCAAGACATGAAATAGTACCCCTTTTCTGAGGCCTGGCATCCTACAAGTTTTGAAGACATTTGTAATCCATCTTGATTGTATGAAACTACTTATTTCTGTTAAATAATAAAAGGACACATCAGATAAAAGTCCTGATCAGACAGCATTTCTCTCCTGACACAAATATAAATCTCTCTGAAAATCCTCTGAAGAACAGCTTGCCTTCTGGGTAATAAAATTATTTCTGTAATTAACTTTTCAATGGAGAGAGTTATCTTCATGTAACTTATTTCCTTTATTTCTTGGAATAAAACTTTCCTCCCATCCCCTTCTAACCTCCTAAATATATCAAAAGTGCTAGTATATTTAGGACACCACTTTACAGCATGCTCAGATACAGAAGTTTTGAATTACTCTGGAAGCATTTAATACACACTGTGGGACTGTCATGTGATATATAATGTGTGGAGAAGCAAACTCATTCTGAAACAAATTGCAAGAACATGGTTGTATGGCTGGCAGTGCTTTTGACTCTAACCCAGACCCCCCACACTGCTGTCCATAAGAAGTACTCAATAGTTGAATCTGCTTTTTTGAAAAACACTAATTAAACCATTGCTGGGAAGGTATGATGTAAAACCACTGTTGCTTCCTGACAACTTCAAATTCCAGCCTTACTCTCTGCTCGCGGAGCCGGGAAGGGAACTGGCGGTGCTGCAAGGACCCAAAAAAGCCTCGGTTACAGACCCACTGGATGGATTTCACGGCTGACCTCTCCTGGGCACCGCGGTTTCACGTCGGGACGAGTTGGACAACATACCTTGCACAACAGTTCACTATCTCGACCTCCCCGGGCTTCCAGCTTGTCGCTATTGACGCTGCTGAACACCAGCTCCCGACCGCCTCCAACCCTTCCCAGCCATACCCTTGGAGCAAACCTCCACCAAAACAACTTTTGCTAGGGCTTTGTGAGTGATTTAAGCGCGGCAGAGGTTACCAACCCTCCGGCTTTTGGCATGACTTAGGAACAGGCAGAGAGAATACCAAGGTCCTGGAAGCGTGCCAAGTCCCTAAACAGCAGATTAGTGAGAAATTACGTTTCGGGTATGAGTCAAAGACTGAAAACACATTGCCATCTCACATATCAGACCTCTAAACAGCATGAACTTTCGTTCTGAAATCAGGCAGAGAGAATGTCAACAGGCTACCACTCGACCCACCTACGAGAGATTTCTTTCTAATTAAAGCAGCTACATATCATTTCACAGTATTTTTTTCCTTGTATTTGCAGAAGGATTACTGCCTGTTCCTCTCTGATAAATCTGGTAATTTAAGACAGGAATCAGTCCCTCACATTTAACTTGACATGTTTCTAGCAAAACCCACTAAAGATTTTTTTTTTTTTTTGAGACAATAAATTCACCCTTTTGTCCCAATACAATAAAAACAGTTAACAATGTAACAAATCAATGTGCCCTAGGATGATTTTTGCCTCTACTCATTTATCTTAAAACACCTGTCTATACAGTAAAGTTTCACCTTAGTCTCTCGGAAACTGGTAATAAAATTCTTATTAGGAGACAGAGCAGTCTTGAAATATGAAAATCCACTAAATATATTTTAGAACCAAGCCACCACTATTTCACAGGAAAACTCCCATCTCCATAAACATGCAATTCGGTACTTCATTTCTACTCACACACACGCATATATCCCTTGACAGGGGATGTGACACTCAGAGACAAACATCTGACTAATACCTGGAGTGGCAAGAGCAGCAGTCCTTCAGGAACACTACACCTAAGCCTCAACTTCATTTGGATAAGTATGAGAAGTACCACCTCAGCCTTTCAGATTTACATCCATAATCACAAATCATAAAGAAAAGTGATGCCTTTGATATCATTTAACAATATTGCTCCAAGTCTGAAATAAGCTGAACAGTTTCCATCTCAGATTAAATGCTGTAAATATTCATTAACAATTAGTTTGCTTGTAAGGTAACTATTATAATAATACTTCATCTTTTAAATTACATTTCTGCAAGTCTTATCCTCTAGCTTTAACAAGGCTTAAACCCTCACCACAGTATTCAGAACTGCTCATACCAGATTAAAAGAAGAATTTTCCATAGGCAAACATTAAAAAAAAAAAAATAGACTGTGAAAGAGCTTAGAGGGAGAAGAGAAAGGAGAAAACAAAACCACAAAACTCACTTGACTGTAACTCGATTGGACAAATCCTGAAGATCTCCTGGGTGAAAAAGCTGAGCTTCTTTCAGTCCAATGTTTTCGCACGCTTTCAGAAAAACATTTATATTATCCTGCAAAGAGAAGTAGAAAGCAGTTGCTCAGTTAAGAGCACTAAGCAGGTTTTGCAAGATGATTAGTACTAGCCTTTAAATGTCAAAGTCCAGCTCACATAAATGAAACTGGAAAAGCAATCTTCTGGATCATAAACGCTGCTCGTTTCTCATGCACACAGCAGGCTGGGCTGCGATGGCAGGGACTGAGGGGTATGTTAAAGATTACCTGGCATAAGGCAGCGGTGAGCCAGTAGGCAGCAATCTCCACTTTGATGTCAGCTCTGCTCAGCAAACAAACGCCCTCTTCCTAGCTTTGCACGACAAGCCTCACCTCAATGCCTTTAAAAATAACTCCAGCTACTGACATTCACCACCCAGAAACTCTTGGCAGGGGAGGAAGAAGAGGAGGGACTCTTCGTTTCTATGCTCACAGACTGATGAGGGAATACTGCACCTGGAGTCTGGGTTTGGTTGCTGAGCAAAGCTCCGGAGAGACAGAAACCAAACTGTATTCAGAGCTGCTGCTGCTGCCTCACTTGGGGGGGGTTTCTTTCCGAGTCCCTCCCCTTCCCACACCCACACCCCCTCCTCAACTTCACACTGACGTGTTACAAAATATAGGAGCAGCACCCACTCCCTGCACCTGCTGCAGAATGGACTGACCCATGAGAGAAATGTTAAAAAAGAATAAATCTAATGATATATACAGAGATTATACAACTTGTGATCTATTTCCACTTCATGAACAGTGGGCAATAGGCAAGAAATTCCTTCTCGTTAAGGCGGAATGCTATCAACAACAAAAGAATGTGCCCTCTTGCGCACTTGCTTCCTTCAGCTGCAAGCCAAAGGAAAAGGTACATGAAGTTACTTAATTCATAAGCTGCACACAGCCCTGTCATTAAGAGTTTGTAAGTCAAGGCACTGGTATCAGAATTTCATAGCATAGAGAAGCTTTGCTTTAGCAATTTAATATGCTTTAAAATTTTTTTTTGACACATAATCACTGGATGTAACAGTTATTCCTTCACTTTAAATTCATTAAAAAAACAATCTACAAAGAAAATAACAGCTGCTTCTAATAAAGAAAGTAAAACAAACCCAAGAATCCCCACAACCTTCTGTTTTGAAGGTCCCTGGGATTCTAGTATTTCTTATCAGTCTGTAAACATGGCTTAATTCAAGGAAAATATTTGAGCAAGGTATTCCCCATGCAGGCTGCGGGCTCTGCGTTACCACATCTGAAAGATCCCAGGTGTCTCATACCATGAAGGTTAAGCCCAGGCCTGATGCAATGTGCCATGGTGGGGCTGCTCTGCTGCAGGGGGGTGCAACATGATGGCAAACATGGGGGACACCGTGTGGTGGTAGATGAGAGGAGGAAGCTGGGAAGGGTGCAGGACAGGCAGCCTCACCTATGCCCAGGCACTGGTCCCTGCAGTGCCCAGGGGGCTGCCTGCACATTTGCCTGGGAAGAGTTTCATGCTGTGAGATGCAGCCTCAGAAGGGGCATTTGTTTTTCCTTTCCATGCAATGCCCCTTTTTTCTTTCCATGCAATAAGGGGAAAGCTGTCTAGATGTGTCAACTTTATTCAACTCACATTTGAGTGTCACATTAGTACCAAACCAGCAAGGACTTGAAAAGGCATTGTTTCCTCTGTGTGGAAGAAGCCACGGGCTACAGTCCCATTGCGAGAAGAGGAGCTACTTGCTATACAACCACCAGGTCAGTGTTCAGGGGACTATCAGTCTGTGAAACTGGCAAGAAACGCACAAGAAGAAAGCAGCAGAGCAGAAAGAATGAGTAACTCCAAGGTAATGAATTGACACCAACACCAGTGAAGGCAATATGGTCTGATTGGTCTGCCCAGTCACCACAGCAACTAAGAGCAAACTACCAAACCAATGGGTTATGTCAACCACAGGGCTGAAAATGAGCACATTGTGCAGGTAAACAAGGAAGAAGAGTCAGATGTAGAAAAATAGATGTCGTCTACACCCTGAGAGCAACAAAAACAAAGCAGAGGAGTTGCTCATCAGTGGATGCTTGGCTGCACAACCACCAAACTTCTGGCACACAAGAGAATTATTTTTGAAGGTGTTTCAGCAGTTAAACCTATCAAGCATCAACCTCCTGATAAATAACCCTTATAGCCCCTGAGAACATCACTGCTGACAGGAGTCAAGACCGTCAGGAACGGGGTCAGAAGCAGGAAGAGATAACATGTGAGGCAGAACACTGTTAGTTACACTGCACACGTACAGAATAAAACAGGGTTCAAAATCTTCCTTCCCTCAGCTCCCAAGCCAAAAGTTTGATCATGCCTGCCATCTCACAGGTTACTGCCCCAACACCAGCTGTTCTGCAGTCAGGGCCTGGAAATGACCCTCACAGTATGAAGAGGTGACACGCACAATAGGCTTTTTATCAGGTTTGGATATTGACACAAAAAGGTATCATTTAAACAAATCAGCACTTCTAAATACCGTCTTTGCCAAGTTATTCTTGACCATCCCTAATAATCAGAGTTAATCAGCAAAGCCACAGGTCTTAAAATAGCTAGCAGCCATTTTAAATTCTACCAGAATAATGAATAGGAAGATGAATTTTAAATAGCACCACAGAAATAAGTAGGAAAAAAAAAAGACAAGTTATCAACCTTGCAATTAAATTTATCATTAAAAATGTGAACAGGAACATTTTTCAGAGATTAATGCGCTTAAATATAGAAACCATTACACCATTCCTTTTACCAATGTAACAGTACTTTAACAAGACTAATGGTCACTGCCACTGCAGCTTCAAAGGACATACTGCAATCTGAATCTCATCACGCTTCACAAAAATAGTTCTATTTAAACAACCAGACCTCAAAATCCTGGAAAAGCACAGCACACCAGACCTATCTCCAGGTGACAAAAGTCACTGACAAGATGTGCTCAAGAGAAAAAGGCTCATACTTGCATCCACCACATTCTTCTGCAACCGTGTTCTCAATCTCTGTAAACATGAGGAGGCCATTTAAATTTAATAAAGAAACAAATTAGCGGAGAAAAATAATTATGATGCTAAGGGAAGATAAGGGACTTAAACTGGAGAATTTGATACCAATAAAATGGATCATGAGAGGCAATACTGGTGCTACCTATCAGTACAAGAGAAGCAAAACCAGAAGGGGAGAGAGGGGCTGCTCATTTCAAAAGCAAGGATTCACCATTGGACAGATCAAATACATTTTGCAGAAAATATAAGGTTCTGACAATTATTAGAGAAAGCTCTTGAACTAACAGGGATGAAATCATCAGTTAATTTTTGTTCATGTTATTAAGAGAACTCAGTCACTGCATTTCCCTGAGCATCTGAAGTTGGAATAAGCATCACAGAAGTACAGGTTTTAAATCACAACAAAAATAAAGCCTGAAGTCTAAACCACAAAATTCAAGTGTTAATTCATTTCTGGTATGCTATTTCTACTTCTAAGTGTCTTAGTGAGAAGGGGTGTGGAGGTTTGAATGAGACTGTGGGAAAGGCTGTTTTTTTCCCCAAATTGTGGGCATGATGGAACAATAGAAAATTTCAAGTGTTCCTAGCATGGCTGGAGTTTTCCACATGCTGAACAGACTTATATTAAATGCACAATGTAGAACACTGACTAGATAGAGCGATTACCCTTCAGTATTCCATTTTTGCCTCAAACTTCAAAGTGAACCCCACCCAGAAGCTCTGCAAAGTCATAATATGGGAGAGATGGAGCTGCCAGTGGGAAACAGGTCATCCACAAGCAGGCTTTTAAATACTGCTCTTTGGGCAAAAGGCAAACAATATTGTACACTTGCAGCTCTGTACCTGACTTTCTGGTCCCCATGGGGCACCACTAGGCACAAACCCTTCCCTCTGCCTGTTGTTAAAGCATTTCCCTCTAACCAATGCTTTGAAGGAGCCGAGATGTCATCTCTACACTGAAAATGAGACTGTGGTCCACACTTTCCCTCAAGCATCTGAGCAGAGCAGGATTGCCTCTCACTGCTGCAACTCCATGGACTTGAGAGGAAAGAGCTGAGTCTTTCCTCTCCTTCACTTGCTGGTCCTCAGTGCTGCTCCTGCTCCTAGGCTAGGGGCAGGGAGGCTGTGCCAGAGCAGGTGAATGTGAGGGGAAGAGCAGGGCCATTGCTGCAGGGCTCCTCATCACTATCACTATCCTCTAGACCACAAAGAAGAAAGAAGCTGGTGACTCTACAGGGAAACACAAGAATTTTGACACCTTCCTTTAAAAACGTTAAAGAGAAACTTAAAAAAAAAATTTAAAAAATTGAGGCACTGGGCAGTGGTTCTGTGTTCCACCTGTGATCAGCTCCTAATGTATGGAGCTGATAAGTATGGAGTTTTCTAAACCAGAAAAAGAAAAAAAAAATCAGCACGAGCAACAGGAAAGAAAGAGAAAAGACAAAACATGCAAAAAAGATCAAGAAGAGGTTGACCTTAAGTAGGAAGAAAACCCCAAAGTCACCTACCTGAGAAGGGGCATAGAGTGTGCAGTGTGTAAAAGAGAAAAAAAATTTAAATGCCTAAAGTAAGAGCTAATTAAAAGAGGTGTCCCCATAAGAGCGTGTAAATACTATCTTATTTTGACTACTTACATGCAACGCAACATCACACTAAATTTGGCTTGTGTAACAGAGCTGCAATTTCATTTTTAAAAAATCCCTCACTATCATGATTATCTGTGTGGGACAGGGATATTAATTTAAATAAGTGTGTAAATACATTTGCTTTCTTTAGGGTACAGTCATGCTGTGTGGTAAGCCTGATCTTCTCTCTAGTTAACTGTTTCTCTGAATCCCTGTGTATGCACCAAAACACAATGAAATCTTGTAGGCATACGTGTTATGGCACATCTTTCAAATCACTTGGCAACAGGGAGAAAAACAATTTAATTAACATGTTGTTTTTATGTTTTTCCTGGATGTATCAGCCAATAAAAGACAGTACTCCAGGTTGTCTCCTATTCTGATATAAATACCCACTGTTTCAGTATAACTCCTTATTTCTACTGCTATTCAAGCTCTAGTTTGGAGGGGAGAGATGGGTAGGAGAAGGGTGAGTTTTTTGTGGGTTTTAGGGAGGATTTTAAGCAGTTATTTTCAGTGTATGAAGGGGATTGTACCCTATGCTTGCAAGGCCATGAAGCGTATTTGCACTAAGTGTTACATTATCATCCAGACCATGATTTGGGGCCAGAAGTTGTTTTCAGTTTCCAGGCTACAAAAAAAAAAAAAAAAAAAGACAAAAACTACCAAGTACCTATAGCGCCTAGCAACAAAAGCTTTTGACATTTTAAGAGTGACTGATGCATTTTTTTGGCTACAGAATTCTGAAAGTCATTTGAGTAGATCACATTTAACAGGCATTTTTCCTTAGTACTGCATTTATTAAGACATTTAGTCATCTTGAAGGAGACACAGCTTTCAACTCCGCATTCATGACAAGCCCTCTTTATTAGCACCCTCATTCCATTAAGGAAGGGCAATTTCCATCAAAAAAACCTGGTATTTTTTTAAGTAGAAAATATTTTTCATAGGCACAGCATTTGACAGTCCACTCAAGTTGGCTCAAATCAGTTTAAGGCAGAATTTAGAGCTGCATTTGGCAGCAGCATCACCGCAAAGCTACACATTGTTTATACTCAGAGGTGGTGTAAAGGAAAGAGCCTACAGCAGGAGCTTGTTGAACGAGTTGGGTGACTTGCTCTTCCTCGGAGGTACGTTTCGGTTATTAGCTCTGGCTGCGGGTGCAGGCTGGGGCAGAAGGGGTGAGAGGACAGGAGGGAACAGGGCTGAACACAAACCCCAGGTCTGACCACAGGCCTGGGAGCCAGGAACTCCCCATTACCACCTTGGCCTTGAATGTCAGGATGTTTAGTGCCCATTACCCACCCATCCCATCTGTAGTGCGTGATCCCAGCTCCTGCAGCTCTCTGTGTTTCTCTGAAGGCCAACAGTTTTAACCTGGAACCAAATGCAGAAGAAGTGGATAGGATACCTAAACTGCCCTTTTCCTCCCTTTTTGGGCCCAAAACTAAAAATAGTAATTAAAACAATCATCCTGCAGACATAATTTGACTTAGAGTGACCTCAGGGCTTCTGTTCAGTAAATTATCCCACCTATAACAGAGTGCACAGAGCACCGTGTTGGCCAAAGATCAGAAACTGCGTTAATTGCTTTGCCACTCCCCTCTGCGCGCCCTTCATTGCTTTTCCACACTGGGTAAAACAATAAATTACTGTGACTCTTGACACAGGGATTCCCTGCTCCAGCTCTGTGCATGATTACAGATACTAAATCTTTAATGATTTACTGCCAGCTTTCCTCTCAGAAAGCAGGTGCTCTTGCTGTGAGAATGCAGGAATGAAACCTTGTGCACAAACTTTGCGGTTACCTTGGTGCTGCCAGTATCAGTAATTGTAGGAAGAAGAGGAACATTCCCCTTTGCCATTGCAACCATTATGGAAACCACATTTTGAAGCACCCTTAGGGAAAGAATCATTCTGGTTTTGGACAAAAAGGTCCATCTGTCTCCCAAACCGCAATTCCATCTGCAGTGACTACAGCTGGTCATGGATCTCTGTAAGACCAAGGTATGTATTGAAGGATCTTCCCCAAAACTTGTTATTTAGGTCTGGCAGAAGACACCTCTGCTCAGCCCACCTCATTGTCTGCAACCTCTTGCAGCATTGAGCTCTACAGTTTCTTCATAACGGGAGCAACTGGATTAAGGAAAACACACAGGAGAAATTAATGTGGGTTGATGGGTTTTTTAAACAGGACTTCAGAGTCGACAACCTCTAAGGTGTTTAACATAAGAAAGGACCAACTGTCTTCAATGACTCAAAATGCCTCCCAGGCTCATATCTCTAACCGTGCTACAGCATAACCTTCACTGTGACATTACAGACATATATCACAGCAACAATGTGTACCAAATGAGCCTTTTGTTGATAAGAGAGTGAATATCAGGTTGTAAACTGCAGGTGTGTTTCTGGGATGTCACTGCTACCAAATAAGGTTAGCTGGAATGGAGAAGGGCTAAAGTACAGCATGTTGGCAGACAAGCCTGGTTAATAGAGCTAATCCACTCAGAGGCATTCATACTGAAATGAAAGTATAGGTTTGGAAAGCCAGTATGGAAGAACTAGCCTGGGCTATTTCCTTGTTTAGACAAGCCTTAACTTTCCCACCAGTTAGTTGCATTCCAATCAAAGTTAAGGGAAAAAAAAAAAAAAAAATTCAAGCGATATGCTTTACACCCTGAACAGTTTATACAAAACAGACTCTGCAAGCAAAGTGTGCTAAATACTCCAATGCCAAGTCACCCCACTGCACAGAACTGGAATGACAGTAATCCACTTAAAGGTGAAACTCCCTTGAAGCCTAATGAGTAATAAAAGAAGTAAAGACCTCTTGTTCTTGAAACACTAAGATTTGGCAGAGCTTGCTTTCCTCCTCCACCCCTCTTTTTTTTATTTGTATACATAATGTTTTTTTGTTTTGCACACACAGGTTAACAGCCTGATACAGGTGAAATTCAGCTTCTTCATACACAGGACTTGAAACAGAGCCTCAGATCCTCAATTCACATAGCCCCCGATTTTTGGACAATTATTTAGTACTTCATTCTTTGTAAGAGAGCATTTGGAAGTTTCCTCTAACTTTGCTTCCTTCAAGAGCCAGGCATCTTTTATTTCTTAAGAGGAGTAGCATCCTAGTACTGCATCTAATCCCTCCTGCCCTACATGGGCTTATCCCATGCTGTCGAGAAGCTTTCCCAGGACCCTGGATTGATGAGTTGGTTTGGAGATGACCTGCCTTGGAGCCCACCTGAACCCCTGCATCAGTGCCAAGCTTCCTCATGGCCCTCCCCATCCTCCTGCCGTGCAGACAGCAAGCTTGGTCCGTGCAGCTGAAGCAGCTCAGCACCCTGCATTTGGCAGCACTTGTGGCTGGTGTTGTTGTGAATAGTTCTTTCACACACCTCACTGGAGGAGGGTGATTCAGCACAGACACATGAGTGCGGAGGTGTTCGGGCAGGCGTTCAGAGATGTGGTATGAGGATTTTGTACTAAACAGAAGGGTGAATAGCAGAGCTGCACAGCCCCACCATGGATAACAGAGAAAGTTATCACTGCTGCAGTTTACATCTACTTTCTTTGAGAACTGCCATGAATTTTAAACACCTGGCGCTGATAAATATCTGACAAGCCAGAGGTGGTGGGGGGGGGAAAGGTGCTCCACTGTCCACCTTATGAAGATTTAACACAAATCAACACTAAGTGCTGAAAAGAATCTCAAATCTGCACTTCCTTCATGAAGGAAGGAGAAATCAGATTACAAATGTCACAAGTATGAGTTAAGGTGTGTACTTCTACATGGTTGACATATTTTTTCCAGTTAGGAAGGAATGTTTCTTGACAAACAGACACAGTCATCAAGACACAGTCATCAGGTACTTCAGAAATAAAACCAGCATACAAATGACAGAGTATACCACAGACTACAGCTGATTGAATTGATAGATGGAAATTTCTTGGAGTTCATTTGGCAACCATATTTATCTATTTTTTTAAGCTACGGCAATCTGATGCAAAAAGGGTAATACTTTTTCAGAGCTTTGGTTTAGAACAGGAAAAAGGGTAAAAATGTTCGACATTAAAGTTCTTGCTGCCAATCATATTACTTTATAGTCAGTTGACCAGATTTTTAAAAAGTTAAAACTAATTTTTAATTAGTTAGCGTTTTGATATCTCATCCCAGTAACACACTAAAAGCATTGGTCTGGAAGACCTGATCTCATTTAAAGCATCCCAAAATACTGCTTTTGATTCAGAGATCAACCAGTAGGCACAGCACTTACTGTCCCCCTGACAAGAGGCCAGGGCAAGTAGCTGAACCACCATTTCTTGGGGTCTGCATCCATACACTTCTTCCCCACTTATGTCTCCTAGACATATTTCACTCCACCATCACTCACCTAAAAACCTGTAAGTTCAACCCCGTGTCTGGGTTTCACTCTGCCTGATCGATGTCTCCAGCAGCTACTAAAAATTTCACAGAGTTTGTCTCAACCTCCTCTTTCTCCACACCCTACATTTCAAAGTGTTTAGGCAGCAACAGAAAACAATTAAAGGAAATTCAGAGCTAAGGCTGAAATGTACCATATGTTTTCAAGCAGAGGGGCACAAAACATCAGTAAACCACTGCTGAGATTACATACTCCCACTATCAGGCATTGAAAGACTATAGAACAATGTCATCTCTAACTATTAATAACCATACTTCCTTTCTAGCACACAACCCTTTTCTTTTAATTGTCTGCTAGAGGCATTTCCATACAGGCCACATTCCTCTTTCCCGTAACGCAGCAGAAAGAGTACCAAAAGTGATTTATAGTTCCATATGCATTCCTATCAGGTCTTGCATTATCCTGACATTTGCTAATTTACCCTTTTTTTTGGTTTACAGTGTGGTCAGTGAGAGAACTGGACTGAAAGTCAAGATTTCATCCCCACCCTACTATGACTTGCTTGTGACTTACTATGACTCAGCACCAAAGCCACTAAAACTCTCACTAACCACACACTACTATCTTTAGGTATAGAACTGAAGCAATGGTAAAGAACTCTTTGTGAAGTACTCCAAGATTTGACACACTAAAAACTTCTTATTTAAGAAAAAGATAGACTTTTATTGAACTTAACTATTTAAAAATCAGATTTCTACAATGCTTCATAAATTTACAAAAACATTTTAAAACCAAAACTTTTTTTGGTTTCTATTTAAACAGAAATTTCTTCCCAGTTACTGTGGCCACCATGTTCCCAAACTTGAAGAAACATCTGCTTAGGAGTTTGAAGTAATGTAAAATTCAGAAGTTTCAGTTGCCAGTGGAAACACAGTTACTAATTTCCAACTGCAATTTTCTGAGCACTGACAAAATCTCACTAAAATACATTAAGTAAGAAATTTAACACTTTATTTGATGGCTACATTTGAAGCATAGTGCTGTGTCAATTCCCATGTGAAAAGATTTTTTTCTCATACTAAAAACATGGGATCATAGAATGGTTTGGGTTGAAAGAGACCTTAAAGATAATCTTAGACCAGCCTCCCTGCAGTGAACAGTGACATCTTCATCTAGATCAGGTTGCTCAGAGCCACATCCAACCTGACCCTGAATGTTCCCAGGGATGAAGCATCCACCATCTCTCTGGAAAAGCTGTTCCAATGCCTCACCACCCTCACAGAATCTAAATCTAGCCTCTTTTTATTTAAAACCATTACCTCTTTTCCTATCACAACAGAGTGCCTTCTAAAAAGTTTGTCCTTATCTTTCTTATAACCTTCCTTTAAATATTGAAACCTGGAGCCTTCTATTCCCAGGCTGAATAACCTCAACTCTCTAAGCCTGTCTTCATAGGAGAGGTGCTCCAGCCACTCATCATTTTTGTTCCTTCTCTGAACCTGCTCCAACAGGTCCATGTCCTTCCTAGGACCCCAGAGCTAATGCAGCACTGCAGGTGGGATCAGAGCAGAGCAGAGGGGCAGAATCCCCTCCCTGTCCCTGCTGCCCACGCTGCTTTGGATGCAGCCCAGGATACACTTGGCTTTCTGGGCTGTGAGTGCCCATGGCTGGGCCATGTCCAGCCCCTCACCCACCAGCACCCCCAAGTGCTTCTCAGCAAGGCTGATTTAATTTCTTATCTTATATTAATACTGGGGGGTTGCCCCAACCCAGGTGCAGCACCTTGTACTTGTCCTTGTTAAACCTCCTGAGATTCCCATGGGCCCACTTCTCAAGCTTGTCCAGGTCGCCCTGGATGGCATCCCATGCTTTAGGTGTGTTAATTGCACCACTCAGCTTGGTGTAATCAGCAGATTTGCTGAGGGTGCTCTCAATCCCTTTATGTTATTGACAAACACATTAAACAGAACTTGTCCGAGCAAGAATCCTTAAGGGATATCACTTGTCCCTAACCTCCCTCTGGACATTAACTATGAGCACTACCCTCTCCATGCAACCATCCAACCAATTCCCTATCCACCAAACAATCCACCCATCAAATCTCTCTCTCTTCAGTTTAGACAGAAGGATGTTGTGGGGGACTGTATCAAAGGCTTTGCAGAAGGCCAGATAAGCGACACCTGCATTCCTTCCCTTGTCCACTGATGCAGTGGCTCTGTAACAGAAAGCCAGCAGGTTGGGTCAGGTGGGACTTACCCTTGGCTGTCTCAAATCATGTCCCTGTTCACTATGTTCCTTAGCAGAGCTTTTAGGAGGAGCTGTTCCATGATCTTAGCAGGCACAGGGGTTAGGCTGATGGGTCGGTGGTTCCCAGGGTCCTCCTTCCTACCTTTTTCAAAGATGGGTATAGTGTTTCCCTTTCCCCACAACTATCTTGCTTCTCACAAGAAAAAGGAAAATAACAGTTTTGAGAAGTTTTTTTACCTGCAGCATAAGAATACTGAAGAAGAAAACTACCACTATGAAGAGGAACCTGTCCTCATCCCTACTATCCTAAGTGCTCCTGAGCCTGTATTAAATGTATAAACTGCATTATAAAGGAGAGCACATTGAATGCAGGGCATGAGTTTGGGTAGGTCATACCCACTTCCACTTTCTTCCTCTTTGGTTTTATATTTATTGAAGTTCATTCATAAGAAACACCAATTGCTATTGTAAAACAGTTTTCCCTCATGCAAGGATTATGCTAAGTAATAAGTCTCTTAAAATACTTGTCTTTCTGAATTTCCCAACAACTTGCTGAGCATAGTCATCCAGGAAACAGGTAATGATGCCTCCTTGTTTTTGTTAACACATTTAAATTAACAACTTTAAAAAAAACCCGCAAACAACAGGTATCACCTTGTGCCTTGCCTTATGAGAAACAATACCAGGCTAATCAGCTTCCTGGTGAATGATACCAAATAGGACTTGCTCAGCTTCACTCTTAGCAGGGCTGCATGTGCACTCTCCCTGTACCTCTGAATGTACATGCCACTGACGAATCAAAACCCCATGACCCAGAGCAGCCACAGGAGAGGGCCATGGAAGCAGGGCTGGAAGCAGAGCCCACAGCTACCACATTGGCTGTGATGTGTTCTGTTAGTCTACAAAAAGGTGATTTAAACCTTCAGAAGAAATACCCACACTCCACATCACTCAGTATTACTCCCTCATCAGCGAAAAAATACAAGAAAAAGCTCAGAAAAGCAAACAGAGCACAACAAATGCTTATAAGCTCATTAGTCAGATCCTGACCAAAATTTATGAGGCTATTTCTTACATGCATTTTTGCTGCACAACCAGGAAATTTAAGTCTATATTTTCTGGGCTTTGGGTGCGAAGCAAAGCAAACAACGGCAGCTTTTCTATAACTTACTCCAGGTATTTGTGTACTTGCCCTTCCTCATTTTTCATGAGGAATGGAAATTAGAAGCTTCTTCAAAATCAATTTTTCATAGCAGACAAGACACCTTTTCCTTGTTGGAAAATATGCTGTCAAACCACAAAATCCTCCCCCTCGTGATTATATTCAAACCGTCTCCACATGCTGGGATTCAAGCTGAAAACTCTGTATTTTTTGAGGAAAAAAAAGTTTTCCTCTGGGTTTGCTTTTGTTAAACATGCATTTTTATATTTTTATTACTAATTTTTATTTATTATGATTTTATTATTACTATTTATTAGTAGTATTTATTTTTATTATTACTATTGTAGCCCCTACCAGTCAAATTCACATAGCAGAAGTTTAAGATGAAAAAAAAATTATTTAAAAAATATACAATGCAAGAAGACAGAAAGGATGTACCAATATAAAGACTAGAAGGTGAACAGCAAGAGAAAATAATGAGCATGAAGGAATGAACTTTGAAAGTAGAGGTGCTTTGAAAAAAAAAATTAATTTAGATCAAATTAAGCCTCTCAGATATGAAGAGATTTCTTGAATTTAAGTGGAAAACACAACTAATTTGATTCTAAGTTATCCAGAGAAGGAAGTTTGTAGCTAAGTCCTAAATAAAGCATACAACTGAACGAATATGTACAACTATGAACTTTGCCTGAAAAATTGTTTTGAAATTGTCCTATAATAAAGTAAAAATGTCATCTGCATACCATTCCCCTGCAACACAAGGGAAAAAAAAAACCCACACCACCAAAAAACCCCATCACCCTGGTGAGAAAATTTTCCCACAGAAAAGGAAATTTTGGCCAGCTCTCCTTGATGACAAAAGATAAGGAAATACCAGGGCGGTTCCACGGTTTGCAAAATGTTAGGCACAAAGGCACGGAAAAATATTTTTATTTTTTATGTTCTCCACCCCTTTCTTTATCTCCCCTTTTATTTTAGTTTAGCTTTCTATCATATTTCTCTCTTTTTACCTTTATTATTCCCTACTTTCCTGGCTTAGAAGGTATATGCCAATGACCTCAGTAACACTGTTTCAGGTGGTTGCCTTGGTGCAAGTGGTATTAATACCTGCTGATGCATTCAATAAGCCCATTTTAGAATGGTATCATATTACATTGCATTAAAGAGAAGCAATGATGTTGGAGTAGCAGCTATCAGAAGGATATGTGTCCTGTTGAATCAGGAAAAAAAAGTTTGAAAAAATCTGCATGAAAAAGCATCAAGATGCTCTCCACCCTAAAGGAACCCTAATTCCCCACTAGAAAAAAAAAAAAAAATCCCACTCTACAGTATTTCAGATAAATATTTTCAAACCTGCCACTGCCTAGAGATGTGCAGCTTTTTTTGTGTGTACGATCAGGAAACAAAAATTCATAAAAATCCCTTTTCCAAAGCTGAAGAACTTTATGAAGATGACATTTTGTGCTCATGTTCATCCAGCATGCACACAGAAAACTGTCTGAATTAGCAACATCTCACCTTGTTTGAAATCACAGACCAACTTGAAACCAAAGTGCTAATGTCATTTCATTTGCAGCTCTGAAAAACCCAATAGCTTTCTCTTCTGCCCTGCTGTATGATCACAGCCCTCGTGTCTCGGATGTGAGAAAAAGCTTCCCAAACTCAGTGCAAAGCATTACACTTCCACCTTATTCACAGGAGTTGCAAGCAAAATTAGATGGTGTTAGAAAATCAAATTGGGATATTGCAAGGCAAAAATTGGTATGA
Organism: Haemorhous mexicanus; assembly: GCF_027477595.1. Taxonomy (NCBI): domain Eukaryota; kingdom Metazoa; phylum Chordata; class Aves; order Passeriformes; family Fringillidae; genus Haemorhous; species Haemorhous mexicanus. Next base: position 71,747,619 of record NC_082342.1, on the reverse strand, counting down.
GCACGATTTCCATTTGCTACCCCTCTCCAAGGGAGACACTGGCTTCTACCTCAGAATTTGCTTCACCACCTGGTCTCAGCTGGAAAGTCACTTTCACTGAAATTCTGCCTTGCTGAAGAGTATACACTTATTCCTCCTGAGCAGCAAGCAACGTATTATTCTGACAGATAGGTTCAGCTTGCATGATCTATACATAACTCATTCATCTTCCAACTGTCTCATGGCATCTTGTGACTTTCATTCCAGGTTATGATTCTCTCTGTTCTGCCAACTGAGTTGAAAAAAGGAGGCTTTTGGGGAACAATGGTGCTGCAGCCAGAGATGCACCTCTGCAACTGTTCAGCAAAGCCTTGTTGGAAAATATGTTGTCAAACCACAAAATCCTCCCCCTTGTGATTGTATTCAAACCATCTTCACATGCTGGGATTCAAGCTGAACACTCTGTATTTTTTGAGACAAAAAGTTTTCCTCTGGGTTTGCTCTTGTTAAACATTCATTTTACCACCCCACTATCCAAGAGGTGTAATCAAAATAATTTTGCAGGATCTGAACCCAGCAAGATTTATCACTTTGAGTAATTTTCTTCAAACGCCATCTCTGTTTCACACAGATAAGGACCAAAAGAAGTGGATCTTTATAGTAACAAAGTGCAACCTGCACTTTTTCTACTGTTCATAATGAAATCTCAGCTTCCACAATGCTCTGACCTTTCTGCTACCCTTCCCATACCCCCCAGAAACACCTGAGGGCTTCAGGACCTACTCTCTATTGGTTTGCTTGCCCCTCTGCTGTACTGGGAAAAAATATGTGCACTGCTCTTTATACAAACTGTATTTTAGACAGTCTGAAATATAATCAGAAATTCAATTTTAATTTTCTAGAAACTATTTTAGTGCAAAGGTTCTAAATGGCATTTAAAAAATAAAATAGTCAAAATTAAAGCAAAAAACCCAACAGCTACCTCCCGGTTAACTCCCTTCAGGAAATCTATGGGAACATTATGGGCTCCAAAATCTGCCACATGCTGTTAAAATCAACCTGCTGCAAGTGGCAACTTTCTGCAACTACTGCTGGAGTTAGAAGTTGGCACCCTGCAACTGGCACACCTCACTGTCCAGGAAACCACCATAAAAGCTGCATGGACATTTCTTCAACCACCTGCTCCTGACCACAGCTTTCCTACAACCACACTCTGGTACTTGCCTGACCTCCAGAAGTTCAATTTTCCAAACTGGAACAGAAGTGAACAGGCAAATGCAGCTAAGACAATGGCTACATCTCACACACGTGCCTTGGGAGAGAACTGGAACAGTGAGGCTAAAGCCAAAAGTTGTTTTATGGATACCAGGTTATAGCCAGATCTACTTCTTCTTCCCAACTCTTTTTCTTTGTAAGACTTCTTACAAACCCTCCCACACAGGCTGCAGCCCAGATTTCCCATGCCATGTCAAAATGGGGAGAAGTTTAATTAATTTTTTGAACTTTCCTGGTATCAATTAAGCGTTTATAATTAAGCGAATACCAAGTTTCATTTCAGTGTTTAATCCTCAAAACATATGTATTTATTTTTCCATTCCATCATGATTAGACCTGAACCCCTGCAATCCACACCTAAAAATCACTAGGCAGCAGTACAATCAAACTGAGGGTAAAAGCTGAGGCTTAATCTGAGTTGTGTAAAATGTTCCTACTAACATAAAGCCTCTATTAGATCTCATGATAAGTAAGATGTCATCAAAGAAAACAAGACATAACAAATCAGTAATGCACTGATCTCATTAAAAGCAGCACCTCACACTAACTAAATGCAAAAAAAGTCTAGCACACAATATTCCATATAGAACAGAAGGTTTCGTTATTCCTGTAGGCCTCCACTTACTATTTTACTGAAACAGTTTGTTTTCAAAATAACCATGAATTCAAAGAAGTGAGATAACAAAACCTTTCTGGAGATTCAACCAAAGGCATCTATTCAACACCACATTTCTGTGCTGCTGAAAAAGTCTGTCAAATAGTTGAAGTGAACACAATGCTTAAACAACATACTTACATGGAAATGAAATATATTAACTCCCTAGGGACAAAACCAAAATTCAAGGAATTTCTGGAGGGGAAGAAAAACAAAGGGGAGGGAAAGCTGGGGGAGTGTGGGGGGAAGAGAAACAAGATGTCTTTCAAAGCATTTGTTTCCTTCTGATAATCAGACTGCCATAAAACTCTCAAAACCATGGGGGGTTTGTTTCCTTTGAATCAGAAAAGTCAGGAGAGAAATGGATGCTAATTAGGCAATAAAGGCATAAAATGTTTTGGAAATGGACTTCAGGATATGAGTCTACAGGAGCATGAAGAAGCTGTAGAAAGAACATGATCCGATCCCTTTTTGTTTTAGAAAAAAACCCTGCCATCTTTCAATATTAAAATTTTCATCTGGGTTAAAAAAAAAAAAAAAAAAAAAAAGACAAAAAAGAGAAAAATGAGAAATAAATTCACCCCTTCCAACAGTGATTTCTAGATCTCATGAAAGCTTGCTAGGGAGCAATTAGTGTGAGACTCAAAGGCATTGAAGACAGAAGAAGTGAGAGCCACAGAAGTATATGTAACATTTATGAAGCCACAGAAAATACTAGAAGCAAATTTGTGGGAGAAGCAACCTACAAGCAGTGAAAATGCTTCCAGAACATGTCAAGCAAGCCTACGATTGAATTTCCTAGTAAGTTTTTTTCCATCTCTAAAACCTATCTTTCAACCACAGTATCCTGAGCCTGTCAGGTATCAATGCCTGCTTTCTTATAAATGCAAATCCCCGTAATTTTTAGTTTGAGTTCTACATGCTGGGATGCAACCTGGGCTCTTCAAAGCTGGTATAACTGGGAAGGTTCCTCTCAAATGTGTAAAAACCAGTCTTTCACTATTATCACCATAAGCACCATCTTCTGAAACCATCCCAATATGGTCTTCATAATTGCTGTCTTCAGAAACTGAAGTGTTTATGTAAAACCTTTTCCACAGGTCAACACAAAACATCAGCTCTCTCAATTACTACCTTTAAGCTGCATTTTAACAATAACACTGGGTGAGCTCGATTTACAAGAATCCTCTTTCCTTTATTTTTGAAGACTTGTAGGAACTAGAAACAACTTCAAAAAACAGTAATGCACTACCAGTAAAACATAAATTACACACCACGTGAATACTCTGCATTTTTACATCCGGAAATAAAAAATGCATATAAAAACAAGAGTGCAAGAGTGCCTGCAGTTATGATTCAAGACAGCACTTAACCACAAAAATGAAATCTAGCTTATGGTTTTCTGTTTTGAATCTAATGGCTACTTCAGAGGCCACATAGACAATCAAACCACTGATCAAATAACTGTGCTGTCCTCCCCAGAATTATTTTGGTTTCATTTGAATTCTTTTTTGTATGCCTCACAGGAAAAAAATGTGCAGCAGTCTTATTCACAAGCCTAAATACCTGAGCTCGTCTGGGACAAAGGCAATTAATACTTTCTACAGTCATTTGATGTGGAAATGCACATTCTCAGCTTATGCAATAACTTATGGCAATTTAACCTAATCTTATGACCTCCAGCCAAGTTAACTACACTTATTCTCTAATGAGCTGCATGGGTGACCAGCAAAAACCAATGTTTTGTTGGCTCATCCCATTAAAACATATAAATAAAAGTACCTAGAGAAGTTTTGCATTCTACTCCTACTAAGAAACGAGGTAATTTTCCCTGATGTTGAGCTTGCATGTTTGTCATAAGGTGGGATCTTCATTTGTCGCAGGAATCATGCAAATGTCCCTGTCCACCCTGGATCTTTTAATATGAGACCAATGGCATTTGTGACAGGACTAAATAGCCTTGAGTGACATGAACAGCCTACAAGGTTGTTGTGATGAAGAAAGGTTGTTGTGATGAAGAAGGAATTCTTTGAAGTTGTTTGCCCACAGAAGGGTTTCTGATGCTAAATGGCTACAAAACTTAATCTAGTCTCTGGGCAGCAAATTTTCCAAACAGCACACAGAAAGTCTTTTACATTTCCTGTAAAAATTATGAAATACATTTCCCACCTCTACACCCAGCAATGTGATTTACAGCCAAAACATTGGCAAATCCCTCAGCTGAAGCCTGCAGAGAGATCTTTGCATCATCAGAGTTATTTTAATGCAACTGAGGCTTTGTTGTGGGTGGAGTGAAACAGGTCCTAAAAATACTTTAACTACACAGAACCTTTCCTACTTTGCCCATTCCCTAAGAAAGGGATATCGGAAGTGGCTTCTAAATGTTAAGATAGGACAGTGGCCTTTAAATAGAGACAAGTAACGCCACAGAGGTTTGTGCACAGGAGCCAGTGCTTGATACATCTGGGGATGATGAAGCTTGATTCAGTGACAGGATGACTGAAGTTACAGATCCAAATGACAGATTAGGTATCCTTTGTGGTCTAAGGTAACATAGAAATGGTACCATTTTGAACAAAAAATGAAAATGGAGCGAAAATTTTGAAAATTCTTTAAAAACAAAGATCACTTGGTTCATACACCAGATATTAGATTCAATGCCATTACTTACCAAGCCAGCTATTGGAGTTGGCAGACGATTGATCTTCTTAACGATGCCAGGTTTGATCTTGTTAATCAAACTAAAAAAAAGTTATATGATTTTCTGTTAAATATTTTACTGTACTTAAGCATGAGCATCAATGCTTATTAAGAAATACTTTGCATGGGGTCCTAACATAACATGATCTGAATGAGTTTAAGCTGAATCTATTAACACTCCCAAGAAGTGACAAGCAAGAACAGATTGTAGAAGCAGAAATGAAACAAGTCACACACAAAGAGGTTTCTGGGAACAGCAAAGCGAGAAAGAAAAGAAAATGCCTGAGGAGGCGTGGGCAGAAAAGGATCTGTGTTTCTACTACAAGGGTGGTGATGTTAATTGGATTCAGATTTCCTATTTATAGCTTTTCTTCTCATAAAGGTTCTGAGCAGATGTCAAAAATGTACCAGAATACTGATTTTCAGAGTTCAGTGTGATAGCACTAATATTCCTGCAAGGGTGAGAGATAAACTCAGTTTTCCCAATGCTACCAAGTCCAGTATGCTGTGTGCAGCAATCATTTTTGGCACACATTATTTACATGCACAAGTCATTTTCCATCTCAGTCAGAAGAGACTGTACCTGATTTCACTCTTCACATAAAATTCATAATTAAGCTAAGAAGATAGGACAAACACATCACTATTGAATACACATGCCCAAATGCATACCTTGTCCTGCAGTAAAGATGAGGCACAGGATTCCTTGCAAGTCTATACCCAGGTTTTCAATCATGGAGCCAGTGAATTATTGTGGATCACCAACTTACGCACTGGACCAGAGGGTCAGTGGAGAACAGGGACCCCAGGAGCCCTGCAGACTTCATCTGCCTCTGGACCTTTGAGGACTTTTTTTTACTTGCTATCACTTCTTGTTGCTGCCTCTCTGGCCTGACCCTTTATCCCACACAAAGCATCAGCAAGGCTTTGTGATCTACCCACACCACTGCAGAGACAAGACCTGGAGTTTAAACCTCTCTGTGGGGGAAAAGCGTCTTTTGCTCAAGCAGAAAATGTATTTGGGAAATAAACACAAAGAACAGTTGACTCCTGTACACTGGAATGAAGGATACATTTCTAAATATCTGCAAGGAAAAAAAAAAATTTAAAAAGAACTGCAGGTCCTGAGATTTTTCAATAACACCGAGTTATTTGGCAAACAAGACACATCTGATTACTTTTCCGATGCAAAAAAGTGATCTGTTGAGATGGAATAAAAAAAAAAAAAAGGCTTGAATTCCTCCCCTTTTTTTATTTTTAAATCTTCCAAATGCACCATTTTTGATTTATTTTACTGAAGAACATGAAGTAGCATGTGCCCAGAAAAATTTCAGTAAATTTCTTTCTCTAGTGTTTGCACACTAGAATTGGCAAAATGTAAAAGGCTTTATTTTGTCAACTACTCATCACTCAGCCAACACGTGCACTTAGTTTTTGAGTAGGACAAACAAACTGCATGCTATAGGAATATGTGGTGCAAGTAGAGGTCTTATCTGCTATGGTTTAAGTCAGATCTACAATTCACAGAGATAATATATCCACCTAAATTAGCCATGCCACAGGTGAACCAAGGAAATGGACTATCTAGTTTCTAGTTTGTCTCAATTATTTGAGATCTTGCACTATATTGTCATTGGCAAAAATGTGACATGCGAAAATTTTTGCCATCTGCTCTTTCCTGTTTCCACAGAATTTCTATGAAAATCACTCCTCCTTGGACTTAAGTATGTCAGATTTAAAATTAAGACGCAGGAGAACAGCTATTTTAGTGCAACATAATAAGGCATCTTTTGCATTAAAGAAAGCTGCATGCCTCCTAAGGCAAGCTGCTCACCAGAATGTCTTAGGTTGCAATGCAAGATGTGGCTGGCAGTGGGTATTCTTTTGCCACCTGTTAAAAACAGGTGGGGCAGTTTCTTTATCTTTTCCACAACCTGTCCCCCCTCTGGGAAATATCTTCTGTTAATGGGCCATTGATTCTCACTGATAAAATTACATCACCCCATTGTGAGATGCTCCATCCAGGGGGAGGAGCCAAGCATTCACACCTGGATATAATCTGAGATTTGGAACAACAAGACAACCTTTTCCCACACAATTCCCAGAGGAAGACCAGGCCCATCAACACCACCACTGGACCTTCAGAGGAAACTACACCCTTCTACAGGACCACTGCTTCAACAGAACCACACCTGTCATTGCAGGAGGACTGCAGCCACCATTTAATGGGACTGCTACCAACACCCTGACCCACAGGGTGTCAGATTGTATTCTGACTCTGTCAGTGTTGTTTTGTATTACTGCATTTTTTTCTCCTAATAAAGAACAGCTATTCCTGCTCCCATATCTTTACCTGTAAATTCAAAATTATAATAATTCAGAGGGAGGGGGGTTTACATTTTCCGTTTCAAGAGAGGCTCCTGCCTTCCTTAATAGACAGCTGTCTTTTCAAACCAAGACACTGAAAAAAATTGCAGGATTTTTTTTTTTGCATTATTAATAATTACAGATAAATTTAACTGACTTGCATTTTGCAGAGGGATCCTCATTCTATTGCCAAATAAGTGTCAACAACGAAGATATCAGAAGATTAGTATGTATCAGTTAATGGCCAATTCTTAAGCGTCTGAATACAATATATACATCACACTACACATATTCTTTCTCATTAAAAGTAGAAACTATTTTTATTACCACATTCACACTCATTAACATTTAATTACATAAGTAATGAAAATAAAGCATCCAGCTCTACAATATTATTGAAAATTAATTAACACCCCATATCACAGATAACTTTAGAAGCATCTAGCAAGATAAGACTGGAAGGCAAAGGGTCCAAAACAAAATAAAGTCAAGGACAGAAAACATGGTGATATTCACAGAAGGAAAAAATTATGTATAGGAAAAGAAGCTCAGAGAGCTGAACTTGCACAAATATTTTCTCAGAGTTAGTTTTGCTGAACTGATTTGAGAGCGGTTCTGAGATTTGTGGGTTTGAGTTTCTTTAAGGTTTGTTTGTTTTTGTTGTTGTTGTTTTTAGCATCCCAGGTGGCTCTCTAATGAGATTTCTCTTGTGCTGGTGCTCTAATGACACTTAAAACTGCTGTTCCTTAAAATACTAAGGGATAAGCACCACTTCCAGTCCTGGAAACCTGTTCCAGTAAGTACCAAGTCAATTACAGATATGTGGAGGAGACCTGTTGAGTGGACATTTTACACCTCTGACTCAGTCTAACAACGAAACCAGGCAAGTCCCATCATTGCCAAGCCTACAATATATAAGCACGGGGAAGCTTCTTACAGCAAGTGCTCCAAAATAAGCTGAGTGTAAAGTTCTGTGATAGGAATAGGTAGTTTCAGGATTTAGAAAATCAACACTAAAGGGCAGGGGGTGGAGGACATAAATCCAAACCCAAACAGCAACAGTGCTTATAGGGGTGACAGAGTGCTTTGATCCCAGCCACAGCCACACCACTTTGCAGAAGCTGAAAAGAAAGCCCAGTGATATCCTGGGCATTATAACTAAAACCAATATTATCAATCAACAACAGCATGATCCTCTCAGTATCACAAAAAGAAGTGTATGGGACAACACAAAGAACATATGGATCTGGAAAGAGTACATCCAAAAGCTGCTTTTACTTCCCATGACAAACAACAATTATTAAAAAAATAATTATTTATTACAAAATACTTTTGGTACTTCAAAAAAATAAAAATAAAAATTCAGAGGCCAGGAAGGACAGAGGCCAGCTGATGTTAACCTGAGGGGCTGTTATATAGGTAAGCCAATACTCACTCGCACAACAGGACTCCATTTTCTAGAGCTGCTCGAAAGTCCTCAGTTCCAAAGCTTTGCCTGGTAACTGCCTATAAGAATAAGAGTTGAGAGTTAGTTGGACACACAGACAAAATCAGCACTAGTAGGAAATTCTTAGTAGTAGGTAAAAACAAACCAACAAACCCTGATTTAACACTTAGTTCATACTATTATTTTCTTACATTAATTTCAAATAAGCAAGTATTTAAAAGCTAGTTCTTTATGCCTCAAAAGAAGTCAAATCCAACATCTTAAAATAGTTTCCTCTAGTGTAAGTCAATCTTCAGCTAAATCCTATGGGAATACTTATTATTTTCTGAAGCAACACCAGTCACATTGAAAGGCATAAAAGAAATTTCAAACAGAAATGCAAAAGAGAGAGAAAGTCTTTTATCTCCTACTTCATGTTACAGCGTGTATATCCATGATATCTAGCACAAACTATTTTAATGGTGGGGTTTTTTTGTGCCACTTGCACCTAAGGCAGTGTGACTAAAGAACCACTCCAAGTCTGCATTATCACGTGCACATCAATTCCCATTCCTTGGCAAGTGGCAGGAGTATACTAATGGAACTTGTTTGTACAGTCAGAGTGGAAAAGCAGTGAACAAGAACAACGTCTTAGAAAGGACTTAAGATACCCAAAACCAAAAGAATTGATTACAAGTTTTCAGCAAAGTAGTTTTCAAAAAATACCCCAAAATCCCAAAAAACAAAGCATTTGCTCAAACCTATACTCACTTGGAGTCACTACTAGATCCCACCCCTGTGCCTACATTCCCTGCAGGGACCAAATTTGGCAGATTTCTTTCAAACACCAGATTAATAACCCACACACAAGTCAAAAAAGGACTTTCATACAATTCTGCCATCAGTCCAAAAGAGAGGTTTTAGGCCAGCTGGGATCAGAAATCAAATACTAGGAATTGTATTTATTTGAGCTTAGAAGTCACCATGTTCAGCCACCAGCTAATTATGAGCCGGCCTCTGGGGATCCTGACCATCCTCAATCCTGTGCAGGAGCTCAGGCACACAGTTTAAAGTGCTGTGGAACCTGCATGCAACCAGAGCAAAGCTACTGGTTATCACTGTAAGTAAGGAAATTAGTACTAAAAAGAATGAGCTTTGCTTGGTAAAAAGAGTAAAGGACAGGATGACAGGATGAAGCTCTTTTAAGATCTGTAAAATTATTACATTATCACCCTATCGGGTTTTTTTAATTCCAAGAGGGATGCACACTAACCCCAGAAATCCTACAAATTAAGTAATTAGCTTTTACATGGGTTTTCTTTTCATTCAAATGCTGAAAGTTCAGTCTTCCTATTGAGAAGAAAATTAGATATTACAAAAATCTTTTGTGTTTAAGGTTTTTTCCTAAAATGTAACAGATAGTGACAGAAAATGAATGATGGCACACCAACTCAAGATAAGAAAAAAAATCAAAATTCAGGGAAAGAAGGGATGATAATGATTCCCCTAGGAGAATTGCACTTTATACAATATTCATATAACAACAGTCTGTTCCTACAGAAAACTAGAAGTTGCATCTTAGAAATATAATTGTCAATAAGCACTTAAAAACACAGAATCTGAAAACTACCCTTTTCTCATATATGGTATGATATTTTGTTTCCAATCCTATATATTTAGTAGTAATGATTTTGAGGAAGCTAGCCAATGTAACATAACAGCACGGAAACTTTAAGAATAAATATTTATGTTTCCTAGATTATAGGGAATATGAGGAATAGGAATACCTAGTTTAAAATTATGCCCTATATTCTTCAAGTTAGAAATTTAACATTTGCGTGTCATACATTAGAACTGTACTGTAATAAGGGCTGTAGATCAGGAGTCTAGCTTTACAGCTATGTTTCAAACTCCAGTCAATTCTTAAGAATCCTTAAATTGTTCTTCTTGTGGAGTTGTCACTGACATCTACCGGACTAAACAGTCAAAATGTTTGTGTTTTTGGAGAGTTTACTGGCAAGTCATGCATGCAATAGATGACAAGGTGCTCCCTTCAACAACAGTTGGGCCCTTCCCAAGCCTGCACTGTCTTCTAAACCCACAATCAACCTTCACAGTGAAATCCCTCCTTTTTTTTTTTTTTTTTTTTTAAGAGAAGGGGCCCTAGAATTAAGTAGCTAAGGCCCAAACCCCTCAAAAATCATTCAGAGGAAGACAAGGAACATGTGCCACTGAAGAACTGAAGACAAATTACACTTCAGAGCAGCCCCTCCAGAACACAAGAATGCCACACTGCAATGCATAATCCTGTTTCCTTGAACAGCAAGAGTCCAATTTGAGTACAAGGCTGTAAATGCCTCTATTAGACTTGCAGACCTCTTAAAACTACATTAGAAGACATTACACTGGAAGCATTTTGACTAAGCTATTTATGCAGCTGCTGCAGCAATCAACACTGATTTGCTACACAGGATGGAACTGTCAGACTGATCTTGTGACCCACTGATTTTGACAACTACGTGGCTTGTTGATATTAAAATAAAAGCATTGGTTCTGCCAAGTTAGGTTTCATTAATATTGACTTTCAAAGGATAACTAATAATTAAGTAATTAGGAGGTATTCTCAAAGAACAATTTAACACTGATGCATGAAACCAAAACATTTTCCAAGTTGCACAACAACTTGAATTTGTTGATGTCACAAAAGTAAGTGCTCCATTTTAAAATCTGTTTTTGTACAGAGACGGAGGACTTTTCTCATTATGGACTTTCACCTGGCTTATACCCAGTGCAGAGCTTCAAGCTCAGCTGTAAATATGATAGTCTACCAGGAAACAGGTATCATTAAAAAAATGCAAAGACACAGACTGCCTCAGAGTTCCCTGGAGGAACCTAAGTAAGACAAAGTGAATCCCACCCTAAGATATTACATCTTCAAACTATGTCTGTGATTTCTGAGTCACTGTTTGTTCATGAAAACTGCTTATACTGGGTGTGGTACTCTTATGTAACAGGCATAATTGATTTTGAACAATTTTTCAACCACTTAGCCATGTGAGCCACCAAACAATAAAGAAAATACCTTACAAGAGTGATTTCTACCCATTTTTGAACAACATCCCCTTCCAAATTATATGTCTCTTTTCCCTCCTCCATTCAGCTGAATATATTCTGCTTCTATCACTGCTCTTTCGATAGAATGAGAGCAATGACATAATTAAAGGCTATATAATAAAATCAAACTTATTTGCTGCTATAAAACAGTTTAATGTTGTTTTTCAAAGACAGCGTCCCCATATACTTGGGTAATTTGCAATTGCCAGGTCCAACCAATTTTCTTCAAAGAGTATGCATATCAAGGCTCTATTTAAATTTAGACATTTTAAAAATGCTTACACACACAGAGGGCTAGTTTATTTTCAGGTTTGCTGTGATTCCTGTAGCAGGAGACAAATCAAGAAGACATAACCAAAGATCAACCATTCTGAGCATGGCATGACATCAAAATCATCATGGACTGAACAAAAAGCACATAGCACAGAATATGCTGATTATATGCCCAAGTACCAAAATAGTCATTGAGTACATTTCTTTGGCTTGCTATCCTGTAGGCCAAATATAGCTGATCATAAGCCAGGGCTCCTTTGCCTTACAATCTACCCCAAGTTGAAAGATTCTTTCAGTGTTTATATATATTTAAAAAAAAAAAAAATACTAAGGGAGTTCATATCAAGTTGTTTCCATGGTTTACACAGGTTTGAATGGCTCTAGCAAAAAGGCAGCTCTACCACAGGCCAGTCGATGTTTACCACCACACGAAACTCCAAGCAAATGGACTGGTAGGTTTCTCAATTTATTTGCTGTGATGGAAACAGCCAAGCTAGACTCTCCCCAGCCAATGCAAGAATCCTACCACATCCCCAGGCATGCTGGCTGACCAGTTCCCCATCACAACAGCATTAGCTGCCCAGAGACAAGGAGGCAGTGCTGCACCACACCCAGCCTGCAATCTCAGCGATGCCTTGGCACAGGTACTCACCATACAGCCTGCTCTCTCTCTCCACCTCATTCAGAGCTCCTCTGCCACCCTGCCTTTAGACTGCAGCACCTCAAACCATGCAAGGTCCCTGTGCCTCAACCTGAGAGAAATGCTGCTTGCATCAGCTTGAAGCATACAGCTCCCTGATACAAGGATGTAGGTTAAGGAAGGAAGGAAGATGCAAGATACTGAACCACAGAGGATAGCAACTGCTTGAAGGATCTCATGGGCAAAAAGTTACTCAGAGGGCAATTAATCAGACACTGATTTATCAATTTCAGGTCCCCAGCATGGTCTGCAGCAAGGAAAGACAAATTTTGCATGTTGAAGAGAGGACTGGCTGTCTTCTGCAGGGAACTGGGACAGTGATGCAACAGTGATGCAATGGTGCCATCCCCAGTACAGAATTTTGGCGACACCTGCCAGTTCCTGTCACAATGCCTGCCTGAGCAGATCACCCCATGTACATACAAACGTCTGAATTCCTACCTTTCCAATGGCCTTTCTTCTCTCTACCCATTACCACAAATCTGGATCAGACTACATGGCAAATGGCTCTGTCTTTAAATAACCCCAGCATTGCATTCCTCCATTTACAGAACTCCTTTGGCTATAACTGCCTTCATGCAGTGGAGAATGGTACTGCTCCTGCAAGATGCATAGGAGATATATTGTCTACACCCCAGCCAACAAGCAAGCATGCAGGCAACTCCCAGTGTGCTGGCATCTGTACAGTGTGACCAGGTCTGGAAGTAGATTCACAACATGTTTTCAAGTAGTACTTTGAGTCCACTGCATTTTATATCCAGTTGTCAAAAGATGGTATATCTCAGCTTGACAGATTTTTCTTCTCCATCATGAAAGAAGGGCAACCTCAAAATCCAAAAAAGAAATACAAAAAGGCAGTAAGGATTTTTTCCCTCTCCTACATTTAGATGTACTACCCAATGTCCTCCCTACCCTTTTCATGGCTATTTGCAGTTCCATTTAAATGCCATGCAGTACATGAGCTTGTGTTTGAACAGCTTATGTGGTAGCTACCAGAAAATGCTGTCATTATGCTTTCAAGTAAATAGCTTGTGCTGCCTGGCATTTGCAGTCTTCCTGTACAGTCTTCTCCTCCCAATTTCTTAATTTCCTCCCTCTTCAAAAAAAAAAAAAAAGAAAAAAAAAAAGAAAGAAGAAAAACAACAAAAAAAAAAAAAAAAGAAAAACAAAACAAAAAGACCCCATAACATTTGCCTCAGTTTTCTCCTGTAGCAATTTTCTTTATCCAAATCCCTCCCAAAGGGCATAGGGTGGTAGGTAACCCATATTTAGAGGGTTGCTGTACACAGTCTTGAACACAAGTTGAAAAATCAGCCATTTGGGTAGAAAACTTTTGACGTTGCAGCAAGCAGCCCAACCATAGTGATGACTAGATTTCTCAAGGTCAATTAGTAGAAAACAGCAGCTAATTTTTGAGGTCAGCAGGATCTGTCTCCCTGACTTTTGAGCCCAAGAAATTGTACAGAAAGAATGGGCATTCACAGCTCCCATCCACAGGAAAATACTACTATTTCATTTCTGGTAGCAGCAGGGATGCCAGGCCCAAAGCAGGCAAGGTCACTGAGGAAAAAAAATGCTATTGTGGGAAAAATGCTGCTATCTTCCCTCCTGATCAACAAATTAATTCACAGTCCAACAAACTCCTGAGGGGTCAGTCAACAAGTGCTCAAGAAGCTCTCCCAGTCAGCTCTCCAGCAATGGAAGCCTGACACTGCCCAACCTAACCTACACAAGAGTCAAGAGCGAGACCTAGGTTTCTACAAAAAAAGCTCTTAATCTCAAATCCCCCCAGCTCACAGCTAAAATCCATGATAGGCATGCTGCCACTGAGGTAAAGAACTGGGATGGCTGGAGTAAGAAAAATATCTACAAATGAATGTGTTGTATAATCTAACTGAACAGAAAAAGTAAGAAGGGGGAAGGAGATGAGTATTTTTGCCATCGATCACTTATGCTGGACCCTGTGAATATTCCTCTTTATGTCCACAACACTAATGTTTTTCAGTTGGAATAATTTACTCTCTATGGCTCAATGAAAGGCTGTACTCCCCTGTTTGACCCCATACCCCAAATCCCTAGGCATCATTACATTTCAGAGAATGTAGAGATTTTTCAGTCTTCAGTCCAAACTGCCTTTGATAGGAAAACAGAACAGATATTTATATAAGGAAATGGTTCATTATTGAAAAAAAAGTCTTAACTGTTATTTTCTATCATCAACATAATGATGGGGTCCTATTGTGGTATGCCTTCTGGACAAACATACCAAGACTCCTGAAATAACACACGGCTACATTCTTACAAAAGATGAAGAAAAACAGCAAAGGGTGAGCAAGAAGGGAAAACATTACTGGCGTAGTAGGTGCGAAAAGTACAGAACTCTGCTCATCAGATGCTTATACTCTGTTTCAGCTTTTATGTCAAACCACATGTAGAAACACAACCTGAAGGCTGAAAGGAGAATTTTCCTTCCAATGGCTCACAGAGCGGCTGGCTTGGTGGAACAATGCTGCAGAGAGAGCAGGGATAAACATTTGGGATCAATCAACTCAGTCAAGCTTTTCCCCCACAAACAAGACCATCCCATAAAGGAAAACAAGATGAACAAGCCTACTGTTGTTTATCCTGATGGCTGTACTGAGAGGTGTCAAACTAGGAAACCCATCATACATTACTTTGTGTGACAAGAAAGCGTTACTGTATGTGCAGATATGGGCAGCATCGGCTAGATGGAGGTAGGTGTTCCAGTTACACAAAGCTTGCCAATGCAAAGTGAAATCTGAATGACTAGACATCTCTGAAAAACAGAAATCATTGACATTTTATTTTTAATTACATAGCTACGTCGGATTTCTTGGGAAACTATTAATTCTGCAAACACCATCTGAATGCACACAAGCTCTAAAGCTGCCACCTTAAGTGATGCATGTTGATTTCAACTTTAACCACACATTCAGTTTCTCATATGTATTTACAATTACTTCCACTTAAATAAAATTGGGCATTTATTCACCTTCCCAAAGCAACAGAAAACTAACATTAATATTTTAAAATTTTCCAGTTGAGCTCCCTACTAATTTAGTAGTTTGTGGTAAAAGAATGGTGGTATTGGGCCCCTAAACCATAAATGTTCCTTATTAAACAGAGAAAAGGACAAAGCATTCATGAAGAAAAAGACATCTAAACATTCTGTTCACCCCTGAAATAAGCAAAAAGCAACCCCTGAATTCCATAAGTATGTAAAAACCAGCTTTATTGAAAGTTGTCTTTTTCAATTAATTCACAGTAAAACAGTGGTGTACTAGACTTCAGCGCTTCTTTCTGACAGAGAAAGTAGTTAAACAAACCCTGGGAACAAGAATTATGAAGGAATGGTTTCCAGAAAAGTCATCAACTGAGATAACAGAAGAAATTACAAGGAGAAATTGAACTTTCACTACTTAGATATCTGTTAATGACCATGTTTTATAATATATGTGCTGTCATGCTAGCCAGATTTTGAACTTGCCCATTGTAAAAGTCATTCACCATTTCTTTATTATTTCTGAGACATCTACATATTCAGCACCGCACTGGTTCTTATCTGACCTCAAGCTGTTAATACCTTTCTAAGTTGGGGGATAAGCAATCAAGAGACAAATCCATTCATAGCTGTTGCAGCTGGATAAATGAATACATGCATAGCTACATCCTGTGTAGTGTCCACCAGGGCCATAAAAAAAGCTTGTCCTGGACAGAATATCAGTATGTTCTCAATATCTCCCTCCAGACTTAGGATGCACAAGGCTTTGTATGGCTGGCTGAGCAGTCCAGTCACAGGAGACAGCCATGATTTTCCTGCTATCCTGAAACCACATCAGAGCCCCCATTCCCACTCTCTTCTTCATGCCCATGTGAAGAGTCTGCATTTATGAAGCGTCCTGCAATCATCCAGGCTATTTGTGCTTCAGGATAGTACTAAATATATATTAAAGAAACCCAATCCCATCTCCATCTAACTCCCTCACACACATCCCCCCACCTCTCCCCCTCCCCAGAAATAAGTATATCAGATGAAACAGGGGGGCAAGCATCAGAGAAGGGCTGGAGCCACAGCATGCTGGAGGTAAGAAAAGGACAACATTCGGATTTTATGCAGATCCTTGAGAGGCTTGGCATACCCAAAGACCCAGTGATTCAGTGCCCTGGCACCCAGGCAGTATGTGACCAATGGGACAGGGAGTCACCTGCCTTCATGAAGAACTTCAAGTTCAGACAGAAATAGTAAAATATTCTGCCCCAAAAGCAAAATTTGTCTGTCTAATTTCTTTTGCTAAAGGAGGGAGAAAAAAGGCCTATGACAACTGCAGCAGTTTTCTTTCAGGGGAACAAGAAAAAAAAAAGTCTGTAAAAGCTTCAATGCAAATAGAGGCATTACTTGGAATATTAACAGATAAAACATTATGATAATAAAAATCATATTTGTCTAAGGCAAACATAAAAAAAGGGCTAAAGCAAATATCAGCTTAGACTTTTTTGCTGTAGATGTAATAAAATAACATTTGTCTAACATTTTAATATATTATTTTATATTTAGTATTTTAAGTAATGTCTCCATTTCACTGCAATTGAATTTCTAAATATTTGGTATTGCTCATTTAGAACAAAAGATAAATGCAAACTATAAAACGCCTTGGGATATTTGTATTTTCTAAGTTCAGTTTTACTACTATTATAATTCCAGGTTGCAGTCTATGCTGTAAATTTCAATACAGGCTCTCAATCCACTGGCATCTATTTTTACAGGAAGAACCTTAAAGAAAACAATATCTTCACTTACGCTGATTAAGAAAAACATGCTAAAACTCTGGTGCTATCTGCAAGCAGGTCCCTGCTGGGATTATTTATATAAATGGCAGAGACATACAGAGATACCAGGTGAAATGGCCAAGAGCAGAGCATGCTTCTGCCCCAGATTACAGCTGTCTCTTACAAATTTACTGCCTTGATCCTGGGTGCATTCAATACTTTGATTTTTCATATATTTTAAATACTTCTCCATGCTTCTTCAAAGACCAGCACTGAGCAAACCAGAGAGCTAACCACAAGGTCTTGAAATGACATTCAGCAGGAGGAGGAAAAAAGGCATTAGATAAAAGAAAATGCACACAAAGGGGAAATCCTTTAGATACAATTGTTTTCCCATGTTTAGCAAGGTTATTCATGCATGAAAGTAGTTTCTTGCTACTACTAGAGATGTGTCAATCCTTTCAAAATTTTCAGCCTTTACTGTAAGCAGTACTTTGAGCAGCCTACATACCGAGATATGCATTGAGTCCACTTCAGCCCAAAGCATTCTCTCCCAACACTCCCCCCTCTCTCTCTCACTATACCCATTTGCTTCCACATGGGGTTCAGGGAACCAACAGTGTTCTCTGCTCATCTTCCCTCCTGCCCCCACATGCCCTGACTTTCATAGCTCTCTCTACTACACACACTGGTTTCCAAGCCGTTCCACCAGGTTCTCTTAGCTCATTAACAAGGAAACAGATGGACAGCGAAAAAAGAAATTGTGCGGAAACGAACATTTAACAGGGTCAAAGACACCATAAAGGCATTTAGTGGCATGTACAGACCCTGGAAAAGTAGTCACAACATCACTCCCCAGTAAGCTATGGCACTTGGCATTAACTGCAGATCTTCAACAATGCAGCTCGGAAATTTCAATATTATCTAGCAGCAGTTATGTAGAAATAAACAATCAGGTGGAAGTCACTGAAATTAATGCTGACTTCAGATGGAGAAATACTACACTCTTCTCTGGAATTTGAATAACTCGGGGGGAAGGGTTAGCTTAAAAGGACTTCACTGATCTGACCTGTCTAAATAAAAATAAAAGCAAGATGGCAAAGCTCCTGGTTGGTAGCTGAGGGCTTTCTTAACTACATTTACATTTTATAATATGATAGCAGGTAAGCACTGAGAGAAGCTACATAGAACAGTGACACCAAGGGGAAAGAAAAAAAAAACAATTCAGGGTTTTCCTAGCTGTTTTTTAGAAACTTTTAAAACATGGAGTTGAAAGGAATATAAGGACATACAACTAATTATATCGGGCTATTTGGAAAGCATTGTGCATGGACCAGGTCACTACACCAGGAGCAAGCCTTTCAAATTCTCCCCTTCCCAAGGGTCGTGGGGATGATGCCCTCCAGGCGCGAGCTCCTGTATACCTGCAGAGGCCATTGCCGCTGCTGCACAGCACCATCTAATGGGAGACATCCCGTACGACACATGACCACAGGCTCTGTGCTTCTGTGCAGCCCTTCTTGGCAGGAGATGAGAGAAATCGCCTCTGGCACAGAAATTAAATAATTGCAGTCAGAGGAGGAAGAATGGCTGTGGAGGAAATTGAAGTCCAAGGGAGCCACAAAAGGATGGCGTGCATTTGAAATGATGACAGAAGAACAACTAGATGAGGCAGAGTATCAGTCTGGGCAAAGAAATAAAGAAGTTTAGGCTCAGTAAGTTTTGCTGACCAATGTTTTTCACTGATTAGGTGTTTGCAGAGTTCCAAAATATGAATGCTGCCCTTTCAGAGCATTTAAATAAAAGGGAGTATTTGGTGAACAAGTAGCAAGATGGTCAAGTGTTTTTGTACTTTGAGAACTCTGAAATGAATATGTTCTTGGGCTTGAACACACAACTTTCAGCTTTTCAGAGGATCCTGTTGTAGCTACACCTCCTTCAAGACCCTTCCATCATCTCACAGCAGGCACAGTGCCACCCTGAACAGTAACCACACTTTATTCATAATTATAGATATATCTCCTCACCCCTCTCAAAAAAAAAAAAAAATCAAACTCCTTCACTGTTTGAGATATATTTGCCTTTACAAAAAATCCAAGGTTCAGAAAAGCAGAAATGAGGGATGAGGTTACTAACAACCTCAAAAGCAGGACTTCACCCTATTTAACAATTTAACATGACTTGTAAAGGTCCCTCTTTAAGCACCACATTTCTCTGTCACATGTCCTTTCTATCTGAACATTTTGGTGAAGCTGATGGAGTATTTATTAAGCCAAGCATTACTAGCCAACTCTTATTCTCCAGGGATCTCCGAAGCATGGTTTGCAAAACCACAGACAGCAGATGCACAGTCAGCTGCCAGTCACACGCAGCCCCACGCAGGAATAATTGCTGCACTACAATTAAAGAATTAAGGTGAAGAGCACAGAGGTCCAGAAGGGAAGCACTGCTGCTCTTCCAAACCCTTTTAACACTTCCCCCTTCCCATTCCCCTTTCTTTTTCAACACCATCACTCATCACTCCACTTCTGATCCAGGGTGAGCATTGCACATGACCCAGGCGTTACTCAACCACCTCCAGCATGACACTTCCTCCAGCCATTTCACTGCTCCTCTGCAAATGCAGCATTATTTATTTCATTATTTGAGGAGCCAAACTGGTTTGACAGAGTGCTTGCCTCCTTGCCTGGGTGTGCAGAGGAACCCAAGATAAGATTGACTATCACAGCAGCTACGCAGAGTTGCTACGTACACTGCCCAGAGGTAGGATTTAATTACTAGTCAAAAGCAGCCTATCTCCCCCTGATTACATAAGAAAATTATAATTTGCTTGTATTTATTATGACATCCTTGCAGAAATGTTCACGACTCTTTGTAAACAATTCCATATTCTGCAAGGGAGAGGCAAAAATTTACATCACAGTCTCCATATCCAACTCATTAAACATTTAAAATGTGAATCCTTGATATCCACCTTTTTATATCATTAGAAAATTCAGTGTTGATGAATTTTTTTTTTTTGTTCTCATTCAGAGGAAAACACGTCAGCAGTGTACTAAACAATTTATCTGCATATGGCAAATACATCCTTTCTCAAAGACACACTGTGAACTTAAGTCCTGTGTAGAAAAAAAGTGTTCAATAAGCAGTGGGCTGGTTCACATACATTCACATAATGTCCCCTAATGATACATCTACACTGATTAAAAAAGCTCCACAAAACACACACAAAAAAGCTCTGACACACAGGTAGGCAAATTGCACTAGAAAACATATCCAGAGCTATAAAAACAGTCTTCAAAGACTACTCTTCTACACATTTAGTATGTTTGTACCTTGAATCTTCTTTTCAGATTATGAACAGATGCATGTTCTTTGGGCATTTTTTGTCTTTAGCTTAACTTATTTTGTCTTTAAAAATAACAAGGCATTAAATGGAGAAATACCATCAGTAATCCATACAGTTTTTTCATACACAGAATTATCTATGCCCTGGAAGACAGAGATTTTCTTCTACCATAGGCAAGATGCCTCAAGCATTTCGGGTTTGAGCCACAATGGTTTCTGTGACCAGCTGTCTTCCAGGGCATGCAGACTCCAGGAATGTCTGAAACTTTGCCTAGCAACAGACAAAGCACAGACTGTCCCCAGTTTAAACATTTTACTCCATACATGTTGCATGAAGTTATGCCAATTTCTGGTGCTTGATCTAGTAAGTGGTGAGGATTTTTACATGAAAGTTTTTACTCTTTTATTTGAAGCTCATAAAGATGTTTCTCCTACCATAAAAAAAAAACAAGCCTGGGAAGTGCTTTTAACATGAGGTCCACTGTTTTATCAAAGCAGAATGATGTCTCTGTGGATTTTTTAATTCAAAATTCCAGAGAGAAAGGAATGATACTTCGTAGCACTGATGCTATTTCCAATGCAAGATTTAATTCTGGTTTTGGGGGCATCACAAAACCATGTCTTTTATTGGTCATACATACTCAGATCATTTGTTAGAACAAGAAGTTGGATATAATTTCAACTTGAAGCATCCAAACATGACTTGCACAGCATTTAAAGACTAACAAAGGAATTATCCCACTGAGTTAAACTATTTGTCCATCCCATCCTCATCCTGACAGTGACACGTAGCAGGTATGTCAGCACATTTGCAGGGTGGGGAGGGAGGACACCAGTACTTTCATATTTAGAGCAGAGGTGTTCTAGCCTTCTCTATAATTAAATAGTAAAAATCACAGATAGGGAGAGCAACACATCTTTTCATAAACACTCCTCTTGCATCAGAAATCATTACAGAAAGGAGAAATGTCACCCACCACTTCCTCCTGTGCCTATATAACCAGCTTTTTAAAATACTTGGTTGCTTAAAGATTTTTGTTTGCACTATACAACATATGGAGATGCACAGCCAGAAGAACTTGAACACAAGTCTAACTTGTGATAAGTCCAAGGTGATAAATGTATGCAATGCCTTTTTAATTAAGGCATATACCCATGAATATCCCACTAAAAACTCATGCATCTTATGCAGGACAGTATTCTCCAGGCCTGGTGCCTCAGACTGAGAGCCTGGGTTGATATCAAGTGGGAATTCATACACCAGCTGGGAGTCACTGCAAGACTGATCTCATATCTCTTGACATATTCTGACCTCTGCTGTTATACAGTGGAATTTATTTTGACAATTTTTTTATTTAAAACACTGACTACAGCTGAATTAGAACTTTCAATATCTGCAATTATCCAGGGAAAAGAAATGATGGGAAAATCACTTTTATTTTACACCATGAAACAAAAAAAAAGTTTCCACACTTTTTCCCTCCCCCTCATGTTTCTACTATCCTGTCATTTATTGTAACCTGCATCATTTGACTATTACATAAATACACATACTTTGGTGGTTTTTTGGGATCTAGACACTCTGAATGCTCCCAATCATCTCTCTGAAAATGAATTGTTTTAGGCTTTGGTAACAGATACCAGCAAAAACACCCAGCACATACCAAAACAGAGACTTCCACTAAACAGAAATTTTTCATACTAATTTTAGACAGCACTTTTTCTTTCCAGTGCCAGTTGCACTTTCACCACGAAAATACTCTACAGTACCCTAGCAAACTCTAAATTATGTACACGTTTAGATCTCTACACTGGGTGTTGACAGTATTTCTTTCCTGTCTATAGGAAAAAAAAATCATATTTTAAATATGCCATACATAAACATTAGGGAAAAATGTGAATGTGAATGAAGGATGGAATATTGGCTGGCAAACTTTTGAAAGCAGCAAAACATCACTTTTTAAGTTACAGGTGCACTTTGAGGGGAAAAGAAGAAAGAGAGGGTGTCCATCATGATTCTCTGCTTCCAAACTTCTTTCTCTTTGGATAAGAAGTCTCCTCTCAGACCTTATCTTGAAGATGAACATTTGAACCTGAACTGTACTTATCACAAATGCTCAAAGAACATTTCCTCTCCTTTTCCTATCTTAACACCTGTCACACTTCAAAATAAAATTGCATGTGCAGCTTATATGATTTCCACCAGACTTGCTGATTCCCCATGGCTCAAGAGATGATAAAGTACTTAGTCTGAACTCATACTGCTTATAAATATTTGATCATCTCCCAGTCAGAATACTCTTTTGATTAAGGAATAGAAAGACAGCAACACAGTGCAAAATGTGTGTTTCAGCACTAAATGCTAATTTTATCTTTATGTCTAACTAGGGAAGAGACCCTAATCTAAAATCAGCTAGTTCACCTCTAAGCCAAGAACCTACCTCTTGTAGTTCTAAACATAAGAAATAGTCTTGTTCAGATCTTTTCAGTATATTTTCACCATTAACTGTGTTCTTTCTAAGCAATACTAAAATTAATGGATTTTTTTAATTGTTCTGCATGCAACAACTTTATTTTCACCTTCATGTATAGTTTTTTTTTTTTTTTTAATTTTGCTTCTGCTGAGAGAAACATATAGAAATTTGCCTTCACACCTTTGCTGGAGTAAGCACAGGAAATGCAACTGCATAATGTAGATCAACCACGGAATCTTACAGGACTCTTGACAACAGCTACAAAACAAACAGCCATTAAAGCCCAGCATAGCACCTTTTCTCACCATACAGACATCCCAAGACAGCCTGTTAGCTTACACACACTCCCTGCTTCAATAAACATCCCCACACATTCTACTTTGCCCCAGTTAAAACCATCATCTGCTGGAAACCAAACCGGGGTGGACCCCCCAAAATGTTACTGCACCTCCAGTAACTGATACCTAGACTGTTAGCAAGGGTGGTAAACAATGAGCTATACACACTACCACAAGTGACCTGTAGGATGTAACATTACAGCTGACTTTTTAAAAATATGGAACTACTTCAAAAAAGACTTGTTAAAGCACCTCAGTTTCCCCCCCAAAAAATTTTATTAATAAATATAGGAGTTTTGGACAATATAAGGAGGAAGCCTTAGTTGTGCTCTCTTTGTAGAAAGACCACCCAGCAGCATACTACAAGTGGTCTCAAGGCTTTATTAGTTTGATTGAACATCTTTCAGATTTTGTAATACCCTTGAAAAGAAAAAATAAAGTACTATCGTTAGTTTAATTTTGTACTCTCTCAAAAAAATATGATGAGAAATTTAATAGCCTAAACCAAAGTATAGCATGGTTAAACAGGAAGTCTGAGAAACCAATTCACAAAAATAGAAGTGAAAAAAATTCATACAACTAGCAAAAAAAAAAAAAAGAGTCAGGCAAGTTTAGGTTAAAAAAACCCTAAAGACAACATACACAGAAGAAATTCTATGGTCCTACTACAGGAAACAGAAAGGACAGAGCATGATGAAAGTAAAAAAACCAGATAATCAAAAGATGGTTATGATGTTCAGTTAAAGAGCTGGCAGATGCTTCAGAGAAGCATAGGACTGGGAAAACAACCACTGACAGTATAAGTGTTGAGATGGCAAAGCCTGGAAGAATTTGTATAATTAATGTTCTTCTCTGTTCTAGAGCACGCTCTAAGCCATTAACAATTATCTTAACTCAAATGGCTGGAAAGGTCTCACTGACTGAAAAAAAAAATTAAAGATCCCCTTTTGAGATGTGATGACATGAAAAGAAAACAGAAGAAGGATTAGAAAAACATTTAGGTTATTCTCCCCAACTTTAGCTTCTAGAAGGGTATTAAATACTGCTGACTCCCCACCAACACAAGGACATGACTTTTGAAAGGGAGGAACACTTTGGTCTGAAAAAACACTTTTTTGCCCTGCCTTGGCAAATAAACTGGTTTGATACAAGAAAAGCAGCAAGTGTGCTGTAGATTAACAGAAGTTATGCAACTGGAAAAAAAGCTTTGTTATTTTATTTAAAGGCAGACTGTGGAAATGCAATCTAGGTAAGGAGATTAAAAGGCCATGACATGAAATACTAAACCGGACCCAAGAGAAGTTATTTAAAATAACTCTAGTGTGTTCTTAACAGAGTTAGGTGATGGACAACCACCACATTATTTACAAACTCAACCTGAGACATCGCATGAAACAAAAATTCCATGTTCAAGTCCTAAGTTGGAGCACTGGTGCGAAGTTCAGCAAGAAAAATTCAGGGTTGGCTACAAAATCTTGTTCTGAAAAGAGGGCAACCAAACACATGAATAGGATATTCCTGTACATCTCACAACAACATTAACTTTTTTTTTTCCAACAGACAATGTCAGTTTGTAGTCAGTCAACATCATACCCTTTCATGCAATGACACTGCTTTAAGTGGTTATTCACCAGTCTGTATTGGTGCAGTAGGAGTCCTGCTCTTAGTTTGGGTCATGCTATTTCATGTATTGTGCTTCAAGAAAAGACACTTAGCAGTACAAGGACTAGTTACTGCAAAGAAGAGATGAGATCCATACTCCAAATGTATCAAAGTAAAACGTGCACTAATGGATTTACAGCAAAGAAGATTGTCATGCATTAGGGAGGAAAAGTTAACCAGGAAAGTTAAGTATGAGTTTTTAAGAGGTTAAACTAAATGGAGATAGATAGATAGATAGATAGATAGATAGATAGATAGATAGATAGATAGATAGATAGATATGCCAGGAATGGTCCAAGTATAAGAATATTCAATTTTACAAAAGAGCAGTCATGAACTATGTGACCCCTCAGCTTCTCTGAGCCATATATGCAATTTCTACATAAAAGAACTTATTACTCACTCAGTCTCATCATCTAAGTATCAAACCCAGTAAAAATTCTTAGTTAAGCATGTATGTATCTCCATGATTTAAGGCACAAGAGAGAACAAAGTGAGTTTCAGGGAGAGTTTTGGTGGTGTTTTGGAAATTAGGTATTCGCAGCAACTGCTCAAAACACACAATAACCTAGATGCAAAAAAAAAATCTACAAATAAATTGTTTATTTTAGGTCATACCCTCTAAGTGCCAAAGCAGAAATTTAAACCTACTATGATATGAAATACCTACTATGACATGGCATAGTTAAAGCAACAGAAAAGAAAGATGGTATACACATGGGGGAGGGGACTGACACAAGTACTACCCCCACAAGCACCTTTAATTATTCGTATCAGGATAACTGCCAACTCTGAGGGCACAACATTTAAGTGGTGCTTACACTACCACATATAACCCAAACACCAGGCTCTGTAACTCTAATGTTGTGGTAGAAGATGCACAGAGAGATAGGACTGACTAGAATTTGAAGGCTACATCCAATTTATGCTCTGTAACAAATTCTTTAATCAGTTCTTTTGTATGGTCTGTTAATTCTCATCACTTGCTTGGGGTAGGGAGGAAGAAACTGGTTGGTCTTTATGTGTAAGATTATTAGTGTTACACTGCTTAGAGATGGCCCACCTGTGCTTCTCTAGTGACCCTGGAAACACTGGAGATGCCTGCAGAAAAGGGAGAGAGCAGGGTACTGGTGCTGAGGATGCCTATGCACCACTGGCACTTTCTACACTTCCACAGAGTCTACATCATAGTCAGATAACAAATTAAAAAATCTGGTTTCCCTTTCCTTGATGGAAGATGTTTTGAGCTAGTAAAAATGACTGACCTACAAGCTCTGAAGGACAGAGGGCTCCTGCAATGCCAGAGTGATGTGGGAATAAGGCAGGTACCTGTGGAAAGAATAGTTACAACCATAGCAGGGTTTTCTTTGAAGAACCTCCAGAAACCACATAAGAAAAATAACTTTTATTTTTTGAGGGAGGAAATATTCAAAGTGAAAGCAGGTCTGGACTTCATTACATAGCTTTTGGTCACAGGCACATGAATCCACCTGCTCAAGGTATTACTTCTAATACATGTTAAAAAAAAAAATTAAAAAAAAAAATCAAGTTTTTGCCACCTCAAGGAAGAACATGCAAACGTCAACAAAGCCTTGCTGCCAGAGGTGCAAACAGAAGAAACACAGGACAAAAGTAGAGAACCCTAGAAGATGTGCTTTTCATGTTTGCGTATGAGCAATAGGGGGGTGGGAAGATGAGAAGAGCCACTTTAATTTCTGCCCTATCCCCTCCAGCCCACACTGGCAGAGTACCCAGCACAGCCCTCACATAACCCTGCCTCAGGTCTGCAACAGGGACATGACATTTGCTGCACCTTGGTCTCCTGCCTTCATCTATACCGATATATACTGGAAAAGCTGCAAGCCTGGATAATTCCAGTTCCACTGCTGCTTCCAGCTATTCTGTGCAACATCACTGCTGAATTCAGGCAAAGCACACAGAAACCTGGCAAACTGAAATAGCCCCAAGGCCTGGTGACTAAATATTCCATGGTAATGACACTTGGCACCAGAACCTCAAAAAAAGCAAATATGATTTACTAGCTTTTGACATTCAGAGGTAGCTCTTCAAGGTTTTGTTTGGACAAAGATTTGTAGTAGTCACGACAAACTTTAAAATGTACAAAATTCATACTAATACATATCTCTATCAAAAGAAATGGCTGTGAAAAGTCACTGTCGGTCTTTGCATTAGACTTATTAATAGATTTCAAAGGACAGATCTGGGGTCAATAAAGTAAATTACCCATCTTCCATTTAATTACTTTGAAAAAACAAATTAAAATTAAATAACATCCAACAAAACAATCAAAAGCCTTGTTAATATTCTAACCTACATGCAGGAAGAAGGCTACAGTGTAACTACCCAAAACACATTTTGCCAAAAACAAAGGGGTACAGTAAAACAACTCTGAAACATATATTCAACATTATTTGAAACTATCCTATTATGAAACAAAAGATTTCCTTCATAAACAGTGTAATGGTAAGTTGAGAATCCCTGCAAAATTTCTTCTGAATCCTTGGAAAGTAACACTCTGCAATAGAAGACATTGTTGCTTTAACAAATCTGAAAATTTAGCACAAAGTGAAACTGGGTTAAGAAGTAAACATTTTGACATCCAGAGAATTTTTTTGTGAGTAAACATGTGATACCCATACCTCCATTAAAAATATTAAAAAACGCTACACGGGGAAAATACTATGGCAGAAAATTCTTTGCAGAATTTTACTAGAAAGTAATTTTGCAAACATTATAAAGATCTCCGTGCTACTTAAAAACACACTGCAGTTCAGAATAACAAAGTAACTGACACAAAACAGCAACTCAGCTTCTGTCTTGATTTTGTTTCACATAAATAAAACATCTGTGAAATTCATAGCATCTGAACACAGAATACACATTTTTTCAGTATGACATAGTAAGGGATATTTTAAGATGCTGGAATGTCATTAATTTGTGCCCCTTAGCTCAGCAATTTGTAAATGATTAGCTCTAGAGCACCAAAACAAAGTAGAGCCTGTCTAAGCCCATTTTATCCAACCATGAGCGTTTAATTTAAACACCATTTAAGATCTAATGCCAAACCCCAGCATACATTATTTATCATAAAATTGAGAAGGACATCTGATGGCTTCCTGTAGGTACATATCATATAAGAACAACTTTATTTTTCTGTAAGCCTTAATCTTGGCCCTTTCAGTTTCCTAAGATTTCAAACAAGTACCTACATTTCTGCTGGTAACCAAGCCCCTGAGGAGCCAGTTTAGCTTGAGATGTCACTGTCAAACCTTTTCCTACAGTGTCAGTAGGAGGGGGGGGGCAAGAAGAATACAACTAGGCATAGTGCTGTTTAACTATCTATTTTTCTGGTTACAAGAGGAATGGGATCCTCACACCTTAAAAAGGAAGGACACTTGTCCTGTCAGGATCCTGTTCCTACCGAGTTTTACAGGAAACAGCAAGCCCTTGGCTCTTGTGCTCTGACACAGAAGCTGCACTAAGGGTTACAGAGCCACAGCAGCTCTGTAGCTCTGGTCTCTAGAAAAACCTTCCACTCCGCAGAAGCTGTGAGACCCCCCACAAACAGGGCTAAAAATGAAATTACATTGGGTCAAGTGAAGACCTCCAGAATGTTTATGAATGTCTGGCTCCAGGAAAGAAGCTCTCCTGGCTGCAGACACTACTTTGTGTTTGTTTGTTTTTTAAATTCCATGAAACAGAACACACCCACCTCTTCTTTTTTCATCCTGAGCAATTCATTCAAAATCAAAGCTTTGGTCTGAAGCTTAAGGTCTTCTATTTTATTTTATTTACTTCTGAGCTAGCCTTAAAGGAACAGTGAAGGAGGTTTAAAACTGGCTACATCATTCACCAGAAATACAAGTTTTCTGCTCTTAGGCACCTATGGAATTCACTTGTTTCAAGCTCTTCAAGTTTTAGAAAAAAAATCTGGACTTCAAATATTCTTTGCTTTAATTACTGACTCGCTTTAATTAGACCTCAAATTAGTTTAATTACTACAAAGGAACAATGAAAACAAAAAGTTTAGCATCACATGATATTTGAAAATACTCTTTAAAATGGTGCTGCACAGGCTGCACAGTCCCACTCCTAGGCAGCTGTCTCTGGTGGGGGTCTCTGTCCTAACAGCAGGAAGGGATAGAAGGCCTCTTTTGCACCCTGTGCTTCCCACACAAATATTTCAATCAGATAATTTAAATTCACATGGAAAAGTGAAATGGGGATGGGGGAGGGGGAAAGGAGTTTAATAATTCTACAAGTCTTCCTTACCTAAAATGTTGCAGAAGCCAAAGCAACATTTTAGGAGACAGAAATTTTGAAAAAGTATGGTCCCAAATCCTCCACACCTCAACAAAGAGAGGTAAAATTTAAGCATCCAATTTCCAACTCAAAAAAAAATATGAGCACTCATTTTTATTTTGAAAACTTATCTGGAAGGTTTTGTAAGTCATTATTTCCTAAAAAAAATGAATAAGGAAAGGTTACTCTGAAGCACAAACACAAGGTAAATGCTT
Organism: Haemorhous mexicanus; assembly: GCF_027477595.1. Classification (NCBI taxonomy): domain Eukaryota; kingdom Metazoa; phylum Chordata; class Aves; order Passeriformes; family Fringillidae; genus Haemorhous; species Haemorhous mexicanus. The sequence goes on along the minus strand of NC_082342.1, from coordinate 71,717,982 downwards.
TCCATAACCTCAGAAAGATACTTAAAATTTACTTTCCCTGGCAACTGTTTTTATCACCACTTGGAAATATTTTCTCTCTATTTTGGGCTTAAAAGAAAAAATTCAAATTCATAGGCAGGCTGCTGTAGCAGGTCTGAGTTGCAATGTTCCTGTTCACCTCAGCAGGGCAATTTCCTCACTCTGATGGGCGCCACTAAAGCACTCAGATTGTTTAACATCCTATGCAAATTCCTGGAGATGAATGCTCCAATCTGCCAGCACACAGACAAACAGAAATCAGCAAAATCAGCAATATGCTAATTCAGCATGATGCTGAACTCAATGCAAACATCCCTAAAGCTAATCAACAGGAGATGGAAAGCAAGACAAATCTGAGGACTGCAGCCTTAGTTACAGCAGAAGGTCCACATGATGATATTCAAAACAGAAAACCTCACTCCACAGACTGTTTAGGATCTGAAAGAATCTTTACCTCCTCCTAAAAAGACCCAATAAAACAGAAACCCACAGAAAACCTCCTCCAGCCATGAATACATCTTAAAGTTGTGGCAGACATTCAGTACTAACAACCTTGAACCTTCTCCCCCACAAATTTAATCTCTGCAGAGTGAAACAAATATTAATAATTTAAAAGTACACAAAGTGATTTTGCTAAGGGGGTAATTAGAAACTTCATTTCAGTTCAGCAGCTGATTTTGAGTTGGCTTTAAACCAACAGGAGTTTAAAAGAACCTATTACAGGGATAAGTTTCTGAATAAACTTGTAAGTTACTTGCTGCAGTTTGATGTGGCCCTCAGACTTCAAAGGCCCCTTTCATAAGAAAACAGGACAAAGACAGAGAGGTCTTTATCATCATTTATGGTAAATAAGAGACAAATCCTCTACACACTAGAAAGCTGATGTAAGGAAAAGACTGAGCTTTGCATGAGCCTCATCAACATTTTAGGAGCCCTAAATTAACCAGTAGTTTTTTGATTAGATGATGCCAGTAATTTGGAAAGGCAAGTAGTCCAGGAGCACAGAAGCACACAGATAAAAAGCCTCTGCTGCTTTGCTATCAGCAGATGTTTGTGAGGACCCATCACCAGACTGCAGTGGAGCACGTGCCCAAGCATTTCCTGACACCTGAGGTGAACAAGCCAGGGCCTCCATCCTGGGCTCACACAGCTCAAACTCTCACAGTGTTCTCCTGCTCAGCCTCAGTGATTCCCATTGCCCTAGTTGTGGACATACAGGCAGAACTGGCAATCCCTGGCATCTGGGTTTAGAGGAATTGCATGTTAAAACAGTAGCACCAAATACACATGCTGCTGATAATTAAGCCATGCAGAAACACAAGGATCACCCCCTTACCAGAATTCACTGACAGAAAACCAGCAAGGACATACAGCTTAAAATTAACATAGTGTGAAATGAGAAGTACAAGCCCTTAAGTGGAAAACTGCCAAATGTAATTTTCACAATTACCATTTAATTTAAGAAGCAGATCAAAAGGAGCTCATCATTTACATTTTCAAACATTAAGTTTTAAAGATCAAAGACCTCTAGTATTTCCAGACTGCATATATGTAACTTGGTTCCAGTAATGAATCTATGCAGAGGGAGAACATGAGCTGCTCATTTGCTCTATGCAGCAGTTTCCCCATCATCTGTGACTGCAGCATGTGATATCTGCAACAAGCATCATCAGCAAGCTCCCACTGACCCTAAAATATTAATAGAAGCAAAGGGTTTTAAGGCCAAAAATAGCATTATACCAATTTTCTGACTGCTGAACTCTCTCCCTGAAACTAGCCATTGCTTCAGAGATTTTTTCACAACTGCAGCCTGACAGCTATGACTTATGTAATGTTCCAGAGGTCATTAAAGATCCCACATTACCAAAACTGTGTTCTTGTGACAGTGCTGTAGCCTAATTATGCTAAAAAGTTAAATACAGAGAAGTGCACTATGCAAATATTCTGAACCACGTCACTTAAATTCCACGTAACAATGAAATAACAACAGCAGAGGCAATGTTTTAGTGACCACTGGGAGCTACTGCAACAGATCCTGGTCAAATTCACTGTAAAGTAGAAAGTGTCCTGGAACTTATAACCAGGAAAAAATTGACCTTTTAGTTCATACTGAAACCTCATGCCTACTTCCAAGCACCTCCCAAAAAACCCACAGCTCAGAATTCAATATCAAAACCAGATTTTTCTTAGCAGAAAACCAGAGAGCATCATTACCATCTCATTTAAACAGAGCCAGTAAACAGGAGCTGCTGGTGGAAGCTGAGAAGGTGACCAAAACTTCTAAGTTGAGGAGCACAACACCATCATGCATGTAATGGGCAGCTGTGTTCAGTATTTGATTGCTGGAGTTACCATAACATCCAATCCCCCAAATCTTCCTTCTTGTACACAAAGATTGCCAATACACCACACTGTCTATCAGAGTGGTCCCAGGCATGGGATAGATTTTTAGCTGCATGTCCCTTATGTTCCTATTTCCCTTCCAAGTCCCAGGATTAAAAACACTTTAGAAGTAGACAGGAGGAGATATATAACACTAACATTTACACAGAGACTTTAATTCTTATATTATGGCATTAACATCCATTAAAGGAAAGGGCATATGAAATCTACAAATCTCTACACATGAACAGGTTTGAAGCAGCTTTCTCAAGAACAGCTTTTCCAACAGACACTTCTCATGATAAGGATGATGATTCTCTAACTAAGACTATAAAGCTCTTGAAAGGATGAAGAGCCATTGTATTTTTACAACAGCTGAGGCACCTATGTACTAGTACTTTGGTAAACAGGTCTTCCTGACAGATAAAAGCACTGAAGCAGGTTTCATACTTCAAATCTTCTCTCACAAAACATAAAAAAAAGTGAGCAAGATCCAGGCTCTTTAGATGAAGGAACAATGAGCTATGTCTGGCTGCAATTAATGCATAGCAATCTAATCTCAAAGGATATTTATATTGCATAATGCTGTGGGTATTCTTGCCTGACCTATCCTAGCTCACAAGGACTTCTGTGTGACAGCAGCCATGCTGCTTCCAATTTCCAGCCTACATCAGGTAGGCAGACACAGTCAAAGCATGTAGAAGTCTCAATTTTCATCTCTGTCAAAACTTAGTACCACTACATGCAACCTAACAATATTGTATGCATTGGTAGATTAAAAAACTGGTAATAGCGGTGCACTTCACATCTGCCTGCACTAGCAGTCTGCAGAAAAGTGCCCCTGCCCAAATGGAAATACGTATTTCCTGCCTTCAGGAAAAAAAAAAGAAAAGACACATGCACTTCTTTACTTGAGTATAGAAACACTGAGGTTGAGATGAGAAGAACCTGGAGATCCAGATTTCATCTCCACATCCTGCCCCCAGGAGCAGTGTGAGTTCAGCTAAGTGTGCACAAGATTCCATACTGTGTATGATTCCCATACTCCAGAACAGTGCAAAAATAAAGGTAAGACATGGCCAAGCTACAGCCACAGCACAGCTGGATTAGGGATAACACTCTAAGGAAGCAACACAAAATAAAAGGAGGGTGAGGAAGGCTGGCATACCTTTATAAACAGCCAATACACACCAATATCCTTTCCTCATTCCCCCATATTGGAAATGTAGCGTGATAGAGAAGTCTTCCACCTCCAGAGAGACATCTTCCTCTATCCTACCTCCTCAGCTAATCACAGAGGGAAGAGAAAATAATCAGATGAGTCACCACTGGAAATGTGCATGGCTGGATTGCATCTAAGCCATCACAACACCCGACACAGGAAACAACTGCTGCCAGCTTCCCGGCCACATCTGCGGCGCTGCCGGGAGCCGCTGCTCCAGCCGTCCGCTTCACTGCCACAGCCAGGCAGCTTGGGTCTTGCAAGAGGCCTGCCTGCATGCACACACCAAACCCTGGTGCTGAAATGTGCATGGTCAATATCCTGTGCTCTGACAAAAAATTAATCATTGCACGGAGAATCACCCAAGGTTTAACAGCGTTATCTTCCTTAACTACGGTATATCTAAATATGTTTAGGGAAAGAGCATTCGCATTTTTACTGTCATTTCCAAAGGAAGAGAGTTTTCACAAGGAAAGGTTAAAGATTCCACTGGATAATGGAATTACATAAGATTTTAGTTGCCACAGTAAAGAAAAAAAAAACCCAAACTATTTTAGAATTCTTAGCTGTGGAGGTAAGAAAGAGAAGAAAACAAAAAAGGAACCGTAAGCATGAACATATAAGCATTTTTCAGTCAGGTATAACAATAGGCTTCCGTGTTCCATGGTAAGTAAAGCAGATGAGATACTAATTTTTAAATATGTGAAAAAATTAAAATAAGTGTAGTAACACATTCAGAAATTTAGACTAGTCTGAGACTGCATTCCCCCAATCTTTTAAATGGCTAAATGCAAAACAAATGCAAAAAACCCAAAAATAAAAGACTGAAAAAGTTGGCACATTCTATGAAATTTCACAATTTAAATACTTACAAGGTAAGAAATTAATGAAGGAAAAAGTAGTTATTTACAAATAACTTCAGGTGCACATTTCTCCTTGTCCCTTTCCAAGCCTCTCTTCTCTATCATTTCTTCAGAGTGCACAGCTCCCAGCCCTATTCCACTGACACCTGACATGCAGACCTTCCTGGAGTCTGAGATCACTTTGCCAGACCTACCCCAAAGTCACAGAGGACTCTGGGATTTTATCAGACACATGAAAGCTGGGTCATTAGTGAGCAACCCAGTCTGTGCATTTTAATGAGGATTTGGCTTTGAAAACTTCATCCACACGTAAGACTTGTAGCTGTGAAGCAATACCCTCTTGAATAATCATCAAGTTGATGTTTATTATATCAGAGATTTTTTTTGCCTCCACAGCATCAGGCAAATGTCTGTGAAAGATATCCATCTGTACCTGGAGCTCACACCTTCATCCTCACTCCATTTCCATTCAGTCTGAATAAGATCAACTACAAGCAGCCTTTTATTGAACATTGAGAACTCACAATGAAGATGCCCACCTGACATTTAAAAAAAACCAAACCAAAACCACCCCCCCCATACACATATATAGACCAAGGTGAGACCCTTGTAGTTCGTTAAGACAGTCAACGTCAATTTTTTACAACCCCTGATATTTGCAAAAGAACCTGCAACCAAATGTCTGGCCCTTTTTCATTTAGGATTACATTTTCAGGTGCATCAAGTGCCAAGGGCACTGTTTAGGCAAACAGCATGGTGACACAAGGAAGAAAAGTTTTTTCCTAGAGCAAAAATGTAGTAATGCCTTTGTCCCCTGCTTCACCTAATCTTAAATAGTTTCCAAAGAAGCATTTCAAGGCAGCGCAACAGGTAATGCTACAAAACTCCTCCAATTCTCTAGTGTCAAAACTGGATCTTTATTTTTAACTCCTCCACAATCACTTTGGCATCTGGCTTCACAGAATTATTAGAGTTGGAAAAGATTTTTAAAGGTCATCAAGCCTAGCATTCTGCTTCTTTCAATGCCAAACAGATACTATCTAACAGAAATAGGATACTTGTTTTTGGAGGCATCAGCAAATGGCACAGTACTGCCATGACTGACCCAGGCTATGTGGTTACAACTGGCAGAAAAACTTGACACGGTGCACCCATCCACCTCTTCCAGCATCCCCAAATTCTGACACCAGCTGCACAAAAGGCATGTTGGAGCCCCATGGTGTACTGGCTGGTTTTTCATCCACTTCCTTAAAGTAAAAAGAAAAACATCCCACACTTGTTTCTGCTCTTTACCACATCTTGATTTATTAGCTGACGTGGTCATTTGACCACACAGAAAATCTCAGATCAAACTCCAGAAGCTAGACTTCTCAATTCCTTCCTGAAAGAAAAAGTAATAAACAAATAACAAATAGCAGGGTCAATAAAGCAATTCCAGGAAAGAATTTACAAATAACACTGGAAATGGGTTTTGGGATTAGATTGCCCCTGTGAAGGGCAGGTGATGAGGACTGCAGAACTTCTGAGCGAGATATCCGCATACCTCTGAAGGACCATCTCCCAGCCAACACAGCCTCAGTGGGACACAAGGACTGCTTCTTCCATAGTAGAAGTCAGTGCATAAGCATATCAAATGCTTTGGCTCAGAAACTCCTGGCAGAGTTTCTATTTAAAACAGCTCCAACTGTATTTATAAACCTTATGAAATTCATCCTGAAGAAGTTATTTATGGCTAGAAGCCAGCCTCCTAATCCAGGTGTCTAGCTTATACCTTGACCCTGGGCACCTAGCAAACAGCTCCTGAGTCATGTAAGGAAGAGAGCCAAGCAATGGGCAGAAGCAGGTGACTTGAGAAACCTCCAGGGAAAGAGATGGCTTGTCTGAGTTCAGGCATCTGCCTCTCTTCATCCCCCTAGTCAGATGCAGCCCAACAGCGAGCTGCTGCCAAAAGGCGACCTCCATCAACACTACCTCTTCCCTGGCTGGAGCACTGGTGTCCTTCTTACCTTTCAGGAGCCAAGCAAATACCAAAACACTCTGATTTTCCCCTGAGCCAACTCACCAGAGCATCAGACAAACGCCACTGACACAGCAAAAGGAGGCAGGAGAAGCACAGGCCAAGCACGGGAGTTTCAATGACACCCTGCTGGGATAACATCTCAGCACTAACACAAAACCACATTGTCGTGGGATCTACTGGAGGAGGACAGCTTGGCCCAAACAACAGATTTCACTGTTTGTGCTAGCTGAACTGATCTCAGCTACACTAACTCCTTTAAATCTGTGATACATTACAAGGATTTCGACTTTTTTGGCCAACACAGTAATAACTATTTCCCAAAGTTAGTATATTGTGTTCTTTTCTAATAGTAACAACTGAAAGCTGAATCACATCCAGAAACAAAACTGAGAACTTTCACATGAGCTGGTACCAAAAAAATGTGCCAACATTTGCACAACGTGCGCCAACACTGGCAAAATTATAAAGCAAGTCTTATAATCTTCATGCCCTTCCAAGATAATCCCAGATGTTTTGTACTACGAATGGAAAACACTGTTCAAATTAGGTTTCTCTATTCAATAAAACACAAATGAAAGTTTATAGCTAAGTATCCAATTGGAAGCTAGCATGCGATGAGTCAGATCCATACATCTTTCTTTTCATTGGAAAAATAAAAAATTAGCACTAGTAATAAATGCTAAATTCACAGCACCTTGCAGAAGCTCACAGTATGCAGAGCAACAGAACCTATTTTAAAGTAACTTATTCAGTACATTCCTTCAAAGTTAGATTTTGACTTGGATTGACAGCATTCAGAAATGTGAAAAACAGCAAAACCAAAACACTCCTCCCAAGATATAATTTGGATAAGAAGTGAGGTGTGTCAAGCACACCTTAGACCAGCAGAAGCATTTCTAGTACACTGGGTCTGAGAGCACATGCTGTTTTTCATTAAACTGCTGTAGCTGGAAAGCCTGTTTAGAAAATGATAGTTAAGAGTTATATTAGTCTGGTTAAGCAGAAAAGGTCAGGGTTTGTTTTGTTTCTAAAAAAATGTCCTGCAGGAGTGGATAAAGGAACTTTAAAGTGGAGGAGTGGTAGGTACAAGAAACAGCTGGAATGTATCTGGTTCTTACAACACAATAAAACCCAAGTGTTTTCCAAAGCTCAGCAAGGTCACTGTCTAACATAATACGCACAAGTGCTCATTATAAACTTAAAAATTTAGACCAACAAAAGCACCTGACAAAGAAAAGGTGATAAAAGTGAGTCCATAGTAGTGTGGTAGGAGGGGGCAATGCATGCTAAACATGGAAATCATTATCATCTCACCTTCTCCCTAAACTATGGGCAAAGAAAAAAAAGCTTGACCCCACAAAACTGCAGAAAGGATCAGGACACAGTTCAAAAAAACAAACAAAAGGACAGGAGAAAAAACAACAAAAGTAATGCCTCAACTAACTCTAGTTGCTAACCACAAAATACAGACTGGAAGAAAACAAAAGCCTGGTCAGAACTGTCTGCAGTTCCCCTTAAGCTGCAATGCATTTCCCCAGTATAGAAGAAATACCCACTTCTACAGTCAACAAGTTAATTCTTTCTCAAAGTGCCTGCAGATGCTGCTTTCATGCAAAATTTTAATATAACGCTCAAAACTACAAAGAGAAACTTCATAAAGGAAACTACATTGTGAACTCAGCTCAAAGCTATGCATGTCCATCACACAAGACTATGTGAAGACAGACTTTTGATTATCCCTGAGAATTTCCAAATATAGACTTGAAAATATATAAACCCACCTTGCAGAAAGCAGGAAATAGATTTTACTCTCAAGCAAAAATTAGTTCCATTTGTCTCTCAAACATATTACAGACACCTTTCCTGAGATCTGGAAGCAAGGGGACAAAGAAACAGAGGAAAAAGCGTTCAGCCAGATCAAAGGGCATTACTGTCACCCTCTCTCTCTAACACATTGTTCCTAGCCCTATTATACGTCATTTTACCACAGCACTTCCATAGTCTGCAGGCAGTTGAGAGAATATTATTTCCAGGATTAAAATTCCCACAGTATTTACTTCACAACATGTACATTTATACATCAATTATTATTTATACATCAACTAGATACACTTATATTTATTCCACTAAATACTCATTGCCAGGAATATACACACAGTAATAAAACATTGATGCATCCACCTAAAGCAGGGTTAAATACACCCCTTATGTAAACATGAGCCAGGACTTTGGCAGCTGTGCTGTAAGAGGTTCTCCAGAAACCAGCCCACCCAGGTTTTATGACTTGACAGAATTACCCAGTATTAAACATGGTTTAGGGAACAGAATATATAGATTTTGCCTTCTCATTCACACATCTTTTATTCTAGCACTATTCAGGATACTGACTGGCTCTCCACAGACTATCCAGGAGTACATGATCCAGAACCAAGAAAAACATTTTTTTTCATCCTGAGTCGTTCAACTTAAACAAAAGTACCTACAAGAAGAGGATTTGAACAGTGAAATTAGTCTTCTATCTCCCCAGTTATTCTTCCCATACCAGACTGTATGCATTAGATTCATGCTTGGGGGAGAATCAAAACAAAATAATCACTGAGGTAAGATCTCTATGCAAATGCAGGGAAAACATCACTGCTAGACCTCTAGCTGCATTTGCAGAAGCCATAAAAATATACAGGAGAAATGCAAACTCCAAACAGCTTTGAAAAAAAGAAACATTTGGTGACCACATGTCAGAGACCATTCCCTGAATTTGATTGCTGTCCTGTTGGTCCAAACCAAAAGATTTCAATAAGTTGTCCTGATTCTAAAGTTTTATCCTCAAGCAGACTCTTCTACCAAGTTACTTTGCAAATCTGCTTTTTCAATCTTCTGAGTAGGTTTGAGAGGGGGGCAGGGGTGCACACACATATATATAAACTTGTTTTCTCCTGGAAAAAGAAGGGAAAAAAGGCCCTAAATAATTTCCAACATCCACTGTAATGCAATACTGCATGCAGCTGCCAATACACACCAGCATTCAAAATAAACAATTAAGCAATTTCACTATCTATTTAATGGTCATGACAGAGAGGAGTAGCTTTAGTTGCCATCCAGATGCTGGGCTTCCTTCTGCTAACACTGCCTATTAAAATCGATGAAAACCTTATCTTGCTATAAAAATCTTCATGGTGAAACAGCTCTCTCCATCATCACTGGGTAGTCTTAGCAACAGGAAGAACTTCTCCAGCAGTGTCCCTGCGTGAGGAACAATTCCAGGATTTCAGGGTCCTGACACTCTCAACACACTCTGATGAGATTAGTACCTCTCAGAATAACAGACTTACAACTCCATAGGATTTATTAGAGAAAGAAATTCAGCTCACAAGAAGAGCTGTAAAAATTTGCAATATTAATAGTTACTTGGCTGAACACCCATTTTTCACTTCAGTGGATTTGTTGAAGTTGCTCCACATGCTTTCCTACAGCTTTGCTGCTTCACTCCAACAATTCATTCAGGCACACGCTCCCTGGCCACCCTCCACAGACTGGATCTGTACATTTGACTACTTCAGGGGGAAAAAAATTCAAGTGTTATTTGCCTCAAGGCACTTTAACTAAAGATTTACAGACTTTGTGGGTCAGGTTTCAAGTTGCTTTAGCAAACAATTTCAAACCATAGACATTTACCAGAATATTAGAATTTGTTTAAAACACAGAAGTAGATTTAGAAGCTGAGACATTTTACAAGAAAACAGCATAGACTTCTTTCCTCTCAAACTCTTCAAGGGGCATCACTCCTAAAACAGTGAAGCATGTGTTGGGGGAGATGCACTGTGTCTCCCCTTCATTCACAAGGGTGAACTTGGTGGTGGATTGCAGAGAGGGAGAGGCAGACTGCCCTCCCACATCTTGAAGCAGGAAAACAGACTCGGCAGTCTGGGATATTTAATAGCTGGGGGAAGAATGCTTTGGTTTGGAGGAACAGCTTTTGGCTTGCTGAAGTTATAATATGGAACAGAACACAGTAAAACAATTTAACCCAGCTATTTCTAGCTTTGGCAAACAAGCTCTACCTTTCATAGAATGAGAGAAAATCCTGAGCTGGAAGGGACCCACAAGGATTAAGTCCAACTCCTGACAGCAACAGGACAGCTTCAAGAGTCACACTATGTGCCTGAGAGTATTGTCCCAACATTTCTTGAACTCTGCCAAGCTTGGTGCTGTGACTACTTCCCTGGGGAGCCTGTTCCAGTGTCCAGCCACCTTTGGGTGAAAAACTTTTTCCTGATATCCAGCCTAAACCTTCCTGACACAACTCCATGGTATTCTCTGGGGTCCCATCACTAGTCACTAGAGAGAAATCAGTGACTGCCCTCCGTTTCCCCTCATGAGGAAGTTGGAGACTGTGATGAGGTCTCTCCTTGGTCTTCGCTTCTTTGAGAAACTATTGCCAAGTCATGGTATTCCAATGTTTTATTCTCAGCATGCACCATCTGCCCAGCTTAGGCACCAAGTGAAGGCTGGGTGAGTTTGATAGGCACCACTTGCTCCAGGCAGAGCTCACGCAGTGCCTCAAGTCTCAGATGCAAGAAGCCAACACCACTAAACAGTGCTGACTTCTGTAGAAAGGACACCTGAGAGGAGCTTGAGTTTTGCACAGAAAATGACCATTCTTTCCCCCAAAGAAGTAGACATCCTCAACATGCAGCTCCCCCAGTGACTACAACTCTTGTAACAAGCAATATCCCCTCCCAGCTCCCAACACATGAAACACAAGAGGTTGGGGACCACACTTTAAGAGGTCTTTGCACTGTGAAGGCTTCAGACATTCCTTGTCTGCATTATCATAAAATATGTCTCAACATGAACCTGAATTAAAGAACAAAGTCTTTCTTTAAGTAACACCAGATATCAGATGCAATTTTTTCTTGTTATTATTCTTAGTCAAGCTCTTGTGCTTTTTTGGTTTGGGTTGTTTGGAGGTTGAGGTTGCAGGGTGGGGGGGGGGGGGGGGCTTGGGGTTTATTAAGTTTTGGGGGGTTTTTTGGTAGCATAAGAACTAGGAACAAATATTTGAGGTCCCATGAGCCAGTGGCTGTCCTACAGCATGGAGAATTCAGCTGGGAACAGGCAGAAAAGGAACCTGACCAGGACACAGGTTTCTCTCACAAAAACTTCAAAAAAATACAGGGTAACATTTTTTCATGGTTTTGGGGTATTTTTTACTTCTCTTGGGATCTGACAAATACAGCTGCTCATTCCTGTTACTAAAAAGCCCTCAGCTTCAAGGTTGGAGGGGTTTTTTTTAAGTATCAGAGTCCATAAAATTCTCTATTGAAATACAGAAATATGTTAACAAAGCTTTCATTAGCAAAGGGAAAGAGTAACAGTTTACAAAGATATTTTGGCTTGTTCCCTTAAATACATAGTAGCTAGTGTCTGTATGCTTTCATCTCCTCTAATGTTAGGGAGAAGCTGGTACACAAAACCTTACCAAAACATCAGAAGTTCAAGTTCATAAATATTTGAAAATCTGCCTCATCTTCAAAACGAATTGTTTAATCATTAGGACTCACCAAGTTTCACTGTCATGTATACACCACTTTGTTTTACCAAGACTCACAAAACCTTGGGACATGCCTCATTACCCTAAAAATATCATTACTCTTCCATACAACAACGGAAATGGTTAGTCTTGGCTTTTAAATCCATCTGTATGTAAAGAGCAGAGAAACACAACAATTCTCCTGAAACACAAACCTCATTTCATAGGGAAATAAATATTTACATCTTCCTTTAACATTATGGAATTCCTAGCATCCTGTTTATCAATACCTTAAGGTTTGCAAGTTGCTCTCTTTACAGTAAAATGTTTCTCCAAGGGGTAAGTTTAAAAGTTACTTTAAAATAAGAACAGCTTTCACATATCAAGGGATAGCCACACAAATTAGACTGGGCAAAGGGGAAGCTGAGCATATGTTTTTTCCCCCTACACAAACAGTGCACACTACATACACAACTTTGCTAGAGGTCCCACATGCTGCTGGCAGGCAAAGATATAAAACCTTCAGTAGGAATGGTACAATTAGCCAGTATCATATGAAATCTAATAATAATTAAAACAATTCCCCAGCACCTTAAAATAGGATTTTCAAAGTCAACATTACATCACCTTAATGAAGCTTTTTAAAGTAAGCTTTGCCAATTTAAAGAAAGCAATGCAAGAAAGGTATACCTGAGAGAGGAATGCTTTAATTACTTAAACTCACAGCTAGCTCTTACAAAATTGACACATGGGGAAGCCAGGACTGCTGTAATTACCTACATTCACAGAGGACATAAAACTGACGCTTGTGGAGGTCATTTACAATACCCTTGCCTTTGGTGCGCTCAGTTCAACATTCTCAATAAATTTTAAGCACTAGATGTCATTGTTTTACAGAGGAAACAAAGAAACCTGAACTCAGGTCTTGACAAGCTTGTAAAGAAGAGGGGTAAAAAGTAACAAACGTCTTTTTTTTTAATATTTCCTCCTCCCAAAGTTACTGCGATAGTGGTTCTGACAACACTAAGTTTCATCTTAAGTGGCTAAGGACAAAGAAATAAGTTAAAATACATCTAAACTAGCAATCTCTTTAAAAGCACACCACGACTCTGAGGGAGGCTGTTCAGTATTCCTAACATTTCTCAGCTTCCAAGCCATCAGCCTCTCTCGTTCAGCCGATGCTGCCCTGGTCATACGCAGGTACATCCAGGAACAACCTCTCTCCCCACGCTTTAGCACGTACCGCACCGCTGTGACTCGGGGTAATCATACAGAAACATGGATATTTACGTCAAGCGCTGTGTGCAGTCAGACAATCATGTTTAAAAATAGGAGAGAAGAAAATGAGTTTTAATTTCAGGTTACTCTCTGTCCTGAACTCTTTCGAGACAGGAAGGAGTGTCTTTAATTCAGACTGTCTCGAAGCAAGCGCTACAGAAGTAATTTACAAGATGGCAAGAAATTATAAGCCTTAACGACAGGAGGGCAACCAAGCCAGCCTTTAATTTGGATTGCGAGGAGGGGGCGGTGGCGATACTGCACAGATTTCTGCAAGTTGCCACGATACTTTCTAAAAATAGCAGTCCGCAGCTGCCCACAAAGAATCCAGGTTTGGAGCCGCGTCCCGGGAGCTGCTGCCGGCCGGCGGGGCAGCCCCGCGGGAGCGCGCTGCGCGTTCCGCCGTGCGGGGGCTGCAGCGGGACCCCGGCCCCGGGCAGGCACCGGGGTAATGAGGGGCTGGCGCCCAGCAGCACCGAGAGACGCCTCACCTCCAGCCACCGCCGGGCTTCGGCGAACGCCGCCTGGAAGTCGTACTCCGCGTCCTCTCTCCCGTCCATGGCCAGAAGCGAGCGGGGGGCGGCCGGTGTTCGGCGGGGCGGGGGCGCGGCGGCAGCCGCTGTCATTCAGCTGCCTCCTTTTAACGCTGCCCGCGCCGTCTCCTCCCCCTCCGCCTCCTCCCCGCGGAACTCCCCCTCCCGGGAGCTCGCTGGCGCTCCGCGGCCGCAGGAATCCGAAGAGCCGCGGGCCGTGTGGCAGCGCCGGGACCCCCGGGGCAGCCGGACGCCCGGGAGGGGCCGCGCCCCCGCGGCCCTGGCGGCTCCCTCCCGCCGGGACGCGGCGCCCCTCGCGCTCCCGGCCGGTGGAGGCCGCCCCCGGCGGCTCCCGCCCCGGCGCATACCAGGAATAGCTGGGGACAATCGCACCTTTCAGGGCCGGCCCCGCCGCCCCGGCCCCCGCCACCTGCCGCCCCGCCCGGCCGGGACTGCCCAGCGCGCCGCCGCCTCCCTCCCTCCGGCGGGGCCGCGGGAGCCTCGGGAGCCCGGGCCGCCTCCCTCACCTCCGCACCGATGGGGCTTCCCCGGGCAACCACAGGCAGCGCCGCGATCCCGGGGAAGCTGCTCCACGCTTTGCAGCGTTGTCCCGTCTGGGGACGAAGTTAGGAGCCTTTTCCTCAGCTACGGGAGGCATGAGAGACCCGCACTCTGTTTCGAGCGCTTTTTCGACAAAGTGACCGAGGCGGAGATGCCATGGCTGAGCTGGAGCCGCACGGCTCGGCTTCCATGCTTCCCCAGCCCCGCTGGCATCAACTCTGGTTTAGTTCCCACTTCCCACACTAGTTTCCATTGCTCTGGCTCATTCGTGTCCCTGTGCCCGGCTCACTGCAACACATTTTTGCGACTCCTCAATTCCACAGGCTAGCCAATGCACAGAGCTAAAGCCCGGTCTCAGCACGGCTCCACCGTGGACCTGGGCTCAGCTGCGCTGAGCTCTGCCCGCTACGGTGACCACAAATGTGGGGCAGGTTGGGATCACGCTGTGCTGCCGCAAACAGAAGCACGGGAGGTAGGAGGGAGATGGTTTGCTGGCTGAACACAGTGAAATCCTTTTTTTCAATAGAGATGGGCAAGTGCTAAGGAGAAAAGTTAAGTATCAGGGGAAAAAGCCATTTTCTATAATACTAATCCACAGCATTAGATTGTTGTGTTTTGGCTTTGGTTAATTTGGGATTTTCGGAGTACTAGATTTCATTTTGACATAGTATTTAAGCTCTCTATTCCTGCCTGAAAAGGAGGCTGTGGCGAGGTGGAGCTCAATCTCTTCTCCCAGGTAAAAAGAACAGGACAAGAGGAAATGGCCTCAAGTTGCACCAGAGGAGGTTTAGATGGGATATAAGGATACACTTCTTCAATGCAAGCACGGTCAGGCATTGGCATAAGCTGCCCAGGGATGTAGGGGCATCACCATCCCTGGAAGTGCTCAAAATGTGTGCATGTGGTACTTGGGAACATGGTTTAGTGGTGAATGTGGCAATGTTAGTTTAACATTTTGCTTGATGATTTTAGAGGTGTTTTCCAACCTTCACGATTCTAAGACCTTTTCCTACTTGAAATTTTTATAGTATTTTTTCTTTCCATGTCTTCTCTGTAAGTAAAACTGAGTTGCTGCACACATCTTTTGCTTTTACAGCCCATGGCAGAACATATCTAATTTTTAAAAGACTGCTGAGAAAAGATAGCTTAAAGCTTTTGTACTACACACAAATTCACTTCTCTTGAGATGTTGACTTGGGAACACATCTGTGTTCTTTCTGTTTTACAAAAGACCTTCTTAGAATAGAGAAGAAGAATTTTAGGAGATCAACAAGCCATCAGTTTCTGCAGTATATGGAAATCAGTGTTGCTGGGGTTAGACTCAGGAGGGAAAATAAAGTGCTCTGGCTGAAATAAGTTCCACAGGAGATATTTGACATTTATTAAAGTTACAAATGTATAGAAGTTATGTAGTCAGCTTCTCACCATGGTTTGATTTGAGACATCTATGCTATGGAGACAGCAAGGAATAATATAACCAAAGCTGTAATTTCAAGGGGTTTTTTTTGTACCCTTTTTTCCTGTTCCAAGCCAGATCAGCCACAAGACCAGATACAAATGAAGAATCTGCATTTTTCTTGAGTGGGAAGCCTGAACATCAGAAAACAACCCTCTCATCTCACTATTTAACATCCATGATTACAAAGCTTAAAAATGTCTAAATAAAACATGTATCAGCTACTGCTGCTGGCTAACATCAGTTTGCATTATCTGAAGTTACCAAACATTTTTGTGGAGAACTACAGCAGCCTTTCTCCAGTTTTTAAGGACTTTCACTTCATCTAAGAGTACAGTGCTTGTCCCTAAGTAGGAGAAAATAACTAAGAATTTTATAAAACAGGCTTCAAAAGAGGTCATGTTAAAAAATAAAATCACATTTCTCACTTATTTCTGGTTGCTTTATTTTACTTCATAACAAATCAAATCACTTTTCTTACAAATGAAGCATTTAGTGTTTTAGATCAAGTAATTCAAGTAATTTGAGTAATCATGTAATTTGATTAAGTGCTTAAATAGACTGCATGGATCACAGCAACTTTCAAGTCAAAGTTCCTCACTAAGTACAAAAAGTTCCAACATGTAAATCTGACCCTCAAAGTGAATTTTAAATCAACTGCTGCAGATAAATTATCTATGTAAGCCTGAGCAACCAAAATAGTTTTATTATTCCTTTGCGCTAACAATGTAAGTCACCAGAGTCCTAGATCAGAGAAAGATTACATATACCAGATATGACTGCTAATTGTTGCTGTCAAAAGTAGCAAACGTAATATTGTTCTGCTAGACAAAAATAAACCCTTTCAATGTGTGTGCTCCTAGGGATAAGTCAAGCAACAGATTACGTCATATTCTTTTCAAGGAGAGTTCTACAAATATTTGACACAATGATATTATCTACTAAGGCAGGCTTCTTTCTTTAAGGAAAGACCCTATTTATTTTTTAAGTGTGGGCTGTTAAGTCTCTGTATTTTCCAAAACATACATTTCAATGTCAGAAACCAACTTCTTCTTCCCTTAACTGAATCATGCAGCCACGACTGAAAGGGCATTGTACTGGTTATTAAATTATGATTTCTTAACAAAATGTCTGAAAATAACATGGTAAAACTTGCACCAATATACTTTAAAAGCTTGAACAATGCTGAGTGCTTAATAGCACACCAGCTCCACTCAGCTAAAATTAATGCAAGCATGGAGCATGCATCACGTCCTCACTCCTACACACACCATTTCCATAAAATGGTGTGTACAGCCAGCCCAGACTTCAGGGGCTGAAGAGGGATTTCCTGGCACTGCATGCCCATGGCCAAGCCACGCTCCTCCACACAAAGGTGTCTGAGGCTCTGGCAGGGCTGCACATGTTAGAAAATAGTGTTATTTTCCCACAGAGCTTGAGCTAATAAGCAGAGATTGTACAGCTCAGGCGATGATTGTACAGCTCAGACATTGGGGCGTCACAGAGCCAAAAGCACCATGGGGGCTCAAGGGTTTATCAGCCTCTAAGCAGGACCTTGCTTGACTTTAGAAGTCAGCCAAGTGTTCATACTTCACTTTTTTTATCCATGTTATACAGATCATGTCAATGATGGAGATATTCCAGCAGCTTGTAGATCCCTCTACTTCCTGTGCTCCTCAAGACAGTGCCAAAGCCTGTGCCAAAGCATGGTCTCACAAGCTCTGGAGGGCTGTTACACTGTACATGTTGGGTGAGATGAATTTCTGCAGTGCAGTCTTTCACAGTTTCTACCAAGAGACCATGCAGTGAGCAGATACAGTTCAGCATAAACACTGTGCACTACTCTTCCTCTGGCATCTCAAAACGTACCATCTTACATATTAATAAACCAGAAATATACACTGCAAAGAGGGAAACCTTACCCCACAGAACAACTGATTTGAAGACTATGTAGATGCTAAGCAAAACTACAATACTGCCAAAATACTAAGAATTCTTATTTATAGGTTTTTACTTAAAATTCAAGATGTATTTTTCAGCATGACCACAGAAAATCCCACCCCAAATTTACTATTCTAACCTTACTATCTTTGTTCTGGATTTGTCTAGTCAGTTCGTGTACCCAGCAAGGAGCTCCACTTCTGAAGGGATTTTGCAATAAACAACTGCACAAAAACAGACACACACCATTGATTACTTAAACCCACTGAAATCTTCTGAACACTGAAGATCATATATGATGAGACCATTTCCCTAGAGTAGACAATTGATGTAGCTTGTTTAACAGCTTTGAACTGCATTTCCTCTCTGTCCTCACCCTCTCCCCTATCCTTAAAGGGCCTTATCTATATTAACTATGGCTTACTTGAAAGGCAATTCTCCAATTCACCATTAGCTTAAAATATGCAATATCCCAATGCAGTGCTGACAACCTTTATTTGATTTTGCTGATATTAGCAAGAAGACAATACAGCTGGTTTGGTTACTAAAGCCTCTGATTTTTATTTAAAAGCAAGTTTCAGGGCTTTACTAATGAGCGTGGCAACATAAACCAAGTCTTAATGATACTGCATTTTATTAGGGTGAAAAAGCAAAAGATTCAAAAATAGAAGCTCATTAGTCTTATTCTTCTCTTTTGCTTTTCCAACCAGCTCACTCTTAGAAAACAGACTGTTGTTGTTACTGGACTCTCCAGGTGACATGTTTTAGACAGACATGCCAACTTTTTCTTTAGAGTGCAAGAGATGTTCTTAAGCGATAAGACAAACTCCCAGGCCTCTTTCTTTTCTATAAAGAAGGAAAACTCTGCCAGAGTGCTTCTGGCATAACCCCATTCATTTTTCCTGCAATGACAATTGATAGAGAATGAAAGCACCCTCTGGGACATGGAGGGTTCAGTTTCCTTTGGCAGCAGGTTTGATTGGAAGCAAACCTAAAGTATTCCACTTCAAAGGAGTGAATAAGAAATATTTTTCTGTAATGTCAAAACCACACACATTAACCTAAACCAATCTTCACAAGAATCCTCAAGTGTTAAGATTGCTTAGCTAAAAAACCAAACCCAAACCCAAAACCAAACAAGATCAAACTGAAAACAACTACAATGTTACTGATTCAGGTACAGAAATTGGTCAACAGCACCTTAAGATCAGTCGGTGGAGTGGGAGGGATGGCACAGGGGAAGGCTATCAGATAGCATTCAGTAATGCCACCTGACAAACTTTCAACAGATATTTAAACAGGGAAGAAAAGTATATGACTATCATGGCTGCCTTAAAACCTCCAGTCTGTTTGTTGTTGCTAAAAAAAACTTCTTTACAACAATCATCACTTTTCTATCATTTATTTCAGTTAGGTGAGGTACTTCACATTGCTGTATTTACCTGTGTGTGCCTTCCACAGTCCTACCATTTGAATTTCCTAATGTGCCTTTTTGGGGGGAAAAATCCATGTCATTTTTCTACATATATAAATAGCAAACATTAGTTTAACTAAAGTTTTTTGACAATTTATTAACATTATTAGACTTGAGAAACAAAGTGAAGTTTTATTTAAAATGTAAACATTAGGATAATTTTAAAATGTTAGTGTTAGAATAGTCAACAGTAAGAATAGTCCTTTTTCTGCCTATTTTCTTCCACGTATTTATTTATAAATAATGCACTGAAAAAAAAGTTTTTGTTACTTGAGTCACCTGAAGAAGTTCTTATAGTATTCTTGCACCATTTTAAATAAAAGATGGACATAACCTCATACTCCAAGTTTTTAGCCATCACCATACCACATCCTCCTCTCAGAATGTCACCTGTGCATGATACAAATGATAATCCTGCTCTGAAGCAGATCATCATTATTACAAGGAAATATCACAGACAGTAAGTCCCAAAACTTTTAAGGGGGTGGAAGGGAAAAAACCCAACACATAAAAATCTTGCACAAAATGCATGCCTGTATAGAAATACCCAAAGTTGCTGTAGGAACAAGCAGCAAAATATAGCAAGGACAAATGCAAAGTTTATTCCACGTATGCTACAATTAGTCAAGATGTTAGGGAAGTATCAAAATTTGTACTATTAACATATGGCAACAGTTTTATTCTTACAATACATTGCAATAGAGTTGCCTCACAGGAAACGGCTTTTAAGCTGCAGACAGTGCAATTGCATTAAATCTTAATTCTTCTGGGTCACGTTCCATGAATTTCTTGCAAACTTCTATTGCATCCTAGGGGAAAAAAAAGTACAAAGAAAACCAAAATGAAAAACAGTATAAATCATATTTGTTATAAAAAAACAAACAAAACACAACTGAAATACGAAGATCTGCTTTACCCAAACTATGCTCAAAATGGATTTTTCCATAAAGGTTTACTAAATAGTGTGACAAACCAACATAAGCAGTATTTCTGATGTGAGCTACCACTACTCAAGATTACTTACAGTGCTCATATGGGCAGCCTAAAAGAGAAAAAGTTTTATGAAGAACCTTAGCAATGATGATTTTTGTGACTGAATATTACTTTGTGAAGCAAATGTGTTGCCTTTCTGACTTTCTAAATGCATCTCTAAAGTTTGCCTTAACTAGTACTGCTGCCTTCAGAAATTTTTCCTTTGTTTCAAGATGAATCTAAGCTGGGTGGGGTAATTGAAAGATTTTAAGTAATTCCTTCATCTAGCTTTAGGGTGCAATCTGGAGAACACATGTTATCAGCAAAAACAGGAAAAAGACACATATGGAATAAGGAAAGCTTTATCCAATTTCTTCCCCTGTCCAAGCAAGCACAAATTATTTGCAAACTTTACAGACATTAGTCTATGCTTCTAGACTATAAAATAATTTTGTATTTTGTTTGTTTTAGTTTCTCTGGTTTCTTCCTTTTGTAATGCTAATCCAATCTGGATATCATAAAACTCAGATCTATGCCTTCTCTCAACTTCAACTTTGCATCATTCTGTGGGGATGACAGTTTATCCTCCCAACTCGGTGTATCCCTTTCCAATTAATTTCTCAGCTCATGACACAAAGAAGCACCCAAAAGAAGCTGTGAAAGTAGAGAAGAATGATTATTAGCAAGGGTCAGAAAGGAAATGAACTTCTGTCTAGCGTGACACCAAAAGAAAGAGAATGAAAAATTTTAAGTTTTCAACCTGCTAACTTCTTGTTAGATGTACTAATTGAAAGGAGCAGGAGTATACGAAAATCTAAGCACAGAAGATAAGTCAGTCTGATCTTGCAGTCTACCCTTATGATATTTATGTTACGATACTCTGTCATCCACAACCACAATATAAGTGTTCCAAAGTATCTCTTTTCAAACCTAATTTGGCCTCACCATCCCACTTGCTCTATTCCTCATCCAACTATAAATATAGCTAGACTTGTATAGGTATTTTCATGTATCTATTTTATACATTTTATAGAAACACAGCAAGAATTTCATACAGCTCCATTTAAGAAGGTTCTCTATCCCTACCTCTAAAAAAGAATCGTCACTGGTTTCGCCATGGTTTATTGGAAATGGCTTGCGCCCATCTGTTGAAAGAAAAAGTGGGATTGAATAACACATTTATAAAATAATAAAAGCTTCATTTTTTCCAGCTAAAACTATTTAAACAGATCTTTTATACTTCACTTTCCAAAATGCTATCTCATTTTTCAGGAAGTTCACACACACAGCTAGCTGTTCCCTAGTCTCTCCACTGCTGACTGCTTCTACCAGTACCATTATATATAGTCTGTTGCTTTTAAAATATAATCCAATCAAAATGATGAAATATTTTTCAATATTTAATTTGAAAACTTCAAAGCTGTAAGTTGCTGTTGGTTTAGTGCTGGTATAGTACTTCAGTTTTTTAAGTAGAATAGAAAAATTTCAGCTACACTTGATGGATTTACACAGACAGACAGCTGTATGTCTGTGGTGTTTGACAGCTGTGCTCAGGGACTCCACAACAGACCAGAGTAGCAAATCCACCATTCTGAAGAGTCTGGCATCACAGAAAATGTCTCTGTCATTTAAAATAAAATAGCACACAAACCCAACAGCTCTAAGTATTTTCACAGCATTTAAACAGGATTGCCTTGGTTATTTTTCTTTTATATTTTTTTTCTTGCATTTCCAATAGAATAATGCTTGTCATTCTCAGCATTTAAAAAAGAATTTCATTCATATAAATATGTTTCAGGTTACTTGCAACGAGTTAACAGTATGAAAACTTACGTCAGGTTGTCTTAAATATTTGCTAAACCAAAATCACTTTTGGCTCTGTCTTTCCTGTAAAAGGCATTTCCCTTCCCAAAGATGCCACCAAAGTTGACAACACTTCCAAACTACATTTTCCATAACTAAAAATAGATTTGATGTTAGAAAACATTTGGATTTATATGAACAAGATGTTGTTCATTATTGTAACTACCATGGCTGAAGATACAAGGCAAAACCCTCAGAAAATGCCAGGGAAACAGAACTGAATATCGTGCACTGTTGCAAGCCAAGTTTACTCTAATTTTGGGGCTTTTTTGTGTCCTTATTGGCAGAACAACATTTTAATTTCATGTGCCTAAAAATAACGTGTTTTCCATGACAGGAACATCATATACATTTAATATCCACGTGCTTCATTAGCATTTTCTGCATGCCAAAGCCCACATGCTGCCCACACTGTCTGAAGCCAGTGAATCAACTGAAAAACCTTCTATTTTACTACTTTTAAGGTGGGGGTTTTTCGCTTCCTTCCACTGGTACAGACAGAAGTTATTTTAGGAACAAAAGAAATAGTACTATTGATATTCCACTGTACAGCAGAGCTAAATGCCTCTTGTCCTTCTAATTTTTTATTTTTAGGAAAAATTCAAATGGGGCTTCTCTCACATCAAACCTACAGAAAATGGGTAAACATGCTCATCATAGTATGTACTCTGCTTTTTAAGCAGCATAAATTAATGGACAATGAAAATGTATCACAGAAATAGTGGCACACAACCAAAAAAAGTGAAAGTCATCCCTTATGCCTTGAAATCTAGAGCCATAAAATATTTATTGCATCCTACAGTACTTTCCTTTTTGATCTAGTCCACTGACACATAGACAGCATCATTAAATACAAAAATGTGTGCCTATTGGTTATGACTTATCCCTGGTAATACCCCTTAGATCAACTTAATATTAACATAAGCACTTCTTACATATTGCTTATGCCCCATGCTGTGTGATTACTTATCACCTGTTAGGGGCATTGCCTAATTACATGCTGATTTTCAAAAGATGAAAGTCTTATCAACATAAAATACTGCAAAAATTATGTTAGGAAAGATCAGTGACTTGCAGTTTTTAAGTGCTGATCTGCTTGCTGGATTTCTGAAGAGCCTGCTGGAAAACCTAGTTGCCCAGCAACATATTTAAGATTGGAGTCATTAGAGAATAGCTGAGCAAAACTAAGTGCTACACAATCTGAACAGGGAAAAAATAGCTGTATTTCAAAAAATAAGGACTACCATTGCACAGTTAACTGTCTACTGACCACAAAAAGTAGAGGAAAAAATACTAGACTATTACAAATAAGTTGCAGAGTGTTAGTATCTCTTAGTAACCTGACTACATAATTTGAGTTTAAACATTATCACACTGCTTAGTAATACAGCTAACATTTCTGAAGAGGCACACAGTTCATTTAATACTTCCACAAGTAGTTCAGGAACATAAAAATGACAAATGTCCTGTGAAAATTTCAGTTTTTATCCATTTTTCTTGCTTCCTGTCCTTATAAATGCCCATAGAAGTTTGGATGCAGTCTAGTATTCTGCACCACTTTATCTCAATAGGATGGAGTTAAGGGAAGGAAAACAGTAAGACCCAAAAAAATCCAAAAAAAAACAAACAAAAAACCCCTAATAAACAAACAACACCCCCCCCCCCCAAAAAAAAGCCAAAAAACCAAGAAGGCTGCAGTTGTTTGAAAGAAATTCCCAGACCCTAAGATGGAGCTGAAAAGAACCTAAGCCCAACATAACATCAAGAAATCTCTTCAGAAACTTTGACAGTTAACAGCATCACTACTTGAATTTTTTTCTAATTCAGAGAGTGGATAAAAATTGTTCTTACCCAATTCATAGAGATGACCACCTACATTAACTAATGCAATAAAGTGAAGATCTACTTTTTCATCTATACTTGGTGCCTGCAAGACAAAACAAGAAAAAAAGAAATTGTGTTTATTAAACTCTTATCGCTATATGATTAATGAGCACGTATCATCATAATATACAAAATACCTGGACAAAAGACATCACAATTGGGAAGCACATTCTGGACTTAAACAGAACGGCAGAAGTCAAGTGAGGAACATTTTGGAATACAAAGGAACTGTCTGCAATGCATGTATCAGTAAGAATCCATGCTTTAAAGTACCTGGAAATATTTCTGATTATAGCTCTACATAAAAGCTCTATTTTTCATTACTGAATTAGAAGTAAAATCAGCTCAATTACATAAACATCAAAAAAAGACTTTCATATAAATAACAAATCCTTCACTCATCTATCTCCCATAACAAAGTGGTGCAGGACTCAACTCTGAAACTGTAATATTTCAGAACTGAAAATATTCACTGGTCAAAATAATTTTTTTCTTCATAAGCCAACCCCAGTTAACCAGTTTCCTCTTCATGGGCAGTCAAAACAAACACATCTTAGGTGGGGAGAAAAGATAATAACCAGAGGTGCCCAGACTGAATTTTCCAAGTGGTATCATACTCATTATACCCAGTAAGGACTGAAGTGCAGTGACAGCACCAAGTGACACGACATAAAAAATGGTCACAGTTAGTAAAGATCTACCTAGCTCAGTACCGTGCTGGCAACTACAGCAAGCAGCAAAAGCTTTTGCAGAAGTTTGTGGGCATGCAGAGCATGGTGCTCCTCCAACACACGTTCCCAGCACCTGCTGAGCAGTGGTGTTGGAGCCTGTGAGCCAGAAGATCTATCATCACTTCTGAACCAAAAGCTCTGTCACCACTGTTATGTTCAATAGCAACTGATGGCATTAATTCCTTATCAGTCTGTCCACTCTGCATCTGAACACAATTTAAGATGATATTGTTTTGAGCAAATTGGAAAAAGGACTTCAGGTTTTCTTCATTATCAAAAATCTGACTAGTGTGAAAATGTATTTCATGTAATTTTCTTCTAATTTTTTAATTACTGCTAGGTTTACATGAATTTTCTAAAAGACTCCAAAAATGTAAAAACTTGCTAAAAACAGATTAGAGTGTAAAATAAGTTGTTGAACCTCAAAGTCATATCATCTTTTAAGGACTAGGTTCAAAATTTCCTTTTTGATGATGGCCATGAAAAAAGACTTTAAAAGATGATATAAATTGAAGAAACTTGGCAAACAACCAGAACAACAGAGTGAAGGACAAGAAGTCACCACAAGTCCTTCAAATACATCAAGAAGGCAAAAGAACACAGCACTGTGGAGGAACTGCCAACAGCTTACAGAACTTCTGCACAGCAAGCTCAAAAATGAGGAAAAAAAAAAAAAAAAGAAAACAAAAAACCACACAACTTCCCTTCACTCTCATTTATCTCCATGACCAGTTAGAAGTGTGAAAGGCACAAACACCCTGTTTCATCACTGTTTCAGAGAGCCTAGAATGGAGAAAAAGGCATTCTGGCCACTGAAGATGAGGCATCTATCGAAGGGGCAAGAGGATCTTTCCACCAGAAATTCAAGCAGTGAAATGGCCTTTGATAATTTTGTTTCACAGAAGGCCAAACTGAGCCAGGACTTAGCGAAACCAAACAGCCCCAAGAACTTGACTCCTCCAGCTGCAAACTTCAAAGGACCATAGGCTTCCATCAAACCACACAAAACACCAGGTAATGTCCAATGGCACCTTGTTGTTATTGCTATAGACCACCCAACTTTTTACAGACATCTGAACTGTAGTGCTACGAAAGGGTGCAGGCAGGCAAGGCTGAGCATGCTTGTCAAATCCCACACTGTCACCTAATTCCCTTCATAGACATATCACTTCACAGCTGTTCACTTATCAATTAAACATATCAACTAAGAAATCTGGGTTTAAGAAATTTCGGGGTTAGGGGGAAGACTGCTGCCAGTTAGTGTCACTTTAGGAAAGAGGTGGCTTAACAATTTAAAGCCTACATCTAAACATACTCTACCTGGGCTCAAGGTGACATGAAGCAGGAGAGTACATCACTATTTCAGAGGACTTTGAGATGTTCAGGAGTTGATTTTTACCACATTTAGAAACAAAATATAGTTGCCCTTTTGACCATTTTGGGTGTTAAATTCTTTGTCAGATTCTAATAAACACCCTTTCTCTAGAGAGGCACCATTGGCATGCTTGGAATGCTGAGTCTATATATAGAAAGAAGATGAAAAAGCCATCAAAAAAAGCATGATTGACTTTTCATAAAGTTTACTTAGGGACAGACTCCTATAGAATCCTGCTGAGTTTTTGTACAAGACTAATCTAAATAACATGCTTTCACTGTGCTATTGCCATAACCGTGAGAAATATTGTGTTTTTACATTTTTAATTCTCCAACCTTAGAGAATGAAAGTGTCATGCCATTATTAAGTTTTCTATCATATGTTCTAGTGTACGCAGTCTCCTTCCATTAAGATTAGATTTCATCTAATCTACATAGCAGTTGATTTTTACATTTCTTGAAAAATTAGGATTTCAATAATTTTTGACAGAAAAATATTTGCATAATCATAAGCACAGCGAAACAATAGTGTCTGAACAGTCACAATGACCTAAAACTTTGTATTATAAAAATCTGTTGCTTATAACTTAAGCAAACAAGTAACTGGATTAATCTTTCCCAATGTGATGAATCTGATTCAAAATCCCTCCAGCCCTCCCCTCCTTAGGGGAAAAAAACCCAACACATCCATATGTGTGTAAGCACACTCAAACACAGACAGATACCACATGAAAAGCCTAGTCATGCCAATTTCCTCTTCACTGGGAAGCCCTAGAAATTCTAACACTTGAACCAGAAGACTTTAAATTTCAAAGCAATGGAAAAAAGTGGGAATGTCAGCTCCAGGGAGATGTCTTTTGTGGTCTCCTCAAAAAGCTACACCTTTGGCCAAGTTTTCAAGTTTCTAATAGTGTCTATGTGAATGCTTAAAAGAACAAGGAGCATAGCTTTAAGAAGTCTTCCTGCACATTCATCATGAAGTATTGCTTAGAACAGTTACAGAGGACTTTCTCTTGATTGCTCTTCTTGTCAAAGACCACAGTAACACAGACATCAATCAAGCGCTCAGATGATCTGTTCCTCTAGACTTTTTCACTTAAAAGCCCAGTCAGTGTGCAAAAGGAAAAAGCACATTTGAAGGACCACATGTGTGTATGAACCACAAGGAGAAAGACATGGGAGTCTAAATTATGTGATTGTCTAATCAGGATTTGGAACTAACCTATGGGATTCAAGACTCATTTTTCAAGTTTTCTGAAGAGCTGTCATGCTGCGTACTGGAAATTCATACTTCTTTCCTATCCAGGAAAGAAAGGAAGAGGACGAATAACAGCACCTTGAGTAGCTTACAAAGCTTATGTTATGGTTGCAATCATAGTACAAGAAGTAAATTTTGGTAGTTTGGGTCAGTAGACATAATTTTTCCAATTTACTTCTCCAAACTAAAAACATGCTGAAAAGTAAAAACCAGAAGACTCAAAACTGATTTAAAGAAGAAAAATACAAGTTCAGTGCTCAAAGTGATGGTTCTGAGAACATCATCTCAAATGTAACTTCTTCCCAAGGAACTAAGGTAACATTCAATGATAATAACACAGAATATTTTCATGAATACTCAGCTGCACACACAAAAGAGACAGCCAAGTTTGTCTTCCCTCTAATTTTGGATACCACATTAAAAGCACTTAAATATCAGAGTCCCTGTTTGTCAGAGGATTTGACTGCCTTCTCTGCTAACCTGGACATTCAAACTGAATAATAAGCAAGTGCTGACCTTTGTGAGAAATCAATTCAAATTGACTTGTCTCAGGTCAATACCCATTAGTTCATGCTATTGAGAACCTCTACATTTCTTCCTCTCTTCGCTAGCAGGTATCAAATCTATAATTAAAACCGCATTTCCCAAAGTTTTTACAATATAAATGACAACCCTTCCTATGCCTTCTTGTACTAAGAAATTCCTTTAGTTTTATCTTTCACCAGTGCATGCTGCCCTCTCCTCGTGAACTGAACCAGTCTTTCTAGTTGTTGCACTAACTTTCAGAAGAAACTCAGTGGTACACCCTATATCACTGTTTGCCCAATCATATCAGCCTGTCTAATAAAGTATATGTCATCACCTGTACGGTTTATCTTGCAATGCACTTAGATCATTTTCCCAATCTAGAAGTTGGTATTCCATTTTCATGCATTTGAAATCCTTTGAAATCATTTGAAATCTTCAAATGTTGCTAAGTCAAGACATAACTGTTTGTTAAATTTATGTGCAACTGGTTTCTTTTCCTAAGAACTTAATTTCTGGGACAAACTTAACAACAGAGAAAAAAATGGTCTTGCTCTCATGAATCCACTGAACAAGCCTTACCACACCCTGTTTAAAATGTATTTATTAAAGACCACATTGTAAGAGCAGATTCAGTGTTACATGACAGTTTTCAGGCAATTTCTTCCAATTATATCTTGTATTTTTATTATTCCCTTACGCTTGCTTTTGAAAGGAAGAAGCAAAGCAAGAAGCCTCACAAACCAGTTTAGAAGAATGCTTAAATGCAATAAGGTAGTGACTGGGAAAGGAAAAAAGTCACTTGGTGTTAGGTCAAGAAACTGGCATCAGGAGTCTGTTAAGTTATGGAAGAGTACTGAAGACTGATAGGGAAGCGACAATTTTGCAGAACCTTCAAGAATAAAAAAATTCCAATTGAAAGATCATGACAAAAGCATCTGCCGTTTTAAGAGAAGAAAAAACCTTAGAGGTTTATCTACATAAGGCATTACAAGAAGCCAAAGAAAAACAGATCCAAAAAAGAAGACTACTAGGTATGGTTTAGATTCAATAAATTCTGAAGTAAAAGGGGAAAAGTGATGCAATTGCTGTTGAGTAGATCAGACATCTGTAACTTCTGTTTTGCAGCATGGGATGTGCTTGGGCAAACATACTGTGTAGGACTGTGAAAGGCATTTGGGTCTCAGTTAAAGTACTGCAACTAGAACAAAGACCATTGGAATGATGGTCACAAGTTTTCAGTAAGACTACTTCTGGCTTTTTCTCACAAAACAGTGACATCTCTATTCATACTCAATATACTGCAGTGAGTTTGACATATAAAAGGCAGCAAAACATAAGGCAAACAGAAACACTAAAAGAATAGATGATCTGGAAGAGAAAGTGACAAGGATGGAGGTAAAGTCAATATTACTAAACAAGCATGCTGCTAGCTTATCTTAAAAAATTGCCACAACTACTGTCATTTATCAGATTTGTACTGAACACTTCAGGACAGTATTTTCAATTTTTTACCCTCTCCTAATGTATGTTCTTAACTCATCTAGAGACGTATTCTAAAAAGATGTATTGGGTCTGGCAGAGATGGAGCTCATGTTCCCAGAGCAGCCCTCCCAGGGCTCAGCTTTGCACTGGTAGCTGGAAAGGGGCTGGTAACACCCCAGTGCTGTGGCCACTGCTGAGCAGCGCTGGCCCTGCATCACTGCCCTGTCTCCAACATCTCACCCTCACCAGCAGGAGAGGGGTGGGCAAAATCCTGAGAGGGGACACAGCCAGGACAGGTGGCCCAAACTGACCAAAGGGATATTCAGTACCATATGAGGTCTGCTCAGCAATGAAAGCTAAGAGAAAGGAGCAGGAAAAATGGGCAGGAATTAGTTATTGTGATATTTGTCTTCTTGGCCAACCACTACACACACTGAAAACTGGCTTCCCAGGAAGTGTCTGGACATCCCCTGCTGATGAGAAGTACAGAATAAATCTTTTGTTTTCCCCTGTTTTCATGTGAAGCTTTTGCTTTACTGAACTGCCTTTATCTTTACATATGAGTTTTTTTCTCTTATTTTCTCCCTACTCTGGCCTGCAATGGAGGGGAGTGACAGAGCAGCCTGATGGGCATCTGGTGTCCAGCCAAGGTCAACCACCACTGAAATCAAGGAAAGTTTTCAACTAGGAAAACTGCTTTTATTTAAGGAGTCCAGAAAAAGCCTCCCAGCAGCAAAACTTTTGCTTTAAATTTTGAAACAATCTTATTTCTCTTTGTCAAAGTTCTAGTGGTAGAAATGTGCTCAGAACTACAAGAAAGTTCAACTGCATTTTAATCACAATATACAGGATGTTCCCACCCCCTTAAATTCAAGAGCATAGATTTCTTAACAAAAGCAATAATAAAGTGCTCATACATTTCTCATACACCGGCCTCATGCAACGCTGAGCACTTCAGTCTCTTTGTACACCTAGGAGAATATCAGAGCTATACTAATACTACTTGTTGACAGGACATTAAATACTACCTTGTCATTCAAATTTTACAAAGAAAACGGAGACAGCTTTATTGCCAGAAACATTGTCTGGTTTCTTGCATATTAAACTAATTTACAAAAAGTGTTCTTAATTTTCTTGTAAGACACCTTATACAAAGGTGTAAAGATGAGAACAATACTTTTAACATATTGGTAACATTTAGTTACCAATACATACCAGTATTTATCAGTATTCACTAATAAATCTTTCTGTATAGGCCTTGCAATTTTAATTTGTTGGATGAAGACAGGACATCAGGGGAATTAGGGTATAAAATTTTAAACCTTTTAGCAGCAACCTCCTGCTTTGCCAAATAGAGTTATACTGAAAGCCAAACTAATTTTCTGAACTTTCTAAAAGCAAATGCTCACTACTAGTGGATGAGAACTCATTTTTAGACATTTTCTGAAGTTAACAAAACTCTCAGCTTGGTTTCCTGCATAATGACAACAGATTATGCTGTAATGTCTTAGTTAAGTCATTGTTTATTTACTGCTGAAGTAAACTCATGATCAATTAATGCTTTTGTTCTAGGCAGGCACACTCAAGCTCATCTTCTTCAATAAGTATTTTCTTAACAACTAGCATAGATAAGTCAAATTCAAACAAGATCCCAGTTTCAAATTACAGAAACATGACATAGAATTTTCCAAGGGTTGCTAAACAATAAAATCCCCAGGTAAAATGTCAGATGTTTGTCAATGTCAGCAAAACAAATGAGGGGTAAGAATCGTGAGTTGGGAAGAATTTAAGTCTGTACTTAACTTCACACCTCCTGAGATCCCAGAATATTTAACTAGCTCCAAATGATAACATCAAGAGTGGTCCATAGTTCTGAATATTACATGAGAGCTAGATACTTAATAAAAGCAATTACTGTTCACATACTGTTCACATGAAGAGAAAAGAGTCTGGGAAAAGGCCTCATCTTAAGATATTTATCAGGATGAAAATAAAAAAGCTATAAGGAAGTGGAAGCATTTGACACTAATTTTTAATAGCAGTAAAACATTAAGGATTTCCACATGTGCAAAGACACATCTGAATGAAAAAGAAAAATATTTGGACCACAGCTAGAGTAGTTATTTCACCTCTGTAAAAAAATCCACATATCTCAAAGAAGAACTTCCAGGAACACAGGTGAAATGTGATCAATATCAAAGAATGATAAAAACAAAATCAATGTCCCAATTTTGCAATTAAGAGCATTAACTTCTAACAGCAAGATTTATTTTTCTATTCGTGTATGCATTAGAAGTATGATCACTCCTTAAAAGCAGGATGAAATAGCACTAAAAGACTCTTTTCAGCTCAGTGTTTCTGCTGGTGGCCATCAGGCCATTTAGAAACATTTGCTACTCTGTACATATAATTTTTTTCCAGATTTTCAAGATACATTTGTGGCTGGTGAGTGAAGGAGGAAAAAAGTTTAAGTATTTGATGACAAGCTTTTCTTATTGGAATTTCTTTCCTTTCAACTACAATGTCTGCGTACAAAAAATATGAAGAAACCAGATGCCAAGTGAGAAAGTAACCAGCCCCTGTGACTAAAGGAAACATTTTATCATTACTGAAACACCCAGGGACCACTAAGCAAGAGTTACGGAAAGAAAAGGAGACTAGGTTTAGGATATGAGAACTTAAAACCAGGTCTCAAACACAGAAGAAATAATATCACGTGACAAAAAAAAAAAATAGAAGCCCCTTGATTTAGCAGATCCAAATGAAAGATCATGAAGATGAGGTGAAAAGAAGAGGCTGGATGTGGAGCCTATGGCAAAAAAAAGCGCCAGTCTATGAAAGGTAAACTTCTTCTATGCTTTGAAAATGATTTGGCATATGTATGGAATCAAAAATACCTGGACAGCAAAGCATGGAATGATGTACTTTTGCTGTCTGACATGGTGGAAAGGGAAAAAATAAACCAGGAAGAAAGAAATCTTAAGAATGGTTGAGAAAAGACCCCAACAAAACATGATGCCTTGAAGACTGAAGCTACATGGCAGGAGGCCAGGGGTGTCAGAGTAAGAAAAGACTGAAGATGGACTACACTTACAACAGAATGAAGCCCAACAGATGGAAGGCGTATCAAGGGCCGCCACCGACGCAGACGGACTGACGGACTGGGAGCCTTTGCAGGACCTACATGATTACGTTTTGCCCAGGAGAGGGATGCAGAGTGACACAAAGGTGAGGCCTTCGTTCTGCTGTGGCTAACCTGAGGCTGCGATGAGCATGGTGGTGAAGACAGCGAGGACGATGACGACTACATAAACATTAAAAAAGAACATACTTAGCCCACTTAAACTTGAAAAAGCATCCCTGCAACTGCAGCAAATAGCAACTGCAGAAATGTCCACTACTGAGTATAGTGTCCTTTAACTGCTCAAATCACACAGATAATAATCAAGAATGTGTTGATTTTGAATGAGAAGATGAAAGAACATTGCAAATAAGCAAAGACATTGTTCAAATCTGAAGTTTATAGACAGATAAACTAGAGGTTATTCACACCCAGGGAACTTGACAACATGAACACAAATTAACTGACTCATTCCAGAGACAGAGTGTTGGAAAGTGAGGAGGGAGGGGATTTAAGCATCACTTAAGAGTAGAAATCATTAAGAACAGAGAAAGAATCAGTTTTGCCTACAGCTACAAAAGCTGTGAGCAATAGTTCTTTGGCAATTTGAGAAAGCTAGACTGTGCTGCTCTGGGATCTAAGATGAATCAAGTAACTATGGCAACAGAACCCAGAGTTTCTTTACTGTTCCATGTCTAACATAAAAGGAAAGCGAAGGAAAAGGGAAGCTTACCGTGGTGAGGTATGCAACTTCCTAAGTTTTTCACCTATTCTTCTAAAATAGCAGGCCAGTGGCAGTACTGCCATTAACACTCAGGATCGCTTTAGTATCCGTGGAAGCAGTGGGACTATGTTAAACCATTCAAATTGTTACTATTAGAAGAAAGACCATAGAAGTATTAAAAATGACTCTCAGCTCCAACTGACAAAGTTATAGTAAATATATTAAGACCAGAAAGGACCATTGTGATGATTTAGTTTTGATCTTCTGTCCCACACAGGCCACAGGACCAACCAAGTTCAAGTTTTGCTTGGATCAGAGAATACTCATAAAACAAAAACAAACATTCAAGCTTAACAATTTTTTAACTACTGAAAAAAAATCAGAACAAATAAAAAATTCAATCAATCCTGTCTATAGCTACATAGAGACAATAAACAGCATATTCACACAGTTTACTAAAATTCATAATGAATGAAAATGCAACCTTCTTAGTCCGGTTCAATGATGACAAAACATGAACAATAGATTACATTATTCATCTGGCCACGATGCCAAACCAGGAGCTCATCTTCAGCATTTCATCCACTATTATCTTGGAATATATAAAAATTCCCAGTGTTATCCAGAGCCTCTCAGAGAACCCCTTGCCTTCTGTCAAGAAATGAAGTTAATCTTTTGTGCTAATTACACAGCTTTTATTTGGCCTCAGAAAAACACTCCTTTATTTGAAGCTAATCTAAAGGGCGATCCAGATTGTCCTGTGTTGATGTGCTTTAATATCTGCTGATCTTTTTCCACCATCTGTAAGCTTTGAGGTTTATTTTAATATGAGAATCATGGTTTGGATCACAGAATAATGGTTTGGATTGGAAGGGCCCACCTTAAAGATCATCTGGTTACAACTCGCACATGGGCAGGGACACCTTCCATTACACCAGGTTGTTCAGAGCCCCACCCAAATCGGTCTTGGGCACTTCCCAGCATGAGTCATCCACAACTTCTCTGGGCAACCTTCTCCATTGCCTCACCACCCTCACAGAAAGGAATTTTTTCCTAATGTCTAATCTAAGCCCACTGTCTTTCAGTTTGAAGCCATTGCCCTTAGTCCTGTCATGACATGCCCTTGCATAGTCTCTCTTGAGCTCTCTTGCAGGCTCCCCTCAGGAGCTGCAATCTGGTCACCCTGCTATTGTCTTCCATGTCACTGACAGACTACTTGATAGTACAGGTCTTAGAACCAATCTCTGCAGAGAGCCACAAGCTAACACAGTAATTCATCACTGATACCCCACCTATCTGCCCTGAGACCTGCCAAGTTAGGGCAGGCAGAATACAAACTGCAGTTCCTTAAAGTATGTCCCAAATGGTGCATTCAATGGAATGACACCAGTAGGGGCTGTGAAAACCAAGCATTAGATAGCTTCTCTGTAAAAGAATTATTTTCACTCTTATTAGTCAAAATAAGACTGTAGTGCCAGTCAAAACTATTTAGTTTCTTTGCATTATTTATTATTTTTGAAGCAACTAATCTTAGTTCTCTTTTTTTTTCCCTATCAAGAGTGGGACAATGAATCGGTTCTTTCTGCTCCCATATTGCTGATCTTAAAGAAGGAAGATAGGGTTAGGGATTTTTCATGAAGAACAAGCATCAAGTACAGTAGAAATTGTAAAGCTCAAAGACATGGAACTTTACTGTCTCATACCCTGTCCAGAGGACATAGTTTTCCACAGGGTTGTCACAGTTTGGTTTTTTCCTTTAATTTCAAGCTTTCTGATTCACCTACATCTCAGTAGCTCCTAATAAAAGAGGACAAAACTAGAAAACCTCCAATCCAAAAATGGAACTACATGAACAAAAAGGAATTCAGCAATGACAATACTACTACAAGACAAAAAGTCTTACAATAGCTTAATGGCTATTACAGTTTACCCGTACTACTGACTGGCTTTTTTTCATATTCTTCACTTGAAGAACTGATCTAAAATGGGATGTTTTATGTTTAGATAACATATCCGATCTGTTAAAAACTATCTGTTCTCAGCTTGCTTAAGAAAATTTTAAAAGTTGACTGATGAAAGACTGCTTCTAGGATTCCTCATAGTCCACAGACCTTCCAGTGCAGGGAGGAACCTGTAAGATTAGAACCTGCTGTCAGGCAGAAATTTAAGAGCTTTGCTGACTAGACAGCTCATGATAAAAGGCAAGAGACACTAGTATGTTTTACAATTTTGTAAGCTGCTGCCATCATAACAGACAGGATTGATAAGTCTTCCAAGAATCTGAATTGCAGTATCTTTTTAGTGAGAAACAGTTAAAAAAAATTGACTGGAAGCTGTTAAACTGTATACTTTTGCTCTGAAAAAAATCCAATTTTTTTAGGACTCCTGTATAATTACTGTGAAACCATTTATAAGATTTTGAACAATACAAAATTTAAGAATTGTTTCACAGTACAGGGATAGCTACAATATTGAAAGATTTTCTTTAGAGAGCCCTGTTTTAATTTTGCTACCATTTTTACCACAAGTCTATACTTCTACCATTCTTCTACATTTTACTTCTTTGTTTTCTGGCCAATATTGCTAAAATAATGAGAAAATATTAAAAATACCCCTTGCCTGAATGTAATGAGACCAAGAAATACTTTAGCTTTTCAAAACTGAATTTACACCATAGAATGCCATTTAGGGCAATTAATATTTTAGTATTTCTAGTTAGTATTTGTCCTGATTTTCACTTCCATTCATTTAATCTTTTTATACTTTATTTCCTGTACGAGTGGGTCCCCTAGTGAGATCAACTAAGAGAACGAGAAACTTCCTCTCCATTGAAAATATACTTTTGCATCTGTAAGAGTAGAATGTGGTAATTCTGGAAAAGCAAACTTAATACCGGATTAACAAGCTAATTAACAAGGCTGTAATAACCAGAAAATTCTATGCATGGTTTTAATAATAAGCACAAATTAAGCTATGTGAAATGAGGTTGTTTTAAAATGAATATTAA
This sequence comes from Haemorhous mexicanus, assembly GCF_027477595.1. Lineage (NCBI taxonomy): Eukaryota > Metazoa > Chordata > Aves > Passeriformes > Fringillidae > Haemorhous > Haemorhous mexicanus. The sequence goes on along the minus strand of NC_082342.1, from coordinate 71,681,760 downwards.
AAAAATTAAATTAGAATTACATGTCAATATTACTATGAAATTAATGTTAAATATACATCTCCAAAAAAAGAATACCATTCATACATTTCACATTTAATTTAAAATATGGGGGACAAATCCTAACTTGAAACACTCTATTCAAACAAAATTTATTAACATCTAGAAAATGCAGAAAAGAGAGAATTAGTCTGACTTCACAAGAAGAGAAGATCACAGGAGCATACTCCTGTGCTGAAAATTATAATAGGTCAAATATCTGAAGTGCTAAAACAAAAGCCCTGAAGTAGAATTGAATGTTATTGTCATATAAGCCAGTAAGCACATCAAGTTTATTGTCTGAAATGCAAAAAAAAATACATTATAAAGAAGTTAAAAGCTTCATGGAGTAGGTCCAGAAAATGTTCAGGCAATTACCATCTGCCCCAATCCAAAACTCGCTCCTATATATAGCTGTTACTAAAATCTAAGATCTAAAAGGAATCATATACAAAGTTTGTCAGGCACCAGGAGCTGTGCATCTGCACATAGCCAAGAGTGCCTAAGTTTGATAGTGCTGAAGAGCTCATGGCTTGGTACACACCCAAACCGGTCAGGGATCTGTTTGCTCATCTTGTTTGTGGTACCCAATCCAGCAAATTATTTCAGTCCATGTGTAATGCACTGAAGACCTGACAGGACAAAGCAGCATCTGGTATTGCATGACCATTTCCAAACAGAAATACACATTATTGATTAACTTGCTAGTGGCTACACAAATTCATCTGTCTGGAAACTCAGGTTTAGAGCTTCCTTGCAGTGGGAAGTTCAAGCCCATGCTACCTTCCTCTTTGGAAGCTTCCCTGCCTATCAGCTCACAACCTGTGCTGGGACAGGGGCTTTTCTTCTTTCCTCCAATCTGAGGTTGTGTCACTGTGCAGAAATGCCAGCTGCGCTGGGACAGAGATAAAATGAGCTGTAACTGCATAACAACATGTCTGGCAACATGGGAAACAGAAGGAGATAGCATACTTTCAGTCCTGGTCATTGTTTCTAGGCGCAAGCCTGGGATCAGAGGCCCTGGCACATGTTCTGCATCTGCCCGGTTGCATTGTTCCATAAGGGTTCAGGGACTCCTCCCAACATGCTGTTCATTACACAGTTCCCATACAGTAATCCCTGGAGCAGAGATGGGAGAAGGTTGAAGCAACAATAAAATGTACAACTTTTCCAGCCAAGTGGGCAATATAAGGGTTATTACAGCTCTAAGATTATTCTCAGAGAGGGTGTACTTAGTATCTATCAATCACTTCTCCCCACCACCTTCTGAAGCTTTGTTTTTCTTAAATAACCGCTCATAACTGAATTAAATACAATATTTTAAAGGGTCTGTATTACAGTTAAAACTAAGTGTTCTTCTTCCTTAGTCATTACCATTACTGGGTTTTTTACATGCATATTAAATCTATGTATCCCACTGTCTGAAGAAACCCTCTTCCTCCTCTTTCCTTCACAAGGGTTTTAAATTTCTCAACAGCATTTCAAGCCGATGTTGGTGGTGGTGGTGGTGAAACCTTGAGAGACATTAAGTTCCTTCAAGTTTTTATAGAAAGACAAGCAGCCAGACAGAGGAAAGGAGTCTGACAAAGGAAGAATTCCACAGAGGCAGAAGATGCTTTATGAGCTCATCTCCAGCATTACACCACAGAATTCACATGAACTAGAGACATTGTGTGTATTTTGATTGCAAGAAAAGCTTGTTCCAAACTAGATATTCCTCACGTGCAATAAAAACCTGATCAACAAGCAAATTCTTAGGAAGTTAAGGTTCATAAACTCCAGTCCTCACAGATCTACTAATTTTGCCAACATTACAATTATCAACATCAATATTACTGAGACTGAGATTACAGACCAAACTGGGCTACATCTGCTAGCAGATCAACATCTGTGCCAGTCATTTTAGTTAGTCCTTCTGCAGCCGGTAAAAAAATATTTACAGTATTCTCCATGTAAGTTTAACCCATGATTAAGAATGGACAATATCCCAAGAGTATTATTTTGCTAGACATACGGGTAAAGACAAGAAAAATGGTGAGATTAGAGCACCCCAAAAAAAACCTTTCCAAAATTAGTGGTAATTTATCTCTCCCTGAAGACTTAAAGTTCTATGGTCTATGTTAGGCAAAAGTCAAGCTAGATTATCACAATGGTGACTTCTGTGATCAAAAAAAAGTGCAATCACAAAAAAAAAAGAAGAACATTTCAAAGGTTAGGGAGCTCTGCAAAAGCTAAATTAACTAGATTTTTTTTTCAAATAGTTTTTTCTGAAATAAACTGAACAGCATTGTTGCACACCAAATACTGTATTTTTGGAGTGCTTTCTTGAGCAAAGTCAGTTGATGCAACATCATTTCTCTGAGTGGTTTTAGCCCACTGTCTAGCTTCAGCCATATTGGTAAAATTTTGCAACTCTTAAGAATTGCAAATTCTTTTCATTTTCTCCTTCCAAATTAGTGGTTTGATAAAGGAAAAAAAAAAAAAAAAAGGGGAGAGAGCCAAATAATTTTCTCTTCTGCCTAAGAGCAAGAGGCTGACTGTGAACTCAGCCATCACCTGTCACACTTGGCTATACCCTGCTTCTTGCTCTCTCTTACAGATAGTGCAAGAACAGCACAGGAAGCATTATGGATTGGAGAGATGCAAAAAAACAAACAAAATTAAAAAAAACCCAAATAAACTTATGGCAGTTGATTTGTAGAGATGTTGGATGCAAAACTGTAGAAACATATTTTCACTTGTGTTATTTATTTCTTATAAACTTGTTATTTAAATCCATGGGTGGATTTATGGGTGCGAATATCCTCTATAGTTATGTTTCATCCTAGGAGCAGAATTCCTTCATGCAGATTTTATGGTTAAGCATTGGATCCAGAATAACAATTCTACTGCATTAATACCTTTTTTTTAGCAATTTGCTCAGTATAGAAATCAGATTAAAGCATGTCTCAAACACTAACACGTTAGATAACAGGGCAATGCAATGAGTCACAGACTAACCAAGCACAATTTCTAAAACAGTTCACATGATTCTAGTAAGCTCTTTTTTACACTTTTACTTTGTAGACTGTAAAGGAAAAAAAGCCATAGCTAAAATTTTTAGGCAACTTCACCACCTTTACAGGAGAGATTATATGCTTGCTCTCTAATGCTAGGCTAAAAATCATGTATGAAACAGTTCCATCGTTGATTTTATATTCCCTCAAGATGCAAATGTTTCTTTAGAAGACTATGGATTATTCAGAAGAAACATCAAGGAATATGGGTGATTTAAGAAAAAAATCCCACCATATGCTCTTGGCAGGAGCAAAAGGGAAGCTCTTTATGTTTCTTCTCTAACAATAAATTGTAATGCCCCAGGGAACCAGAGATCTTTGAAAGTTCAAGTTTTATAGCAGTTGGGAACAGAGTGCATTGATTCTACTTAGCTCTTGCCAATGTTAACGACTGTTACTGTGATCAAAGTCTAACTTTGTGCATTCCAAGCAAGATTATAGTTCTCCAGGCACATGAAACAAGTTTACAGACTACAGTTTGCAGTTATGTTTTGAGTTAAAGAAGAGATCAAGCTGTGGTAGTGTTTTTAGAGGCTGCCAACTTCAATCCATATTAAAAATATTCCTGATCATATTTGTGAACAAAAGAGTATCTAAATAAACACACTGATGTGTGCCAGTATTTCAGCTTTTTGTGAACATCTGAGACATGTTCTTTTTTGTGATTTTTGACTCTCTCGGTATAAACACCAGTTTTGATTTTCAAAAGCTGATTTTTTTATCAATATTTTTGATAAGGGTCTAATGAGGTGCGAGAATGTTGTTTCCATTTGAAGTAGCAGCTCAGATGCTGCACCTCAGTCCATTCAAGTCTGAGCCTCATTTCACTAGAACATACAGTTCTAGTAGCCAAAGCTGTCAGTTGGGAAATAGATGTACAAAGTGTACTAAAATAACCCAAATAGGAGGAGTTACAGAACAAAGGCAGTGTTTTCTGTGACCTCCCTTAATAGTTGATATATTTTATTCTGCAGTTCTGTTTTCTTCTATCTTCCTCTTCTTAACAACTAATCTTAAACACTGTAGGTTAAACTTTGTTTAGATGGACATTCTCATCAGCCTCAAAGGAAGAGGAAAGAAAATACCTGAATGTAAGAGCTCTTAATTTTCTCCTAAGAGTTTAGGTCATGAACAAAATCAAAAGCTCTTATTACTCTCTAGCCAATACCCAACACAGTTCTTACTACTCTCTAACCAATATCCAGCATAGGTGTTTCAAGTGGCTATATAATGTGTTTATTTGCTTGATTGAAACATCAATTTGAGCCAAGCTGTAGTAACACTTAAACAAGTAAACTTCCCAAAGACTATAGATCACATTCTGCTAAGCAGTGACAGATAAACATTGCCAAAACTCCCCTGTCCAAAAAAAATTTTACCTCCATCACAAAAATGGTACCATATGCCACAAGGACCTCACGACATAACAAGAAGTCCACTCCATCACTTGTACTTTACATCAAAAGTGATATGGAAAGCCATTGAAGGAAGTTAGTGATACCTTGATGTTACACCAACAGCCTGCCAATTACTTAACTGCACAATAATTTGAGTATTTGCTGTCCACAAGCTGATCAAAGCTGATTTAAGTCTAGTCTGTTAAACTTTTTCAGAAACTTTTTACAGACACACTCTCTTTCCAGGAGTGTGCCTGTAACCCCTCTGGGCCAGCATTAGCTCCTGCAAGGCTACAGGATCAGCTGTTTCAGGAAGCTATTTAGGAAGCCCATGAAGATACTGTAGGAAACTTGCCAATCCAGAATGATTTTTAACAGCCACAAATACACACAGCTGGATAAAACTTCAGATACTTTACCAAAATAGCACTTGAACAAGAGTTAAGCATGTCAAAGCCTTGAAAATGCAGGAATTGAATACAAATTATTCTCTGGTTCTAATTCCTTGCCTAAAAGCCCAATTAATATTTTTAAAAGATTTCGGTGGCATAGCTTGCCATTTTCCTTACTGTAGTATTGAGCTGTAATGAAGCACAGTTGCAAAAGTACTGGATACAGATGCCAGTAATATGAGAGCAGAACAAAAGTATCTTCTAATCACATTATATTCACATATTAAAAAGGTAAATTATTTCAAGAATCAGATATTATTTTATATCTGGAATAACTTCCCTGGAGCATGCAATTGTTTAATTGAGCTAAACAATTTCTACTGGCTTATTTCTATACAAAGTGTACCTTTGCATTTCCTCCTCTCCTGCTCCCAGGCAGCTATATAGTAACTTTACAGTATTAATGGAATTATTAATGGAAATGCATAGGATACAAAATAAGTTTCTTCCCCAACTCCAATTTCAAAATTTATTTACTCTGCAAAGGACTCTAGACCTGGAAGTTGCTCTCATTTAATAACACGTTTTCCTGTTTTCAAGAAAATGTTCCCTATAGGTTTTCTGCTCTGTTACTTGCAAATAGTTACTACAGTTGTTTCGAAAGTAAGGATGAACCTCATCCTGATCACTGCTATAAATTGGTACTTTTCCTCCCTCAAATATTGCTATAACTTAGTTGTAATTGATCTGCTTAGTTGTAATTGAACTGTTGATTAGACAGCTAATGCAGATCCACAAACTGTCATTTTAGTATTTTTGAAGGGTTGTGGTTTTTCAAAGGAGAGGGTGGTTTTGTTTTTTGTAAGAGGGTTTCAGAAATGTTAAGGTGTGTGGCAGTACAGGGTTTCAAAGCTTATGAACTGCTCAAGGAGGCATCAGAAGAACAACAAGGGAAAAACCCCCAAATGCAAAACAATAGGGAAAACTCAAAGATGGCTCAGCAGAAAGCAATAAAATAAGAATCAGCTTAAAAGCATGTACAGTTGTGCAAAGAAACAGGTTCTATTTTCCACATCCTAAGACACCTTCTATTGTAAATAGAAGTGTACGCTCAGCAGAAGACTCACGGAAGAATAAAGAGGATCTTGAGTATCTGGCACCTATTCTATTCTCAACAATAGCTCCAGTTCAGGAGCTGTCACACAGAAAAGAGTACTGGATCTATGAAGCTTTAAGGTAAAGACCTAGATCTCTTTTTTTTTTTTGGGAGCTTTGGATATGAAATACCTGTCATTTAAGAAGGTGTAAGCTCCATCATCAAAAACTTCAAAAGAAATACTGTTCCAGGAATCTTACATTAATTGCCCTCATGGTACTTGAACAGACAACAAGAATCAAACCACCCTTGAAGCCAACAAGACACTTCTTCTGTGGAACCATTCCCAGACCTTACTACTTGCTACCAAAATAATTTTAAACAGACCTACATTATTTACACAGAAGTATCCATAAAAAGTACCCATAAGACTGCATTAGCTATTTATTGTAGCAATAAAGTGAGACATGGAGCCACAAAACCCAGAAGTATTAACAGAACCTGGTCCAAAACCTGGCCTGAAAGATTAAGTGCAAATTTACAACTCTTTTAATTAGCACAATTGAAATGAATTATCAAAATGAAAACTGCTTAACAGTTCTTGAAAGTTTAATCTCCTTGAAGGAAAAAAATCTCTTTGATTTTTAAGAGAAGTGGTTGTTTTTTTTTTAACTAAGCAAATTAATCACAGCTATCAAACTTGGGAAGCCTGTTAAAGCACCCATCAAGGCAGAACATTCTATAGTTTTCAGCTTCAATCCACTTGCTTAGAATTCATCCTCATGTTCAGCCAAATAGATCCCACAATAATGATACATCCCACAAGCAAACTGATCACTGTAAATTCCAGCAGTCATCATCTGGAATCTAGAAGCCCATTACAAGTAATATCTTGCCAAGTGTGGGGGTATTTTCCCCCTGGGAAGAGCTCTTTAAAACATAGAAAATTTAGGAGAAAAAAAAAATCTGATTACAGATGATACTAAAACAGAAACAAATCCTAACCACCAGACAGGATGACAAAATACACAGATATTAAGAAGACAGCACTGCTTTATGCTATTACTTCTGATTTTTATTTCTAGCTAGACTTGCTTTATTTTGAGCACATTTTATGTACATGAAACAGAAAAAAGCAGAAAATGCATTAGCATACTATAAAAACTAAGTAGTCACTGAGATTATAAAAAAAGTCTGTGAAGACAGAGCAAGACTGTCAAGGGCAATCAACAAATAAAGACTTTACTCAGAAGTATTAAAGATTGAATCCACATGTGTCTGAAACATCAGAAACTAGGGAAAAAAAACCCAAACCCAACAAACAGTATTATCAGAAGAGAACCTGTCTGTACTCTGTGCTGTTTTTAACCTTCTGCAGCTCATGATTCCAGAAAATTTAACTTTATCTTGATCATATCATAGTGTGTTTTTTATGGTGGAAGGAAACATCCTTCCTTCCTAAACAAATCAGTGGAATTGACTGCTATCCATCCCACTTTTGGAAGTTACCCTGTCTAACACAGATAAGTTTTAGCAAGACTTTCTAAAAATGTGAGTGGACAATAGCATGCAATACCTAGCTAAGGGACAGAACTACTCATAGAGCAGGCTTTTCTCTTGTAGAACACAAGCCAAGTTAATCACCCTAAGAAAAAGTAGGCCTGCATGTTTTCTCAATCTTTAAACCCGTAAGAGACCTAGAAAAGATCTGTAAAGACCTAGAAAGTGCTTTTGTTCACTAACTAAGCACTAACTATTCTGCACTTACTATCATTAAGCAACTAAATAAGCCACTTTACTCAAAGAAAGATTACTATGGAACATGCCTTGACTATTTGGACAGTGGAGGCGGTGCATGGAGGTCAAAAACCTCAGCCATAGGAAGGCAGCCTTGTTCCTTTCCAGTGCTCTTAAAGGAACTTTAAATTCTCAGGAAAGTAATCCCAACAAGTAATGGATATGCAGGAGGAATAGGATTCTCTTCTTTCTTTCCCAAAAGGTGCTAGAAATCCTCAACCTACCCCACAGGACAAGTCAACAACCTCCTATGACCTCCATATGGTAACTTCAGCCCCCACAAGATAATGCTGTTTATCAGTCCCTTCAACCCCTACATGGAGAGTACATAGTGACATTTAAAATGTACCAGGGAAGGAAGAAGAGATTAACTCACTTTTTCTCTCAGTAACACTTCTCAGCATATTCATGTTTCATATTTTGTTTCACTTAAAAACAATTTTACTTTAAAGTAAAGCAAGTCCTTAGATATCAATGAACGGGGAGGCCTTGCTGCCTTGTTTAACTACCATCTGGTAGGACAGGATTTCCAGACAACTTGATGTTCCAGTAACAAAACTTGTTTGTTTTTTCCCTCCTTGGTTGATGGATGAGAACTATTCTGAAAAAATGATCCTGGAAAATGTATTCAGTCTTTGTACTATTTCAACTTTGGAAACAAAAAGACAGGAAAAAGTTATTTCACTAGTCTAAGGAATATCCATATTGAATTACTTACAGATAGTTATACAAAATGGAATAATAAATAATTGGCAAGGAAACTAGCTATTCAATAGCTGTGTTTAGGCATGGTTGCTAAGACAATCTTGTAATTTTTTATTATGAAAAGAAGTCTTCATCTTTCCATGCAATTATTAATCTTTGTATTGTGGTATCTTGATCAGGAAACAAATTAATTAGCGGAAGTTCAAGAAGTTAACTGTCCATTATTAGGAGATTCTATCGTCACTTAGGTGCTTCCTGAATTTTCATGAAGACTCTCAAAACAAGCAGCCCTTGTATTTTCTTTCTCAGTCCATAATATCTGCCAGAAGAATGCAGAGACAGATCGTTCCCTACATGAACCTTACAGTACATCAAAATAACTAAAGAAGTTTCTCTTTCACAAGGAGCTTAGGAAAAGATTCAGTCTTCAGCAACTTGTTGGGATAATCACTCTTTCTGAGCTGGCCAAGAATATCTAGAAATGAATTCATTTGAAAAAGAAAAAAAAAAAAAAAACCAGACCATATTTTTGAGTCTCTTACTTAGAAAAGGAAAAAAAACCAAATTTGTTCTGATGCTTCTTCTTGAAATATAGAACCTTGGCTAATTTAGGGAACAAGACAAGAGAGAGTGGTGTGTTTTTTTAAATAAAATACTACAAAGGAAGTTGAGTATCTGTAACAGAAATAGTTAAACCAATGCTCATCATTTCCATTTCCAGACAGGGCAAGAGGGAGCAGAAAGGATTGCTTTGCTTTCTCCTACATTGTATAGAAGACATTGCACAAAAAAATAAAAAAATTTTAAAAATTACCTACTGCACTTCAAAAAGAGAGAACAGATGAGTCATTGGAGCCACAGCCAAACACAGAAGTGTTTCTCTTTTTGTCAAACAAAGCAATGCTAGCAACAATATAATTTTTTTTTTTTTTTTTTGTCAAACAGATACTGAAACCTGAACGAGAAAGATGGAAAACTGACTTAGCATGATTGAAGCAGAAAAATGTTGAATGTTCAAGTTTATGGTTATTTCAGGGTTCTTTTGTCAGTTACTAGGTTATTTTTTCCATATCACACATAATCTGTTGGGGCATAAATGCTTATAAATGTATGTATGAATGAGAATTTATCTGAATTTGTATTGTATACAAACAGCACACACACACACCTGCAAACCAACTATTGGACTATTTCTTTTCCTGAATTATAACTTTCCGAACTCTCACCAAACGTTCTATACACTCATATGGTTACTATGAATCTTACAGTCTTACCTACAAACGTGCAACCAGAAAACCTCAAGTTTCTGTCTGTTGTACTGTGAAATGAAGCTTAGAAAGATCTTTCACATTATATAAGAGCTAAAAAACCTAATGCAAACAATCCCCACCACCAAAATCCACAAATAAACAAACAGAAAAACAAAAAGCCCCCAGGCTTCAAATTTGGTTTCCCCTGCAGCAATGACACTTAATTTTGGACTAATGACACAATTCTGAAAACCAAGCAATAATCTCAATTTCACTGTAAACCTTTAACATGTGATTGCTTTCACATCAATTATATTCAACTCAAATTAGATATAAACAAAGGCTTTTTTAAAAAATGGATACCTCAGTCTGACCTTCATGGGCACTGGATTCATGAGTGACACGAATAGCCTAAAATTAAAATATATTTAAATCAGACATTAAATGAGAGACTTTCAGTGTTGTAAGAACCATTCTTGCCTTCATTTTATCAATTACATAGAGCTAACTATTTTTGTTCAGAGTTTATAATAAATAAGAAAGTTAATAAATAAATAATCTCCACCTCCAAGGATCAGAAGACCACTCTTTCAGTTTCATAACAGTCAATTCAAGTCAAATATCTAAGAGTTTGTAATGGCACTTTTGCACACAGAAAATGCTTTTTTTAGCTATCATTTTGAGCAGAAAAATTAATTTAGATAGAAGATCCGATCAGACATTTTGTGTCCAAAATTTCCATAGAAAATGTCATAAATCTCTGCTGTTTGTTGGTACTTCCTTTAGCCACATGTTAACACTCATATTCCTGAGGGCTTCACAATATGCTCTGATTTAAAAATCATCAAGGTTTTAATTTAGAGAGAGGACCATCATTACCATCAGGAGCAACAGCACTGTTCTCCATCCACCACTGGCCAGATGTTTCTGCCACATCCTTTCAAACAGCACTAATATGTGGCTAACCACATTATCAGCTAGCTCATCTCATGGTTTAGGATGGTAGGGGAAGGAGATCATATTTCAGCCAAATCAGCTCTTTGTGTGCCTCAACTGCTAAAAGCATGGAGATATGACCAGAAGGCACAAATTAAGAGGCAGCAAAAGGACTATCCTTTCAGCAATAGCCCCAGGTCAGCTTAAATTGACCATTAAACTATATCCTGAACCCATAAAACGAAAAGATTATGCACACATTTCTCATGTATTTCAAAGTAATTTTAAACTAAGCCAGGGAATTAATATGGATGAGAACATGGACAAAATCCGTTCTGCTGACTGAGCTATGGGCAGGCAGGAATACTCTAAAATACCAATGCAGAGTTTCCTTTGTAGCAACTGTCTGATCACAAGCTCACTGTAAAATCAAATTTGTTTAGCAGCTTCACTGAGTCAATCCCCAGGGACAGTACCTGCTCATGCAAGTAATTCTTACAACATTTTAAATAAAAGTAAAAACACATGATACTAACTTCGTAAGTTTCTAGGTATTTGGCCCTCTCTTCAGGAGTCATAGATAATGAATCTTCTAGGAACTTTTTCAGTGAAGAATTAGTTTCTTAAAAAAATTTAAAAAGACATAATTAGTGTCATGTTTTAATTCCAACTTCATTCACAGCTTACAGACTGCACTTTGCAATGTTTCAAGTGCTTTAGTTCATAAATTAGTATAAAATAATAATTTTGTAATTATAGGTAAAAATGCACTCCTTCAGCCTTTATGAATGGTCATATTCAGAGAAAATAGTACAAAACATTCCCTTCCCTCCATGGCTTCCCACAGCTGAGGAAAAAAAGGGAAAAGAAAAAAAATCTTACCAAAGTTCATTTTATCTCTGTTGTTTGCAATAGCATGAATTAGCCCAATTGTCCCACAAGCATTGTTAATGGTCTGCTTCATGAAATACACTGATGATTTGACATCTTGTCCCTTAGCTTTTATCCTCTCTTCTTCTTCTGTTCTGAAGGTTTCATACTAGAAGGAAAGTTAAACACACAAATAGTTACAGTTATTCAACAAATAGTATGAATATCTACATCATTCAAGACAAAACAATTTATAAAATACAACAGCTAATTAATACTGCCATTTGAAATGTTTAACACATATGGTCCAACAAGTATATGTAAACTTACCTGAACTGCTCTATACTGTTTCTTAACCCAGTGCCTTCACACTTGAAACACTGTTTTGAATATGTCTTATCTAACACAGCTTTAAAAATTTTCAAAATATTTCCTTGATCTGAGCTCATGTCACCATCTCTCTTCAATGCAACTTTAATGGCTTTAAGGGCTTTTTAAGGACAGAAGTGTGAAAGTGCTATAAAGAAACCCATAATACTTCACGTGATTAATCATCATGAAGCATTCTTTAAATATTCCACTGTTACATTTCATTTTTCCCAGGAATTTAAGACAGGATCTATATAACACCCAAGTCATCAAAACAGGCCCTTTTGAAACAACATTCATAAAGCAAACTTTTATTTTCTGTAGCAAAAAGAGAATTTGCTTTGACTGAACAATCTGAAATACTTGTTTTATAAAGATCATATTTGACTAAAAACTGTTATACTGTGCAATAGTGTGTCAGTTTTGTGCTTTTTTTTTTTTGTCGCTGTCTGTGATTTGTTGGTTCTTTTGGGGGGAGGGTGTTGTTATGGGGTTTTTTTGACTGAATTTGTTTGAGGTTTTTGTTTATCCTTTTGTTAAATTTTAATTTCAGACAGAAAAAGAAATAAATAAATCCACAAATGTTCCAGTTAATGTTTCCTCCTTTGCCTCTTTTACTACTTTTGCAGACATAAAAAAAAAAAAAAAAGAATTCTGAAGTAGATGGGCTTTTTATACAAGTATGATGAAACTGAAGTTAGAATGCAGAATGTTACCAAGGAACTCTTCCTGCAAACTCCTGAGAAATTTCCCTTGGGCTGTCTGTACTGTCAGTGACAAGCAAAAGCAAAAAACTTCCAGCATCATATTCCACAATTTGTAGGTGCCTCCATGTTCTGAATAGGCTAACTAATCGCAAGAGCATTATAAACCATTTAAATCTGGTTTATCTACAAGCTAACAAAAAATAGCCTTGAGATAAAAATTTCATAGCGTTTAATCAGACAAAAAATTCAGACTAGAGAGGTGAACAATACAGCTGCCATTCATTCCCTCCCAACTAAAATAAAAACCACAGAAAAAATAAATATATAAGTGCTGAGAATACCAAAAATACAATTTTGAGCAAGGGATAGAACCGATCATCTCAACAGATTCTTCCTAACCTAAGTTATATCCCATAATTTAGATTCATTTGGATCTATTCATTCATTAGGCCCAAAATGCCAACACTCACAATATTTACTTTGTCTACAACATACTATGCAGACTAAGAAAGCATTGACCTTTAAAGTGTACAAAAATCCTAAAATTATCTGAATGCTAACAAAAGTAGCTTGCCCTAAAAGCAAGTTCTAGGAAACTGATATACAGGAACCACAAAACCAGTGAACTTCCAGACAGACAGACATGAACAGACAGACATGTGAGAAAAGTGTTTACAAAGGCAGCAAAACTAATAGGCACTTTCATAAATGTAGACACAGCCAAGAAACAATTAAATGATAAATTAAATAAAAGAGTAATTTTACAGGCCATTTTGAAAGGAAGACTGAGGAGGGAAAAACTACTCTAGAAATACAAAATAATGCTCAAGGGTCTTGTGGAGTTCACAGTGACCAACAAAAGCTTCAGAACATTGGGACCTCCCATGAAACATTCACTGTTCTCACAGCCAGGCTAAACAGTTGATAGAAACACTTGTGTCCCTGATGTTTCAGAAGGATTAACATGCTGAACACTTGGCTGGTGCTCAGATTTGACTGATTGATGCAACAGAGCAAATGTTGTTTCTCTGGTTTTGTTTGTCATATGTTTCTTTAGGATGAAATCAGATACACTTTCTGGAACAAGAGCAAGGCTCTTTCGTACGGGATAATGCTCCCATAGCATGATCCAAAAAAAGGTTTGCACAAGCAGGGAGTCAAAAGAAAAGTGACAGTCAGACCTGTACTTCAAACAGCCTGACAGAAATGACAGCACACAGAAAACAATGCCTCAAAGGTGACAGAAAGGACATTTCCTGAGGACAGGTGAGTTGAAAGTTTGATTAAGGTCAAAACTATCAAGGTGGCTGAAATCAACCTTGAAAAGTACTGCCTGCATAGCTGTTGTGGAGAAACTGAAAATAGAGAGGTTTACAGGATATAATGTGTAGGAAGACTGACCTGTCACTCCTGTCTATTTAAACAACTAGTGGTTTGAAGTTAAGTTTCAATAGCTAAGCGATTTGTCCTTATGAGCTACATATTCTTTTTGAGACATTAAAAGAATGGATTTTGGACAGATTCACTTCAACCTTTTCGGCTGCCCTTATCACAATCATGTAATACTGTTATAAATTGAAAGATCCATATGAATCACACTACGTAAAAGCATGTGATGATACAAAATAAGCACATTGAAGATTTAACCAAAGTCCAACAGAGTGAAAGATGGAGGGGAAATTGTCTTTTATCTTAACAGTATGTCCCATCTGTCCAAGAAGCAAAAGCCACATCAATACTGATGACCAAACTGAAAGTGGATTGAAGTCTGAAGGACTGTCAGTGCAACAGCACAAAAACTCAAAAAAGAGTTTCATACTGTCCTACACCTTATTTCTTATTTTCCTTATGCTATTGGAGCTTTCTGCTAAAATTAGCAAATTGAGCCATTTTACAGTGCTTACTATATAAATACCTTAAATTGCCTGTAACAGAAAAGTGTGAAGCATGTTTCTCTGTGCTTCTACATTAGCTTTTCCCATTCTGATTTGAAAAGAAATCAGAAATATACATGCAAGGTTATCAAAAAAAGGTTCTGAAAGAAGCATTTTTTGTGTTATTTTTAATGAAGAAGTCTCTTGAATCAAGCTTGAGTCTCATTTTGATTCTAATATGACAGTAAAGTACAAGATTCAAACTTTCATTCCCATTTCACTTATGACAAAAGCAATTAACTGATTATTAAGTAAACATTTACCTTCTCTGTTATTGGAAAGAGAAGTAGTACTGCACATACAGGTCTTGGCACCATGCTAAGCAGTTCTGGTTCCATACCATAAACATCTACAAATTGCCAGTCAGGATGTATACCCAACTGTTTCAGGAACTGGAAAAGAAAAAAAAAAAAAAGCATAATATTAAACAAGTACACTCAAACACCTATCTTTTCAGAAGCATAACAGAGTATCCACAATGTGAAATACATTAAAACAACCCACACTTTCTAAAATTTAGGAGAATAAAGGAGATAGATACAAGTTTAAATAAATAAGGCTGAATACATCACACACAAACACACACAAAACCCCCATCTTTTATGTATTTAAATAGTCTTTATGGAAGGGAAGTGGAAACACTCCCAGCACTATTTAGTGAAGCATCAAAACATTTCAACCATTTAAAAAGTGTTCTGTCACAAAACACAAGATTTTGTGAATCTATTTTTACTGAATATTCACGTTAACTAGAAATCATCAGAGCCAGTCAGAGCACATATGAACAAACTTATGGGATTATTTGACTCCATATGGTATTATCTGACTCCATGACTTCAGAATACCTGGCATCAGAGCTCATATTGGAGCTCCTACAAGTAAAAAGACGTTAGGAGCAAAACCACACAAGATACACACTTTAGTAAGTGTAGCTTTTACAAGAAAAATCCTTTTAAACTATGATGGAGTCATGTATTGATGGAGTAATATTTTGATGACTGGATCACTTTTTAAATGGATATTCTTCTACTCAAGTAAACTAGGCATCACAACAACAGTTGCAGAATCAATAACCACAGAGATGGTCAAAGACAATTTGAAATTTTTTCATTGTCAGCCTAGAAGAACCTAACTGAATTCAGGAACTGTTGTTACTATACACCTAGTGACCATTCACAACTATATAGAAAAACTAATTGTACACTGTGGCATACAAAGATCTTTCAATGAACATGAGGAAAAGGGAAAGCGTTAAGCATTTAGTAACTGATGAAACAGAAGACAGTTTACTTTGAACTCTTGTTCTAACCTTCTACATTGTGAAGATAATTACCACTTTGTGAATCTCCAAAAAAAAAATTCCAAAGAGAAGAGACTACACGTATGGGTGCATTAAAATATTAATTAATAAGTACTTTCAGTACTTCTCTTATTAAGCCACCGATTAAACTATCATTTTTATTGCAGGAAAAGTAACACAACTGAAAAAATTTGATTTTCCATTCCAATATCATTTGATATTTTGCAATATTACATGAAATAATAATGGTACAAATGCCCAAAAATAAAAAAAGACAACACTCACCTAGAAAGAGACCCCACAAACCAGAAAAGACAACAATAAAGAATCTCATTAAGTTACTGGCCAAATAAGTGGTTTAGTCTCTTGTTCTGTTCTACACCACTGGGGAAAAAAAAAATCACCAAGCAACCAAACAACCAACAAAAATAAAACCAACCCTTTTAAACCCAAAGTCAACAAAATGCTAACCAAACCCAAGAATGGTTTACTCAAATTCCTGAATTAAGAATTTAACAGAACTAAAACTCCATTGATACAGGGCACCTTTCATTATTCATGCTACCATACCACCTAGAAACTTAACAATCCGAGAAACTTTATCTTCTAGTAAACAATGATAGTGACAGTGAAAAATGATGGTCAGCACTAAAAAGAACACCAAGAGCATAGGCTTAGTATGACAAGCAGTGATCTTAACACAAAACCAGACTAACAACTCTACTGTAGAATCATAAACCAAAAACAAAATACTAAGGATAGATTCAAAATAGGCAAAGAAGGAAGGTATCTCTCAGTGCGTCAATAGGGTTTCATTCAGGCCTGGAAAAAAAGATAGAAATAGCCTTCTGAAAATTATTAAGTAGATTTTAAAAACTGTGCAGACTAAGTCCCTGTGTAAGAGAGAGTGACAGATGGGTAACAGATGAACAATAGATGGCTGGATGGGAAGACAAAGTCATTCCTGTTTTAGGACAGCAGGAAGTTCAGTACACTTTTTAGATAACGTCACTGTCTAAAAAGGTGAGAGATCTCTGCTGTTTTCCTTTCAAATTATTTAGGGATTATCCAAGCAATTTTATTCTACAAACACCTACTGTAATAAACAGTTAGGGTTCTTTGAGGGCTCACTCATTTTCAGTTGTTCACTTTCTTTTAACTTAGTGATACTATGCATGCAAGATAACGTAAAATAGCAGCTTCATATTTCTCTGGATCTGCACAAGAGAGTATCAGAATCTTTTTCTCAGACACTGCTTACCACACTGCTGACAATTCTTAATTTATAGGTCTTTGAGCTTTCACCTTGTAAATGAAAAAAAGAAAAATTCTTGGCTATATTACAGAAGTCTTAGAGGAGCTCAGGAAGAACAACAGCAGCACAAACCTCCCTCCCCCCCATCTGTATCTAGCATTCACTTTTTCACAACTTTATTTTTACAGATTGTTGTCATAGTTTTGGTTGTCTCTTTTCTTCTTGTCTTAAAAGACCTTGCTAAAAAACACTTTCTGTTTTTTCACTGGTCCAGTTAGCTAGACAAAAAGCCACTTTAGAAACTACTTTACACCCCTCACCCTTATCTGCTCTTCCTATGAATTTGTCCTTTTTGCCCCAGTATTCCAGAAGGCCCTTCTTTCTCACCTAACTACTACTGTTTATATCTAGATAAGGGGGAGCACAGAGAAGATGGAGATAGACTCATCTCAGTGGCGCACAGTAATACAGAGAAACAAGAGGCTGAAACACAGGGAAATATAACTTCATAAGGAAGGTATTAAAAATATTTTAAAAAATAACAAACACAGTAAAACACTAGCACAAACTGTCCAGGAGACTGTGGAGTTTGTGTCTTGAGAAATTCAGAACTTGACAGGTTGCTGAGCAACTTGTCTTGAACAGAGTATGGTTGGTCTGCAGAACTCAAAAGCCCCTTCCAGCCTACCTCATTCTATTCTAAATGATCACAAATTGTAAATCTGTATGTCTAAATGTTGGTTAATAGCATAAACATTACAATGGGCACTTCTAGGCACTCTACCTACGTAGCATGTGGTATAAGCTATTCTGTTTTCATTGCTGGTACCACTACTCAGCCTACTAACTGAAAAAAGCACAGAGCAGTTATCTTTAACGTGAGTTTAGAATCCTACTTCTGCCAACACAGTTACAGAGCCAGTAGGAAGATTTGATCTATCAGGTTTATGGAGATGCAGAAAGGGTAAGTGGGATAAGACAATGTAATGGTGAAATTTATAATAAAACTTATGTAGTAAATGCACAATTGAAATACTGTCTAAACAGCAATGTGCTTTTCTACTCTGTCACTTGCATGTAAAAACAAAGTGAGGATAAAAACTGAAACAAAATAGGAGCTTGACATTTAAGTGCAACTAAAGTTGGACAGCTTCTGCAAATAGTTCAGGAATATCACTTTAAATACTAAGGCATTATACTCAAGACCTCGATTTTTCCACATCTTACTGTGGTATTTTACATATAAGTTGGAACCATGAAAACAGCAGTTTTCATGGTAAAAACTGGCAAAATGCACAAACATTTTCAGACTCTCAGATGCAGAAGAGAGCTTCTGTGAGAAGAACCAACTGTTGCCACCCTCTTCTAAGCACAAATATAAACCAAACACCCACAGCATCTACATTTTGTTGTACTTCTGCTGAATGCATTAAAGCATCTCTATATCACAACAAAACCGCAGTTAAGACTTTCCTCTGCAAAAATGAAGTGTTCCTGCGGCTTTAGGAAACTGGAAGGACAACATATAAATAAACCAATTAAGACAATCAATATTTTCTAACTTTTTCATTAAAGCACAAGAATTTTTGGCACTTTAGTGAATTGAAGGTATTTTTCCCCCAAACTGTAGTAAGACATTGAGTAAAATGTAACAGATTGAATAATCATCAAGAAAGGGAAAATTATTAATTTCTTAAAGTATCCAATTCTTATTAATCTATATTAAAAATACAATTGCACAATATTTTGCTTTTAATTCTTTACACATAATTTCTAGAAGCATGTAACAAAACCAAGTCTATTTGAGAAGTGAAATTCCTTTCTGGAAATAAGGGAACCACCCAAACAATATTTTACTGTTGGAGCATTATAAGGATATATTTCTTCATTCTTTCATCATGACATTTATGAAATTAAAATGAAGGAATATTTTTTCAGTACATTTTAGAAACAGCATCATTTCAGTCATATGTAGCAGCTGTAAAAACTTTCGTTCTGTACAGCAGGTCAAAAAGCACACCAGGAGCAAAGAGATAGCTGGAACTTACTGCATTATTCTTCTTTACCAACTATTCCTCACTTAGAATGGCCACAGTATGATCTTGTTCAAACAAGACATGACCCATTATAACAGCCTTCCTTGGGAAAATCAAAGTTTATTACAAATTCTTTAATATCCTCTGGTTCTGTACTTTGGGACACCATAATAAAGAATACAGCCCATTGCAAATTTGTTTTTCAAAAATGTGAGAAAACTTACATCCACAAAATTCTTATCCTTCCAGTTGTGTTCATTACTTTATGGTGTCTAAAAGAGCAACACTGACTCACAGTTAGTGTTCCTGTTCTTCAAAATGAGAGGTATATATTTTTCACATATCCATAAAGTAGTTTTGAAACTTAACACTCAGTATGCCCAGGTACTGCTGTGCATATTCAACCAGGGCATCCCACAGGCAGCAATGCAAAAAAAGCACTAAGAAATCTGGATGAACCAGCTGACCCAGACTTCCTCCGAAACCAATGAGCAAGAGCTTTAAAATGCTTGCAGTAGAGTCCTGAGGTGTTGATACTAAGACACTGATTCAAAACAGAACACTGGGTTACTCTGTGAAAAAACACTTAACAGACCTGTTTGCATGATCTAAAAAGTTACTTGCAACAGAAATTAGCTGGATCAATCCACTGTTCTAAATACGCTGATATGCACATTTCTTCTTTTACAGTTTACTGAAACAACCATAGGATTCTACTGACTCTGCTGCTCCTTTAAGCAAGGAAAATGTCAAAGTGGGTAAAAGCATTTCAGTGCAGCAAGATAATGTATAAGGCACGAATAATTGCCACCTGTTTTCCCGTTTGTCTTCAAGACAGTAAGCATTTCCTTGTAACAAAGACTAAAAGACTGAGCAAAAAAGATCATAAGAAGGAACAGAAGAGGCAAATACAAGTAGATGAATCAAATACATAGCTTTCAATTACTGTAGCTTTCAATTACTTTCATAGTTTTCAATTATTGTAGAACATAGAAAGACTGAGCTAAGGCAATCCTTCAACTATTCATATAAATACTACTCTAAACTCCAAAACAAGTGACAATTTTCCCTGTGCAACATATTTACCTATTTAAATAGGTATATATAAATATCAGTAAGAGGGCTACATAGTTGGAGATATTTTAAACTAGAAGCCATTCACGAAGTGCTCTCACAGCGGTCACCTACAATTCCTTCATATTTATCCTTGTGCTTATTCTTTGCTATGCAGCATCACAGGCTCAACATTCCCTCCTTGAAGGCTCTGTGAAAGTCTTTCTGGGATATTGTCTTTATAGAAAGACTCAAACTGAATCCTGGTTTTCAACTTTCTGAGGCTACACGAGTAATAACAGGCTGTTTTCCAAGCATGTACACTATCTCCACTAATTACACTCAGCTTACCACAAAATGTAAAATAAAAATGAAGCCACCAGGGCTAGCTTCTTAGCCGGATAGCTGATCCCTCGTAGGGTAAGCGCCCCAGGCAAGCAGTCTCAAGGCCGGATACCTCAGCCCTCTGGAGGCTGGGGTGCCCTAGGCTGGACTGCGGCACAGCTGTGGCCCCTAGCAAGCTTAGTGATTGTCAGCTCTTAGTGAAAATCAGCTCTTTTATGATTTCAGCTCTTAGCTTGCTCGTAGGGGCTGTGGCTGGCTGTGGCTTCTGGAAGGCAGAGGAAAGAGAGAGGAGAAGGTGGCCAAGGGTTCCACGATGGTTTATTCTGAGGGTCTCGCGAAGGGTCTTGAAGCTGCTCTTCTTAAGAAATAGGCCAAGACAGCCTCTTTTATAGGGTTAGGGAGGATTGAAAACTGACCAATTGTAAGGGTTAGGGAAACTAGCCTATGGGGTCACAGAGAGATAAGCAGGCCTGGAGGACCAGAGTGAGGACTCCTGGTTCAATTCCTATGACTCAGCAAATACCTATCTCTAAACATCCCTCCACGGAGTCGTAGCCGGCCCTGTGCCTGCTACAACAAAAGAGTTAAATTCCACTCCCTCACCTGAAAAAAAAAAAAAAGTAAGCCTAGCTAGGCATTTTAGAAGGACATCTGTGCTTCTCCATAGCCATTCTTTCACACTTAGACAGTACCTCAGTACCTTATCTATGAGCGCTACCTTGCAACACACTTCAAGAATTGTGCGCACCACATTTTCCATTATTTTGATCACTATGGCTTTTCTTTGCGAAAGCTTGTGGGATAGTGTTTCAGAGTCCAGGAAATGAAAAGATCTTTTAGGAAGACCAAGTCCTGCTTCCAAGATACTTAATTCTTCTCTGTATTTGCCTGACACCCTGAAGAGAGGAGTTCCATAAATGGAAAAAGACTGGCTGTATCCAGTTTCTGCCATTTGTTCTATGCTTTGTGAGCTTTATCATCCCTGTAACTTTCAAGTCACAGCTGTCAACAGTGTTCATAAGCTAAAATAATCTTCTTTATGCAGCTGACTCTCAATACCTTAATGGCTTAAAAAACTCAAAATCCCAAATCCCCCCAAAAAGTAGGATCAAAGGCCTACAAGTAATGCTGGAAGGTAACTAAGAACCAGCAACTAAGCCCTATGGGGCAAAAGAAACTCAAGCCACAGCCAACACTCAGTAGTCGAACTCTGAAGCCAGTGCTTGAGCTTCATAATCAGATGCACTCAATTACTCTGTCCTTATCTGGATCCAATGAAGGCCTGAGTGGAAATGTTATCTTACTCAGGAAGCAGGGATCTTTCTTAGAATGCATAAGATGAAGAAAGGGAAGAGAGAATGCAAAAAGGTAGGACATCAAGAAAAATATCCACCCATACTTTTTGTTTATCTACACTTCCTAGACAATCAATTGTGGGTTGCAAGCCAGACTGAAGCAACATTATGAGGAAGAACAATCAGCTTGTGTTCTGATCTCTTCACTCAAAAAAATTTACATGCAGTCTCATTTTTGGTTTTTTTCAGAAGAAACTGGGAACAAGATAACCAATATCATATATATGGTAATTGACAAACACAATTTTCTTGCTTTCTCTCGGGAAAATCCCTTAAGATACCCAGGAAGGAGGGTAGCACTGGTCATGTCAGGCCCCCACCAAAGGAAGGTCAAAGAGAAGAAACAATTAATTCCCTGCTATCACTGTACACAAAATGGAGCTTTGAAAATGCTGAATCATCAACTCTTTCTGTATCAGAGGTAGACAACAATTCATTCTGTCAGACTGCAGAAGTGAAAGAGAAAAAGAAATACTGTGACAATAACTTAGCACTGTAGGGTACATTTAACTCTTGACTTCACTCATTACCACCAGCACTGTGCGCTGCATTGAATGACTGTCTTCTCTCTTGAAAACATCACTACAGACACGTGGCACATTTCCACTGCCACTGGAAATCTTTAAGAAAGAATACTACTGTTTACCCTCAGCAGCCAGTTTCTGAATCTTCAAATAATTTTAACACATATGTACAAAGAGAGGTTCTATACAGATTAAGGATTTACAAATTCCTGGACTTGTATTATAATAGAAACACTTTCAGATAAAGAAAAACTTCTGAGACATTTTTTGGAAAGACTTCATATACCTCTAACTGAGAAATAACCTTTTTTTCCATCATCATCTGAAT
The DNA here is from genome assembly GCF_027477595.1 of Haemorhous mexicanus. NCBI lineage: Eukaryota > Metazoa > Chordata > Aves > Passeriformes > Fringillidae > Haemorhous > Haemorhous mexicanus. Next base: position 71,659,019 of record NC_082342.1, on the reverse strand, counting down.
TTCTACCACAAAGACTGAAAGCCTCAAATTTTCAGCCTATACTTTAAAAGCAGAGAAGACACAGTATTGTCAGAACATACTAAAAGCAAATGAACCTGCATTTAGTACACTTCCTTACTAATTACTGTTAATAAGGGGAATAAAATTATTGGTAAAATAATCAAAACAGCATAAGCCCTTGATGATAGTTGTAATTACAATCTAACAATAAGAATCTATGCATCTTACAGGTCACTGGAATTTCTTTTTTTGTTTAAGACTTCACTACCATACCTAGCAATAATTTTAACACTAACAAAAGTAGTATGCATAAGAGATAGTCTAACACTCAACTAAAAAAATCAAACAACAAACACCAAACAAACAAACCCCAAGAAGAAACACTTGGCAGTTGGCTAGATGTCTGACCAAATATATGTATTAAATGACTACCAGACACGAAAATTGCAGGTTGTAGAGGCAGACCATAGGGGTTTTTAATGTTGAAGACTTCTAGAATACTTTACAGAGTACAGTACAGAGAACCAGAAGAAATGCCCATCCTTGCAATTAACTCAACAGGATTTTCCAAAAATTAGTTACCAACTTCATTAGAATTTCAAATTACTATTATTGTTGTTTTAAACACAAGCAGGATATGAATAACTTATGACTAACAGCCCTGTTGCGACACAGTTCACCACTGTACTGGGGAGATTAAAAGAACAATGATTAATAATGCAAGGTGCATTCATATTCAACACCCACATATTTATTATTTTTTAATATATATCTCTCAGTCTAGATAATAACAATCCTGCTCAGTCAAGACTAGTAGTGAAGGAGGAAGTCCAATTGGTTTCAAGTGGCCATTTCTACACAGAAACAGTAACAAGAAAATCTTGTGGAGTACAAATTCCTATTATCCATGAGCATCTACATCCATCACCGATGGGCAAAAGAGATTAATTTTAAACACACTTAAAATTGTACATTTGACATTCCTTTAGGATTTTCTCCATACAACATAAGCACATAGGGATACAAGATATTTCAGATGAAAGAATGTCACTATTTTCTCCTCCTCAATTTCTACTTTAAAGGTGGTCTTAATTTATACTATGATGAGCTCATCTCACCATCTGGAAAGTCAGAAGAAAAAGTAAGATAGTTGGAAATTCTTACTAGTTATTTATTCCCTTATTTTCTTCCAAACTGGAAACTAAGTTTCAGAATTTCAAAATTAAAAAGAAGAAACTATAGCTCGTGTTCAAGATGGGCTCCCAAGAAAGGCCATCAATTTCAACTCAGGAGACTGGGATTATAGACTTTTCAAATCGCTCTACAGCAGCAATACTGTAAGAATTTAAAATTATTTGCCCTAGGAAACTATAATGCACAAAATGACCCAGTATCAAATAACTCTTCACTCTACAGCAGAGGTACTTTGTATATTACAGCAACCACAACAACAAAAAACCCAAATAAAACATTCTTCACACAGAGAAATTCCCAGTTTCCAAAATATTTCAACAATATAGTTTTAAGAATACAATTTTGCTGCTGGAAGTTTCAGAGCCCTTTGGCTTAGACACCATCTTTAACATTATCAAGAGGCCTGCTGAAATCAACAACTGACCATTAACACTATGCTCAAAATTGTCACTGAGAACATGATGCAGGGTTAGAGTATGTGTGATTTCCTTTCAGCCAGAGCTTATTTAGTGGGGGCATTGTTTTGTGTACTAAAACAAGCTTCCTTTCTCTAGCGTGGGTTCTACCACACTAACAAAAACAGCAATAACCAATCATGCACATATTGTCATTAATAAGCGGAAAAGTGCAAATATGGTAAAATTACATCATTTTTTATGGTCAGCCAAATAAGTATGAGACTACAACACCGTGATGCAAGCAGATCCATACATGTGCCCAAAGCCATCATGTACAGGTCCACATGTTATATAGAAATTAATGTTTTAACCACTAATTAATGAATTGAAACCCACCTTGAAAAAATCAGAAATTTCATTACAGTAATAGCCAGGCCACAACTATTCTCTTTTTACTGCTCGTTTTTCGTTCATATAGTATCTTTACGGGAGAGGTTCCAGTACGGTCCGACACGAGAAGACGAGCGCAGACACGCGTAGGGAAGGAAGGGGGCACTATCCTTGGACAAGACGGAGCCTTTACTACACGAAAACGTGAGTAGAAGGGCCCAAAGCTGCACAGACTAAAGGTTACCTCAAATAAAAGCTTCTTACCTGATTCGTGACCTGAAAAGAAAGCAGAAAACAGAAGGCAGTTAAGACTCAGTCGGATCCACGGAATAAGACCTTCCTCCATCCCTACCACCACCAGCCACCCCTTAAGAGGCGATGCGGTCCGGCGAGGCCCGGAGCCCTCTGCCCTCTCCCCTCCGCCATCCTCCCGCCAACCCCACAGCAGGCAGGCTGTCGGGCGGGCAGCCCCCCGCGCACACAGCAGCGCCCCACTGCCCAGGCCAGGCACTCACGTCGGGGTTGGCCTCCAGGGGCAGCCAGCGATGGGGCTCCATGGCAGCGGCGGCGGATCCCGGTGCGGAGCTGGGCGGACCCTCTCAGCGCGGCTCTGACAGCGCCTCACGGTGCCGCCGCGCCTCAGCCCTGACCCGGGGCCGCGTCACCGCGCCGCGCCTCGCAGGGGGGGCGGGCGAAGGAGGAAACACCCGCCCGGTGCCCGCCCGCACCGCCGCGCCGCTTCGCACAGATGGCCAGGACGGCGCTCCCGGCAGTGGCCGCCGTCCCCACCCCGCCGTGCTCCGGGTGGCGAGGCCCGGGAGATTCCCCCCTCCCCGCCCTCTTGGCTCCCCCGGCAATGGACTCTCCCAGCGGGGCAACGGGTGGTTCCTCTCCCGCGCCGCCGCCGGGGCCTGCGGGGCTCGCCGCAGCCGCCGGGGGGCGCGGCCGCTCAGGGTCGGGGCACGGCAGGGGCTGGAGTTGGACGCGGCGGAGCCGCGGGAGCGCTCGCCGAGACCCCCGACAGCCCGGCCCCCTGGAGCGGCCTCCAGCAGCTAAGCTGAACCGCGGCGGGGAGGCATGGGCGGAGTTCAGCGAAATACGTTCGCGGGGGACGGGGCAGGCCACGGGGCGAGGCGGGACAAAGGGAGCCAGAGGAACTCCTGAGCAGTAGTGGCAGTAAATTACCCCCACTCCACAGAATGACGGAATACTTCAGTTGGAAGGGACCCACAGGGATCTTGGAATCCAGCTCCCGGCCCTGCACAGGACGTCCCCACGGGTCATACCGTGCGCCTGAGAGGATTGTCCAGACGATTCTTGAACTCTGCCAGGCTGGTGTTGTGACCACGTCCCTGGGGAGCCTCTTCCAGTGCCCAACCACCTCCTGGATTAAGAAACTTTTTCTGTTATCCAACCTAAACCTCCCCTGACACAACTTCAGGCCATTCCCTCAGGTCCTAGCACTGATTGCCAGAGAGAAAAGATCCATGCCTGACTCCCAGCTTCGTCTTGCCTGAGAAGACCTCAGAGTAGCAGCAAGGACTTGGGTGGTGAGGTCCCCATATGTCTTGCTGAAAATTACTGCAAGATGTGTTAAACATGATTAAAAACATTTATCTTCTATAGCTACAAATCCCATCATACTTCCCATCTCAGGACCATTAAACATGGCATTTCTTGGCCTTTTGGCTAAGATGAATCACAATCTAATACATACATAGCATATACAGTGTGATTATATTTTATATATGTACACATACCAGATTTACTGTTAGGCCTTCTTTCAAGTTATTTCAGAAAGGCTAAAAATAAAGGAACACATCATGAGTTGGTGTGGGCACACCTCCAGTACTGTGTCCATTCTGGAATCCACAGTTCAGGAGGAACATTGAGGTGCTGGAGCGAATCCAGAGAAGGGAAACAAAGCTGGTGAAGGGTCTGGAGAGCACATCCTATGAGGCACAGCTGAGGGAGCTGGGACTGCTTAACATGGAAAAAAAGGAGGCTTGGGGGGAGGACCTTATTACTCTCTACAACTATTGGGAAAGAGATTGTAGACAGGTTGGGGTCAGCCTCTTTTCCACAGATAGGCAGACAAGACAAAATCCATTCATATTTCACCAACTTCTGTTCCAAATTAAAAAATTTAATGCATATTTATTTGCCAATGAAAATAAACAAAAAATATTTAAAATTTCAGCAAATGATTTTGTAATTACCTAACAATCAAGATATTAAACTTCAGCTCCCATCTCCACATGTTGGAGATAGAAAGTAAGAAAGTACCATAATGAATATTAGTCATAGTGCTAAGGGCACTGCTGAGAGACTTAATGAAATTGTAATATAAAATAATATGTTAAGTTCTCTAGATAACAAAGTATGTATTAGAGTTTAGTAAGTTAAGAACAAAGAGATTATTAAGTCCTCAGCATCAGAGACAGATCTCAGTGATGCATACATTGCCAGTATTTTGACAACCACGAGGTCGTAAAAACAGACTACTCAAAATCATTTGCACACTTAATTAGATACTTTAGAAGGGAGAGGCCAAGATCAGACAGGTCATAAATGTATAAAGCTCATAAAAACACAGCATGTTCCATAACTATTAGTCTTTTTCTGAAATATATTACAGATTCTGATGCCTGAAAGATAGGCTGGAAATAAATCCCCACAGACTGATGTCTAATAGAGCAGGTATTTGTTTGTTGCAGCACTGGTGGTGAGGGGGATTTCTCCACCTAACTCACCCACCTTTGTCAAGTGCTGTGGTGTATTTATACAGTAAGAGTTGCTTCGTGTCACTATGTCACTACAACATCATCACATACACGCCAGAACTAATTTACATGGTATGATCTCATGGTTATTATATCGTTCTTTTGCACTATGCTTGTGTCTCCCCAATTTGGGCGTCATCAGGAGTCTTTGATGAAGGCTTCCAAGGTCTTCTTCGCATCTGAACTTTCCAGCTTTGTCTTTGGAGCATGCACAGTTATGGTATTCCTTGGTCTGTCTGGTCTGAACCTGCCTAAATTCTTTGTTTTGTGGCTAATTGGCTTTGTACTAGCCAATTTTTCATAAATGCTCTACTTATCAATCTCTAAAGCTACCCACTTGGCGAGTTTTTTCTTCTTTTTTTGCCTATTCAGCATCAAGCAACTAGTCAATCATATACTAGCATTACATTACAAAACAAAGCTATGATTGAGGTTTTATATATATATATATATATATATCTATATAAAGTCATTATTTAGGTTATATAGCTATATCAGGTCATATAGATATATTGATGTACAAAAAGTCATGATTTAGGTTATATTGATATCTCATAACAAGCTATATAAGCACCTTGTAACAGATCAGTTATATAGGCATCAATTCTTTCATTAACACTTACTGAAAATACATAGATTTAGCACTACTGTGGGATGAGTTATGTCTTACTACTGTCACAGCCTCGGAATAGATCTACTGAGATTACAACATTATTCTCTCTATATATATTAAGAAGGCTAAAAGCAAATGTAAAACTGATACTAGAGAAGTGTAAAAATATTATTTTTACAAGTGAAACTGCTGAAGGGTCAGTGTTGCTTTAGTACTCCAGCCAGAGTTCAAACTTAATTAATATTAGTATGAAATGCTTATTGAACACAGTTCTGTTTGTAGTTTTACAAAAGGTGGTTCTTTCCCCTAAAGCTGAAGTTTACCCACACAAGTCACCCCCAAACCACACAGTTTATTTGAGGGCTGATTCCAGAGTCCACCTGCACAAAGCATGGTAATTCAGTACTAAGTTACCCTGTGTGGAACACACACACAGAACAGGCATCAGCTCCCCTGCGAAGACAGGCTGAGGAAGCTGGAGCTGTTCAGCCCGGAGAGCAAAAGGTGGTGTGGAAACCTCATGGCAGCCTTCCAGTGTCTGAAGGGGACATACACGGAACCTGGAGAGGGACTCTTCGTCAGGAAATGTAGTGACAGGGTGAGGGGGAATGGGTGGGTAAACTGAAAGTGGGAAATTTAGGTTAGATATTAGGAAGAAATTCTTTACTGCTAAGGAGGTGAGGCACTGAAATGCGTTGCCCAGAGATGTTGTGGATGTCCCATCCGTGAAATGCTCGAGATCAGGTTGGATGGGACAACCTGGTCTAGTGGGAGGTGTGGGATTGGGGCTGGATGATCTCTAGGGCCGCTTCCAACCCCTTAACATTCTATGTTCTATGATTTGCGTGCCTGCGCCTTTGACAAGGAGCACGAAGAAAACCCTGTCAGCAAACCACTCTCGGCGAACAACTTGTCGCGCCAACCGACCGTGCCTCGCTCCGGGGCCGGGGCGGTTCTGCCCTTCCCCACCCTTCCGCAGCCCGCTCCGTGAGGGCGGGAGCAGCAGCAGAGCGGCGGGAGGAGCGCGTGCTCCACGCGCCGCAGCCAATCAGCGCGGCGCCGCTGCCGCTGCCTCGCTCTGGGGGCGCTGGGAGCCAATCAGCGCGGCGAGCGCTGTGTGGCGGAAGTCGGGGCTCGGCTGGCGCGCGGTGCCATGGCCGCCGGCTCCGCGGGCGCGCTCGCGAGGGGGCTGGTGGCGCTGGGTGAGGGCGGCGGGGAGCCGGGGTGAGGAGTGGGGGGCTCGGGCAGCCGGGGCTTTCATCAGGCACGTGTGGGTTAAAATTGATTGAGTTCAGTGAAGGTAAATGCATGCGTGATGGCCTAGGTGTTCTTCGGGGAAAGACTGGATTTATTACTGTAACGTTTTATTTAGGTATTTGCTTCTGATCTCTACTGTTTTTCAGATGATGGTGGTGCAGCAGATAAGATTCGTTTAATACCTCAAGACTTTTTTGCAGAGCTGGTAAGTAGGGTGATAAATGGGATGGGGAAGGGCTTCTAGCACTCCAGGAAGCCTTTTTATTTAAGCTCTTTAAGGTTTTGTGTGATGCAAAGGGAACCTTAGGTATGTGGTACCTTGATTTGACTCATCAAGCAGATCAGTCCTCATCAAGCAGATCAGAGCAATGGGTTTGATTTATGTTTTTATCACAGGAGACTTCTAAACATGCTCTATCAAGATAACTGGTCTAAAAAAACATTTGGCTTGTTTACTGTAGTGTGTGCTTGAACAGTTAATATGAAACTGGTGTGTTAATTAGTGAGGTAGAAACTGAAGTCTTGATTTGGTTCATTTTCTTTCCTTGGCTTTGATGGAATTTTAAAATCAGTAATTTCAATTACTTCAGTCTATACTCTGCACTCTTCACTCTTCTTGTCCGTTTCTGTATCAACAATGTCTTTAAACATGTTTTTTTTTCACAGTGTGAACAAATAATTCAACATCTGAACCATAAGATTCCAGGTATAAATACAGCTGAATTGTGTCAGGTAAGTTGGCACACCAGCCCTTGTGAGCAAGAATAGTAGCTGTATCTGCTGTTAAGGATAGAATTCCCAATTTGATGTGGGGCTTCTTGTGTGTGTTTCTTGTTGGTTTGTGTATACGAAGATGCTTTTACTAATGTATAATTTATTATTTGTAATTATTTTAACATTCTGTTTTTAGAGAATTCAAACATCGGGGGTTGACATTAATATTGGTGACCTGGCAAAAGTAGCTAACACTCTTTCATTTCTATTTAGGTAAGCATAAAATAATTTACTTTACACCATGTGTTTTTTCCTTCCATCACAACTTTATGGTGGTGTTGAAAAGTTATATCAAATGTCAATATAAAATGAAGAACACCTGGACTTAGCTTGTGTTATTAAAAGCGTAGTTACTTAATATGTAGTATCATTTTTTGTGATTAAAAAATAAAAAGAGGAAATGGTTCTGAGATGCTGTCTGCATGCTCTAGATATAGTGGCAAGATAGAGGAAGTTAAGATCACTTCTAAAGCTAAGTCAGCTGGGCCTTTGCCTGGAAAAAGTGTGGTTTAACAACTTCTTGTTTCTTGGAGATCAGAAATCAGCATTGGTGCCTTTTTGAAGGATACAGAGCTTATAATATTACATTCTGCCATGAGTTGAGTTTTTAGGTAGTATTTTTAGTTGATACATTTTTCTATTTTTAGAAAGATAAAATTTTCAAGATCTTGCTTGTTCTTTTAGTATCTATTAGCTAAACATATTATGCAACGTTAATACAATTCAGGAAAATATACCAGTAGAAATTTAAAATACTACTTTTCCATCTATAAAATAGAACATCTGAAGTTATATTCAACCGTGCTACTTGGAGGACCAGCTCACTTTCTCTTGTATTAAGGCCTCTTTAAGAGGAGTGAAGCTGCATGAGTAAACACAGAGTAGGTGTTTCCGTAGAGGAAATCAAGATGCAATTTTCCTTTAGACTTGTTACCTTTTCAGTTGAAGGGTTCATGGCATCATTTGACTCCTGTTAGTACCCATAATACCGTGACCTAGAAGGTACTTTTGGTGGCACTTCAATTCCACCTGCTGAGTGTTTAATTAAATTGAGTTCTTTCTAAAATAATGATACTGTTTAACTGCTTTACACACACACCTCACTGACTTCAGCCTTCTTGAGGCTGTGAGGCACTTGAGGCTGTGATTGTTTTTGGCTTGATATTGGATGTTTAGCAAGGCTAGCAAAGCTAGGCCTCTGCATATTAAGCATATTAAGGTCATGTTGTTTTTTGCACATGGATACAGATTATCAGTGACGTTCTGGGGAAAAAAAGTAATCATGGGCTGCTGAATTGTTTTAAAGTGCATGTAAAGTAGAAATAAAAGCTGTCTATTTGGGGTGAAATGAGGAATTGTATTAAATTGGTGGAGAATGAAATTGATGCAGTGGTCTCTGGATGTATCTGTTATAGCACAGCAGCCAGAAACAACCTCTCTACAGAAGAACTCGTCACCTCCTTGGGCAGCGGCGTCAGCACTCTGCCAAAACACGCAGTTCAGGTCATTCGGCACGTGTGGAATGAGCAGGGCAAAGCCATTGCTGTGTCAGAAGATGCAAGAACTACAGCCACAGTGGGGCAGGTAACTAACAGACAAAGTGCAGCTGAGCTAATGATGAACGTTTTGGAAATGTCAGTGTCTCACTGTGTGTGTTGTATTGTGTTGTCAGGCAGGCAGAGGTAGATAGGCTGCTGAAAGCTTCTGTACTACCTTTGTGCACATTTACGTGTTGTCAAATACCTACTCAGATAAAGCAGCATATACAATAAAGGTTGTCTGCATGCTGAACAGTTTTATAATATTATTGTTTGGATGATAAAGTCACATTTTCTACCTTTTTAAGAATTCATGTTTTGTAGTACTCTTAGGGAAGATGAATGGCAGTCACTCTGCCAGACTATTGTATTAGCTCATTATGTAAATCTGTTTTAAGTGTAAATTGTTCTTTAAAGTTGTTAACACTAGCACTAAACTGCTTATTCTTTGTCCCCCTTAAATTCAAATATTATTTTTAAAGGTATTTTCTTTCAGTTTCCAGCATTCCCTTTTTGCTTGAAAAAGTAGCAATTTGTTTACATTTTAAGATTTTTTTTTTCCTGACAGCAGTTTAAAAGAGTGTAGAATTAGGAAAGGAGAATCTTTTTGAGGCTTGATATAAACTTCTAAAGGCTCTTCTTCACAAAAGGCTAAAAATTATAGCTTACTTGTCTGAAATGTACTTTGATTTATCTAAACTGTAGTTATGAAATGCCATAATTTTTCTCTCTTATTGCTATTCTGAATTATTTGGTTTAGACTTAAAGACTTCTGATTTAGAAACTTCTAAAAAGAAGAAAACATGACAAAAACCTGCTTTCCTTATATACAGGCTGGGTGAACTCTGTGGCTTAAGCTCCTCTTACTAGAATTTTAAGAGTGTACATGCCTGTTGATTGTACTTGGATAAGGTAAACAGATAAAGTGAATTAACTTATTAAATTACTTACTTATTCACCATTAAAGGGAAGGGCAGATGATTTGTAGTCACAATACCACCTGAATGTTTATGTTTGTTTTCCATTTGGATAAGATCTCTAGATGTCCGGTGTTGTCTGTGAACTATCCCTCCAAGTGAATAGCAATAGGAGGGTAGATCTCTGTCTGTGACACTTTTTCCAATGATTTTCATCTTTTTAGTTTGTAGATATGAAATGGAAGCTGGGAGTTGCGATGAGCTCTGACACCTGCAGGTCTCTGAAGTACCCCTATGTCACAGTGACACTAACAGTGGCAGACCCTTCAGGACAAATAACAGACAAATCTTTTGAAATGACGATCCCGCAGTTCAAGGTCTGTCCTGAGTGCTATTTCAATGTTCAGTCTCCTAGAAACAACAGTGCCATTGTTGGGAGGGTCAGCTGTATACCCTGGTGCATATGTTTGTGCTGCTTGTTCCCTCGTACAGTCATGCAAACAGGAAGCATTGAATAACTATTTAAAACACAAAATACTTACTTCATAGTATTTAGTTCTACCTCACTTTGCTGAAAATGTTAATTTAACAGTAATTGATCATTTCTCTTACAAATAAACTAACAACCAAAGACATAAAATCTTTCAGAGCTTGCCAACTGTCATTCTGCCATATTTAAAGTTCATAGAGTGTTTTTGATCTATGGAACTGTCCCCCAGCCTCAAAATCTAGAACTTGGCTTAAGCCTAACAGTTGCTAATGATTGGGAATGGAGATTAGTCTGCTTTATCACCACTGACTCTTAATTACTGTGTCTCCATCTATGAATTTATGTAACTTTTAGCTTTGCATAAACATGGCCCTTGTATTTCTGTTTAAAGGGTCAATACATCACCTAGAATATCATACAAACGTAAATAGATCCTTGGAATTTGATTGGCAGAAATTTGAGAAGAATATTCTTAATCTTTGGGTGTTGTGAAACGCATTTATTCTAGTTGAAGCCTATTTAATATTTTGTTGTTCAGCTACTTCAGGAAATGAATGCTACATTTGAGAAATCTGGATTATTTCAGCTGGGAGTAGAAACATTTGTGTGAGAGGTTTTTTATTTTATTTTATTTTTTATGGCACAGGAGCTACTTTTTATTTTTTCTTTTGTAGCATCTTTTCCTATTAATAGGCAAGCCCATGCTAATAAGGCATCGCCTTTGTAGGTTTCATAGTTAATGTGTTCAAATGCCAACCAGTCCACAGAAAGCAAAGCAGATATTTTCAGTTCAAGCTGTACATTGAAGGTGAGAAATATGGGCAGTATTTTTTGTCTAACACACTAGTTTGAACTGCAGTTTGAGCTTTTCTTCAAGCAACTGAAATTTGTCCCAATTCTTGCTTTTTAGAACTTCTTCCGACAGTTCAAGGAAATGGCATCTGTTCTTGAAACAGTTTGAAGGGAACTTTTATTTCCAGTGACATGTTGGAGGAAGATCAAGTAAACTTTCCATTCTGCATAGGGAATAAAGTGCCATTGTTCAGCAAGGTATGTATCCTTGTCTTCTTGACAGGATTTGGTCAGCATCACCCTTGCATTGCTGTGAAGATTTCTTCACTTTTGATTACTTGAAGTCAACTCTGCAGTGTTTGTGGAAACGTGTCCAGCTTTGCTCATCCTGGTAGACAAAAGATCAGGATGTGTATGGAGAAGCATCTCTATAGACTTCCTAATACCCTTGTAAAAAACTACACTCTAAATTCTGTAGTGCATAAAGACACCTGAAAATGTTGACTGGGAAGATACTGAGAGAAGTGTATCCCATGTTAATATTTTTATCTGTAAAATTAGGATGGGCTTGGACTCAACACAGTAGCATTACATATAAGGAGAATAAGAAGTTACAAGCATACAGCTACTCTTCAAGAATAGCATTGTTGGGTAGTTGATTGCAGCTATTTGCAGATCTGGCTTCCAGTCTTTTAATAACTGGAGACTGTACTTGTCCTAACAGCTTGTTGATTTCAAATATTTATTTCCCACCACCTAGGCTTATAAAGACTGAATTAAGTTTTTTCAGAAACCCAAAATTCTCTGAAATGAAGCCCAGAGGCTAATTTTACATAAAGGTAGAAAGGAAAATTAACTCAAAAGTGTTTTAATGGGTTTTTGTTTTTTCATTTCATCCATTGTTAATCTGTGGCATTCTGCTTGATGTTTTGGTCTGCAGTCTTCTTTCTAATTAAATTAAAATATTGATTTAGTTACCTCACTTCAACCTCTGCAATAGAAAAGTCAAGAGAAAACTTGAAAATTCAGTCTGGAGAGGTAGCCAAGCACATCAGAGAAAGGACCACACTAAAAGATTTCTTTACATGTTGCATTGTAACAGGCAGCCACTGGACTGTGTTCTTCATGTTGCCCTAAGAAGGTGTCCTAACCAACAAAACTTTGACTTTGATGTTGAAGAATGGGGGCATTTCTAAAGGGGAGTGATCAATCCAATGCGCTTGCATGCTCGCCTCTTAATTTTTTTTCCTTGAATATTCCATAAAACAAAACACACTGCAAATATTGTGGGATGTAATGAAAGCAATACTGTTGCATCTCCAGATGTGCTGGTGGTGTAGCAGAATAAGTAAATCTGAAGAGAGATAATTCACACTAATAAGCAGATTGAAGTTTCTGCTTCAACTTCAGGCTGGCAGGGACTGAGTACCAGCTTTGCTGGGACAGATCCTCAAATGATTTCAGGCGCACTTAAAATGTGAACTCGACTCTACCTTTCTAAGTCAAATCTGTTTATTAAATTAACATTTTTTAAGAGCTGGATGAAAGTTGTTGATACAGGTTATGCCTGCCTTTTTGTGCTATGAAAATAAACTGCAGCACATCGTGCATGCTGCATATGCTACAATCCTTTCAGGAATGCCCCTATTTTAGGCATTATGCATGATGCGTAAAAACAGTACTTGGAATTGATTAGAAGCCCAAATAAATGAAACAGTATTGCCTTTGACAAGAGTTTTTGGCCATGACCATGGATCTGGATAATACTTTGTTTATGCTGGTTGAAGTCTGAGGTGTTTGCCTTGTGGCTAGGTAGAGCAGATTGGTATTTTCTGGGACCCTCCTGGTGTAGTGTCACAAAATGCTCTTGGGAGCACACTTCCTGTTTGCCCCTTCCTTTGTCTCTCTGCAAGGGCTCAGGGCTGAAGGATAGAGCAAACAAATGTGTATGGAAAAGTGATGTGAGCAGCTGATTTCTTCTGTTGTTTTTTACTTTGCAGAAGTTGGAGTGTAAGGCTGCTATATAATGGAAAACATTGTCATGCTTTGACCTAGTGAATTAATTGTTTTACATCAATGCAAGAGTTCCAGAAAAAAATAAGGTTTTCTTTTTTTTAGTAAAGCTGGAGCCTTACAAATAACTTCCTCTGTGTTCTAATGCACATAAATTCTTCGTATAGCTGGAAATACTTGTGCCTTCATTGGAACTGCATGGAGAAGAAGATTTAATTAATCATGTCTTAACAGTTCAGTAGATGTTGGAAGGTAGTGAGGAAACACCCAGTTAGCATTTTTGCTTGCTCCATCAGCAAGAGGAGAAAGTTGTCAGCCTTTGTAATAACTTTTATTTTGTCAAGTCAGATATTCGAGAAGTATTGATGAATATTTTTTTAAATGTCCCTGAATTTGAGCATGTTGTAATTCTGGCTGGAAGATGCTTGGACATGTATACTATACTAATTTACTGTCTTGATAATTTTCAGAGAAGTTACTATTTAAATTTGGCTGTGTACTCAGACTTTTGATATGTGTCCTGATCACTATTGAGTAATGGAAGAATTAAGTATTTTATTCAAAGGAAACCAAACAAAAAACTTAAGGGTTAAGGGTAGCGATACTAATATGTCCAAACAAGCTACTCATTTGTTTGTCTATATGTGCAGAAACCAGATCTTTTCAAAGAAAATCAGGAGTCCTTATGTATTCCTAATTCTAATTGTTGATTAATAGAAATTGTATAACTTGAATATTTTTGTAAGTCCACAGACAGTGATTAAACATGTAGGTAATAAAGACAGAGCTGGTCTGTGTTTTGTTTTAAGCCTACTGCAAGGAAGTCTGTCTTGTAAATACTGCAATGAGTAAAGTTCAGGACTAGACAATGACTAAACTTCTTTCCTTATTGAATTAGGGTGGAGATCAGACATATGCAGTCTTTCTCTGTGATGGGGTACCAAGGAGTTAATGGGTAACTGCAGGCTGCAAGGACTCTTTGTATCAATTACTGAAAGCTAGACAAAATGTATTGAACCAGGAAAAGACAGAGAACATGTGAGATAAATGAAATTTTGCAGGAAATTACGTTCAAGTGATTTTCTTTCCTTAACTGTATTTAGGAGACAAGTAAACATTTTATTTTTTTTCAACGTTTGCCTAGAACAGAGCAGGAGGAAGGAAGGGGGGGGTGGGGTCTTGCACAGTCAACAAATTCAGGGGAGGGAATACTGAAGGAATGTCCTAGCCATGACTGTTGTCTTCGTTACATGACTTTTTTTTCCCCATACAGTTCAAAGGCACCAGCACACTTGCAGGAAGGTATTTTGTAGAAAGCTCTACAGAAGAAGGGCACAAATGGCTAGACTATCTCTGTGCATTAGTGTTTTATATATTTAGCTTCTGCACACTTAGGCCAAGTAAAAGCATGTCTCTGCTTCTGCTTCCATAAAATTGTACTGCCTTTTTTTAACCACATTTTGAAGGTATGTGACCTTCCTGTTCATTGTGAGCCCACCCCCTTTATTTTTTACCTTCCCCTTTTAAGCCTTTGCACTCTATTTGAACACTTTAAGACACGTTGCCTTGCATGAATTAAAAACAAAGGGAGAGAGACGATAAATTGGGGGAAGAATGTTTCTTTTTCCTGTTTGCCCTGTTTGAATGTTTTATGACCCTCTTGGCTGTAGGTGTAATGAGAGGGTAATTTCCACTCCTTTGCAGAGGCATGCAGGGTGGTTCTGTTAAGACCTTGTGGGTACTAGAATAACACAAAAACCTGTCTTGAGTCATTTGATCTACCTGCAGAGAAAAAAAATGCCGTATCTCTGAAGAATCTCTACTAATGGCTGGGGACTGTGGGGGGGAAATACTTAAAACTGAGCAGTCTCTGTCCTCTCCAAGATTCTGTGGTTGATCATGGTAGAGCTCCTTTCCCAGATGGATTTTTAGTACAGTTACATATCTGTTGGTTGGGCTGATAACTTGCTGAGCATTCACTTCATTTGGAAGCTGGATTGGTGCAGGTCAGTACCTGACCTGAGTGCCTTGACCTCAGCTTGCCTGGTATGCTGTGCAGTACTTCCTTCCTGAGGCTCAGCTAGCTCATTACTGGATTTGCTTGTCACTGTAAAATTTTGGCCAAATACTTCCTTTACTTTTGCTTTTATTGCACAGTGTCCATACTCACTCATACAGATCTGCTCTTGGCCCTTTAGTGTCTGAGGTGCTGTGGTTTTATCCCATCTGGCAGCCAAGCACCCCACAGCTGCTGGCTCAGTCCCCCTGCTGGGGGATGATGGGGGAATCAGAAGGGTAAAAGTGGGAAAACTCATGGGTTGAGATAAAGACAGGTCAATAGGTAAAGGAGAAGCTGCACAGGCAAGCAAAGCAAACCAAGGAATTCCATAATTGCCAAGGACAGGTAGGTGTTCAGCCATCCCCAGGGATGCAGGGTCTCATCCTGTGTAGTGGTTACTTGGGAGGACAAACACCACCACTCCAACTGTTATCCCCTTTTTCCCCCCGCTTTATAGACTGAGCATGATATCATATGGTAGTGGATGTCCCTTGGGTCAGTTGGGATCAGCTGTCCCGACTGTCCCCTCCTAACTGCTCATGCACCCCCAGCCCCCTCACTGGTGGGGTGGTGTGAGAAGCAGAAAAGGTCTTGGCTCTGTGTAAGTGCTGCTCAGCAACAAAAAAACATCTCTACTATTATTAACAATGTTTCCGGCACAAATCCAAACCAAGCCCCTACTAGCACCTGTGGAAAAAAGGAATTATTCCCTAGCCAATACCAGCACATGAGTCAGAAGGATGAATCTCAGCATTCCTCATACCCAGTCCTGGGTGCTTGGAAAGACTTCCTGATTCTTGTTTCCAAGGCTTTTCTGAGAGAAGGTGGAGAAATGACCTGGCATTTAGTTGAGTTACT
This sequence comes from Haemorhous mexicanus, assembly GCF_027477595.1. Classification (NCBI taxonomy): domain Eukaryota; kingdom Metazoa; phylum Chordata; class Aves; order Passeriformes; family Fringillidae; genus Haemorhous; species Haemorhous mexicanus. The sequence goes on along the minus strand of NC_082342.1, from coordinate 71,642,943 downwards.
GGGATATGTCTCTTAATTATGTATGACTTTGTGTCACTGAGAAAATAAGGAAGCTGAGATGGCAGTCTTTCCATGAAGGAAGGGTTATTTTAGTATTTCTGGGTTTTCTCTTCCCTAAACTGCATTTACCTACTATGGCTAATTACAAAGCTGCCCTACTTCAAGAACCCTTTGTGTAAGTACTATAGTTTCCAAATACTCTGTCAGTGTTTATATTACAAATATTTTTACATTTATATAAATTGGAAATTTCAGTGTTAATTTTGCACTTCACATAATGAGCTTTGGAAAAGTGAGGGAATACAATGAGACTGTGCTAGATAATAATTCCAGAGGACTTTGTCCCAGCATCAGTCACCAGGTGGCAGTGCTACATACAGTCTTGCCTCACAGCAATTCTTTGATAGCATGTCTGGCTTAAGGGTGCTTTGATAAGCATCCTTATCCTTATGGGATAAGGACCTCTGGCTTCTTCCCCTCTGTAGGTTGATCTGGAACTATAGATTCATGTCACCATAACTTCCATCCCACTTCTTACATTGTAGGGAAACAAACTAATTTATTTTTTAATTATTATCAAGATGAGCACAAAGATTTCCAGTTACATAAACAACATTTAGCATTTTAATGATGACAGAATGCATACCATACACTGTATATTTGCAGAAGTTTAAATCTGTAACCTAATTATACTAACATTTCTGCATTATCACTTGGTCTTCAAATAGTATCATATTGCATTTGGGGCCTGTTCTCATTTTACTCTTCTCCCTGTTTATACATCTCTCAAGGAGATTTTTCTAGATCTGTATCTTGATAATAGAAAAAGCATTTGCATTTTTCTGTCCAAGGTTTTCATGCTGTTTGACCACTCTAAAATTCTTCTTCCATATTCTGTTATGCAGTCTAGTTATTAGTGTATTTGTGCCACATTTAGGAATACCACTGAAAGTGGCCTGGGTGCTGAATTCCCCTGTGAATTACCTCTGAATCTGAAGAGTCATTTTCAGATGTTCTTAGTATTATTGAAGCTGAAAAGAATTTTTCTGTTCCCCATGAATGTCATCGCTGCTGAGTCTGTCAGTTTACAGGTGTTTGTAAAAAAATACTCAGCTGAGAGCTTGCCCAAATTAAATCAAGACAGGCTTCCTTCCCAGTGATGCTTCTGAGCAGGGAAGTCCTGGATGCTGCAACCAGACATGAAGCTTGAGAATGGTACTGAAGTTTACATTTAAAATGAGGAATGTAAGTGCATGTCTGGCATGAATCACTGGTGTGCTGTGCCACGCTGCTTCTCACAGTTGGGAATGTGGGGAGATGAGAGATACTCAGCAGCCAAGAGAGTCAAGACAACAGATGTCGATTTACCTAGGAGAGAGTCAAGGACGATGAGAAAGAGGATTAAGGAGTTCCCATCTGTTATTTTTTTGAATGTTAGCAGCTACACTGGCACCATTCTTGGTATTGTGTTGGGCCTACTAGTGCCCTGCTGTTCATGCTAAGTTGTACCTTCTTTTATCACACATATAGTACGAAGTGGAGAAGCTGCAATAACACTTCAGTAGTGGTACACTTGAAGTCATAGTGGTATTTGCATTTTCCTTTTGAAGAGACATAATTTGTGCTCTTTGGAGTACTCTTGCCTTCCAAAGCATCTTCTTCTCATGTTATTTCTGCACTCTACTCCAGATTTGCTAACCTTTCTTGTGGTTCATCCTTTGTAATAATATATTTGTGACATAATATCAATTTGTTCTTTTTAGCTTTGGCAATGACAAGAAATTCTGTTTTAGTTTCCATTGCTAGAGGACTGGAGCAGACCAGGATCCCCTCCAAATCACAAATGAGGTAGATGTAGCAGGCACTGTTAGGGAGAGAAGCAGACTCCAGTGGTCACAGTACTTCATCTCTTCTTCCTCCTTTTTTGTATGTTACTGTTACTGCAGTTGCTGGGGAATAGTAGTAAAGTAAATGGCTCCTTTTTTACAAATGAAATAATAGGGAATATGGAAGTTCTTGTTGCGGAAGTTGCTCTTTCTCCTGCAGTAACTAGTAACTATCTCTTTGCAGCTGATCTGAGCTGCTGACAGCTACCAAATTCAGCATTACCTCAGCAACAGGGATTCTTGTAAGCTGATGTGATGCGGTTTAGGGGGGGGCAGGGGCCCTATTGAAAAAAACCAAACCAAAAACCCCAACAAATTTCAAATACTTCTGCATGGAAAGATGCTGTGATCACACAGGACTCCAAATTAAAACTTAGTTTTAAATAAAATGTGTTGTGGTTCTTCACTGGATTCGAAGTCTGCTGTGCTAGAAAGTTTCATGGGATGATTGTGATATGAAAAAATTACTTAAGTAAAAATCTTTCCCCAGTCAAATTTCTCTTTGAAGAGAAGTATAATAATTTAATGATTTTTTTTTCTCTTAATCAGTTCTACATTAAATTGAATAACAATACACTGAACACAGACATAAAATGTACTGGGCTGCTTTAAGTTCTAGAGATGTTTATAAAATTTCTAGCTAGGGATTATTCTCTTATGAACTTTGCTCATTCCAGTTCCCCTAAATCTGTTTTGGAGTGGGTCTTGTTGGCAGAACAAATTCAGTCTGTCATTTTGATCAAAGAAGATTAGTGCCATTTAAGAAGAAAACACTAAAACCAACCAACCGCTTATCAGGTTAATTTTTCATCATTTTTATTGTTTACAAATTGCAGCAATTGTCCTCTGCTATTGACATATCTCTGCAAGACCAATATGTCATATTCAAAACTTTGGCATTGCATTTTAAACTATTGTAATCTTTATACATCCTGCAAAATATACAATTTTCATTATTTCTTGTGAGGTTTTTTTATGTGCTTTAAAAAAAGAGGCACCAGAGCTTCTCTAGCAGCTAAAGCTTAAAGCCCTGGTAATATGTCCAGACTACTGAACTTTCTAGTACTTCAATTGTATTTCATTACAGTCTTCAAATAAGACCAGGTGGTTTAAATTAATTAAATGGTTTTTAAAATAAAAATACCTATATCTTAGATCTGAAAAAAAGGTGATTTGAAAGTAAAATAAAATATGACTAGTTTAAAATAAAACAATAAAGTAAATATGGAAATTGACCTTGAATTCCCAGACAGTTAAGTGACGTCATTCTTAGTAGAAGCAATTGAATCAGAAGCAATTCTAGCTTCAGGGCATATTATTGAAATAATGGTCCAAGGTGACTGAAGTTATGCATAAATTATGGGATTGTAAAGTCAAGCCTACAGCTCCTCTAAAAGCTTAATATTTTTTCTGCAATTAAAATTGTGGCTAGAAAGCTTAAGGGGATGGATAATTACTAGCAATTAACAGTTTGATCATGTGAGATGCTGAGGTCTCTTTGCTACTTAAGAAGTTACTGAGAGCTGTGGTTGCTCACCATTTTGCAGGTCTAAATCCTTTAACACTGAGTATGAACTGAAGACCCAGATATGATACATGAAATGGCTGCTGCGGTGCCATGTGCAGAAAAAGCATATATTAGCAAGGTATGGTCTTAGAGAACTAAACATACTTCCTCTAATAAACAGTAAGAAAATACATTCTCTGTTCTATTTGGAAAAATAACCTTTACATGTAGTACTCCATTGACAAACACATCAAATCAAAATGTTCAGAGGCACTTACATTTAGTTACCTTTATCTGGTTTTGGCCACTTCAATAATATCCCTTACTTTAAGAGGTTTTGCATCTTATGTCTATGTTTGGAGCAAAAAACAATGGCAAGTTATCAACAATTCAAAAAAGTCTGATTGGGTCTGTGGTTGGTTTCACTTGCAGCACATGCTATGGCAATTATTGCCCATAGGTACTTTATGTACTTCAGATCTTCCAATAGTGCTCCCATTGGATTTTACAATTTGTTTCAAGAATCTTGGCCAAGGCTAATGATAATAATAAAAAAGGAATTGTTAAAAAAACTATGTCTCCTCACCAGTGACTTTGTCTGTCATGTCTTTGGCATGGGTGCTGCATTTACGCTTCTCTTTGAGATGATCTGGGGTGAAACTGTTCTTTCATCAAGAACAGACATGTATTTTCAAAGCTCTGTGGATAGGGACTATGGAAAGTTGCTTTCTTCTCTGTCCCAAAGTTTTTGATTCCCATTAACTGTGCTATATTTTATGCTAATTCCTAACTACATTGTGCAAATAATTAGAGAAAGATACTTTTGTTACCATTATAGTTTGAACACTAGAAATTACATGAGAGGCATGTCTGATGTCATGGACTAAGGAGCACTGTTCTCAATATGAGAGAAATTGGAATTTTTAACTTAAAGGTATATGAAATCTTAGAATTTAAAAGAAATGAGAAAAGGGGACCAACTTTAAGAAGAAAAGTTACATAACAAAAGAAATTACTTCCTACTGAAACACTTTTAATGAGGTGAGGGGATAAAAAGTGTTAGGCAGATTAAAGGATAAGAAATGATGAAGTAAATGGATAAAAGTAATGGACAGATAAAAGGGATTACTACGAAGAATCGATTCATAGAGATATAAAAAGCTGAAGCAAAAAGAAAGAATGAAAACTTTGGATGAACATCTGAGAATTTGATTTTGAAGGTACTTAAAATATTAGCGGTAGCATTTATATAAATTAATTTCATCTTCTAAGGGATTTGTGTAAAGAATTCAGCAATAAAAATAAATTAAGTCAAAATAACCAGATATCATACCATATTATGCAAATCACCCAACAGAAGGAAAAACCAAATAGCTTTACAAAACAGGCACAATGGTGACAACTGAATAATTTCACATTCATTTTTTACATTTTAGAATTTCATTTCTACCTGATGATTTGCAGTAATTTAACTGCATCCTTATCAGCTGAAAACACATCTCTGTAACATCTTCAAGTGAAGATTTCTTGTTCCATTTGTATGATGCAAGAACATCAAGGCATCTGTAATAGCCTAATTTTTTTTTTTTTTTTTGCTATTTTAAAGTGTTTGCATTATTGTATTCAAGTTTCCTGATTATTATTAAATATTTGTATTGCCATAGCTCCAAAAAGCCTAGGTGGCTGTCCACAAACTGGTTCTGGTAGTTCATGTACAAACATAAACCAACCAGAAGGGATCTAGCAGGACCCAGAGATGGTGTTGGTAAGCAGCTGCCGCTATTCAGTATGTTGCAGCCTGCCCCTTAGGCTGCTTCATTGGAGTCATTTATTGATTATCCCATCTGAAACAATTGCAGAAGAATGTATGAGGGGTTTTTGCCACTGTTCTAGGGCAAGCCCAGTGCTTAGTTCACTTCCCAGGTAGGTTAAATCGGTCTTTGCGCTCAAGTGACTGAACTGCAGCTTCACGCTCTAGATGAATGCTCTAACCAAGCGTAGCCAAAAGGGGCGAGTAGCCTTGCTGCTCCCTTCACCCCCGAGCCATCATTCCCGCTCCCTTTGTGCCAACTGCGCTCGCTCTATAAGCGCTGTCACTTAAATTATAGGCGGCTCACAGAACTGAACTGGCAGATAAGGAGCAGCTCACTGCAGCATTAAACCTGTGCCAGCGCTGCTGCCAGAAACCAAATAGCTCTTCTTCCAGGTGCACTGGTGAGAGGCTCACAAATTGTTGTTCCATAATGCTGTTGCACAAAATCTTAAATACCATTCCCAGCCAAAGGATTAATACTAACTGTGGAGTGAGGGAGAAGAAATTTTTTAGGTTTGAGATCCACAAAATTTGGAAATTATACTTTTAATTACCCTGGTTGTAAAATCTACTGTGCAACAATGTAGTTCAGATGATCAAGTATGAAAACAGTTTGGGAAAGCAAGTCCAGTCTGGCTTTGACTTGTACCACTGTAGTACCTATTAAAGCTGGTTCATATTCATATGAACATATTCAGCCTGCAGAAGACTTTTTGCATTAGCTCCCCTGTCCTAAGGGACATTGTAGGATGTCCTTTAAGGCTTGTAGGATGCCATAAGAGAATATGTATTTGAGGTCTTACCAAACAACAGTATTAAATTAAAAATTACAACTGATAAACCAGAGTGCATAAACTAGATGGTTAAACTAGAAAAAGAAAAGGAAAAAAAAAAAAGAGAAGAGCAAAATGGTTTGCTCAGGAAATGAACAGAGTGGTTTGTAACAGTATGAAAATACTGCAAATGCGACAGTTTTTGTCAGTTCAGACTACTGTGGGCTGTGACCTGAGCGCTACATGACCCTTCTCTGCACAAATAATCATGCAGTCTCAAATTACACAGAGCAGCTCTTCAGTTCAAGCTACAGGTTTTTTTATTTGTAGGCAGGGTTAAAACGGTGCCATAACAACGTGTACTGGGAGTTACCACCGCTGCTGCTACAGATTTAAACAGGGGGACAGTCGCTACAATAGCAATTACCGAAAGGATACGGATGCTGTATGGCTGGCAAAGCCTTGTCCAGCTACTTTCTCAGCTGGAGGAGACTAGTTACTAACATCTACTGTATGTGGCGGATTTGTCGTTGACAAGAGATGTTATCGCGATAGCGACGAGGAACCCCCCCCCCCCCCCCCCGATTAAAATCTCAAGGAGGAAACACAAGCTTAGGGGGGGAAAAGGAGAGTTAAAATCAGCCGTAATGAAACTCTTGACTCAGCAGTGCGCGGGGGGAGGCTGCCGTAGGCACGGCCGCGGCTGGTTCTCCTCGCAGGGGAGAACCAGCCGGGGCAGAGGCGGCCGTGGGAGCGAAGCTGCCGCAGGCGGGAGGTGCCCCGGGTCTCCGCTCCTTGCCGAGACCCGTCTCCCCAGCGACTCCCCGACTCGTCTGAATCAAAACCAACTCAGGCAGTGCTTGGGAGCTTCTGCGAACGGGGCGGGGGGGCGGGCCCGGCAGCCTCCCCACCTCCTTCTCTCCGCCGTTTGGCGACCTTCCTCCCCTTGCGGATCTCCTCCTCCTACCTCTCCCTTCACGGCCAGTCACGCTGCGAGCCGCAGGCAAAGCCCCGCACCCGCGGCCGCAGGGAGGCCGGTAGCACTCGGCAGAACCGGGAGCGGACCGCACGTTGTGCTTTCCTTTGGGGCCCGGGTTGGCGGGGCTGTCCCGTCGCTGAGCCGGGGGGGGCCAGGACTCGGAGCCCTTTCGGGGCGTAGTCCCGCCGCTCCGCCCCGGGGCGTTGAGGAGGAGGAGGAGGAGGAGGAGGAGGAGTGGGGTGTCTCGGCCGTCCTTCCCCTCCCCGCGGGCTGACCCCGCGCGGGCAGGCAGGCAGAAGGCGGCGCGGCGGCGGGGACGTACCCGGCGGGATGCGCGTTTAGCGGCGGCCCCGGCCGAGCGCAGGCCCCGCCGGCTGCACCTGGCGCCGGGGGAAGCGGCCGCGGAGCCCCACGTCCTGCGCCCGACACCCATCATGGAGAAGCGAGGGGAGGACGAGCCTCTCTCCCACCCCCTGGAGCCCGAGCCCGAGCCCGAGCCGCAGCCGGCGCCGCCGGGGGAGAAACGCTTCAGGTTGTGGTATGTGGGTTCGTCGTGCCTGGATAGACGGACCACGCTGCCCATGCTGCCCTGGCTGGTGGCCGAGATCCGCCGCCGCGGCCAGCGGCAGGAGCCCTGCGGCGCCCCGGGCAGCGGGGTGCCGGCCCGCGAGGTGCTGCTGCTGCTGGGCTCGCCCACGCTGCGCTGCGTGCCCGCCGGCCCCGGCCCCGCCGCCGGCCCCGGCCGCCCCGCCAGCCCCGCGCCCGCCGTCTTCATCTTCGAGCACAAGGCGCAGCACATCGCCCGCTTCATCCACAACAGCCACGACCTCACCTACTTCGCCTACCTGATCAAGGCGCAGCCCGACAACCCTGACTCCCCCATGGCCTGCCACGTCTTCCGGGCCACCGACCCCAACCAGGCGAGTGGGGGCAGTGGGCGGGGGCGCTGCCCGGGATCTCCCCGCTTGGCTTCTCTCCTCGCCGGGCAGGACCCCAGGCGCTGCGCTCCGCAGCCGTGGAGGGGCCGATGTGCCCGGGCAGGGCAGGGTGCTGCCTGCGGGGCACTGCGGGACCGCAACCTCCGCACGCCCACCCGGGGCGCGGGAAGCCCGCCTGGGACCGGCCATGCCCTCCGGGCTCGTCCTGGTGTGCCCCTCCATCTCAGTGGGCTGCAGCGCCCTTGGGTTCCGTGCAAAGGGAGGGTGGTGGGGACACAGAGCCCTGCCTGGCCATAGGGTGCCTTGCCAGCCCCTGCCAGGCCGGGATACCAGCCACTGCGGAACGCAGTGCCCGGCGACATGGAGCCCCTTTCTTCCCGGTCCACCCTCCGTGGGGAGGCCTGCCATCCTGCAGCAGCTCAGTGGCAAGGGCACGGTTTGCTCTACGATCAGGAGGCAGGATTTGTGTTAAAGCGTCCCAGCGATGCTGTCAGTGTTGGACGGGAATGGAATAGTGGAGGATGGTGCTTTTCCTCAGACCCCCGTGGTACAGAAGCCATCGTTCGTGACCAGCGGGTCCTGTTGTGCTCACGGGTCACGCTAAGGACACCTGGCCGTGCTCAGGCACATGCAGTAGTGCTACAAACAAGGCTAGGTTTGGGTGGGGACATTTTTGATAAAGTGCCAACTGGAAAAAAAGACCTAACAGTAAGATTGTATTTTCCTGACTATCTAGCCGGCTTTGGCTAACACATCAAGTGTGCAGCACATTTCTTTCTCTCTGGTTTAGAGTATGTGAGCAATAGTGGGTGGACAAGTAGGTTGGATAATCAATTTAGCAAGATGACAGCAAGAAAAAGGCCTTTTGATAATAGTCTTTTGGTTGAGTAAGTCAGAATACCTTCTCCTCAGCTTTCACAAACTGGAGGAAGAATCTCTTGCAGTTTGAAGTTAGCTGTCTTACTGCATGTACTGAACAGCTCCTAGAGTTTCTTTGTTTGTTTGGGTTTTCTTAAATGGGGAGGGTGGGAAATATTAAGAAAACTACTGAAAAGTTCTCAGTATATTAACCCTTTTATTTGAGCCAGACCACTTCCAGAGAGAGCATGGTGGCATTTGGATTGCATTCATAGCTGTGGCTTAAGGACAGGCAGTATCCCAAGTGGAGATAACTGTGCTTAACTTGTTGGCAACTGCTGTGGGTTCTGCTCTGCCTGGAGAGCATGCAGCAAGAGCGTGGAGGGGATCATTATCTGGCCGGAGAGGAGCCCAAATGTCCTTTTAGGAGTTTGGCAGTATGGACTGGTGCAAACTAAGATTCTTGCTGTTGGCAGAAGATGCTGAATCAAATTTATTTCTGGGGTAGGTCTGTACTGGTACCATGAGTTTGTAAAACAATCTTGCTTTTAGATAGTGAATCCCTAGTACTCCAGTGAATGTGCAAAGTGCTACATAAATTTACATTTGGAAGGCTGTTTTTGACTACAGCTCTATCCATATGTCTTCCTTCTTTCCTCATGGGGAAAGTGCCCTTATGTGCATTGAATTAAATCAAACTGATACTGTAGGTGAAGTCTTCCTATTGAAAGAAGCTGTTAGTGTGAATGTATCTTGTTCAATTTTTAGTTATACCTGTTAAGATTTTTTTAACTTTGTTATCATTAATAAAGAATATATCCCTCCCGGGAGCGTTACTCAGCACATGATTTTGAACTACAGTGAGAGCAGTAAATGCAGAGCTAGCGATGTGATTCACAAGTGTCTGATTAACAGGCAGGTTTTGTTAAGGTACCAGAAGGAAAGAGTGGATTGTCACCCCCCCACCTCCCTACCCCCAACCCTGACTTTTGTTATCAATTTGTCTAGGCTTGGTTGGCTAAGCCTGTGTAGGTATCTAGCTGTTGGTCTGTGCTAAAGCTTAATCCTGAATGAGTAAAATCGAGTGGCATGTTACTAGCTCTAAAAGTCTTCTTTCTAAGCTCTTAATTGTTTATTATAGAATTGATGCTGTCCTTGCATGCTTTCAAGATTTTTATGCATTTCAGTTTCAGTGGTTATATGAGCCTTGTATTAACTTGTGTGTTAATTTAGAAAATATTTTTCACAGCTGTTATTTTAAGACAACCTCATTTTCCATCTTCGGCTGTAGTGACTTTGAACCAACCTAAGTTGGCACTGCTACTGAGAAAAGTGATCCTGTCCTCTTCAAGCCTCAACCCCTTGTTTCTTCCTCTCAGCTTTGTCCTCGTGGCAGCACAACTGTTTGTGCAGCCATATGGCAAACAGGATCTGGGAATTGACTGGTGTTAAGCTTGCTTTTCCCTTACCTTCTCTGGAGTATTTCCAAACTGCTTCCCTCATTTGCTTTACTATGCAACCCTAATGACTGTTTACATCAAGACTGGTGGGTTGGAGGCACATGGTATCAATGAGTGGCCAAGAAGGGGAAGGGTCAGGTAGCCTTTCCAGAAGTTCTAGAGAAGGTAATTTCCAGAGGAATTGTGGATACTGCATCCCTGGAATTGTTCGAGGTTGGATTGGGCTTTGAGTGACCTGGTCTAGTGGAAGGTGTTCCCTGGCAGTGGAATGAGCTGGTCTTTAAGACCCCTTCCAAGCCAAACCATTCTGTGATTCTGTGGAAGTTATGCTGACTTCAGATTTGCTGTGGTATTGTCCACAAAAGCAAAGCTGTGGTATTGTCCACTTTGGCTGTATTAAGTTCAGCAGCATGCTAAGTAGCTCTGGAATGAAGGAAAGGTACAGGAGATGTCTTGGGGTCTCTGAGTTAGAAGACAGCTAGCCATAATGTTGAATGGTGGATGTTAATTATAAAAGTGAGAGGTTAATGATTGACTTTCGAGGAACTGGTGCTATCATGATAGTTCAAAAAATGACGTAGGTGAGAGTGAAAGTTTTGGCTTCAAGCCTGTAGCTTTGTCCACCAGCTGTACTGCATGCACAATGTTTAGGCTGCACATGCATTCCCTATGATCACAAAAAGGCAGGTATTCATAGAAAAAAGCACTGCCTCTTGCCATTCTCTGCAAATTTCCTTCCCAGATGGCTGGTGAAAAGCCAATGTAATATATGCTCTGATGACATCAGGTGGGAAGATAACATTTTTTAATATTATTTGCTGTGACTGGAGAAAAATGAGAGAGTGAGCTAGTAGTATGAAACACTTTAATATTTTATTTGAAAGCCTGAAAATTTTAGGCAGAGCTGAAAAGTAGGAGCCAGTGGGGTGACTCCTGTTCTGGAGTAGTACTTCGGCAGAATGTCAAACCCAGAGCTTGTTGGCATGACAGTGGATGCTAGGATACATTTATTGGGGGGGGCAGTGTGGGTGTGTGTCTCTTTTGCTGTGTAAAGGGGAGACATCTAAAGGGGATGTACAAGGGGAGACATCTGAAGCCATTTGACTGGTGGAGATGGGAACAGAAATATTTGCCCTTTTTTCTCTCCCTCGGAACTTACTCCAGTGTTTGCTGCTTCTTGTAACTGTTCAAAGCAGTAGCCAGCTGGAGTGGATATGGGTACTTGTCTATTTAGTGTTGCCTGGTGGCTTCTGAGTAGCAGCCAGAGATTTGTTATTTTGTGCTGCTGTCATTTGAGAATTATTGAGTATGCACAGACTGTATGTAGACATCAGATGACAGCATTGTCTCATTTTATATTTGACAGATTTTCTTTACAATCCTGGGAATAGATTTTTTTTTTAACCCAAAAGTTAGAGTTTATAAATATGGCAGACATACCCTTCTTGCAGCCATTGAGAAAAGGCTGTTTAATTATTAGTTTCAAGCTCAACTTTAACACATTTTTATAATTAAATACTGATTGTATTCTGTGAACCAGATTTTAATTGTGTGGAACAATCAATGCAGTTCAACAATTGCCTTGAGTTCCCTGTTCTCTGGGGGAGAGGTTTATGGTATGATCTCTGTCTGCAGGGGTTTTTTTATCATTATCATGCTGATCTAGATTGTGTGTTTCCTGCTTGAAACATGAATAAGCCTGTTTTGAGAGGATTTTTTTTTTAACCTGAGCTGGCATCCTAAATCAAATGATACTTTACTTGATTCTTATTAGTGAAAATAGTTGTTTCCTCCAGTTAAGTAAGAACTCATTTCATGCGTTTTGGTTTTCTCTTCTCAAATTTATAAGCATGATGAAATTGTATTGTTGAAAGGTTTCAAAAGTCATCCGAGCTGGCTGTGGAAAAAAGATATTCAGGTGGACAGACCTCAGTGGAATTCAGCTCTTGTGGGTATAATCTATAGCTGTGTCTTTGTGCTACACCTATGTGTTAAGGGTCTAGGCTTTCTCAAGGGGAAGCAGAAGTAATGGAGCCTTTTGGTGACAGTGTAAAGCTGTGATAAAAACTGGAGAGGTAGAAACTTAGAGACAAGAGCCAGAGACAGCCCACTTCTCAGAAACACTTGTCTATTCCAAGAATGTGTTTCTTTTCTGTTGAATAATGTGTTTCAGTAAAGCAAGGCCGTAAGACAATTGTTCTGGAAAAGCAAGGCATCAGTACAAAGTCTAGTCAAAGGAGGCTTTTATGCTCTATGAATATCATGTTACATAAAGTTTCCTACTGAAGAATGTAAGTAAGAAATGCTTGAAGAACTAAGTTTGTCAAGTCTACATGCATATTTCTGTTGTCCTTTGATTATTATGTGATACAGGAGCATGAGCTTGATGGCAGTGAAGTCAAGGTGTAGGAAGTACATATCTACAGCATTGCTGGAATTCATATTAAGGTATTGCAGTGGCTGAGTTGTCTGATAAGATGTGTTTTGAATAGGTATAAGAGACCTGACAAAATAGATATGCAAAATAGGTTTTGAAGGATTCTGCAGCAAATGGGAGAACTGACATTTGGCTGATAGCGCAATTTGGTTGCAGAGGAAAGATTTTCCATGAGAAAGATAGGTTGTCCCTGTTTTTACCAAGAAAACAAGTCTTGGAGGGACCAAAAAAATGAATGTTTTCTAAGTTCGTGTGGGTCAGAATTTCATTCATGGGTTGAGAAACTGAAAAGCAATGACTCAGAACAAAGCATGGATGTTAAGGGCTTGCAATGAATGTGGAATTGTTTGGTGAGCAGCCTTATTATCTCTAGCTTACATGGGCTATACAGCCTCAGATGAAAAGTCTTGCACTCCCTTTTTTGAAACTGAAAGTTGAGAGCCTAAGGTTTCATTATTGATTTCCTTAATAGATTTGGCACATTTTTTTTTTCTGAAAATGAGAGTACTTTTCATTTTAGGATTGTAAAGCTATCTTTAAAGTTTGGTTTTGAACATCCTGTCCATAATATTTTTTCCCATTTCACAAACAGAATAAATAATAAAAACATTAAAATTGTTGAGTGTTTCTAAACGGTGATATGTAGCCTTTTTATTCCTGGCCAATGTTTAGGAGAGGAAAGATAATGGTTTTAAATACCCTTGTCTGTCATGTTTGTAGAAAGAATTAATTCATTTTGCCTTTTGCAGTTTATGAAAACCACCCATTATTTGTAGAGTAGAAGCAATGTCTTGGAGGACTCTATTTTCAAAAAGACCAAATAAAATATGTGAAATTATGTATTTCTCTGAGAGTGGCTGTAGATAAACAGTGACCAGATAATAGGGCTGTCTTAAAGAAAGGAGGCTGTGTGTATCTGAGAATACCAAATCAAGGCTTCTCTTCTGATTATTTGTTTCTAGGTTTTTTTTGTTTTTTTGTCCTGTCTGTCAATGTAGAGGCAGTTTCTTTTGAAAACAATTAAATAAAAATCTGACTTTTTAAAAGATTTAGCTAGCATATGTGTGTCTTGGCAACAAAGAGAGTCTGATTTTTAGGGGTGATGGAAATCTCCGACCAAGGTGCTTGAAGGTGGTTATTTATAAAAGTGAATTCTAGAGAAGATTTAATTTCTAAACAGCCATTATGAAATAGTGGTGTTCCTGATGCCTATCAGTCTCTGCTCTTTGCTAAGGTTTGGTACAGCATTTGATGTGCACAGCTCACCATTCCTTGGATCTCTTCCATCAATCTTCCCCATTTGGAGCTCCCTGAACATCTTGAGTTTCTCTGAGGTGAAGTGGTGGATGAATACCTCAGTGAATTGGGACCAGTTCAGAGATTGCTATCTGCTCTGTAGGTCATGCAGATTTTCAGCAGCATTGGCATGGTCCCCTTGTGGTACCAGCTGTCCTCTGCCACCTGGTTTTGTTTCCTTTGTGGTTTCAGATACCATTTCAAGTGCAGGGACAAGGAGGAGTTTATTTCCAATGTGGCTTTTGTCACGTATGCGAACTGTGACATCTTCCACATCTGTGTTATGTGCTGTTCTGAGACACCTTTAGAGACCACAAGGAGATAAAAAGACCTACAAGACCTTCAAGGCTGAAAATTCTACTTGCAGAGGTCATTAATTAATGTGGTGTTTCCAGGGCTGCTGTCAACCAAATTTAAGGCAGCAAAGTGATTTAATTTAGAAATAGGCTCTGTGCTTTCCTCTTCTGTATCACCTGTAATACAGTATCTGCCACCTTACATTCTGACACAAATACCTACATCAAGACCATGTGCAGTTACATGGGTTCCAAAATAGAGCATCACCAATGCAAGATAGCATATGATCATTTGACAAACAACTGTATTGTCCCTGGAGAGGTCAAAGTATAAAAAGACAATACTGAATGTCAGAGGGCAGGATAAAAATATGGAAGTGGTTACACCAGGGATGCATGAACTATGTGACTTCCTATTTTGGGATTTGTTTCGGGTATCAGAGAACACGCATAAGTTCTGGATATGCCTGTTTTCATCCATGAACATCTTGGGGTTTTTCACTCCTTTTCAAGTGTATTAATCAGGTGACATCTGGTAGATCAGTGAGATGGGCAAATAAATATTCTTGATGGTCCTGTAGGTCTGAAATTGCTCTGTTATTTCAGTTTTTCCCTTGGCATCAGTCAAAGGTAAACGTGTTTGTGCTCCATGGGTTTAGTTCTGATAGTGTATTGAAGACTTCAGAGAAAAGAACATAAAAACCCACACAAGCAACAAAACCACACACACTTGACTGAAGGGGCTCATGGCAGCAAATATTAGAGTCTTAAGTTTTATATTTTATGGAAGTTAACTATGTATCTTGAAAAATCCAGTTATTTTTTATTCTGAATGCAGTCATGCTCTACCAGTGCAAAGCCTATGGTCATCTCAAGCCTCTCTCCTTTCCTTGCCTTTGCCTCTCTGTAGCAGCCACCCTGCTTGAAATGAGCAGCAACTGTGCCTCGCTGTTTGAGGCAAAGCCTGCTTAAAGCCATTCCTCTTAGGAGAAATGGGCTGCTTAGCCCCCCGCCCCCTCTCCCTGCTGCAGGGAATTAGGACTTAGAGTGAGAAGTTAATTACTTGGTCCTCTTCTGGAGAGGATGGTGCTGCCAGGATCCGCTGCTCCCTTAGCAGACTCTTTCTGGATGAAGAAAAAGGAAAAGCTTGGCACCAGCAAGACTATTAGGTATCATTTTACCTTCCCAAGATCAAACTTTGTATCTTGGCTTCAGCTGCAATGCCTAAACATGGTTTTTATGTCCTTTTGTGTGGTTTTAGTTGAGTCCACTGAACAAAAACTTTCAACATGCACCTCAAAGGCTGTCACAGCATGAATAGATAAGGTCAAAGACATATTGTAAATACATGTATGACATGTCTTAAATTTTCAGAGCCTCAAAAAGATGTCATGAGCTTACAATTGCATAGTTGTGTTACAACTGCTTTCAGTTTGGATCATTTTAAGAGTGGCAAAGTACTTCAGTTGAACCACTGCACAAAAGTAACTTTTTTTTTCATTATTAAATTTTTATTGGACTCCTAATGCTATTCAGAAACTCTGCTTGATGCTTTAGAGGAATTGTATCTATTCAACCACATTTCCTGACTTTATAAGTTACTTGTAGTAGTGAGTTGTCTTCATCTCTGTTCAGATCTGGTTGCTTTCTCATGGAATCCATAACTTTCCTTTTTAAAATCATTTTATGTATTTGGAATTAGATAGGCTTTTAAAAATAATGTTTTCTAGAAATTTGGAAGGGTAATATGGTGAAGATTTTCTTCTGTATCTCTCAAACTGCTGAAGATAGGTAGGATTCTACAGTATTGGACATGTGGCACTTTTCTATAGGATTAAATTTATTTAAAATGCTGACATGAGAGAGAGTGTTGTTCAAAGCCAGTGTGAAAGACTTGTAGAAGCTGTTGGGTAAGATAAAACCAATACCATAGAAGTGTGGCTTTTTTCCAGCTCGACCATCCCTAGCTCTGTGGTTTTCCCTCTCCCATTACAACTGACTTTAAAGGTGTATTTCAGTCATGAAGTTCATTTCTGTATGTTGATAAACCTTAACAAAGAGCTTGGTCTGTTAAAGTGACTGGGGTTATGTTTTGTTTTATTACTCTTCTTGGCAGGAGCATGTGGATCTGCACAGCACTGTTTAGAGATCCTTGATGCATTGAAAAACATGTTGAGGGAAGTCAGAATATTATCCTCCAGGGCACAGCAGTGACTGCCTTCCAGACTGTTCATGATTTTGTTTTTCCTAGCAAGATAAATAAATATTTATTTTTTTAGAATGCTGATGTTAAATATATTTTATGTATTATGTGACACAGATGTGGGTTTCCTGTTATGTTAATTCAGAAAAAGGGCAAAAAGCAGCAATGTCCCAGGAACTTTGGGAATAGTCAGTGGTCTGTGGGTTCCTAAGTATTTCTGAAATAGAGTAAATACTCAGTAACAGAGCAGCGAAAGATGAGGACGTGCAGTGCTAACTTGTTGAAGCATATTTTTATGTGCCTGTTCATAGTTTGTTTCTGGCTTTGGCTTGATTATTCCTAACAACTCCATCTCAAGTTACAGTAAGATTTCTAAATAAAAATAGAGTAGGCTAATGTATATTTAACAGTGCTGTATTTGCCAGGGAGGAGCCAGTTGCTTGCTTGCTGCTTGGCTGAAGGGCAGAAATGAAGCATCACACCAACTCCAGCTAAAGCCCGCGCTGAAAGCTGATGTTTGACCTTCAGGTGCCATACAAATGCAAAGGTCTGCAATTCCTGCCTGCCCCAACTCTGTCACAGTGTGCAAAATTATGACTTTGGTAGTCTAAAGTGAAAAAACTCATTCCTGCTTGTGTGCAAATTAGAAGGGGAAGAGATTGTGTGTATGACCTGCTGCTGTACTTGGCAATGAAAATAAATACCAGACTGCCCTCAGGGTCGTGGTACTTCTGTGGCAATTAAGCAGTTAGGTCAAAAATTCCCAAACAAACTACTGTAAGTATACTCTACAAAAACAAAAAACCAAGAACGTGATTTAAGATCCCGAAATGCTGCTCTGATGTGCAAATCCTATAACAACTGATAAGAGAGCTTTCTGTGGAAAATACTACTCTTTCTGTAAAATTTGGTTTAGGTTTTTGTACAAGACATTTTTTTTTCCTTTTTTTTTTGAATGGAGAACAGTTTAAAACAAGTATCCATTTTGTAGACAACACTTCTGGCCTGACTTTATGGTCGTACTCACTGAGAGCCTCAATTTTCTGTGCAGCATGACTGCAAACTTTAGCAGTACAAAAAATAACTTGTAAAGAGGATACACTTTTTTTTGTAAACGAGCTACATTATAAATAGACACAAGATGTTGGCTTTTCTTCAGCAGCAGTTTTTTTGGGTGAACCTTGCCAAAAGAAAATCAAGTGAGCCTTTCAGTAGGAGTAACACATCATACTTCTATTTAAATTATTCATGAAGAAACACACCCAGTTATCCATGGCATATGTGTGCATATATTCAGATCTAGCCTTGAGAAAATTTGCTGACCTAAACATGGGAGCCGAGTAGGAGCAAGGCAACATGATTAAAGCCAGCTCAGAAGGAGTGGGTTTACATCCTGGCACTGTGCCTTGGATTCCCTGTCTGCTTAGTGCTAGGGAGAACTAAAAATATCATCTGCAGTTTAGTGGGATAGTGTGAAGTTTACAAAATGGATAAGTTACTTCCATAGTGACCTTCTGTCTGCAGAAATCACCACAGAAGAAGGTGATATTTAAAAAAAAAACCAAAAAAAAAACCCATATGGAGAGCTATCAGTCAATCTGTATAAATGCTGTAGAGATTTTTAGGGAATTTTGTTTTCCTTTTTTCAATATGTATGTTGTCCTTAAAATATACAGCATTACAGTTGGGAGTGTAGAGAAACATAGAGGTCAGCCCAGACTGCTAGGTTTGCTTGAGTTTTGTGTTTGTTTATGTAACCAAGTGGTTTGTTTCTGTATGATTGCTCACTGTTCTGCATTTTATCTGTTTTACTTAAAATTGTAGCCTTGCTGGTTGTAGTTGTATGGAAGTTTGAAAGGGAACTTCATGTTTAGTGAAAATTAGAGGTTAAACCCCATTTTAACAATACCATCAGTAGTCAGCCAAACAGAAGCTTAGCTTTGGTGCAATTTTATTTCTTATCTGAGTTTAAATTTTTGAGATTTGACAAGATATTTGATATGCTTCTGCTCTGAGTTCTCACATGACCACCATAAAAAGGTTAGATTTTGAGAAGACAATTAATTATTGTATTTCTCCAGCACAACAGACTGGATGCTTTAGGATGTTACTTCTAGAAGTGTCAACCTCAGCAAGGCAGGGATTTATATGTATATACTGCTGTTCATTACCTATTGAGTTACAAATCTGCAAGACTCACATCATTATCTGGATTATCACAAGCTTTCATATTAAACTTGAAGTATCAAAATGAAATGTTGCAGTGCTGTTTCACTGCCAGCACTGCCTCTAATAATGGAGATTCTTTTAGCTACTTAGTCCTGCTGTTATGTTTTGCAATTCTCCTGTCAGACTTTATACATGTAGTTTACCATCACCTGAAGAAGTTTGGCAGAGTTACCTTAGCTTTGACACTCATTTTGCAGATTTTAAAATTCTTACCATTGCCCTGTGGAAAGCTCAGAATATTCTGTGGAGTCCCCCAGGTTGTTGCTGTCCTTGTGGAAGTACAGCACTCAGGCCTGTCCTGGGCTAGTCTGTTAGAAGTAAAGAGTAGGCTTAGCAGTGTCCTTTTACACAGGTCAGTTAATTCACTTGTGCATACTGCTGCCACGTGGGCTCCCCAGCCACGGCACAGGGAGCGGTGTACGTGAATTGTATGGATCACTGCTCCTGGAAGGGCTGTTGTTATGCACCCACAAGAGCTCTGCATGAAACTATGCAGGGTCTGCTTCATGCTTTTATCCCCTGTTTAATTGCTTTGGGTTGGTTTCAGGGGACTATTCAGTGAACAACTTAAGACTGTCTAGAGAGCCCTGCTCTGAAATAGGATCCAAGGCACACAAATCATTGTCTGGATTGCAGGGTTTTCCTGTAGGATCACCAGCTGCTAGAAGATCATACTGCTTCACTACTCTGTTACTGCTTTAAGTGTCATTCTACTAACAAATATAGCAGTCTCTTTCTATTACTGTGTCATAAAAGTAATATTCTGGATGTTTTTTGTTTCTGCCTGTACTGTTCCTATTAAAATGTCAAAATATCTTTCAGCTCAGTTGAATAAACAGGTGAGTAAGGATGTGATAGGTTTCTAATTCAGTTTCTGTGTGGGTTGCTATTGTCATTTGGAACATTGTAGAGACCCAAGAAAACACCAAATTTACATGCCAATAGAAGTTTGTGGTATGCACCCAGAGTGTTCTTCCAGGGGAGCACACTTCTTGAAGGGTTGTTTTCTCTAACTGACACCTGTGAATGGTCACAGTGTAGGTAGGATTGGGAACCACACCATGAAGGTAATGGGGAATCTGGTACAGAGATCAGAGCTGCCCACAGAACAGTGAAGAACACAGATCCCTGTGAGATTCCTTACTGATTGCCAACAGATGCATTGGTTTTTGAATTTTTGGGCTTTTCCAGTCTTCTTACTCTATGTGTATAGAAGGTTACTGCTTATTATTTTCTTATGTCATATCTCTTGCTCCTCTGTTTCTCTCATCTCCTTGAAATTGTCCCAATCCAGGATTATAATCTTTGGGTTTTGAAGGAGTTGTTGGTACTGCATGCAGTACTATCAATCATGAAAAGTCACTATTCTGACCATAGGGGAAAACAGATAATAATGCCTTTAACCCTACTGCTTCCCACAAGCTGCTGGCCTCAAGTTAAAACTTGAAAGGAAAAAAAAACTGTTGTTCATTCTTTTGATTGCTTGCTTTCAGAAGCTGAGCTTTTCAGATACAGCTATCAGGAGTATAAAAGTTTTAACTTTATTCCTGTTCATATTTCTTGTTTCAAGTTCCATATTTTAGAAGTATCACCGAGACTAGCTTTTATTTTTTAAATTAATATTAACAGGTTTTTTAAAGTGTAAGTTCTGGTAGCAGCTGTTTATTGAATAGAATCTTGAACAGAAAATTTTATGTGAAAGTAATAATTCATGGTGTTAATTTCAATTTTAATAGAGCTGTTCTAGTGTTCTTACTTGCTCAAAGTTCCTTTGCATTTGAAGTTTAGTTTCACCTTCACACCCTTTTTTTAAAACACATGACCTGGCACAAATTTATTTTTAAGTTGTACTGCCGGTGGCTGATGGGAGGTGAAAGTTGGTCTCCTCAGTGACCAACACAAATGTATTCTGTTTCACAAGGGAGGTTTGAGTAACAAAAAAAACATCAAACGGATAAAGAAACCCCAGCCTCTACTGTAGAGGGAAGGGATGGTGTGCTGTATGGTAAAAGTCTGTAGTATTAGCAAAATAACTCCTGAAGCCTAATATGAACAGCTGAGTCATTTATAGCTGGTAGAGAGACAAATTGCTGCTGAAGGATGTTTGTTATTGCATGGCTGCTGCTACAGCTGGTGGATTGCCTGGGTAAGAGCAAAGTAAACTTGAACCCAGTAAAAACTGCTGTGAAAAGTACACTCCAGATAAGCATGCTTTAATCTCTGGAACTTTTAATTGGTTCAACAGCATTTTCTAGTGCCTCACATTTTCAAATGTGCAAACATATTTATTACATTGACATAATTATCAATTTCTAATTTATTCTTCTCTGTCAATCCACTGATAATAGTAGCAGAGAACACATTCTCTTTTACTGTTATACAGATAGGGTTCATATATCAAACTATGGAGTTAATATCTGCCCTTGAAAGTCTCCTGACTATTACTTCTCTGCTTCTTAATGCAGTACCAGGCTGCTACTGTAGGTCCCCATGCGGATGGTCATGTCTATCTAGTGAGGTTTGAATGTGTTTTAATATGAGCCTGAGTATGCAGCTATGTAAAATTAATCCTCTCAAAAATTTCTATTCAGTTCATTATCTCTGAACATCATGTCTTTTGGAAGATTGTTTTGACAGATTACTTAATTAATTATAAAATAAAGACAGCTTCTACCTTCCTTAATATTTCCTTTGCCTCCCAGCTGCTTTTTTACAAGCAAAACTGAGCATCAAAAATAATTGCAAGCCCCTGCCCCAGTGCACCATGGCAAAGGGTGAGTAGGTATAGTTTTCAGCAATCCTTTAGTTCTCTCACTGGTCCTAAAGAAGCTGGCAAATTGGTGGGACTTGAAACAATACATTACAAAATTTCAGAGTGCCATTTCAGGGAGGGCAGCAACATAGGTTAAAGCTAAGGGCAAAAGCAGGGCAATTCCTCTGCTCCATGGGGGAATAGTAATGCTTCCATGGGAGCCTGCTGGAGGAATGATTAGTGGCCAGTCAAAGGAGAGGGAAGCTTTTAGTGTCCTGTATGATAATCAAGCTCCTGAATAATTAACCAGTGACTCTGACAAATACACTCCTCCTGTTTCTCGAATCATGTTATTTCTAACACCCTACACAGTTATTTGCCAGTTTGCTTACAGAGATGTAGCACTACAGCTACAAGTTTACAGTATCAGTAACTATCTGAATACCTTCCTGGTCATCACACCCCCTGTTATCCATGTGGCCACCTGTCTGCATAGTTTGAATAACGTAAAGGCAAAACCCCCAAACACAGCAGTAATTTTTTCAAGAATATTACATCTAGTCACACACAGATTCAAGTCCCACAGAGAACCATGCCCCCTGTCTTTTGACCAGGTATCTCAGATTGCTCTGATAGCTCTATGTTACCCGTAGTTTCTTTTCTGACAACCTGGATGGTCTCAGCCTGTTGCCCCAGCATTAATGACAGAATACATCAGTGCATACCTCTTGCTTCAGCCTCCAGAGTATAAACTAACAGATGGTGTTGGCTAAGAGAAGAGGGGACATTAATTTCATCAAAATTACTCATTAAAAGATGCTGTTGCATGAAAATCTTTTTGAATAGCTCAAGCATGGAAATTCCATTTATAAAGGCATTATTTCTTTGTGCCCCAGAAATAGGTTGGAAATAATTTTTTTATGATTAGACCAGGTGTAATTATTTTAGAGATGAGTAAATTAAAATAAAAAAAGGTACTGATGGAGGTGGGGTTGACTTTATGTGCAGAATGCTTATTAGGACTATAAACAAGATCAGTTATTTTCAATAATAGATTGAGTCACTGGCAACTTTTAATAGTCCAGATTAACAGAAATGCCTATTTCATATCTTTGGGGAGATTTAATGCTTGTGTATTTCTCCAGCTTTTCAGTGAAGGATGATTGTGTCTCAAATCAGCTTCTACTATAATTATATTTTCTCAAGCATAGGTGACTTTCACTTTGCTGTCTCAGAGTCTACGTATCTAATGTTTATGTGTTGCATCTTTCACTGTGTATCCCAAAAATTCCCACACACAGTGGTATAAAGCAAAAACATCCATGCCTTGCAAAAAATGATCTATGGGAACACTTGGACCTTGTGAAGTAATTTGGATGTCCTCAAGCAGAAGTGACTATTTTGCAGCTCATTCTGCAGTTTCACATAAAGGAATCTGCAACTGTGGTGCTGATGGCTGCTTTGAAGAACACAAGTCCTGTTTCAGCAAACATTGACCTCCTGCCTGTGGGACTGATCATCTTTAAATGTCCAGCTCTCTCTCTAGTGCATAGATAAGTTCCTTTCCTTTAAGCCCTTCCTCCTAGATCCCCTGCTGAGAACATGGGATCCTATCTATAATTTCTAAAAAAGGACCTTCCTTCAGGTTGTTTCCCAGCTTGTAAACACCCTTTGTCTGTGGCCTTGCAGTCATGCTGCCGCCTTGTGAGCTGCAGTTCCTGGTTGAACACAATTGCCCAGTGTTACAGCTGGGCTGGCACAAAAATGCCAATTATCACCCAGAACTACACTATTCTGCTGATTTTACATGCTTAAATACTTATAAGTGGTGATTCTTTCCAAGCTGATTTCTAACGGCACAGGCCTTTTAGGTGTTCTTGAACAACTCTAGCTGACTTCAGGGACTTGGCTTGTCTATGGATATTCCTGAAATTGGCTGCAAGCCCAATATTTGACTGGGTAGGTTCATCTGAAAAGCACTATGGTTAGGTCTTGTTTCCAGATGAAAGCTTTCTGTAAATTTGTCTTTTAACAAGGCATGTTAAAAATTCTTTCTCTTATTCACTAGCTGGTTTGCAACGTGCTTTATAGAAAAGTGCATAAGTTGTCACCTATCCTCTTCCAGCAGCAGCTTCGAATAATTGCAAGACATTCTAAGAAGAAGCTGTTACTTGTTTTCCCACAAACTTAGGAACTAAAGAACCTGCTATTGGAGCTTTTCTTCCATATACTTCTTGTAGTTGATTACAGTTTTATGTGACCTTCTGATGACTTAGGGGTGTTTTGGAAAAAGCACTTTTCCAAAGTGAAAATGGAAATGTGGCACAAACATTAAGAGTGAGTCCAAACTGAAGAATTTGCACAAGGAATTTCCAGGTGCCTTGAAAGAGCTGCCTGTGGTGGTTTTATTTTTTAACAGAATCCAAAACCCAGGTAAAAGTGTGTTTCTTCCTTAGCAGTTGCTGAACTGTGTTGTGTTTTCTGTTGTATTTTAAGCACTGGAGCACTGTAGTTTCCCTCCAGATGGACTGACAGACCAACAAGAGGAACTAGAGAGGAACCCTAGCCTTTGGGGGTAGGGGTGGCTGTAAAAATAGAGATTTCTTTTTAAGGTCATCTTCAACAAGGATCCTTTGCCCATGGTCTCATATTCTTACTTCTGAACAAACACCAGAAGACAGAGTATCTTTGTGGCACAGTAGTTTTAGGGTTATGAAGAGGTGAGCCTCAGCAGCCCTGCTTTTCCTTTCTTGTACCTTAAGAGCAGACAGTAAAGTCAGGACACATGGATTATGTATTGTGTGCTGTCTGTAGAGCTGGTGAGACCCATACATGTGCACTCCAGTGCTAAGCCTGCTTCTGCTAGAAGAGAGCCCTGAGGAGATGGTTTTCAGGTCAGAGTAAACTAGGAGGGAATTGCACATCTTAGCCATGAGCCTCTAGAGCCAGGTGTGTGATAGTTGTGCCCCTGGTGCTATGGAAAAGGTAGATGAAAATCTAGCTATTTCTGTGAATTCAGAGATGTTAAGAAATATTGTAGTTTTATTAATTCCCTGTGCAGTTCAGTCACAGTGATTTGATTTCCAAGAGAAAGGCCTTCCAGTAGCATTAGAAGTAATTTCACAGCTTAAATGAATTCAGTCACGCCTCTGTAGTAAAGAGTGCGTTACCCTTTTTATTGCCATCTGTGAAAAATGCTTTCAGCAGAATTTGAATTCAAGACACGATGGTTAGACTGGGCTGTGCATAGTTGAAAGTGACTGATCTCATTTTTGAGAAGGTATTTCCTGATAAATGCATCTGCTTATCAAATAGAGTTTCAGAAGGGAAGTGATTACTCATTTACTGAATTTGAAGGACAGGCTTTTATAGCCTAAATTTTAGTAACCTTTCTGAATATCCAGCAACTACTTTTTAGAAGGTTAGCATGTATTAAGGGCAGATGTGGCTTTCTTTGAAAAAAAAAATCTGTCACCTCTTAAAAAATTGCCATTTGTCTTAAATGTAAATGTGAAATTCACTGATACCTTTGAGACACATACTGAGTATTTAGAAAAAAAAAATTGGGCGTTTCTTCAGATTTCCTTGGGTTTTCATTGATTAACACCTATGTTACCTGTAAAGACAGGTTTATCTGTTCACACACACTTTCATTTCTCTTTGAAGTTTGTAGGTCTGTCTGTTGGTAATGGCAGCTTGGTCTCTTATTTTTTTTTTTTTAATAGAGTAGAGAAACTGCAGCAGTTTTTAATCACTTGTAGGTATTTCTGAATTTGAAAAAATCAGGCTGGACAGACTGCATTTGAGACAGAAGCATATTTGGGGCCCTGTATCCATTCAGTATCACAAACTTGTTAATTAGGTTTTAAATAAACAAAACTTATTTTTGAGTATGAGCTGACATGTGAAGATCAAAATTCTTTGCCAGCTGTGGGCAGAGACAAATGGGCCTAACAGGGACAGAGGTCTCTTAAAATACATAACATTTTAAAGGGTCTGCGTATGCCGGGTGGACCATGTGCTTTATTTAACAATTATACTTCACCATTACAGCCAATTTTACTTGGTTTTGGTTGTCAGCTGTTCTTAATCGAATGGAGTTTATTATGTACCTTTACAGGTCCAACTAAATTGCCTTTCAAAAGAATTTTAAGAGTCAGCCTAACTAGATGCGAACATAAAAAATTCAGAAAGAACCTGAAGTACAACTCTCTTGCAGAGAGAGGGTCATGGAGTCTGACTTCTTTTTGACATAATGCTGCAAAGAGTGAGTGCTATATAAAAAACCCTTAAACACCACAACAGAATACAGACTTGATGGAGGATAGTCCTTCAGTTTTTGTAACTTTTCAAGAAGGCTGGAACTGGTGATGTGGAGCACTGTCAGCACTGTATCCTCACCTTTTGAGTAAGACAGTGACTGGGAACCAAAATTGTCATGAGTCTTATTGTTACATTAATATACATGTATATACATACACACCAACTGTCGAATTTAAAGAGAGGAGAAATTCCATTCATTAAGACTGTTTCACAATTTTTTTTCTCAAGACTGTCAATGAGCCAATGAGGTTCAGAAAGCTTTGAAGCAAACACTGTGAAAGAAGCAGTTGAGTGTTCAGCAGTTATTTACTAGCATATTGTTTCAATTAGGATTGCAACAGGAAGGAAATTTCCATGAGAGATTGCCTCACGTACCCATCAGAATACCAGTCTATTTCAGTTGTTCAGTGCAAGCTTTATATAGCTCTAACACGAGTTCAGCAAAATTGCTCTGTTTTGCACAATTAAGCTGCACAAATTGCACTGTTCTAGATTTCAGATCAAAGGTAAGTGACGGATTTGTCTTTACAAGGTGAAATCCATTGGGATTGTTTCTTGATGTCAGAAAATAAACTAGGTCCTTAGTTGGTACTTGTAGTATGAGAGAGACCAGGAATGGTTTTCAGCTTATGATTCTGCTTTACTCTGTCCATGACACAAGGTCCAGGTTCACACTGCCTCCTACATGCTGTTTTTCATTAGACAGAGAGCCCCCAGAGCAGGAGCAGAGCCATGCTGCACCCCAGAAGACACCTCAGTCTGAAGAGCAAGCCTGCCTTGTTGTTCAGAGGGCATCATGGAATGGCCTCAACTCTGTCATACCAGAGTTGATGACACGTGTTACAGAAGGGGGTCAGAATCTGCCTCTGGAAACCAGGCATACTAAAAAAAAATCCTCAGAAACTGGATCTGCTTTCTTACAAGAATTTTTTTTCTGCTTTCTGCTCTTTTGAAAGCAGATGTTTGTCTGCTGACTGCTTGCTGATCCCCAGTGTGGAAAGATCCAAGCTACATCCTAGATCTGTTGATTACCTGGAGCTGAGGCTAGTCCCCAAAGCACTGCTCCTGTCCTCTGAGCAGTGAATCAGAACATGAGAGTTCTTGCCATCCAGGCCATCACTGAGATGATAATATTTATTAAAAAATATTTTAAAAGTTACATGTAGTCTCACTTTACAGTGGCTTGAGGCCAACCATGTAGAACCTTCTAATTGAGAGTTTCTAATCTACATACAGTCCTGTAAGCCTTTATTGGAAACACCAGAATAGTTCTGAGGAACCTAACCTTCAGGCACCATGACAAGTATTGTGTTATGAAAGAGCTATTTTTAATGTATTAAAGATTAACATTGGTGTATAAAGTTAATCAGGAATAAACATCCTGTGTTGATAATACCCTTATTTTTAAGAGATCCCAAATTAGATCTAAATCTTGGGGTTTTTTTTTTAGCCAGACATTGGTCCGTGGAGTAGTCAGTCAGGAATATAACTTTTTGTAAGAAATGTGTTGTTTAGAGTGAGAGACCTTTTTTCCTGTGAATTTTCATCTTCATTATTAAATAGAAAAGGTAAATCCGTTCCTTCACTTTTCCACTGTTGCACATGTAAATAGAGGTAGAGAAGAACCTAAAATCTAAGGAATCACTGACTGTTATAATTTTTTTTTTTTTTTTTTTTTTTACATCTAGCAAGTGTACAGGCTGAGAAACAAAGTAATTATTTATTTTGGAATATTAATTTGCATTTTGTGATTCTCAATCTAAACTTGACACAAAAAAACCCCATAAAAGCACATAAACCAATAAGGAAATGATAAGCAGTAGGAGTTCCAGTGATGCATTCTGAAGGGTTTTCTTTAAACACAACTTGAAAGCAAAGTCATAACGTTTCCAGATACTTTTCAAGTGTTTTGCAAGTGTTGAATCTCAGGTATTTCACAGGGTTTGTAACCAAAACAAAAAGCTCCCATGTAATTGGGGAAAACATGTTGCAAGACTGCATGATTCTGCTGAACCTTTTTTTGGCTGCATCTCTCATCAGTCAGAAACCATGGTTGTGCTTATTTCTGGAGTTTGCTTAAGCTCTCAGCAATTTTGCTTTATGATTAGCTACTACAAGCTCTCTTCTAGTCCAAATAAACTTTTAACTCTCAGAAGTGGAATAGGGGATCATAACTTGCACTCAAGAGGTTTTTTTGGAAGAGAAATGCTCCTTGGTAAATATTAGAGAGGCTCTAGCATTGGCCCAGAATGGTAGGACTTGCATCCTTTCACACACAGCCTCCCTTAAATGCCAGAAAGTTTTTATTGCTTCTGCAATTTTTTTCATTCACACAATCTCTCTACTTCCAGGGCCACCTTTTCCTTACCCATTTAGATGCAAAATAACACATCAAGAGCTAGTTTGCAGAAGCAAATGAGAGTAGTGGGTAACTTGGAAGCCCTGGCTTTGGGGATATTTTCTTTGTCCTGCCCTGGCAGAAGAGCAAACCACAACAAGCATGTGTTACCTTGCTTCCTACCCCTACCTGTATTTAAAACTTTTCCTGTTGCAAGCCATATGCTGCTTCTCCTTTGGAGGAGCGTGAAATATTTTTAAGGATGTTAGCACAAAAACGCCTTTAGAAAGGCACTGCATGCCCTGGAGGAGGAGGTTGCAAATGTGGCATCATTGGACCTTCTTTCATTTCAGGCTGTCTTCCAGTGCACAGGCAGTCTGTAAAGCTGGCCTGGTTCTAATATCTCTAGCAGTCAGCAGGCTGCTAGCCAGGGTGTTTCAGTTTGTGTATAGTTCAAGCTGTCACATTTTGATTGAAGGGGAAGGATGTCAGTTATTTGAAGCTTCCTCCAAAGGTTTTCACGAATTAAATCTGTTATAACAGTGATGTTAATTGCACCAATGAAACATTTGCATCTCAGCAAAAGCTTTTGCTGGCTCTTGGATATATTTCTTGAACTGTTTGTCTCAGCTGCTTAACTTTAATTTCGCTTGTTCAAGGACTGTCAGAAAGGTTACCAAACTGGCTGAAAATGTCATATCAGCCAGAGACATTGGGAGGCAGCTTAAATTTTTAAACCCCAAATCCTGTGAAATACAGATAAACAGAGAAGATGTTTCTGCTACAGTCAGAATGAAGTTATTTATACTTCATCTGCTTCTAAATTTAATTGTGTTGCAATTTAAGTTCCAGTAGCTTAGAAATATAGGAGTAAAATTATGCTGTTTTTAAGCAATAACATTGTGCTGTTCTTTCCTGAAAAGTATTAGTATATTAGATAAAATATGTCATAAGGGACAGGAAGGATTAATTTTGACAGTAAGCTTTGAAGTGATGTGGTTGGAAAAAAAATTTAGCAGATATGGATATTTGCTGAAGAATCTGGATTTGCAGATTATTAAATGTGGTATGAATTACAAATTAAGGCTACTTGAAGGCTTCTCCACCTTCTATGCCTGCAACTGTGTTCTTAGACTCCATATTCTGAGAAGTTTTTCTCCTCCTAAATTAGAAAGGGCAAAAGAGTGACTCTCAGTTTTGTTAGCTAATTGTTCCTTAATGTTCAGTAGGATAACTGGGTAACAATCTAGAAAAGCATGCATTTTGCTAGTTACCATTAAAAAAAACCAAAAAACAGCCAAGAAAACATTTCTTTGAGAAAGGAAGAAAATGGTAAGTTTTTATTATTTCTGTTACAATGCCTTTTTTTTTTTTTTTGCTATGTCTGTTATAATATTTTTATTTTATACTAAACCTGAATGTTTCTTAGGGAGGTGGAAGCATGTCTTGCAGAAGAGCTGAGCAAGCAGCACCAGGAACTGCTAGAAACAACTTGGGAACAGCTA
Source organism: Haemorhous mexicanus (assembly GCF_027477595.1). Classification (NCBI taxonomy): domain Eukaryota; kingdom Metazoa; phylum Chordata; class Aves; order Passeriformes; family Fringillidae; genus Haemorhous; species Haemorhous mexicanus. The sequence continues at coordinate 71,613,350 of NC_082342.1, read as the reverse complement.
AAGGGAGAAGAGTTCAAGGAATGTTCATATCTAAGTTTGAGTATAAAGCTACAGACTAAGAGAAATCCAGACCTCTATTTACAAGAGATGCTGTCATTCCCTAACTTTAACCATAAGCTTTTAGAGTGGGTGTAATTTGCTGTATTTTAGTGTATTATTTCACATGTTCTTGTATTTTTGTAGGATGTGTGTTATGCCCCAGCCTGTTGACTTAGGGGAAGGTTATTTGATTTTACTCTGGGTGATGCGTGGGAGTGACAACAAAATTCACAGGAAGTTCAGTAACAAACTTTTACTTGCAAACTTTTAAAACAGTGAGGTAGAATAAGGTGCTTGGCAAATTTTAAAATGTATTTGTTTTGGTTAGAAGTGCAACAACATAAAAACAGTGTAACACTTAAGAAAAGGTAAAAGGGAAAGGAAGGAAAGGGTAGCAGTAGGGAGGTATATCGTGACCGCCCTTTGATCCCGAGGTGAGAACTCATTGTTGCAATTTCAGGGTCTGTTGGTTGAAGTCATAGTCCCAGTCTTGATCCATTGAGGGTGGAGGGAGCCTATGAAAGACAAAGCCCAGTGGGTTAGTGTATGCTCAGTGCTCAGCTCATCTGGGAACACCCAGGTAATTTTGCAAATGTTACAGTTAAATAAAGTATATGTCCCGTACTTTTTTTTTTTAATTTTTTTTTTTTTTTTAAACTGCTAAATGGTTAAGCATCTTCCAGTCAAACATATTCTTCTGGATGGGACATCATCTTACAACAGGTCTGTAGTCTTATCTTTTTTTGTTGTAGCTACAGCTGTGCTTTATTTCACTGTGAGTTGAAAGCTGGTCTCAGACAGGTCTTGACAGGCAGGTTAAAAAAAAAATCAATGTAATTTAAATTAACTAAGACCTTCAGCTCATGTTGCTGAGTATTTGAAAGGGCTGATTAGCATTTACTTTAGATAATGGAAACTTTGGCTAGGTTTTTTCCTTGGGAGTCAGTGACTGACAAAATCAACACCTTAATCAGCTGCTATGTTCCTCATGCACAGTCAAAGCCCTTGCTGCATGTTTTGTCACTAACCAGGAATGTTTACATGTTCCTGACTGAAATGTTAGTTCAGAGCAGGTGTCCCATGGACCCATTCTGCCTTCCAGCAAGGTTAGCTGTGTTCATCTTGTAGGCTCTGCCGTCAGTTATCCTGATGAAACTCCAGACAAAATTTGCAGCTGTAGGAGAAAGTAGTGCAATTGGAGGCACAAGTTGCACTTTATTTGTCAGCAAAAAAAATACAGCTTCCCTTCTGAAACAACAGAACAATAGTGCTTGTTTTTTTTAATATTAAGCTGAGTTACGAGAACAACCAATGGAGCTAACAAAGGATTGGATTGTGAAAGGGAGGTTTTCATTGGAGTACCAGAAAGTGAACTGTCTCTGCTATTTTTTTGGAGCTACAAAAAAGCACCAGTCCTAAAACACATGGAAATTATTTATATCTGCTGAATTGGAGCTCCTGTTTTCCCATGCAAAATCTTTAGTCAGTTTCAGTATTCACTGTTTTCCTCTACTTGCCTTTTTTTTTTTTTTTAACTTATGCTGCTATGAGAGTTCTGTGGTGTTGCCTTGAGAGTATTTAGGGTGATGATGACAGGATTGGTTCTTCAGAATAGGTTACCATGTGGGTTGTACTTAATATGCCATCTGAAACAGTCCCTTTGGAGACAAATTCTAAAATGGTTTAGCCTTCCATAGGAAACTCTGATTAGAATAGCTACATTTTTGGGGCATCCATTATTTTGAGGTGAACTTTGTACTGGATAAAAGCTTGAATAGAGATGAGGAATAAACAAAAGAGTGCAAAAATCATAGCCTATTTATCTTTATAGATTTACAAGTTGCTTAAATACAGAGATCTCTAGTGTATATAGTGTTTCTGTGTCTGGTAGAGCTGAGACCTCAGTGCTGTGAAACTAGTACTTCACATATCTATGAAAATTAGGAAGATAAAGGAAAGGAAGCTTGCTTTGGGCAATGAGTCCAAACATTTGGGGGTTTCAGGGGGAGTCTAATTATGTTCTTTCAGTTGTGGGAGAAGAAAGCTGAAGCTGGGGGGAAAAAAAAATCACTGTGTTACACAGACAGAGCCTTTAGTGCACAACGTTAAACATCGGGCTGTTACCTTCTTCTATCCAAAAAGTCTTCACCTGCTACCTTCACATCATAACTGGGATTTCATATTGAAAGGTAATGAGAGATAGCAGGGAAAATCCTGGCACTGTGCACATATTTCACAAAACACTCCCACTTTGAAATGACATCTCCATCAGTCATACAAGATGCATCTGTTTACCAAAACACCACTTCGGTGTCCAGATAGGAGCAGGTATTAGAGGTGTTATGAGCCAACTCCCATAGATTCAGTGTGTTATGATGGGATTCATTCTTGGGGAAGAGTCGGCTGAAACAGTAAATGTTAAACTTATTGGTACCAAGAAGCATATGAAGGCATCACTAGTTGTAACATCCTTGGAGGATAATGATGTCAGTGGACAGCTTGTGCTGTGCTGGATGTTTAAAGTGTTTTAAGTACAGTTTTGAGTGGCAGATTTAATCTAATTAGCACCGAGCTGATACCATTAACAGTTGCATTCTCTCTTGCACAGCTGAACAGTTACCAGTCAGCACTGCATTGCAGAGGGAGTTGTGTAAGTATAAAAAAAGACATGATCTTGTCCTTGAAGAGCTTCCTCTTTCCAGTGATGTATATCCTGATAAAGGTATCTGCTCTGGGAAGTGACTCCAGCACCAAGCAGATAGGAGTCTTGTGTTTGAACTTGCCCAGCTAGCTCCCTCCAGAGGATACTGGTTCTGTCCACACTGGCAAGCATCTTCTTGGAGTTTTATCTGGGTTTCTTGTGGTCACAGGACCTCCAAGGATGGGTAGGCACTTTGCGTGGTTCAGGAAGCTAAAAACATGAGGCTGGAGTTGGCAGTCGCAGGAGTGACACAATGGCCTGGTGTTGAAGTGATTGTATCATGTCCTGGGAGTTGGTTGAATCATGGAATCACTGATTATCCTGAATTGGAAGCTATGGGAATAAATCACATGGACTCCATTTTCTTCATGGAAAAAGCCCATTCTTTATTCACATAACTTGTTTTCATACAGTTTTACAGACCTCATATGTGACTCCAATTGCTTAGTGGCTTTCTTGCCAATTACTTTGTTAGTTAGTAACAAGTTGTTGTCCTGTATTGGTCACAGAAACCCCCGTTGTGTACATGCAGCAAAAGTTGTTTGTGATAGTTTTCATTTTTCTATATAATGGTGTAAAAATAGTTTATACAGGTGGCTATTTGTTTTTTCACCCAGGAATAGATTGTTATGTTAGCAAACTGCTCACACCAGCATTGCTTTCACATGGGAACTTGCAAAGTACCAGCTTGTCAAGGCCAGCCACTGATTTCAGGAGAGCAGGCTTGATTTTAAGAGGCCTTTCTTTATAATTTTTCTACCTTACTGCAACAGGAAGGGACCTACAAGGATCATCAGTTCCATTTCCAGCCCTGAACACAATCACACCATGTGCCTGAGAGCATTTTTCCAATGCTTCTTGAACTCTGTCAGGCTTGGTGCTGTGACCACATCCCTGAGGAGCCTGTTCTGGTACCCAACCACCCACTGAGTGAAGAACCTTTTCTTAACATAAAGAGTAGTAGGGGGTACTGAGGGTGCAAAACATGTAAATGTTGGAGGTGTAAGGGGAGAAAGGGTCAGATCTGATGCAGTTTTGCTGTTTTTCTGTCTTGCCCTGCAAGCAAGTGTTGCTAGGCTTCATCCTTAATGTCTGAGGAAGCCAAAGGGGTGAGATGTGAAAGCCAACAGGGTACTTGGGAGTGAGTTTGTATGCACAGTGTGGCTGAGCAGGGATGAGACTTTGGACTGAAATTGAAAGCAAATGGCAGGCTGAAAGGCATCAAACAGCACTTTCAAGGGATTTTACTTTGAGGGCCTTAAGAGCACCAGTGAAAATATTTGGCCAGCAGCTTATCCACAATGAACAAGAGAAAGCTGCTGAATGACTTGATAAACTGCTGAGGATCTGAGTTTTTTAAAGGAAAGCAGGAGTGAGGAGACCTTTTTTGACTGACTGCTGCATTTCTCAAGAGGAGCTTACAGGCAGCTGTAGCCACTCAGACTGGTAGTATGAGAAGCAAATGACTGAACTGATCCCAGAAAAGCTTCTGGGTATGTGGGGAGAGTTAGTTGTTAGGAAGCTGGTCACATCTAACAGGAACTTGTGTGTCTTCTTACTTTTGTAAATGAAGTGGTCTTAACTGATGAAGAGGCAGTTTCTGTAGGAAGAGGGAGCTCCTGCAGAGAACAACTGGGTTGGACCATCTTCATTCCAATGAATGTGGCAGTTTTGGCATCCGTTTTTACAGCTCATTTCCTTTCCATTTATGCATGAAGTAGGTCATTGAAAATTGTTCTTTTTATTGGTGCAAAATAGAATGTTTGTGAATCATTGTTTATCTTTAGAAGAATGCATCTTTAAGTAAATGAATTAGTTATTCCTAAAGAAAATTTATCTATGCATTTATAAGATTGTAAGTTATTTCCAATATTATGCAGGAATATGAAAAAAGTGCTGTAAATTCCTTGTATTATTATTTGTGTCAAAAAAGGAGTTTTCCAATGCTTTTCTTAATGAATGATGGAATATGACAGTTGGATTTCACTGCCTTTGTATTTAATTAATGAGAAAAACCTAGACTCCAAATTGCAGAACCAGAAGTATTTCCCTAACGTTTCCACAATAAGATTGTCAAATTGCTGGCAGATTAAAAGTGTCATGGTGAAAAAAAAACATAGTAATATTTTCTGCCAGGATTTGTGAAATTTTGCATTGCAGTTTAATATCACTAATGAAATCACTTCTATGCCAGACAAAAAAGAAGTGTCAAACTATAGAGACCCAGCCTATGCTAATCATAATCCTATGATTATAGGATTTGGTTGCTGACAGTGCTGGTGTTCTCTTGCTTTGTTATGGTTGCTGTGTGAGTATGGAGAAAAGTTTTTTTTTTTTTCCCTTTAATGCTAGTATCTGACTTTAAAAAGGTCATTGTCCAAGAGCAGCAAACATAAGCATGTGCTCTGGTTCTGCTGGGCACTTATATCCTGGGGTTTCTGGTGCATGTTTCTCATAGCTTGCAAGAAGGAACGTGTGCATCACTGATTATGAAATTACAGCAAATGCAAAATAGTGATTTAAGATCTTCATGTCTCTAGAACTAAATTGTTCTTTAGTAGTTGTAGAACCTAAGTGATACTTAAAATGCTTGTAAGGAATTTTCTGCTGTGCTGTCTTGATACTATGATTTCTTTGGCTTATTAAAGCAGGTAGGTAAGTAAGGCTCAAATGTTCTTCAGGAATAACAAGGTCAGCTGTTGAAACCAAGATGTAGCTAAAGAATCTGGTATGCAAGCAGTGTTGTAAACTGCACTTAGTTATGAGCTACAGACATAGATTAAGAAAATGGATTAGTAATGGGAAGGGGGGGGGAAGAATCAGATAGCATTATTTCTTACAACATATGTGGGGACTTCTCATCTCCTGTGCTTTGTTACAGTTAGAAATTATATGTTTTATCCCTGCTCTTTTTTCTTCCACTCGATTGCACTCAACAGCAAAGGTGGTTCATGCTGCTTTGGTGGTTAGGAGTGCACATAACATTTGCACAAACATGAACTTCCTGGACACATGCTTCTGCAACCCATAATCTGGTACACCACAACTGCAGCCACCAGCTTCCTAAGGAGTGTGTATTTTAACCTAAGCTCATTGTTTCATTGACCCAGCTGTATGATGAACTCTTTTCACTCTTCCAGCAGTTTTTTGTTTAAAGGAATGTAAATAGAAGTATTCCATTCATAAGCTTAGTGTTTAAGAGGTCCAGCAGTGAAAATCATGATAAGTTGCTTCTACTACACACATTAGAACAATGCCAGAGGAGATGAGAGGGACAGAAGAATTGTTGTTGCAGGAAGAGTTGAAATAGTCTGAAGAGAAAAAATAGTCTGCATCAGTGTGTCTTTGAATACTTCTATGTCATTTCTGTGATCTCAGAGCTCTGTTATAAAACATTTTTTAAATCCCCCAAGTCTTATTACCTCCTTGTAACCCTGTATTAATCCATTGGGTTTTTCCATTGATTTGTGAGGCTCATATCTCCATTAAGGTGGGAGATTACTTTTTTAAAAAAAGTTTTATGTCCATTCCTTTGTAGTTTTTGGAGTTACATAAACAATGTGCTTATGGAATGGGTGCCAAGCTTCCACATGTTCTCCATTTTTAAACTTGAGCACTAAAACCCAGTGAAATTGTACAGTCGAGTACAAACAAATGATTTAGATTTAGATAAAATGTAATGCTTACATTTTATAAAATGGTAAAAATGGAAGGATTTTGGCCCCCAATTAAGTTGTTTCATTTATGAAAAATCGTATGACCTTAGTTAGAAGACATTCTACACTTGTGCACCTCTCTCTGTATCCACTTTTTAGAAGCTGCATGTGTTCAGTATTTCGTTCACTGCTCAAGCACTCGCATTTATCATCAATGCGATAAACACATGCATAGCAATGTATCACTTCTGTAGAAAAGTATTACTTCTTTCCTGCTTCCCCCACCGTTTCCCACCTTTCTATCCATGTCCAGAGCTGAATGTGCGAGGCCTGGCCTCACAAAACATTCCTCATGCTGGATGAAAGAGTCTCCCTAAGCCGCTGCTCACAGGGGTGAGCTGTGGCTGCGTGTGTGCTTCTGTAGCTGCTTTCAAAAAGGGAACCTTTGAAGTGCTTCAAAGAACCCAGCGGTATCTGTACCTTTTGATTAAAAGGATGTTCAGTACAAATAGGAGAATATACTGAAATATTAAGATAAGCAAATTTTGTAGTCATGAACAATAATTCCTGGGGGGGACCCGATGGTGACCAAAGTGTACCTAAGCAAAACTGTACTTTCACCCAGCTCATAGGGACTGAATAAACAAACAAACAACCTTGATTAAAAAAGAAAGTGGACTGAAACACAGTAGTGTCTGTTGTTACTGCCCTGTACTAGAAGAGACAAGTTATGGGTAAAGCTAAAATCTTAATGCTTTTGATTTTTTAAAATGTCAGATGAAATGTGTCAGAGTTTAGTTTTATGTATTTTACTGCCAATACTAAATAAGCAATGAGTCTAGCTATATCTTTTTAAGTGGGTAACCTTCCTAAAATTGTACTTACTTATGTGGAGGGTTTTTTTTTTCCCTCTGGAAAAATGAGGTTAGAGTTTTGGCAGAGGAGAGTTGTCTCTAATGTAACAGAACTTAGTTCATCTCGTGCCAAACACCAACACTTGATATCAATAATTGTCGACTCAAGTATTGCTCTTGGGTACATTAATCATTCCCATTGTTCCATAACACAGTGGGAAAAACACTCTTTAACAATTGCTACCGGGGAAAATTGCACAGTGGGAGCTGAAGCAGTTCTTGCAGTTGTGCAACAAAACTCCAGAATGTTGGCAACACTCTGGGCCTGGAAGGGGATTCTTGTTGGAGAATGCTAGCAGTGGATTCAGACTAAAGTGCACCATCAATTTCTCTCTTTGTGGTATTGAGTTACACTGCATGTGCAAAAATGTAATTCTTAAAGGATGTGTTTTTTCTGCTCGCTGTCCCAAAGAGGGTAACTTGTAGGGAATGTGTGTCTGGCAGATTGTGACAGTATGAATTTGAATTTCCTTACTGAACGACTGTCAGTGTCCATTTGATGGGTGATACATTTGTATTGTGTAGTCAGATCAAGCTTTTATGGTGTTCAGTGGTGCTAGCCTGTGCTTTAGAGCATGCACATTTCAAGAGAAAAGAAGATACAGATTATTTCCCTTTGGTTTCTTCCCAGTAAGAGTAACTAAAAGTCCAGAATATTCTCTTCCATCCTTTACCTCTCTTCATGTTGTTTTTACCACAAACTGCTTAGAAAGGGCAACATCACTTCCTAAGACAAATGGTTTTAATTAAACTTCAGGTTTAATTCTGACTTCAGAGGATGAAGATCATTTGAGAATTAAAGATATTTCTGAGGAAGGCAAAAGATGATGTCTCCCCTGCTTGCAGTTAAAGGGATCTATTTCTTTACATTTGGAAAGATAATTTGAAACTCTTTGATGCCTAGGTACATTGTTACCTTGACACTTTATGAAGTGAAGGAGGATGAGAATTTTGTACCTCATAAATTGGTTCAGTGTGCCTTGGAGTACGTTTCACTAAACCCAAGCTGTCCTTCCCTGGACTGTGGCACTGATGTGCAAAGCCTTCAGACCAGCTCTGGGGCTGCTAGAGCTGCAGGTCAGAGCACAATGTGTGTTCCAGCTCTTGTTAAGACCTGTCTGCTTGGCAGCAAAGATTCAGGGAAAAGAACTCAAGTGCTGACAGCTCCAGGGTAGCTGTGCCTTAGCTGTGTTTTGCTTGCAGTGGTAACACAGCAGGCGTGCAGCACTTCCCTCCCACCTCAGCCAGGTGTCAGCACAGCCAGCCTGGGAGGTGCTGTACTGAGAGTGGGTGAGCATCTTGTGGAGCTCTGCTCGGGGGTGATGTGGTCACTCATTAGCTGCAAAGGTGGCACTTGCCTGGTAACTGTGCCCTGTTAGGTGTATACTTTGACTTCTGACTGGTCATTGAGACACTTAGCATTTCTAAGTCTCCCTTCCATTAAGATTGTGAGTCTCTGTGGTAGTACATTTGGATTCAAAGGTAGCTGGGGTTAGAAAGGGATTTCTTTATTCGGAATTGATACATAGTAGAACTTTTCACCCAATACATGCATATGTTTTCTAATGTGATCTCTTGAGCGTTTAAGTATTTATTTCAAGTTAGTAATTCATTCCTCTAGAGTGTTTGCATGCTTCTTTTCAGTTAGTGGTTTCAAAGGATTTTTAAAACATCCACTGGCTGGTGAGATATTGTTCTGCCTTTATGGTTCTAGATACTAGGGTCTGGGTAAGTTGGTAGCCTGAGCTTTATGCCTGAGAATAAATATTACATCCACAAAAATAAACTTGCCCTATCTCTGGCCATCAGAAAACAATTTTTGTTTTGGGTGCATTCATCTAGTTTGCATGTTGCAGTGGGAACCACTGTGTTCAGTACCTTTATCTGCCCGTCTGCTTGGTGCACAAGGCCTCTTCTGTTTATGTTGATGGTTTTGGAGAGATTGCCAGACTGAATCACTGATGTAGCAATAGTATTTTATAACGCTGAGAGATAGTTCCCTTGACTCCACGCCATTTTCAGGACAAAAGTTGAGATAGGGAGTTATGTGCTGTCATGTAGTGTCTGCCTACGTATCAGAAGCAGCAATGCTATTCTTCCATTAGAGCTTTAGTCTGGGGAAAAAAATGACATCTTTTGGAATATTTCTTGGTGTGATAGTTGGCAGTTGTCACCAAAATAAAGAGATTTTCCATTGTAGGATGTATGGCTGACAAGCTCTATTCCTAGTTTGTTTTATTGGTCCTAAATTTTAAGTAGGAGCTGTAAAGAGCGTCTTCTGCCCACCTAGCATTGGATTGGGCTCTCACTAAAGAACAGATCTCACTACTGCTTGTGCTGCTCTCCCCAAAGCCCTGGGAAAAAGATGGCTGCTGCTCTTCTACCCTCTGTCACCATGAACAAAATCCCTTACTATTTTTTCAGGCTTCCTAGGAATGTCTTTTAACTCCAGCTGCAATTAAAGGAAAGTTGTCATGTGAAATCTGTGTAAGATTCAACTCCAACAGCATTCTTCATATTTAGAGCTAAAGTTCTTCACTCTTATCCAACTGTTTCTCCTTTGCAACTATCTCTATAGTTATTGTAATTTCTTGGATAATTTCCTTTCGATCATAGCTGGGGGGCAGAAGAAAAAAAAAAGCAGCAGGGAGAATCTGTGTTAGTACAGGTGGTGTTACACTTGATGAAATACTTTGATAATGGCCCTTATGAGCCAGAAATTGACTGACATGATGTAGCTTGGTTTTTAGCAATACCTTGTTTCCCAGGTGATGGCATTTGAAGGTGCTCAAGTTGCTCTTACAATGCCATGCAACTTCCAGCAAACAGGTTGTTTCCTACAGCTTGTTGTCAACATTTGTAGATGACACTCTCTGACCTTGTTTGCATCATTTCTCCAACAAACAGTTTTCCAGTTGTCAGAAGTCAGATTGCCAAAGATGATCTCTCCTGTATGGTAACTGCAAGGCCTTTGTGTGATTTGAACCTTGATACAGATTTGTTAATTTTTTTTTTCCTTATTTTTTTCCTTCAAATTTAGGTGAAAAATCAGCTTTTCTTGCTCTAGTAGTTCAAACAGAATCAGTTGGAAGAGAGGTTACATGCAATTGGCAAGAATTTATCTTTCACAGGATTCTATGTCTCAGTATTTTAGCCTTTCTTTTCAGATCTGGTAAACTTTTTTTTGGTCTAAAATAATAAAACCCCACAACAACCCAAAAAATTAAGTTTCTGTGTATGCCTTCCTCAAGCAGAAATATTGGCTTTGGGGTGCAAAAAGTTTTCTTTGTATGCATAATTTTATCACTGCTATGAACCAAATTGTAAAGTTGTCTTTCTACAAAATCATAGGATGGTAGAATGATAAAGGAGGATTTCTGTGTACAACTTTGTAGATAGATTTGTTTTTTCTCCAACTTGCTAATACTTCTATAGTAGACTCTGTTGTTTTCTGAATGGTCATACATTTCTGTAGAAAACTGTCAGTGCAAGAGACAGTTTGGCAAAGCTGGCCCATGAATTGGGGTCTGTCATAAAGAACCTTGGGCAGACTCTTTGAATTTCTTTCTTAATCAATATTGTTGCCCAGAGTTAATCATTTGGACATAGCAGGACCACTTTCCATACAGAAGAGAGTCTGTATCTCAGACTGATTTTAAAAATGTGAAGTTGCTTTCTGTGAGCAAAGGTCATCAAGAAAACATTGATTAATGTCTAAAACTTGAGCAAGGATTTTTTGGAAGCTAGAGAATCCCTGCCATAAGGGAAGGGCTGGAAGGGCTTTCTGCAGCTGCCAGAGCTGTCAAAGTGTGTGTGATAAATTGTTCAGTAAATGCCCATGAGCTGATCCTATAGCAACTCACTGGAGCTTTGTGATGGGACTCCCTGAGGATCCCAGGCTTGCTAGACACAAGTCAGCATAAGCCTCCTTTGGATTTATCCTGCTAACCATAAACTCTGCCCAGAAAGGATCCAGAGCTGGGAGCAGGGAGCCTGCTCCCTATGAAATCAATGCCTCTTTTCAGGCTTACAGATTAGGAAGGGAACAAACTCTTAATGGTCACATGAGGGTGTAGTGGAGGTGGTAGGGCAGAAAGTTTTTATTCTGACTGGAGTCTGGATGTGTGACCTTCTTTCTATTAGAGAGTACTTATTTACCCAAGACTGAAAGTGGAAGCCTTTCAGATGCATCTCTCAGGTAATGCTGAATGCCATAGGAAATCTCCTGCCTTCCTGGCTGTTGATGCTTTGCATGGTTACAAGTAGTACCCCTGGTCAATGAGCTCAAATGGCAGTTGCTCATTTAGCCAAGCTTGAGGGTTAAAGAACCTTTTGGAAAGGATTCTTTAGGAAGATAGGAAAAAGATATGATAGATTTTCTTACCTTTTCTTTTTTGTTTTTCCTTAATATCAATTATTCTCTTCCCTGGAAAAGAAAGTTAAATTCTAGATAAAGGGAAAATTGAAGTATGTAAGTTGTCATAATTAGGTAGTTGGATATTAGGAAGTATCCCTGTTGCCTCAATCCATTTTTTAAATAGTATCACTGAGGAATTTATGAAGGATTTGCTTTAGGAAAAATAAATTTCTTAAGAGTAAGCATTAATATTTTACTTTTACAAGGCTGTGAGAGAAAGGTTATAGCAAATATCTAGGAGGAGAATGGTAAGTAAATGAAAGGTTTTCATCTGCTCAGTATAATTTGAAATACCAGATCAGGTTCAGTAAACTTGGTTCTCATTATAAACAAGTATTTCCAATTACTTTGGTGGAAGCCAGACTGGATTATTTTTTCTTTATTGTTAGATATTTGAATAAACTGGTATCATGGTTTAGGAATTGTATTCTCTAATTTATTGCTCCCACACTGCAGCTTCCTCCACCTCCCTCCTCCCTCATGCAGGCGGCTGGAGAGGAGAATTGGAGGCACCAGAAGGCAAAGATTATGGGTTTGAGATAAGAACAGTTTATTGGAAACAGCAATGAGATAAGAAAATGAACCATAACAGCAGCAATACTAATTACAGAGGGTAGAAGAAACTATTCATATAGGAAAAAACCCCACCCAATAATAGATAATAATGGATGACTCTGTCCACTGTATTTTCTCAACCAGATGGAACTACTTCTCCCTGGAGGAGACTCTTTTCCTCTCACCCCAGCAATGGCACAAAGTGGTATAGAGTAACCTCTGTGTCCTGGTCAAGTTCTGCAGTAGCCCTCCCAGCTACTGCAGAGCTTGACCCTCTCCTGAATAGAACCAGGACAACTGGAAAGTGGAAGGCTGTGTTTATTTGTCTTCAGAAGTAACTCTTGCCAGTTTGGGATACTTAGACAGTAACCTTGGGGTTACTGAAGATAACATGAAGAGATGATAAAAATTGGAGCTGCATGTAAGTGGATTCTCACTCTCTCAAGCTATTTAATGCTTTTTTCTTAGTCACTTACACCTGGAACATTATAGTTGGTGGTGGTCTACCACATTCAGTCTGTGGAGTCTGGGGTGCCTGGCTAAATGTCAGCCAGGCACCCCAGACTGAATGCTATCTAACTCTGTTTCTGCTGTGATAACTCAGATTCTTTAGTCCATCTTGTTTCAGGGGGTGAGAAACACAAAGCTGTTTGGGGATGGGACAGGGCAGGATGGGATTCAGCTACAGGTTTAAATCCCATCTCCCAAACGAGATGGTTATCGTAGCTCATTCACATGGAGTAGTAAAACTCCTTTCCATCTTTTATTAACCACCCACTAAATTATTAATCTGATCTGTTCACTCACAATAAATACTCTTGCCTAAAGCATGAGAAAGCTGTGTTTTGATTGACAGTAACAGAAATACTGTATGATTGAATTGCTTTAGCTCAGTTTAGAAAAGACAGTTGGTATAAGACTCAGACAAAATAGTTAAATATTATATACCTGCCTAGGATTTGAAGATTCCTGGCTAGTCAAACACAGTACTTCTACACTAGCATTTTATGTGCTGTTTCGAGTTCATTTTTCTGTTGAAAACAAGTATGCCAAAAGGTTGACTTTAATAATTTTTTAATATTGAATTTGATTATAGCTTAGGTAGCCATGACATTATCTTACAGAATGGCAAAATCCTTGCTGTCTCTTCTCCAAGGTTGAAGATTTGTTTCTGTGCATGAGGGTTGTGTAACACTCCTTGAGTTCAAACACTTCATCATTTCAGCCCTTGAAGGCACATAACAGATATTCCAGCTTGGTAGTATAATGCCCTTGAAAAATACTTGTGGAAGGAGGTGAGGGGATAGCTCTTATGCATTTGGGAAACCTGAAGTCTTAAGCTCTGGATGTGCCCTGTGAGCCAAGCTGATAGGATGTGTGAGGCTCTCTGCTGTCCTGCTGGGATACAGCTCCATCTGGTTGCTCTTGTAAAGTTCAGCTGTTAAGTCAGTGCTTTGGGCTCAGAGGCAGTATCTAAGCTAGGGAAATGCTGTTCAATGTTTTCAGAGTTCTTAAATAGTGGGTGGTCTTCAGTGACATGCTGCAAAGTGTAAATAGGGGCAGGTTGAGCTTAAGCACACAAAATTGGTGCAGCATTGGAGATAATGAATAACCTAGTTTAAATGTGCAACATTTAGCTTAGTGCTCTGGAGAGCTGTGACTGTAACTGGTGAAATGCTGCAATGTGTGTATGGCTAAGAGGGAGTAGGAAGGAGGGGTTCAATTTGTGAAGAAATCTTCATGCCTGAAAAAACACTGTGCTAGTGTTCATGTTAAACAGCCTCTCATTCACAAATTGAGAAAATCCAGACTGCTGCAGAACAAACACTCCTGCTACTTCATGAGTTACAGACTTTCTTGTTTTGATCCATTTCCTTCTGTTTAAAAGAGATAAGAAAGATGTATTATAATATGCTGGGTACCTCAGAAGATTCAGCTGGGCCTTCAGCATTTCCTGGAAAATGAATGTGAACTTGTCCAGTGAGGTGGAGCCCGAAGTAAGAGGGAATGGAAAAACACACAAATAACATGCACAATAAGAATTTCTTTAAACTGCTTTCTATAAAGCCGTTTATGAAGGTCTTTGTTTTACAGTCTTTCAGTTTTCCTGCTAATTCTATGTCCTTGAGTAGTTGCTGGGCAAGAAATGGTGTGTTATAATGTTTGCTGTGCACACACTCGTGTGTGCCTTGGCCAGCAGAGCAGATGCCCTCAGTACACGCTTGTCACATCTGCTCTGGGTGGTGTCTGTGCTTTCCACAGCCACTTGGTCACCTCCTCCTCTCTGCACCCCACTTGGCCTTCCCCGGCAAAGGTTACTCTAAAGGTAGACAAAGCAGTCATGAATAAATGAGCCTTAGGTGCTTATGAGAATGGAAAAGACAAGAAGGAATTGATGATGTAATTTCAGAAGCCTTTTTTTTAGCCAGAAAAAGAGGTGTACAAGGTTCCTATTGATGGTCCTTGACGTTTCACAAGGGATTTGTGATTATTTCTTCCAGTCTCATGGCTGGACATGCAACTCTTTTATTGTGAGAAGCCTGCTAGCACACTGTGATCCCTTACAAAGGCAGATTGGGCACCTCCAGGTTAGCTGTGGAGACCCCAATAAGGTCTTTCACTCTGATTTTCTAAATAGCAGGTGTTTCATTCCAAAACCTCTTTCCTTTTGCTGTCTAGGTACTGGGAAGCTCTACCTGTCACTGAAAGGTTCAAATATCTGAAGCAAGGAATGAAGTTTAGGTGCTGCACATTGGGTGCAGCAAAAAGAAGCCATTAAATGTATGTTTGCTCTGTCTGTGCTTGAGGATGCAATTTCTCAGCATTATCCTGCCATGCCTCATGATGCTGGGGATGAAATACAACTGCCTGTGCACGAGCAGCATTCTTATATCCCTGACTGTTCCCCAGAAAATGATTACACTCACCTCTGTGATAGGCTAGGCTCATTAAGAACAGAACTAAGACATGCAATGTGGGATTCCAGTCTGAGTCCTGTTTCCAAAAACTAGTTTCCTGTAAAAAGGAAAGAAAAAGCGTGTTGTCATGGTCTGTTACACTGTACCTTTATTTTGATAGTTTCATTCTGTGAAACGATAAATGATAATGTTTTATAAGCAGAAATCAGCCCTGCTTCCTGTGCTGGAATTTTATATAAACCAAATAGTTTATGAAAAAATAAATCTCTCAAGTCCTGCTTGCTACAAGCACTTGTTAACTTGTAGGGAGGGTTAAGGTGGCTATCCCTATGCAATGGTTAAGATGTGCAGATGTAGCCTACCATGTGGCCTGGTTTCTGAATCCTGAAAACAAGGTTTGAGAACAACTGAATTTCTTCCCAGCCCTTCTGAGCTGAACTGAAGAACCATAGGTAGGCATTCCTAAGAGATGAAGTTTTAAGTAGCATGTATAAATGTCCTGTCTGTCATTCATGAGCCATCACAAATCAGATTATGCTCTTCATGCTACTTATGTGCTATGTAATGTAAATCAGCTTTACTAGGGAATGAAGTATCTGAAATCTTATTTTTTGAAGTATGAGAAAAATAGAACTTGATGCCTAAAAATAAACTTGGATATAAATTGAGTATGACTTCGGAAAATCAGAGCTTTTTTTAATGCAGTTTTCACCAAATTTGTGATAGTCCTTGGTAGTACATTGAGCTGTTCCCAGTCAGAATTCTCTGTAAAGCATAAAGCACCTGTGTATCTTGTAATCTTATCTGTCCAAGTTCACCTTCAACCTGCATTATTGCTGTGTGTTTAAGTGCTTGGTGCATAAAGACTCAGCGCCGTATTTACCAAAAAAAAAAAACCAAAAAACAAAAAAACAACCCACCCACAACAAAAAAAAAAACCCAACTATTTGGTGGTGGCTATTTCCTGTTGCTGAAATTTGAGGGGCTGGCATCTTCCAATCTTCCATCTTCCACCAGATTCCTTGAATGTGTAGAAAAATGATGCTAGCAGGAGTGACTGACAGAAGCACTTAACAGAAATCCTAGGTGGACTCTGCTGGTTCACCTTGTGTGAGCTGTTGTAGTGTTTGCTAGAACCTGGCTGCTTTGGGAAGTGTCACAGTGCAGTTGAATGTACAAACGACACAGGTGACTTTGAGGGAAAGCTTTGTCTGCTGTCATCTTCTTGGGAAAGATGGACTTCATTATTTGGTTCAAGTTTTGGGAAAAGAGACTCTCCCCTCCTCCTCTCTGTGCACATTTAACTTACTCATTATTGGCTACAAGACATAATAAAACCTTGATTTTTTTGTTTTTAATTTTTTTTTTTTTTTAGATAGGCTACTCTTGTTTAAGCATTCTGATACAGAAAAAGCTTTTAAAAAAGTGGTACTAATTCTCATACAAAAAATTTCATTTTTTTTTTCTTTTTCTAGTGCCTAGCCTTTGTAATTACTTCATGGAAAACTTACCCCATACCTCAGATCATGAACCTTCCTAGGCATTTAAAACTGATCTTGCAGGTTGGTTCCTTGGAGAGGAAAACCTTCTGTCTTTTCACAGAACCCTTTCTGACTAGAAATGATTGATCAATCTGTCTGGACTCTTCTGGGCATGGCTGTGGAAGGAAAGAGATTAAAGGCTGCACTTTTACTATAATGGAGAAACACTGCTGGTGAAGGGGAGAGTTTACTGCCAGGGGTCTCAATTTCTCATCTAATTCTTGAGTGTCTCAGAAAAGCAAGTTCTTTTTTTCTCCCCAAGCAATTGTACTGTTGAAAATTAAATATTGTAACCTTATCCTTTTAGTGGTAAACTTGAGAGATCGACCAAAGAAATGAAATTGCATCTGTAAATATAATGAATACTGTGGTAAACAAATATTTTTTTTCCCCCTCCAGAGTAAAATAAAGAATAATTTAGTAGCTTAGGCTTTTAAAATTAAAGACACATTATTGAAAGAAAAAAAAAGTCTTGCAGTCTGTTTTCTGGCTGGCTGAATGGGAAGCTCTTGGCTAAGACGCTCAGCCTAATGTGGCTGATGATATTAGAAGGTAAAGGTTAAGATGACAAGATCTCAAGTTAGAATAAAAATAAAGTAAGGCAGCCAGTGTTCTTTCAGGCTTGCAGGTGTGCAGAGGCTTCTCTGTGCAGCTGCTGATTAGACCCAAGCTGAGTACATAAAGCCTGAAATCATCTGTTTCTGTGCTGCTTGTAACTGGGCTCAGGACACGTGTTCATATGCCAGTAGGTGCAGCTACCTTAGCACAGGGTGCTTTATCAGGAAAGTGCAGTGTGTGCTCTTTTAGATAGCACAGGGTGGTGTTCAGATAAGCAGTGAAATGATATAAATGCACCTTTGTTCTTAATGTGATGAAGGGGCTTCTTGTGTTGTAAAAAGCAGCTCCCCCTCCCCTACCCAGTCTATTAAATATTTTTTAATTGTCTGGGAACTTAAAAGCTCTGAAGCTTCAGTTTAGTCAGTTTATGAGCAACACCTGCTGGGGACAGTCACAGCCTCAGTTCTTTGTATCCAAGGAAAGTCTGCTATAAAGCCTGTGAAAGTGCTGGGGTAAAGCAGGGGTAGCTTTAAAAATGGGATGTTTTTTGTAAATTAATGTTTGAAAGTACACTCTTACCTTCTGTGGGTGTGAGCATCCAACCAAGCTTAACAGAAATGCAGTGATGTCTGCAATCCTATTTCTATGCAGCTATCAGGATAAATCATAGATTTGTCAAAGTTGAAAAATGCCTGTAAGATCATCAAGGCCAGCTATTAATGTAGTACTGCCAGGTTCACCACAATTTTTGGTGTGATATTTTGAGAGAATACTGGGGAGGTGGTAGCAGGGGATCTCTTCAGCATCTCAGCTCTGAGATGAATCTCTTCCTTTCCAGCTGCACATGCGAGCCCTTCTGAGGGCTGTTGTGATAAGCTGTTGGGGAGTGGGGTTTCCCTTTCCAGTGGGAGTTTCTTCTGTCATCTTGTCACCACTTGGGTAGTTCTTCTTGTAAATTTGAGGCTTTCCAATTAGTCTACATATAATTATAGGTTAAAAAACATTTAGGCTGTGCACTGTAGTTTTGATACATGCTTGGGAGTTTCAGTGTTGAGTTGACATCAAGTGTGGTCTTTAGCAGCTTACTCTTTTTAAAATCCTCTTATTATATCCTTCTAATTACACAAATAGTTTTCCAAATGTCTGTTTGGGTTTTTTTGGAGAATGAAATTGTAGGATATTTCCTAAACTGGGCAAAATTATGCCTTTTTTTTTTTTTTTCTTAGAAGAATAAATGTCACCTATTTTACTGTAAATTGATAGACTATGAAATAAGACATAATTTAAAGTTTGATGGGAATCCCAATTTCTGAGTAGCAGGTGTGCATCCCCAAGTTTTATTGAGGTGGAGCTATTTGTGAAGTCTGTGTATTATGAACAGTTCTTATCTGCTTGGGAATTCACAACAAGCAGTCAGTGTATCTTATAAACAATACAAGATTATTGACAAAAGCTGCTTGTAAAGATGACTCTGCCTTGTTTATTTCTGGTAAAATACTCGATGCAGTCAACATTTATTATAGCTACATGACCTCATTTTGATCTTAATTTCCTGCTTCTGTTCATAGAGAGAGAAAAAAACCCCTAATAAAATACTAGAATTTCCAGTTGTTCTTCACCAATACCCTAATCTTACACTGTTTGTATATTTGCCACTGGAAATAAACTCTTGGTGTCTTAAACCCTATATTTCACCTTCATGCCTCTTGTTGGAACAAGGTATAATACCAGGGTATTACTACATGACATGCATCTGTTGTTACCTAATCTGTTTCTTTGAAGTGCTGCCTTAAAATCATCCTCCTACGTACCAATTTATCCACTTAAACCAGTGACTGATTTCCAGAAGTGACAATTTCTGACACTTTGGATAGTTTTGGTTTTTTTAACTCAAAAGACTGTTATTCCTTGGTTGTACATACAAATTCCAGACCTGTCAATCCAGGCTTTGTTCTGTGTCCCTGTAATTAACTGAGGTCGTGTGTAACAGTCTTTTTTTGTTTTTTCTTTCTTTTTCCTTTGATTAGCTCTTATTTCATGGATTGCTTTCCTCTTGTGTTCTGATTATGAAAAGAGAGCACAAGTTTTAAAGTTGCTGTTCAGTAGCTGTTTTTTACCATATGCTGTTGGGGCTTGCAAATTCCTTGCAGCAACTCTACTTAATTGTGTCCTTCTAGAACCCCTGTCTGCTATGGTCAGCCTCAGAGCTGGCATCATCTAAACAAATTGGGCTAACAATGATCATGAATCTGCTGCTAACTGAAAGGAACACAGGTTTTTAAGTGTTACGTGCTGGTAGCAATTCCAAATTGTTTAATTCCAAGACTGGTGTTAATATGTGATGTATCTTTGAAGGAGTCCAACAGAGTGAACAAGGATTGTGATAAGCATAAATGGCATAAAATGGCTCCTTTCATACCTCCTCTGCTTGGGTAGAGGAGGAGCAGTACTTTAGGTGTGATACTGAATTGAACATCCAAGTCTGAGATAGTTATTCCCAGTGTTCCCATGAAGGAAAACAGGATGTTAAAATCTCTCTTTGGGATGTAGGTTTGAGCATGGGGGGAGCAACCTCAGCTGGGCAGGCTGTAACACTGCAGAAAGCTGCTCTGAATTGTCACTTTGAAACTGTGTACATACCCAGTACTGGACTTGAGAGCAAACATGCCTGTTCTTATATTATCCTATTACTTTCACTTACAATTTTGTCATTGTTTGCTCCAATGGTTCATAACCCCCTCACAAAGGTCTTCCCCACTTAAAAAAATAAACAAAACCCAAACAAAAAAATTTACATGCTGGTGAACTTGACTTCTTTTGACTTGGCTTCTTTTTTATGAAAAAATATGGATGGAGATACTCATATATTCAGTTTTATTTCTGTTCATGTAAATCCCTTTGAACTACATTTTGGCCTATTTGTTCCATAGTGGCTTCTCAAATGGATTATGTATTTTTCAGATTTCGCTTCTAGCTGAAGTCCATATTAATTTCTGAACTCTTATAAATTCTGATAAAATTCTCTTGATAAGGTATGAATCTGTTAAACCTGCTTCATTGTATTGTAACTCTGTTTTGAAGTTACCTAATTTATGCAAGATGTTTTTACAAGAGCAGAAACAGAAATTATTCAATTTGTGTCCTCTGATAGCTTCAGCTCCCTGAGAGCTCTTGAACAAACAGAAACTACAGCACTTGGGACTCTGCCAGATGGTTTAAAAATTCCCCAGAGAATAAATAAATCTAACTAGTGTTGTATATTTCCATCACATTTGAGATTACCCTTGAAGTTGAGATTTTTGTTGTTTCTCCTTGAAGTTTACCAATAAATGTATGGAATTGTTTTGGAAGCCCTTGTGGGTGTGAAACTGGAAGGCATACTTGTGAATCCCACCAGAGAGAGACACACCTTGTCTTCCAGGTTTGGATGCTGGGAATCACAGAATGGGTAGTTAAGAAACATGCTTGACTTTTATGATACAAAGTTTCCTCCCGGGCTCTGCAAAACAAGTTTCAGGCCTGACTTCAGTGAGAACAGGACATTCAGACATGACCAAGAATAGATTCCTAACATAGATAATTCCCAGATCAACTAAGCTCCCCCAGGGGACAGAGAGTTGATGAGCAGGAGGAATGAAGTTCACTGTTTAGGGCACCTCTTTTTCTGATTTCTGTTAGTAGTTTGTGTGCTTACTGCTGACTCTCATCAGCAAGCCGCCTTCCAGCTGCAGAGAGAAATGTTTCATAGTCTGAGCTATGGGAAGTAAAAAATAAGCTGTAGAAGGACTAAGCTGTGGATAAACTGAGTTTTAATTTCCTAATTGTTGACTTCCATGAGAGAACCACTCTTATTTCTTATTACTTATTTCTGAAACTTTAAGGTATTTGAAGGCATATCTTGCTTTGATGGCAGCTGAGCATGACAAGTAATACCTTAGGTAAAATTATAAAGAAACTCTTGTAGTAAGCTGAAGTGAATGGGATTTACAATATCCTTCCAAATAACTTGTTTAAATGACATGAGAACACTGCTGTGTCAGTGACAAAATCCCTCTTCCCTTCTCATCCCTCGCCCATCAGACCAGAAATAAGAGTTTCTATTTCCAGTCCAGACAGGAGCCACATGATGGGATTTGCCATGTTACAGCTAAGTATATTTTTACCAAGCCCAAGACATCAGGACTGTGCTGCCCTTCTCCTTTACAAGCAGAGAACATACCTTACACAGGTATCCAGCTAAGATGTGCCAGTAGTACTGGTGTGGGGGCTGCCCTGGCTGGACACCAGACACCCTCCAAAGCCACGCTTTCACTCATCCTCGGCTGGACAGGAGTGAGAAAATATAACACAAGGTTTGTAGATCGAGGTAAGGACAGGGAGAGATCCTTACCTCACCAATTACTGTCATGGGCAAAGCAGACTCAGCCTGAGTGTAATTTATTACCAAGCAAATCAGAGTAGGGTACTGAGAAATAAAACCAAATCTTGAAAGCACCATCCCCCCACTCCTCCCTTCTTCTTGAACTTAACTTCTAATTTTCTCTATCTTCTTCCCCCTCAGCAGCTCAGGGGGACAGGGAATGGGGGTTCATCACACATTGTCTCTGCCACTCCTTCCTCCTCAGGAGCAGGACTCCTGACACTCTTCCCCTGCTCCAGAGTGGGGCCACTCCCAGAGGAGAAAGCTCTCTACCAACTTCTCCAATCTGGGCCTTTCCCACGGGTGCAGTTCTTCAGGAACAGGCTGCTCCAGCGTGGGCCCCTCCCACAGGGTGTAGTCCTTCAGGAACAGGCTGTTCCAGCATGGGTCTCCTGCTGAAGTCCTGCCAGCAAACTGTCTTCACTGTTGGCTTCTCTCTCTATGGGTCCACAGGTCCCTGCCAGGAGCCTGCTGCAGCATGGGCTTCCCATGGAGTTACAGGCTCCTTTGATCTTCCAGTGCTCCAGTGTAGCATCCTCCACGGGCTGCAGATGGATCTCTGCTCCAGAATGGATCTCCATGGGCTGCAGGGGTGCAGCTGCCTCACCATGGTTGCTCCATGGGCTGCAGGGGAACCTCAGCTCTGGCACCTGAGCACCTCCTGCCCTGACTTCTGACACCTTCTTCACTGACCTTGGTGTCTGCAGGGCTGTTCCCCTCCTGTGTTCTCATTTTGGTGTCCTAGCTGCCTTTGCACAGTATTTTTCCTCTTCTCAAAGACATTACCCTGGAGGGGCTACCACCATCACTGCAGTGGTAGGTGGTGGGTCTGTCCTGGAGCTGGCTGGCATTGACTTTGTTGGACACTGGGGAAACTCTGGGAGCTTCTCATGGAAGTCACCCCTCAGTCCCCTTGCTGCCAAAACCTTGCCATGTAAGCCCAGCAGAACTACTAAAATGAAGATGCTGCTGTGGAAGGTGAAGCAGTGTGGGCTTTGCTCTGCATTAATAATGAACTGAAATTCTAGAACTCCTGGGTTAACTTGTCACTGTGTTGCTAGGACTTCACAATGCCAATGCTATTCTTCCAGTGAGTATTGTTATAAAAAGTTTGCAGCAGTTACTTAATGCAGCCTAGCTGTTCTTCTTACCTATGTGGTCTCAAGCCAATTCCAAAAATTCTGCTGTTTGTGCTGTCAGGCAGTGCTGTGCAGCTGCTGGTGCAGAAATACCTAGCACATACCAGGCACAGTAAATTCAGAAAATAAAGTTTGGCAGTTCTGAAATGAGTAGCATTTACCAGTAGCAATTAGTGAAGCAGTGTAAAAGTTGCTTAACCTGACATATGAAAATGGTGCCTAAAAAAGTCAGTAGAACCTCCCTGATGAGCTCAGAAACAACTCCTTCCCATCCATCTTGACTCTATATACCTGTTGTGCTTTCTTACTTACACAGTGATTAAGTGTCTCTATGCTCTCTTTTTCCCTTCAGTTTTGTAGATCCCATACTCATAACCAAAACAAAATGCTCTCACAGACTTTTTGGAAATATATGTGATGGGTCTCATGGGTCTCTATGACACCCTTAGCTTGCTTCATGTGTGTCACTACTGGTGCAAGAGTCTTGCCTTATAAAGCTGTTTCTCTGAAAGGTCCTTACTGTCTGTTTATTTTATTGACTGCTTTATATCAAAGCTTTCTGGGAAAGCATTTTCTTTTCTGTTCCCCCTGGGTCTTGTGAGTTGTTTTTGGTTTGGTTTGGTTTTTTGGTTTTTTTATTAGTAGTAGTAGTAACAGTAATTCCATAGCTCTTTTAGAATTTCTCTATGTCAAAACATAAAAGGACCACACATTTAATTACTTTCAGCTATTAAATTTGAAATACTTCTCCATCCAACTGTGTGTGTATGGATTTATATTTGAACACCATAACTACCTAATGATTTAATTCTCTTTACAGCTACTAACAAGCTGATGAAATCTTAGTATTTTAAGCAGTTAGAGATTGACAAGATTAGACTAATGTGACTCCCAGGGAGAGCAGCAGCGTTCAGTGTTTTGTCCTGTGCTAACTTTGCCTTTAGGTGTGGTATTCATTATTCCCCTGACTCCCAGGCAAAGTGGTGGTTCAAGACTTTGGTGCTGAAAGAAGTCTAGTTGGGTGAAAGTTCCCAGCACCTCATTTCAGACCAGTTGGTAATTCAGCATCTGGATGAGAATGGCTTTGAAATCCTTCCTTGCTGTGTTTATTCTTGGGTTCTTTGCTGGTTGTTATTTGGGAGGAGTTAATTGTGCTGCTGGTTGCTCAGGCATTTGATACTGTCACAAGACAAGGCAGCTGCTCTTGTGAACTGTGAGATTAGCAGACAAGCTGGAGCGTGTACAGATGTGTGTTTCCAAAGTACTAGAAATCTATTTATTGAACATTACTTGGCAGTGATGGCAAAGCTGTTGAAATGCTACTAGGATGCAAGCTGTTTTCTTTATACTCTGTCCACATTGTCTGATGAATCATGTGCATTTGTCTTTCACAGTTTTTTAGTGAATGTTCTTGTGACAAAAGGAGCCTTGGACCCCGTAGTAACACCTTTTGTCTCTGCCACAGTATCACCTGCTGCATGACACTGCTCTTGGAGTCCAACTTTCTGTAAGCAGAACCTTCTTTAAGGAAAGTTTGTAGTCTGAAACCTCCCGCTGCAGTTGAGAGTTTGTGGGAAAACATCAAATAGGGAAAGAAGGAACTCCTTGGTTTCAAGTCATTGAGGAATTTCTAGCCTCATTAAGGCAGCTAGAAGTTATTGCAGTGCCTGACTTTTTGGACCAAGCATACTCACATCTGCTAGACTGAATAGAATCTAACTTTTCCCATCTCCCAGAGCCAGGACTGATTTAAACCACTTATCTTCTTCTTCAGTGATAGTAGAAGAAGGTGGTTATTGTAGTGAATGAGTGATAAAAGTGGTGTCATCCCTGGGTATCGTGGCAGGTTTTAACCAAATCTGGGATGATGCTCACTTCAGGAGTCTTCATGATCTGCCATGTAGGAAATCTTGATCTCTTGGCTAGGGAAATCTTGATCTTGATCTCTTGGCTAAGGAAAAACAGACCAAAGTGAATTTCATAGTGAATCAACATGTTAGTTAATATTTTAAATTTAAAATATTGAGAACTTCTATCTGAAACTACAGAATTAAAAAACTGCCACCTTCATAAACATGGTGCATGGAGCATTTATTTCAGTATTGCCACTTAAAATCTGCTAAAATGAAGTTCATGATCTTCTGATCTGTATTGGAGAAGTAGATAGTGACCATAAATGGGCAAAATACTTCATTGAGCTCTCCAGCTTTCCCTCCCACCCCCCCAAAAGGAAATGAATGCAGAGAATGCATTAATTGTTTGAGACTGTCCACGTGACAGTCTTATCTTCTCAGGCAAGCCCTTTTAAAAATAGGGTATGTGTTAAACATGATGGAGTTTTAAAAACAACATATTTAATAAACCTCTTACTAGAATTGCCAATTTAAGCTAAAACATGGTTTTCAGGAGAAAATTCCTAGCTAATATCTGAATTTTTACTTTCGTAGTTTGTAAGAACTTGGGTTAAAGAAGTTTACGAAGAGCTGCTGTTCCAAGCAAGCTGTACTTTGCTAAGTCTTTCCCTGGGAACTGTGTCCTAAACTTGGAAATAAACTTGCATATGCTCAAAGTATAAAACTGGTGGATGAATTGTTTTACTAATCTACGTATTCAAGAGCATAAGTATCGTCATGAGACCTCTGTACTGACACTTCTGTGGGTCGCAGAGTACTCAAGCTGAGTGAATTTGAGCTGTATCTGAAAGGTGGAAAAGCATCAAGCCTGACTGGCCTAAACATAGGAGCAAAATACTGAGTGCAAGAGCCATCCTTGCTTGAGCACTGCTCCTCTTGTGTCTGGCTGTGCTGTCACTGCCATCTCTGAAGTTCTTGGATAGGCAAAATATTGCCTCTTCAGTGACATTATAGAGCACTTGTTACTTGCCTCTTACAATACAGTCTTGTTTGGTTGGTTTTGGTACTGGGGTTTGGTTTTTTGGTTTATTTTTTCTCAACCAAGCACCACTGTCGAGTGCTTGCATAAAGAAAGGCACCTATTGTCTGCTCAGGCATCTAAACCAACTTATAACTCTTAGACATTCTTTCCTGTTAAGTAACTTGATCCACCTTCTATCATTGTACTGCTTACTTGAATTTGGATATTTGGCGTAGAAGCACCTTGTATGTGTGTGTGTGTGTGTGTGTAGCACACAGAATGTGTTAGGTGATCCACAAGTTTCCAGCTGCAACTTAGCTACTGTGATGGTTTGCTAAATGTATGCTGGGCAACTCTGGCACTTTTTTCTGCTTGTTGACTGTATCAAAACTCATCAGTGTAAATAATTCCTGGGCTGGTCTTGAATAAGAATTATTTTGAAAACTGAATTTTATTTCATTTTAGCTTACCTATCTAAAAAAAGATCTCTCTTTAGGGTGGTGTAGTAGTAGTCTTCAGCTTTGTCTTCAGCAGGAGTATGGGATCTCCCCAGTATGTGGCTTGAGGCTGAATGTCAGAGTAAAGTACATGCACTGCTCCGTAGCAGCTCTTTAGAAGCAAACCTAGCTGGGTCTTGACCAGTCATCTGGGAAAAATATAGGCCAGGCAAATAGGAGAAGACTGTCTCCTGAAAGCAAAACTTTATTCCATGCAATCCTTTAATGTTCCTCTAGGCAATCAATCCTTTAATGTGTTTTCTGATGCTTTAAGCTTTGGCTAAATCCATGAGCCTCTAGAGAAGAAATGTGAAAGCACTAGCAGCCAGGGATGGCAGTTAGCTTGAAGCTCCAAAAACTGCTTTCACTGAAACTTTCTTTGCCAGCCCCTGTGTTCCAGCTTTCTACTACTGGGCTTGTGTTTTGTTGGCCCAGAGATGCAGCAAAATGAATTGGAATTGATGGTAGATGCTTATTACTGCCTGCTGAGAACCTGGAGTTTTCTAAACTGTTATTTTTAGACTGTACAGTAACTGCAGATGGGTTATAGAAATGCTTAGTAATTTGGCTGTTATTCCTTTCTCTTTGGGATAGCGTTTCTCTTGGCTGGAAGTCCTTCTTATTTCTGTAAAAACAAAGATATCAGTATTCCTTCAGCAGTAAGTCAGCTGATGATGGCAGATTCTTCTGTTCTAGTTTCTAAATACCTCTAGCATAAACAAAGTCATCAAATTGCTGACTTGGTGTCAGCAAGCTGGTCTTTTATCTTTTTATTGGAAAGATGCATTTTTATTGTGAAAACTGGTCAGTGGTGCACTTTCACCAGAGTGGAAAGCAGCAGAATACAACAGTTTTAGAAGTATAACAGGTCCGAATGATCAGCGCTGGACTAACTGGATGGCAGTAAAAACATTCATAGCAGTTAAAGGAAAACAATTTTTTCCCTCTCCCACCCTTCTTTCTAGTAGAGAATAGTTACAGATAGCTGCACTTTGGCTGGCATTTGGTTGTGGGTTTTGTTAAGATAAGAACTTTGCCTCCTTGTCAAATGCCTGGTACATAGCAGGATATGATATGCAGCTTGTTTTCTCTCTGTTCATGTTTCACTGCTGTGGCTGGATTCTCCTGTCTTGTGGATATTCAAGTTAACACTAACTAAAGGGAGACTCATTCCAATTTTTTCTAATTGGAATGAGTCCTAATTTTTCCTCATATTGCGTTGCTTTCTTATTGACAGATATCAAACTCCCAGTAATTAGCAAAGCGCAGGGTGTTGATTTCTGAGCAGTATCCTGTTTCTCTTTTGTTTGCTTTTAAGTGTACATAGCTTGATGATGAGTGGGGTGCATTATTCAAATCCAGCAGTGCGGATGCTTCCAGCCCCAAGTCAGGAAATACTTGACTTTTGAAGAATAACGGCTGCTGCATGGATTTCTGGCTCTGCTGAAATAACGAGCCTGAGGAAATGCCATGACAGCCCTGCCAGCCCTTTGTGAGAGGGGGATCCTTTCTGCACTCTCTTATCCCAGGGATCTGTTCCTGAGTCTTGGTGTTCATGACACTGAGGTTTGGTGACAGCTCTGCTTGGACATGCCTCTGCTTCTGAGCTGGATCTCACGCCAGAAGGTACTGTCTGCTCCTGTTGGGTGTTTCTGTGTGTGTGTGTGTGTGAGTGTGTGTGAAGTTCATTCAGCTCCTGTCTCTTTGTTCAGTGGAAGGGATCTGCCACTGCACTTTGTGTGGTGATGGAGTGAGAGGGGTTGAGCTTTTTCCTTGTCTTGAAAGTAATCGCCTTGCTAGAAATGCTGTCATTAAGTAGCCACATTTGTTAGGCATGTTTGTTAGATTAGTACTTCACAGTCACACTTATGTTTATAAGCCTTACAGTACGAAGAGGGGCTTTGCTTTGTTAATAAATGCCAGACTGAAGTTTTCCGTGTGGAAGGTAGACACAAATTAGGATGAGCTGCAGCTTCTCTGCCCAGTGAAATTCTGTTCATTTATGGAAATAATGGAATCCAGACAGTGAATTTTGTTCTTCTTTGCAATATCCATAGCATTCAAGTTCTAAGTTTGGATTAAAATTGAAAGCACTGCTCAGGTAGTTACGGAGGGATGCATTTGAAAGTTACCCCTCCAGCCAAAAGGGGGACATCCACCTTTGCTCACTGGAGACTCTTGTAAATTCAAAGGGTTGGGTTTTTTGTTGTTTTTAATGCTTCCGCTTCTGTCACTGCTGTTCAAGAAAGCCTGTAGTGTTACAATGGAGATGCTCTGTCCTTTCTAGACTTGTGACAAAATGTGCTATTGTTCTGTTGCATCAGGCATGATTTAGTAGGCTCAACAGTCTCTCTATTTTGCAACTTAAAGATATTGGTGATGAATACTCATAACTGAAGTTCCGTTTCTGAGGTTTTAAGGGTTGTGGCAGTTGGAATTAGTTTTAGCAAAACCTCACTTACATGACATGAGATGAATTTTGTGGTAATTGGTTTTAATCTACATTTTGGTCAGAGGAAAGACCTTGCATTCCTTATATCAGTTAAAGTGATGGTCATTTCTAACATAAAGATACTATTCTGTATAGAGCACAGTGAAGTGTCTTGATGTATAGTAGAATATTTCTTGGCAGTACTAATCACATGTCCTTTGTGCAGTGTGCTACTAATGCATGAGGAAGGTGTTTGCCTTCCTTTATGAATTAACACTGTTGCAGGTCTAGTCACAAGGGACAGAACTACATCCAGCCCTTGAATTGCAGAGCAGGAATTAGCTGAGTGCTGCCACCTTATTCTACACTATCTGGTCAAATGAATGATGTGGTAGCTCAAAAGGTCTCTAAGCAAGATCATAGGTGTGTGGTACAAATAGAGGAGACTGGGGATTTTCTGGCTAAAATTGGTGCTGTCATTAGTTTTGACTATCAAAACTCTATTGCCAGTGGTAAACGAATTTTGTGTCAGTGTCATGCTTTATTTATTATGTTGCTTTTTCAGATCAGAATCTAATTGTAGGTGATGCCGAGCTTGGCCAGTGCCATCTATTCTCATTTGAGTGCAGCTAACTTTTCCTTTTTGAATCGCCACACATCGAATCTGCTCTGTTTGGGTGAAGACTGGTTCATACAATCTTAAGTTACTCAGATGTGAATAAAAAGCTTGATGTGGGTTCCCAAGTGTGGTTTTGTTTTGTTTTTTTTTTCTTTTTCTGTAACTACTCTTACTTGATCAAATATATTTCCCTGGAGGAAAATATTGCCTCTTCAGTTACAGAGCACTTGTTACTTGCCTCTTACATTGCAGTTTTGGTTGGTTGGTTTTGGTATTGGGGTTTGGTTTTTTGGTTTTTTTTTTTTCTCAACCAAGTTTTTTAGTGTTGTTCACACTGAAGAGCCAAACTAGTATCACAGGTTTAGTTTTGTACTTATGGTACCCACTGTCTCTCCTTGTCTTATTGGCCTCTTGTGTTGTTTGGAACAACCCTGAGGAATGATCTCTGCTCTTGAGTTCTCTTGGCTCTGTTCAAAGATTGTGGAATTACTGTGAGCACTGTTTCAAGGGTCTTAAAGTACACATGCTGCTGTTTCTTCCTGACAGGCCTGGATGCTCTTGACATCCTGGAGGGGAAGAAAGCCCACCTGAAACTCTCAGACCCGTTTTGTTTGGTTTCAGGTTATTAATACCTGAGAAAGTTCTGAGTTCCTGTTGCTGTGTTCAAGCATGAGGTTGCTGCTGCATTACAGAAAGCTTTGTGTGCTGTTCCAGCACATTTGAGTAGGTGTATTGGGGTGGGGGGTAATTTCCTTGTTCTGATTCATGGAACAGTCTGCTGCTACTTAGCAGTATAGGGAAACATCATGAATAAAACCTATAATAATGCCCTACATTATGTTTCTGCATTTGAGAACTGGTGTTCCAGCACTACACAATCAGCTCCTGCCTTTCTGGATTGAGAAGCCCTGTGCAGCTCCCTTTGGAACATAGTCATTTCCTTCTCTGTCCAGCAATATTTGGAAAAAGATGATAGGCCCCTGGGATTTGGGAGAGGCAACATCTGGGAGAATTAAGTCTTCTTGAATTGTCCCACCATAGGGTTTGTTTAGGCTGGAAGTGTGCTTCTCTCATCCTGAGAAGACACTGTGTAGCCCTGTCTCATCCAGTCTTTCTTCTTGATGTAATTGTCTTCAAGGCTTGAAAAAAAAAATCTGAGTATGTTAAATAGATCAATTGCTTAAATATTTTAAGGATTTAATTTCTTTATATTCAGGTGAATACTGAAAACCTATACAATAACTCATTTAACATTTTAATTTTGCTCTACTGTAACTGCTGGTAGTAGATATTGAAGATTGTCAATGGCCCTGTGGGTTTCAGGAGTAAGAATCCCATTTCTCCCCTCTGGCTGCTTAATTTAATTAGACTTCTGCAGGGAAATACTAGAACTTGGAAACACATTAGTAAGTTTTGACTGTTTCAGGAGTCTATCATCTTCATATTCCTAAACTGATTTCTAAAAGTAGTTAAGGATTTTCATCCAGATAATTCAGTATTTTAAAAGCTCCATTCTGCTTATTATCTTGTCTAACTTTGCCCTGCAATTTTGACATTAAGAGATGATAAGCTAATATCCGAATCCAAAAAAGTTACACAACTTCGATGGTGAAATTTTGACTGGGGTTTCTTGATACACAGAGAAGCAAAATGTCAAAACCCAATGGTATATGTCAAAGAAATGTGTGAAAAGCCATACTGGGATATATGATTGAGAATTATGTAACTTTTCCTGCATCTTGCATTTCAGGAAAACACCGATGCGGAATGTTGTTTAGACTCCACTTGAACCCACTTAGGGGTTTTGCTCAAAGTCAAATCTCTACATGAAAATACTGTATTCTCATCAGGTGCTTCTCAGAAGTAGCTCTTGGTTCTTTATAAGAAATTTTCGCTCCGTGAGGGAAGAGGGTCAGGTCTAACAGCAGAGGCTGGCACATCGTCAGTCATTGCAGCACACAGTTACTCCTGTACACTAAAGACCGATAAAATTCATGTGCACAACTCATAGCCTGGCAATGTTAGTGTCTGTCTTGAATGTTATAGTTGAAGCTGTTTTTTACACCATGCTAATGAGAGTACCCATGAAACAACTAACAAGCAGCTGGAATTGGTTCTGGGCTGTCTGACAGATATTAGTTATCAATTGTGACATCCCTCTATTGCATTACATTGTTTTTCTTTTCATCTGTATTTAAAAAAGTATTCATATCTACAGAGATTAAACAGGTCTCAAAATGTTCACTTTGATATTTTATTTTAGTCTGTCTATAGGTTGAAAAGAAGAAAAGTGAATGCTGATGAGGGAGCACCCAGAAAAACAGCATAGCCTATACAAAAGTTTACCTAAACAAAGCAGAGAGTAAGGATTGTTTGGGTTGTATGAGCTGAAACCTATGCTGTAATGCTAGGATCCCTCTAGGCAAGTGAAAATACTGTAGCAATTTATGTATTGCAAAAGCTTTTTAAGGAGCAGAGATACTGAATTAATAATTGTGGCTGAAATACTGGTGTCTGAAGAGCCCACACAATCTGGAAAAGATGGAAATAAAAGTGATAAACTGCAGGATACTTAGAGTGGTGGGTTGCTGTGAGTAAAATTGCAATTACTTAAAACTGTGCTTTTGGGAGGGAGATCTCTGAGAGAAGAGGGGATGGATGGGTGTTACTGGTGAGGTAGAATTGGTAGTGTCTTATCCCCAGCCTATTTGGACATTTGTGGGGGGAGAGAGGGGGAAGGATGTGTTAGAAAGACTTAGGTATATCCAGTTTTTTTGGTCTTAGAGGTGATGAGCAGGAGGCAAAACCCAGTTATTGGAGTGGAAGTGATGGTACAGTTCTAAAAAAAATTAAATTGCTGATTAAACAGCTGACAGTGGTTACTCTGGTTGATTGTGTGTAAAATGTATGCATTTTGAATAGAATTATCATTTGTCACTGTACTTTGAGTAGAAATATATGTAAATTGCTCTGTAACAGCTTCTGGATTCTAAAAAGGGAAATTTTAATTAAAAGGTAGCTAGTTTGTGAATTTTGTTAAGAGAAAACTAAGGAATTTAAACTCTAGAGCTTTTTCAAGCACAGGCCATAAGAGAATAAGAGACCAATCAGTGGAAAAAGAGCTGCATCTTGGAGTACAAACAGGCAAGTGCAAGGTGAAGATTTTGCATGTCCAGCTGATCTGCCATGGCTGGGAGGAAGTGCACCTTGGGTGATGGTAAAGCAGCCTGGCAGTGAAAATGAGGGAAGAACAGTTCCACTCTGGTATCTGTGCCAGATCTAGACTTGGCTTTTAGCCTCACTGAAAACTGAGATGATGGTGACGTCTGAAGGGATAGAAGCCAACGGGTCAGCAGACCTTAGGGGAATTGAACTTCATTTTGCAATAAATGAACTGGAAGCAGATTTGAGTTGAATGCCCAAGGGATGAGGAGTGTGTAATGGGAGATGGGGATTATGATGAGGTAATTTTCCACTCTGACTTGCAGAAGTGTTGGTAGATGAGATTGCTGCCTCAGTAGCAAGCTTCAGCTGGTATCGTGTGACTAAAAGAGATACTGTAGAGAGCATGGATTATTTAGGGTGTGACTTCAAAGTTACCTTCTTTTAATAGAAAAATTATTTGAAAAATATCAAATGTAGTGGGAAGCTGTATAGAATACAAAAACAGTTGATGGATTAGATTAGTTGAATGTTGAGAACTGATTTCTCTTGCAAAGAAAATTGGATTGATATCTCATTGTCATTAGTAACTTCTCCAATGCATGTAGTGTGATGCCATTCATTATACTTCTAGAGAAAATGGGATATGTAGGAAAGAAGGTAAGGTACTGTAAAAACAGCAACTGTTACCACTCTGATCTGCAGTTAGTAGAGTTGGGGAAGTCCTTGTTTTCTTTAGTGAAGCCAAAATGAAAAATAAGCTCGTACATTAAATGTGTTGGTAGTGAAAGCAGACTCCTCCCAGGGTGATTGGGATAAAATGCAAGAAGAACCAGGTGACAGGGCTGAAAGTGTGAGTTTCCTCTGGAGGTGTGCAGTTTGGCCCTACAGGGTATAGCAGGGGTCTGTGCAGAGGAGAAGAGAGATTTGTGTGTGCTGCTTAATGGCACGATGACTGAGGCAGCAGGGAAGTGTGACCTTAAGGTGAACTGTGTCATAGGATGGATGGGGCAAGGTTTTTGTAGTTGATAATAAGTGAAATCTAATGCAGTTGTACTTGGTGCTTCAGTAAAATGTCCATATTCTTGCTACCTCTATTCCAAAACTGTCAGTTGAAACTGATGGAGATTACTGGTGTCTTGTTCACAAAACTGTTCCCGAAAGTCTTAAGAATAGAGTAAGTGTCTCTGCAAAATAAAAACAAGGAGCAGTGATGACCCTTCACAGAACACAGCAGTAAAACATGCCAATGTGGGCAGAGGACAATGGGAAAGAGAAGGTAGTCTCAGTAAAAAATAAACAAACTAAAAGGATACAAACATTTGCCAATTGACCTTCTGGTAATTTAAAACCTTATGTACTGGGAGATATTCCAGGAAAAAAATTAGAAATTATTTGCTCTGCTTCCACTACGTAAACTGTCCATAGAGAATTTAGACTTTACTGATTTTATGTTCTTTGCCAAGAAGCTTGTGGCACTCTGCTGGAGAAATAGCTCGTGTAAATACTTACCTTAACAAATGCTTGATGCATCACTGTCTCTGCTATCTCATTTGTGGTTACTAAAAAGGCCTTTCACACTGTCCCCTTAGGTTCCTGATGTCATCAGCAGCATAAGACAAGTCTCTAAAGCAGCACTGAAAGAAGATGCCAAACCAAGTAAGGATAGTGAAGATGCCTTCTATGACTCTCAAAAATTTGAGGTCTTGTACTGTGGGAAGGTGACAGTGGCTCACAAGAAAGCTCCCTCCACACTGATTGACGACTGCATAGAGAAATTCAGCCTTCATGAGCGCCAGCGCCTGAAACTGTTAAACGAGCAGCGCAATAATGAGTCGAGTTTGGACTTGCCCCTGTGTGAGGAAAACGTGCCAGCTTCTCCTCTGGACAGCCCTTTTGAGGAGCTGGACAGCCCCAACAGCACCCCAGGGCGCGCTGCAATGTTTACAATTGGCAGCCAGACCAACTTGACCAACCTGGCCAGCACTCGTGGCTTCTTTCCAGAGAGGATTTTGGAGGACTCTGGCTTTGATGAGCAGCAGGAGTTCCGCTCCCGCTGCAGCAGTGTCACTGCAGTGATGCAGAGAAGGGTTCACGACACAAACCTGAAAACACAGTCCCGCAGGAGACACGCCAGTGCTCCCAGTCACGTCCAGCCCTCTGATTCTGAGAAGAACAGGACTATGTTGTTCCAGGTGGGTTCTAGGGCAAGCAATCTCCTGCTGCTCTTGTACCATATCTTCTTCCCCCGTGCATTTTGAGACAAGTTTTGCAAGACAAGCAATATAGATCCAGTATGACTTCGTGATTTGTTATAAATATTTTTGTGTCTGTTCATAAATGGTTGGAACACAATTAGCTGACCTTTCACCTCAACTCATGAGCTAAGCGAATTTTGAGAAAAAGTAATTATTTGTGGAGTAATCACTTAAAGGAGCAGAGTTTTTAGTGAAATGATTATTTTATATGCAGTTCTGGATTGTCTGTGTTGTTGATATTTAGAACCTAGCTGAAAAACATGAATATTCTTTCAAAAAGAGAATCAATGTAGGCTACCATGCAAACAAAACCTCTTTTTTTTGTGCACTTAGAAAGAAAAAACTTCACATGAGACTTCCAAAGCCTTGTGTTTGAGTCAGTCTCTTTTTGATAATTTGTATTAATGTCTCCTCTTTACCAGATGAGTATTCAAACATCTCTGCACTGAAGGCTTCTTCCTTCAGACTACAGTGGTTTTTTCTTCTCTTGCCTGAAGTGCATTTCACGTCTTTGGAACTTGTTTTGAGGAAACAGAGGGACACATAAAGGAGGTGACCCATAAAAGGAAAAATCTTTGGACCTTAAAATAACAGTGGGCTAAATGCCTGGATTTTGTCTTTCCATTTGTTTTAAGGATCATTCTTGTTTTTGTTCTCTTAGGGAAATGATATCTGAAGTGAGAATACATTGCCCTTCAGAAAGCCACAGCTTATCACTTGTAATAAACAGGGTTTAGCTGAAAAAACCTGAGGTCTGTAGAATAAATTCCATGGGCTTGAGAAGCAGTTTGGGAAAGCTGAAAGGTAGTTTCCTGCAGAACCTTCTCATTTAGAATGACTACAAAGCAAAAAGTATCATCTTAGTTTCTCAGCTAATCTATGGTATAATTTAAAAACCAAGAATTCCCTTTTTTCCCCCCAGCTTTTAATTTAGCCACATTGTTTCCTCAAGGTTTCAGTATTGTCTGTCAAACGTGATCTTTGGACTAAAACAACTTGAAGAAAAAAGGTGGGGGAGGGGAAGAAAAGCTGTGTTTTTTCCAAGTAATTTTTGTTATTCAGCTGAGTGTATTGTTCTTGCTGAAATATTCTTACTCAACATGGGCAGAATTACAGCGCCCTGACACCCTTGTTCCTGCTGAGTAAGCTGTTGTGCCAAAAGGTACTCTATGTGAGCAAGAAAGGGCAAGATTCTGACATTTTTCTTGCTGTAAATGCTATACCCCTGAGCCAGGCATAAATTAGATTTATTTTTCTCTCCCTTAGGTTGGAAGGTTTGAAGTTAACCTCATCAGCCCAGATACCAAATCTGTTGTGTTTGAAAAGAATTTTAAAGATATCTCCTCATGTTCTCAGGTAAGCATTAACAAGAAGCAATGTGTAGATCATCAGGAGAAAAAGATTTTATTTGTTCTTCAGCTGTGTTGCCTTGCTGGTCTATAGGCAGGAGAAAAACAGAAATGTAGAATTCTTTTTCCAGAAAAGCCCAGAAAATATGAGTGCAAAATAACCAGTCTGAGCTGTGTTCTAGCAGCAACTTCAATCACTCCTCAGCAAACAAAGTATAGACTATTTCTGCTTTGGGAGAGTATTAAGTATGTTTTTGGGAGCAGTTTAATCTCTGTTTAGGATGCTCTGAGTGTACTGTTTGTTTCTGAGCATACAAGTTCCTGAAAGCCTTCAGAATGAAAGGAGGAGAGCACCAAATCAACCCTTCAGAATAACAGCAGTTCACCTGCATAATTTCTTCTGGAGAATATGGTGGTAGGTGTACCTAGCTATGTTGAGTAATAAGTAATTATTTCTTGTAAAGTTAAATGTCAAGGCTAAGATGTTCACCTTTCCATCTTGCCCTTGTTCAGCACTAGTGACACTTTTTGGTTTGAGGTCTTACTTTATTATCCCTTCATTTGTTATGCCACATCATCACACCATCACAACACTTTAGCATGATTATTCTAGTTTAAAGCATGCCTTTGTCAGTCTCTAAACCTGTATTTCACCTCCAAGTGCATTCATTTTAATGCTAATAACCAGTCTGCATGACTGGGCTACCAGTGCTTAGACAAATTAAGAATTAGGCAATACTTGTAACTCAAGTGGAGTCTTGAGCTACCAACTAAAGGTCCAGGTCCTTAAATTGACTCTACATTTTAACTACAGTTTGTATTGCTTTTGGGAGAGGAAAAAAGCTGATGCAAATACAGAATGGGACAGTATAATCAAACAATGTAGTAATAGCTTTATAATAAATACAGATCAAAATGATCCTAAAGCAGAGGTATGGAAAGCAGAATTTGTAGACAACTTGGATCTTCTGCTTTTTGGGTGTACTGAAATGACACGTCAGCTTTAGGTACTGGGCTCCTAGGTTATATATACAAACTTAAAAGAGTCAAACAAAGCAGTCCTAAGCGGAGACAATCTTTTATCTGCTGACTTTAAAGTATGGTGACCAATAAGACCATGGAAAACCTTCAAGGCCCAGCTTTCCTTCAGGAAAATAACTTTGTACAGTAAATAGTGTCAGGTAATTCTGTGTGTTGGACTTTGGAGGTGTTTTTCCACCTCTTCACTTTCATTTGGAGCAAAGCTTCTGTTACTTTGCATTCGTGAAGAGGCAGTGGCAATACTTTGAGGATTTTTTTATTTTTGGGGTTTTTTTAGGTTTTTGGGTTTTTTTTTAATGCAAAACAGTTACTTTAGAGAAGTCAAGGGGGCTCTGTATTCAATAGAAATAAAATATTAATTTGTTCAAGACTGAGCTTTGGTTGCATAAACCTCATCAGTACTTCCTTTAGGAACTTTGTGCTAGCCCCTGGGCTTCTCTGTTACAGATTTATAGGGCAGTGATTTACTATGTATTGTGGGACTGTGGCTTAGGAATATTTGTCCTTCCAAACTTTACAAACAATGAAAAGGAGATGTTATTGCCAGTTTGCATTCTGGATTCTCTTAGTCTGGTCTAATAAAGGTATTTTTTATCCTATAGCTTAAGCATGGTTAAGCTGCTGCATTCATGTAATTATCCACACTCCTTATAATTGTCAAGCAGCAGACAAAATTCATGATAAACCTCTGCATGTGCAGTCTAAACTCAGATATCAAATAGCTTTAGAAGTTTTCATGTTGGAGCCTTGCCCTTAAGGGAACCCAGAACAACAGAAAACTTGGCTCTTTTGTCATGACCTCTAAAAGCCACGTCTTAAAGAAATGTGACGGAAGTGCTGTTGAATTAGGAACATACTGTCCTATTTGTGCTTCAGTAGGGCAAGTGTCACATCTGTCTCCCTCCTCAAATGTTCTCCTGTGGAGACTGAGAAGTCAAGACAGCAGTAGACTTGTTCAGGCACTGTCAGTAAGGAGGGAACTGGCATCTCACCAAACCACGTTTAATAATTATGTTTTCTTGCAAAACAGAGCTCAACACTTCACTGTTCTATAGATCAACATGTGTATACATCTGACCTTTTTTATTTTATGCTTTTGAAGACTTCATCTGTCATGAGAAAATGAAGTCAAGATTAGTTGGGCTATGGTTCAGCTAATGCCATTTGTGTCATCTTAGCAAGCATCTGCACCTCCGAAGTTTTAAGTGGCACAAAAATGACTTTTGGAATTTTGTTTTTAAAAACAACAGTGTGTAGTGACAATATGTTCAGTTTGTCACGTACTGAATTTCCAATTTTGTCTAGAGTGTTTTCTGTACTGACAGGCAAGTTGCTTTGCCTCCTCCTCTCTTTTATGATATAGGTGTTTTCTTTGGAGATGGATCCAAGCAGCCGTGTTCTGATTTTTGTTGTATTTGAACCTGAGGGATTAGGCTTTCATTTGGAGAAAATCTACTATTTCCATACTCAGATGATAAAAACATTGGCAAAAGCTTTAACAATAGTGAGTCATGTTCTATGAATTGAGACTGGGAATATAGTGCTTCTTAGGAAGCAGCTGTCTTTGATCTTCTCAGTGCTGTTTTTAGCAAGGCTGCGTTCCCGTCAAGCTGTTATACTAAGATCTTGGAAAAAAGTGTCAGTAGTAGTGTGTAGTAAGCCTTGAAGATTCTGGTTTGTAACTCAGTCTCAAAGAATTTATTTCAGAATTTAGTTGGAATTCTGTA
The DNA here is from genome assembly GCF_027477595.1 of Haemorhous mexicanus. Classification (NCBI taxonomy): domain Eukaryota; kingdom Metazoa; phylum Chordata; class Aves; order Passeriformes; family Fringillidae; genus Haemorhous; species Haemorhous mexicanus. Next base: position 71,574,534 of record NC_082342.1, on the reverse strand, counting down.
GGTTACCACTCATTGCCTCATTTTTTTGTTTGTTTATGGTTTTTTTTAGGTTTTGGGTTTTTTTGGCTTTGTTTTTGTTGTTTTATTTTGGGGTTTTTGTTTTGTTTTGGGGTGGTTTTTTTGTTTGTTTTTTTGTGTTTTTTTTTTTTTTTTTTTGGTGTAGTCCTAACACAGGAAAGGATTCTTCTCCAATCCTGTGTTTTAGCATGGCTTATTACATCAAATTTTCACTGTGGAGGCAATTCCAAATACAGCCCAGCAGTCTTTAGTTTGCTTCCCTGAAAATCCAGTTTTGCTGATGGAATAAATTCTGGTCTAAATTTATTGCTGTATAACTTTGGTTTTGATTATATAAAGATCTTTATATAACTTAAATACAAAAAGCAATTTAAAACTAATTATACTACTTGTAAAATAGAACATTAGGGGTATGCATTTATAGTTATTCAAATTTTTGGAAACTATACCTATCTATAAAATAGTCCACTAATGCTGTTTTTAAATTCTTTTAGGGTATAAAACACGTTGATCACTTTGGTTTTATTTGCCGAGAGTCTGGGGAAGCTGGGTTAAGCCAGTATGTTTGCTACGTGTTCCAGTGTGCCAGTGAATCTCTGGTGAGTATTTATTAATGGTCCTCACCATTTCATCTGAGCATTTCCAAGGCATTTCCTGAACAATAGGAGTCTGTTATTCTGCTGTGTCAGCTGAGCCCCAGTGCTCACATCTGCTCAGGTGCAGGACGTCAGCTGTGCATATGCAAATTTGCAGTAGGAAATGCAGACATTCTGTTCATACACAGCCATATCCTGCTACTCTGCTGATGCAGATATCAGTAACAATTAGATGAATCCATCTGGGTGTGTGACTGAGCATATTTGGGCTCTGCATTTGATCATAACTCTTCCAATTCTAATTGTTGAGAGACTCGGTTCCCCATTAAACATGTAAAGACATGTATTGAATCAGTAACAAAGCTGATGATAAAACCCAAACAATCTCTACAGGGTAGGGTTTGAACTGCAGGCTGATCCTGCATGTGTCTTAAGCCTACATCTGGCTTTTGCTTTTTTCCTGTAGTCTGTTTTGTTCCTCAGGAGAAGAAAATAGCAGCATCTGATCACAGAAGAAGACAACCATAGTATTAATGGATGTATGTAGCTACAGAAAAGTACATTGAACATTGTATAAAGTATGTGTCAATTAACTGAAGTTCCAGATATCACTGATTTTACTGATAACAGGTAGCTTAATAGTGTAAAATGCATACAGGAAATAATATTGACTACTCCATTTTTATTTTAAAACTGTGACAATTTAAAAGAAGTTTCCTGTTCTGAAACATGTTTGTTTGATGGTGCTAGTAACAACTGCTAACTCTTTCTCAGATCAACTTAAAAATCACTTTTTTAGCTAGCTGAAAATGTAATTTGTTAATCCATTGACTAGCTTGAGAGTGAATAGATTTGCATCAATAAACTTCAAACAGCTAACAGCTCTAGATGTACCATGGCAGCTGAAGCTGCATTTTTGTCAAAATGGGAGCTTGCTATGAGATCAGCTTTATCATTGTAATAACAGAAAATGTTATAGCTGACCTATTGATGAATCTGACCATGCATAATTCAATGGCTTAAGTGGTGTATAAACCCCCCGTGTTTTTATGAACCTCTTTGCTTATTCTAGTACTGATTTGTGTGTGTTTGCCCACAGTGCAATATGAAATAAACCTTCCCAAGCTACTTTTGGATGCAGTCACTCAGATGGACTCTGGTGGCAATTTGATTGTGGCAGGGCAGACCTTTCCAGGTTCTCCACTGCCAGGCAGGCTGTGCTGGGAGCCTTGTGTATATTTGCTCTAAGCCTCCTTAGAGTTTGTGCTATAGGTCTTATGATTTTAGGAGAGTTGTAAATCCATATGCTGTTCTGTTCTGTGGCTCTTGCATTGGAGAGGGATTGTAGCCAACTTAAAAACCGTACCAGTCCATGTTGCAAGATGGACATTCACTGTTCAATGTTCTGTTTTATTGCTAAGAAGAGAAAGCACTCAGAAATTATTGGTAATGCTTAAAACTGTGAGGTTTAAAGCTAACAAAACAAACCTACACATCCTGGGACGCCAACTAGTTCAAATTTCTATATTCACGTTCCTTTTCTACAGTTTTTTTTTTTGTTTTTCTCCCCCAAGTGACAGACCCTCCAAAATTCAGTATGTTTTTAATGTTAAACTGTGTGGTTTTGGTCTCAAATATTTCTGCTTTATTCTTCCTGCACATAAAACAAAGTAACAAGCAGAGCGAGGACTTGATTATGAAGTAGAATACTGATTTTGTTCCTAAAATTGTTCTCAGGCTGCTGTCTCCCTCTTTCCTTGCTAATGCTGAGACTGAGCAAACAGCTTTTAATAAGCTCTGTATTCCCCTGAAGTACAGAGTGGGGAGCTCCACATGCTTTGTATGCCAGGTCTGGGAGCATATTTGAATGAATGTGGAGAAATGCTGTGAGCTCAACCCTTGTTAGATACAAGCTGAGCTTTTCTCGTGCTGGTGTGTGGGAACATAGCACTGCTGTGTTGGTGGGAGCGGCAGAGGAAGGATCAGGGCAGCCTAGCAGTGCCTAAGGCTGTGTAGTGATTGTGTGGGATGAAGCTGGTAGGCAGTCTGGTACCCAGCAGAAAAGGGAACTGCTGTGGGGAGCTCCTGTCTAGCAGTGGGAATGGGTCTGGGGGGGTTGCTGCTAAAATGGTTTAGTGGTGTGATGACAGAGGTTAAGAGGGAATGTGTGCAGTTTACAGGAGACACTTGAAGCTAAAGAAATTAATGCTTTTTATTTACCCAGCACATATTCAAGCCAAAAATTCTCACGTATAGTTTCAAAAATTAGTGGATGCTTTCCCAGCAAGCTTAAGTAGTTGCAGTTAGACATCAAAATTACACTGTCTGGCAGAACTTAAAGATGGTGATCATCTACAAAAAAGGCAAAAAGCTGGGAATTCAACCTTGATCTCTTTAGAAAATAGCGAATGGGTTTGTATGGTTTTGTCTTTTCCTTTAATTGTAAAGCACCTATATGAGATGTGATTTATAAATCTAAATTTGTGTATATGGCATGTATTTTTGTTTATATCCTCTTTTCCCTCCTTCCCATATAGGTTGATGAGGTAATGCTGACCCTGAAGCAAGCCTTCAGCACTGCTGCAGCCCTGCAAAATGCCAAGACACAGATCAAACTGTGTGAGGCCTGCCCTATGCATTCATTGCACAAACTTTGTGAAAGAATTGAAGGTAGTAGCTGAGTTTATCTTCTAATTGTGATTTGCTGATTTTTCTAGAGGAATGGCTTAGACAATATAAGAGCAGAGGTAAAAGTATCCCAGTATGCAATTCTTACTGTCACTTTGCATCCTCTGTATTTAGTTGGAGAGTTAGCAATAATGATACTGCAACAGAATATAGTGTTACTTCTGCTATAAATACATATTCTTTCATCATCATACCTTTCTTAAGTAGAGCAGCAAAACCCACCAGCTGACCTTCCATTTGTTTGGGTTTTTGGGTTTTTTTCCCTCAAGTTGCATGCTTTTAAAATGACTCATAAAAAGACAGTCATGATCAAAAAGGATCTTTCTTTCCTGTGTGTTCCTTCTTTCCTGTATGGGTTATTTTTTCCTTCTTTGTATTTATTCCCTCACACATTTCAAGATCTAGTTAGATTACAGGAAAATAAATTATTAAGTTAAGAGATTAATATCTAATCAGGAAAATTAAGACAACATCCTGCGTTCAGATATGAATAGACAAACTTTTGTAGTGTCTCTGGAAGTGAACTATGCCAGAACACATGCAAAAAATCTTACGAGATAGAATTAAAAAAAAAAAGGATCCTGTTTTTTGTAGTCACTCTGCAAAGTGTTCTTGCAAAGCATTGTATGCAAAACCAAAAAGCAAGTATGTTATAAAAAGCAAATAGTCCTGTATTTTCTGGTGTGCTTATGGTGATGCTTGATATTTACAGTTCTCCCATTCATTGAAAGTCACTGCTGCCACCTACTTCCCTCTGGTGGATGAAAAGCCAAGTGTAAAATCTTAGTGGGGTGATATTTTGCTAGTCTGTGACTTATAGTTTCTGGGTTTAACAACAGGTATTCAGAAGTAGTAAGGCTAAGCTGGGAAGGTTTTCTGTAAACGATAAATTATAGAGGCTGCTGTATAAGGCAGTGTAAGTAATTTGAAAAGCACCCAGTATCAAAATAAAATCTCTCTTGGGGCAGCAACTAGAGTACTGTAGTAGTAGTAGTTTCATAAACTCTCTACTTAGTGACTGAAAAACTTATTTTAATGTCTGTCTTTTTATCCATCTGCTTTGAGTCTAGAAGTTTAGCAAAATCAAACCTAAACTGCATGATTTTGAAAAAAATATTTTATTTGTTCTGATTGCAATTTTCTCTGAATGATATCTACCTTTGATGGAAAAAATCTCCATCTGTTTCAAGGGGTTTGTTTTCACTCACATTTTTGTCTCTTCCTAGAAGTACCTCTGTGACGAAATGTGTACTTTGTTGAGTACCAGAAATTCTTTCCTTTATTCTTATTTTTTTTTCCTTATTCCTAATTTTTCAGTTAAAAGCATCTGAAAACTTCCAAGTGTCCTGTGTATTGATTATCTCTCCCTTTATTACCTTGATCTGTTTCTTTCCTCCTCTTCTCCCATACAGTTGTCAGGCTTCCAGCTGTCAGTGATTTCTTGGCATTAGGACAGAAGCCATTGGTGGGCTAGGGAGCACAACCTTTTACACAGGAGCCAGCCACCTAGCTGCTGCTGGTTATATTTTTGCTGCTAAAGAAAGGAAATAAAGCCATGTGGTTGAGCAAAACCTCAATTATTTCACAGCATGTATACATTGGATATACAACTGTCATACCTTTAACTTGTATAAACTGGAAGGCAGGTTTATATCTTCTACTGTCAATTTGGTCAAAAAATATTTTGAGTTCATTTGAGAATCTTTAGTGGTCCATTCTTTTCCTAGGACTCTATCCACCAAGAGCCAAACTTGTAATTCAGAGACATCTGTCATCGCTGACTGACAATGAGCAAGCAGACATTTTTGAACGTGTTCAGGTAGTACCTTAGAAGCTGTTCTTCCTAATTTGAAAAAGACCATGGTAAAATGGGCTAGATATTTTTGCTTTTGATTTGTTTGGTTTGTTGTGTAGTTGATCTAGAATTGATTGTTTTTCCACCAAAAATCATACTGCAATTATGCTCCAGTTTAAACGCATGTGTGATACGCCTCTGTTAGAAAAGTTTTGTTTCCCAAGTTTGCTGAGATACTCTGTGTTCTTATGTAGACTATATCTTTTGTTCGGAGCTTAGTTTTTCACCTTTAAACAAGTTTCCCTGCTTGAAAGTGATGTGGGAGTAGGCGGAGAGCAGGAGGGACACGCAGGTATCAGGAACATGTGTGGCATTTTCAGAATTTGTCTTTTTGGACTTATTTTGACACAGCATTCTGATGTAAGCTGATGTACTCTAGTGGATGAAGTATACAATGATTTAGGCTTCCAAAGGCTGTGCTCCTCCCTGGATTCCTGAAGAACAGAGTGGCTTGGTTTCCTTATGCCACTTAAAGGGCTATATAGTAACAGGCTTAGAAAACAAAATGTATGGGCATAAGGCTCCCTTCTCTCTACAGCCTGCAACATTTTTCAGTTTTTATTCTATCTTGCCTAGGAGTGTGAAGGCACACAGACAGAATTGAATTGCAATTTGCCACAATAATAATGCACTCAGGTGTTTGGTGTATCAGTATATTAATATCAAGGAATGCCTACATAAGAAGGAAAAATAAGCAAATCATGACTTGAAAGACAAACTCTTTTCTTTGCTGTTACTGACAGAAAATGAAGCCTGAAAATGACCAGGAGGAAAATGAACTTGTGATCTTACATCTCCGTCAGCTCTGTGAGACTAAGCAGAAAACGCACATCCACATTGGTGAAGCGCAGTCGGTAAAGCTTGGTTTTATTATTTGATATTATTTTTTGTTACTTTAATGTTTTTTATTATTCCTCTTCCCCTTTCCAGACTGTTTTAATATGCTGTTTTAATTACTTGTAGGACCACTGTTCGATTTCTTCAGGAGTACCTGAAGCTGGGTATTATAATTAAGAAAGGACTATACAGAAAAAAAAAATTGATATAATTGATAGTGGCTTGCCTGAGTTTTATAGGTTGAGGGGACACAACAGGAAGAAAGACAACCAATTAATTTTTCTGTATTTCCTTATAGTATGAGGATAACTCTTCTTTTTCTTTCCCCCTTGCATGCCCAAGCAATAATATCTAGGAAGAATAGGAATGAAGATGGCATTGGTTTTAGTTTAAACTATGAACTTACCTTGCAAAGGAAACGGGCAACAGTGTTGTTAAATTGATATGCTTTTACAATATAGTCTTTCAGATGGAATGTGCCTTTAACTGTGGGTTGGTTTGTTTGTTTGTTTGGAAGACTGTTTTGGTTTTTTGTTTGGGGTTTTTCTTTTTGGAAGGAGGGTAGTGTGTTTGTGGTGGGTTTTTTCATGAGGTCAAGGGTATTTTGTTTCTTATGTAACCTGGTTCAGCTCTGGTGTTTAGAAATAGACTTCACAATTAAAAAAAGAGTTGCCAAAGCTGAATGGTGTCCTTGCTCATTTCAACAGGTCATTTCTAACAGTGCGATTCCAGAAAGCACCACCAGTGGTGGCCGGTTTAAACTTGACATTCTGAAAAACAAGGCAAAGAAATCCTTGACTAGCTCTCTGGAAAATATCTTCTCAAGGGTAAGTTTAACAACTCATTATCATAAGCTGTCCCAGATATCCTTGACAGTAGAGAGCTATCAGATTTTTCTTTGTTTTGTCCTCAATATGATAAATACTTAATGAAGCAATATCCCTGTTGTGAAATCTGAGAGTTACAGCTGGGTTGATTGTGATTTAACTTTAAGAAAGTTTACTGTAGGGCCACACATATTGAGGGGAAAAAAGGACAAATTTCTGAATAATGAACACATATTGAGGGGAAAAAAGGACAAATTTCTGAATAATGAACATTCATTGTAGGTGGCAAGTGAGCTAGCTGACTATTGTTGCATATGTTGCTTTAGAATAGAATTCAATCAGGATGGTTGCATGATCCCATAAAGAGACATGTTATTGGTTTTGCAAAGTGTAAATAAATGTGCCTACATATATGGGAAATCTCTCTATTCAAAGAAGCAATACCTTTAGCTCATAGCTAAAATTGCTCATATTAGGCACTAAGAATCTTTAGAAACTAGTAACAAAGTTCTTTTTGCAGGAGGAAAAAAAAAAGCAATAGTCTTAAAAAGTGAGTTGATATTAATTTTAATGTTCCTAGCCAGATATGATGTGAAATTACAGATAATCACTGAGACTCTTGCATTAAGTAGTCTTTCGGTAAAGAAGTCTGAATGGCAAATTTTGCTTAGTGTCTTCTGCTCAGAAGGGTGAGTCAGAGAAGAGGCATATAGAGAAGTACCTGAAGAAAGCTGTGTGCCTGTGTGTCATTACAGAGGAAATGTGATGAGCTGAGTACAGGATAATTTGGACCAGTGACCTTAAGTTCCTTCTACTAGTAACTTCAAAAGCACTAAATTGCACTTGTCCTGCAGTCTGCATGGACATGTCATGAAGTAACCTACAAATGTAGGATGCCATGGATGTTTCCTGTAAAGGAAACAGAATACTCTTAGCCAGCGAGAATCCTTAGAACTTACAGGTAGGTGTCAATTTGATCTAAGACTGAAACTAGCGTTAAACTCTCCTGGTCAAATTTGACCTCTCTTGTGTAGCAGATTTTACAAACTAGGAACTTGGTCTGAATATGGAGAGAGAGAAAGGTGACTGTATGTAAAAGAGAGCAAAAGAGTGATGGCAGTCAGAAAATTTAAATAATTTCAGCAGTTTGGAATATCATCAAATGGTGACAGCTACAATTGTGCTTTTGATGTGTCTGGTTTCTTTCCACATCTAAGGGACATGTGACTGGCAAGTGATCTAACTCTAGTGGTGGGTCACTAACCCTGCTGTGGCTGTGAAAGAAGTCATCACGGAAATAAAGCTTTTACAGCCACGCTGGCACTCCAGTCATGTCAAGGAAAAGTCATTTGGATGAAATACACTGCTTAAATTGAAAAATCTCTGAAGGGAAGTTTCTTCTAAATGGATGTTAGGGGGTTTTTAGTACAGTGTATTTCTTCTCACCAGGGCCACTGAGACATGCTGCATATTATAATAGAAGGCTCTACCACAGCCCGTGATTGAATTCAAGAGAAGGAGATGCCTGAATCAAAATTAGGGCCATTTCAAGTTTGCTGCTTATGAAGTGGATGTGTGATTGTGAGAAAGGTCATCCCATCTTTACCTTGACAGTACAATAGATCAGGAACAGCAGTATGTTGCAGTGAGTCATGATACACATAGGGGTTCATCCTTGCAGATCCACCTAAAGGTTACACAGTAGAAGACCAAGAAAAATTACTTGGAGTGCAGCTCAACCATTAATTATTTGTTTAAAGCAGGTACATACAAGTGTCTGTGTGCAGGTGTGCTGTGTGTTATGTGCATACATGTGATACACAATGACTGTTTCAGTAGTTCTTATTCTTCATCGGGCTATTATAACAAGCCTTACAGGTCATGGTTAATTCTTAAAGGTATTTAAGCATTAAATATTTATTGCTGTAGTGGGTTTTCCCCTCCTTAAGCCAGGTGCAGATGGTATTGATTCAATATACCTATGCATAAGTTGCCATCTTTATTTAAAAGTTCATTTAGTAACAGAGAGACCAAGAAAGAACTTAATTTCTTTTAAAGTGGCATTCAGCATCTTTTTATAGATAAAATTTTTAAAATAAAAGTTAGAAGTTAGTGTAAGTTGGGGAGAGTCTTAGACAGCCTCAGTCTTAGAAAGAAAGAGGTATGTAGTAACCAGTAACTAGGAATAATTTAAGTGGATGGCTTCGTAGCTAGGTAAATAGCATCAAGTGACATTTTGAGCCACTCACTACTTGCCTAAGGAAACCTGTTGGTTTCTGTGCCCTGGCTTCACATAGTCCCAGAGGAATGTCACTTCCTCCCTTGTTTGTTTTGCTGGACTGATCTTGTTTTTGTGAGGCTTGAACCACAAACAGGCTTCCTAATGAGGTACCTCAGAGAAATAAATATAACCTTTCTTTGACCTCTTGAACAGATTTCATCCGCTCCATGCTGCACTAACCTCTTCTGTTGTTGTTCTTTCTTAACCAAGACATCCTTCTTACAGTGCCAGAAGTGTGCATTTTCAAAAGTAGTGAGAAACTTCTAACTTATACTTTGCTCTTGTTTTTTTGGGAGATTCAGTGGAGAGATGCTTCAGGCAAAGTATTTATTGGTTATGCACTTAAGTGGGGTAATGTACTTAAAGGGCACTCTAAGTCTTGAAAATAACTCTTACCGGGAAAAAGTAGGCTAAATAAATTCTGGTGATGTTGACAAAACTTCCCCTGGAGCTGCAAGCATACCAAGAGGAGTTCTGACTGAAGTTTTCCTAAAACCTAGGCTATTTTTCTCCTGATAAAGTACTGAAAGCAACTTGCTTCAGCAGTCAGAAGTGTCCAACAGCAAACCTAACCAGGAAGTTAACATTAGTGATAGCTAGTCAAAAGTGTTGTGGATCTATTGCCTTTTCTTGTGAAACTAAAGGACTGTTAAAAATTCAGCAAAGATCTTTTAGCATAAATTTCTAGAAAATTTGCATCAGATTTATCTGCATTATAAATGAGAAGTCTTGTCTGGTGCTATTTGGCTGGATTTGCTGCCAAGAGATGATTTCTCCCCAGTTCTAGAACTTTTACTCCTTTTGCCCCGGTGGGCCTAATTTGTCTGAAATGTTTAGATATTGATAAACTGTATCTCATGGGACTGTAGTGTATCAGAGGTATCCATCAAGTGCAGTGCTTCACAGTACTGAAGTCTGGAGTTTTTTGAACTCAGCTGTTTAAGCCAACTTAGTGATTTTGCCTCAGAAGTGTCAGGAAATACTCACCTGCCTCAAACAATGGAGTGCAGGGTTAAAACTCCTGGGAACAATGCGGGAAAAGATGTGCATTGGCCAGCTAAAGATGTCACTTTTTGTCAAGTCCAGTGCTCGACCCATGATCTTTGGTCTTATGTCAGACATGTCACATACCTGATCTATTTTGTATTCACCTGTGCAGGTGTTGCCATCTTTGCCTAACCTTCAGAAAAAGAGGAAGAAGACCAGATTAACTTTCTTGCCTTTTTTCTCCCAGGGAGCCTACAGGATGCGAGGCCGCCTGGGAAGCGTGGACAGCTTTGAGCGCTGCAGCAGCCTGGCTTCTGACAGAGTGCGTAAGGAGCTCAGCTCAGACTCGTACACAGCTCTCAGTGGAGCGTAAATACAGCACTCTGCTTTCGTTTGAAGGAAGTAGAACAAAGCACATCAACTTACAAAACTCAAAGATGTTTCCACTGGGAGGCAGAGGGTATAAGAAAGCTGGGGTTTATGTTGACTCAAAGCTTCAGCTTTAATCTGATTGCCAGTCCTTTTTCCCTACACTTCCATTGCTTTTACAAAAAGCAAGGAATTTCTGGTTTCTGCCTTGTTTTAGTGAAGTAATTAAGTAAGGTCATGTCTCAACAAAAGGAAGGGCTCTGAAGGTGAAGAATCCTTTCTGTAAGTAATAGTTGCTTTAGGGAAGTAAGAATTTTTGACCTAAGCCCAGCTGTTGGGGATGCTGTATGGTAGCACGAGGGCGGAACTCCGTTCACTTTCTTTTTATTTCCTGTTTTTGAAGTTTTACCTCGCATGAGGGTTGGTTGCTGGTGTTCCCAGGAGGTGAAGATTCTGTTTTGGTTTTCCTGCTACAGTTACTCATAAACTGGCTGTGTAATAACAGTCTCTCTTCCAGGATGTCGCTGTGACGATACAGGAAGTATGCTCGCGATATGTCGAGGAAACTAGCTAAAAGCAGTTTCCCTAGCATTTTCCATTCCTGTGTTTTCCTGAAAGAGACAGAAGTCTGGTAGCTGGAATGCCAGTCCCTGTGAGAGGATGCCTGGAGTAATTAGCATGTTGTTTGTGTTGCGTGTACACGGTTGTATTCCTCCCTCCGCTTTCGCTTTTTGGAAGAAGGAGGCTGCTGGTTTGGAGTGAGCTCTCAAAGGATGTCTGGTTTGGGTGATAATTAGCATACAATAGGCCATGACCCAGAAGGGGGAGAGGCTTTGGTGCCCCGGTGCTGGCTGCCTGTGGGTTAAGTGAGAGCTCTCATAGGGCACAGAGCCTCAGGCCTTACTCCGCCAGCACTTCCTTTCAGGACACTTCTCCAGGCGATTCCCCGCCAGCTACTCCTCCAGCGTCCCCCGTGTCCTCGGCCTGGCAGACGTTTCCCGAGGAAGGCTCGGACTCGCCTCAGTTCAGGAGGCGCGCTCACACCTTCAGCCACCCGCCCAGCAGTGCCAGACGCAGGATCACCTTCCAGAACGGCAGGTCCCAGAGTGTCCGCTCCCCGCTGCTGCGGCAGAACGGCGTGGAGGCGGCCAGGTGAGTGAGTCAGGGCAGCCGTGCCACCGCCCGCGGCCCCTGCCTGCCCCGGGGAGGCTGCAGCAGCCCTGCTTCTGGCCAAGTACGGCAGGAGCTTAGTTCAGGTGGGTTTCTGCACTTCTCCAGCGTTGGTTTGTTCGTTTGTTTATTTATTTTCAGCCTGTCTTCTCTGCCTCTGAGTAGTCTGGTACTTTGCAGTAACTCAATAGTCCCTGAATTAGTGGTTCAGGGCAGGCATCCATCCATCAAACTGATGATTCAGCCAGATGCCCGCACCAATCTGTTTATTTATTTATTTGAACCTTTTTGGCAGTCTTGTTAGTCAGACCTTTTGGAATAGAGGCTCTCAGTACTTTAAGTGGCAGAGATGGCAGCCTGAAACTTCTGTGCCAGGATGAAAAAGGCACTAACAGCTTCAAACGTCTGCAGCCGTGTTAGTCAAATCTCACAGAGAGTCTGTCCAGTATTAAAACTGGTGAGGAGTCTTGCAAAAGGACACAAGGATTAAACACATCCACTGAACTCTGAGGCATGTGATTTCCCTATTTGCCTTTCTCCAGAGCTTCTCTCTGTAGTTTCCCTCTGTAACTTCTTTCTGCTTCCTTTTTGGAGACTCTCCAGCTATTAACATATGGAACACTGTTCCTTCAGGAGTTCCTTCACTCAGCAGAAGATGTCCCCACAGTTCATTGTGGGCCTCTTTGGTTGTGCCTTCTTTTTCTCCTCTATGCTGGCTACCTGCAGTAAGTGACATGACAAACTCCAAACCCTTTACAAAACTCAGGTCCAGATGAGCTGAATTTTTTAGCTGTTGGAGGATCATATTCTCCAACCTATTGTCTGTTTCAATGCTTGGCTGTAATTTTGTTGTTTGTGGGATCTTTCTAAAAATGGCTTTAAATAGTAATTTGTCACCTATTTGATGTCTACATTAAAATATCAGCGTCAATGCTGCACCAGCTAGTAGGAAAGGGCAACAAATTTTATTCTGTTTTAAGAGAATGGAAGGGAGTGAAGGGTAAGAAAATAGCCTTTCTTACACTGCGTTTCTAGAGAGGTAAATAATGAGTTTTTTTACTGAGATAAATTTTTTTTCCCACTGACCGTGTTGTATGCAAACAGGAAACCCTGACAGTTCAAAGTGAAGGACTTGCTGACTGTATTACTTTGTAATAACTTGTAAGAAGTCGCTGATTAAGTGGCATCAGCAGATTTTTAGTCAAAACAGTTTGTAGCGTGGTTCTAGGCTGGGATTTTTCATTCTTTCCTTTTGAGGATTAGTTATAAATGTTCAGCAAAAGAAACTGAATTAATTTTTATGTCCCCTCCAATAATTGCCACTGCTACTAAGTAATGTTTAACTGTGGAATAGGACTACCTTTCTTAATTTAATTACTTCTCAAAAATTTGTCCAGAAGGACTACATTTACATAATCTCTACTTCCTAATGTGTTGTTTACAAAAGTAAAAGAAAACTGAAGAGGGAGAAACAGTGCGGTTTATATTATTAGAAGAAGGTTCCTCAGGATATTTTCTGAATGTTTAAGAGATTCTTTTTTTGAATATGCTTTGGGAATAAATAAAGCTAAAGAAATAAGGTGGCCTCCCTGTTCTGCAATGTCACTGAAAAGTTTTTTAATAGAAATCAGTTCCAACAGCAAAATCAATATCCCCTGGGAACCTGCCCAGGAATGCAGGTGGTGGTACATTTTATCTTCTGGGAAACCAAATTAATGTAAGCCCAGGTATGAGGTATTTGGCCAGTGTCTCTAATCTGGTGGTTTTGTTGCTGTATCCAAATCTGTGCTGACCCATCTGCTGTGTTCTCTTGTTGCCTGCACAGTCCTGTGGTCGGGCTTCGGCGCGCTCTCAGTGAGAGTGAATCTGCGTCACCTGGTCTCCCCTCCTCTCTCTCTGCCCCTTCTTTCCTGAAAACCTTTTACCAGGGCTCAGGAAGGTTGCTCCAGCACTCAGAAAGTGACCTGTCCAAGAGGTGAGAGCGTTGTCTCCTGCCTAGTTCTCCAGTGCCACTAGCTTAACAGCAAGCAGGATTCCCAGTGGAATGCAGCACATGGCATCTCTCCCACTCTGCCTTGTGCTCCTGCATTTCTAACAGACTTCCGTGATGCAAATGGGCAAACAGGCTTTTGGATCAAAAAGCCTGTTAAAACTAGAGGCTTCTATGCTGACATCAAGTAGCTGTCACCTGTTTCTGTTGCAGTGTTGCAAATCTGCTGCATTGGTTTGTCACATGAAATGCAGTGGATTTTAGGAGCGTTATGCCAATTTAATGCTTTCTCTGCTGAATGCAAACCAGCATGCATTGCCATGATCACTGGCATGTGGAAATAAGAAAAGAGCAGTGTGAAAAGTGTACAGTACTAATGTGGGATGCCTGTGCATGAGGAAGGGGTAACACCAAGTTAAGTGGGTGATTCTAACTGTGAGATGTTTAGAGAGAATTAACAAATAACTTCCAGCTGAAGAGGATTTGGGAAGAAGCAAAGGTATGAAAAGTGGCAAAAACCCCCTCCCAAACCCGTCTCTTACAGACTACCTCCAGTTTGGCTTCCAGTCCAGCTTTGTTTCTGTGTTCCCTTTAGACAGCAGAGTTGGTCCAAGCTGAACCAATGCCCAGCTCAGTTTCTGCAGGCAATAGGCAACATTAAACCCAGCTTTCTGGGTTTGGGGAATGAAGGATTGAGTATTGTATGAAAACTATTTTAATGCCAAACTGGAATTTCTGGGATACTGCTTTTGGAATTGGTTATGCAAGCAGTTCCATGTGCTGTGTTTCCTTACAGTGGAGTTTTGAACTCTTGGGGTGGGGAGATCTTCAAGGGGTAATTCCCAGAAGACCACCATGTTTCTACTGAAGTTTTACAGTATGCACATTTCTGATACATTTGATCTTTAATTTGTATGGAGACTCTTGTGAAAATGGGATCTCAGTAGCTACAGGTCTTTCTGGGAGCAAGTGGGCCTGAACTGTCATGGTGAGGAAATGGCAATAGCAAGAGCACACTGGTAGCATCTAGTTGGGTGTGTGAAGGGAAGGCAGCAGATACAATCAGAAAGAAGTGCTGAGTGAATAACACTGATGTGATAAGGGTCACTGAGGTAATCCATCACTTCAGCTGGCTAATGGAGGATGGAATATAATGTCCAACTGACAGTGGCCAAAACTTGCAAATGTATGTTATGCTGTTAGGTTTAGGAGTGAGAGGAAGTTCTGATTTTTTACAGTGTGTCTTCTCTTGTGGGTTTCTTCATTGGTTTGTTGGGGTTTTTTCCTTTGGTTCTTTTTCTCAGAGAGGACCACCATCTATCCCAAAAGGATCAGTGTGAGATGTTCTTGTCATTCTCATATGAGTGAGTGTATGATGGGTTGGAATTTAGCACAGTATGTCAGTGCTTTACAATCTGCAGACTATAAACTGTCTGACTGTTAGGAACCCCAACTAAAACTTCAGTGCATTTCCCAGAATAATCCTGGTTACTATGCATTCATGAAGTGTGGAATTCCTATTGCACAGGAGAAAAGTTCTGTAGTCTCACTTCTTTATCATATAGCTTTGAGATTGCACATGATGCAGCAGGCAGCTTTTCTTGGTGTTCTGGCAAACTTCAGTGTGCAAGAGCAGAGACAGTTTCAGTTGGAATTCATTTTAGAAAGATTTTTGAATTGTAGCAGTCAGCTGGGCTTATGCAAAGAGTGTTATAGAATGGCATGGGATTTTTTGTTGTTTTGTTTGTTTGTTTGTTTTCATTTGTTTTTTATGATTTTTTTATTGAATCACAGAATGATTTGGGTTGGAAGGGACCATAAAGATCATTTAGTTACAGCCCGCCTATACAGTTCCTTTCTTTAAGAAATCAACAATATAGTGAATTTTGGCATCAACATAATATTTATAGGTGCCTTCAGAATGTTTTTATGACATTGTCAATATATTTCTCTGGAGAGAAGGCTGGGATGGAAATGGTTTCCACATAATCTTGACTTTTGACAAGTGTGTTGAACAGAATTGCAGATAAGAATTAAAAAAAATCTGGTCAACAAAAAGCTAAACAAGGCTTTTTTATGTAAACACAAAAGCAGCATTTGTAAAAATGGAGCAATCTTCAGTGTAGGTTTGACTAGCCCACAATTTCTCTGTTCATTGTGTTGCTGTGCAAGGATAATTTAAGCTGAATTTGAACAGATTCCTTTTTTTAAAACCGCTTTGTGTCTCATGAAAGAAGTAAAATACTTGAGAATATTCTTTAAATAAAATAGCAGAAAGTAATTATTCACAATAAAAATATATGACAGGAGTGAGAACCAATAGAGGGATGTAAGCTGATAGAAACTGGTTTTTCTTCTTCCCAGATGGGAGGAATGCTTCATGTAGTAGTCTTACATATAGGTCTGCCAGCTTAAGTGCTGGGAAGTTGAATTCTGTACTTGATCTGGGGGATTTTGTACCATCTCAACCTCCAAATTGTAAAGTAGGTTGCATTTATTCAGTTGCTACTTAGAGCAATCAAGAAGAGACATTGAAATGAAATCAAAAACGGGAAAAATACAAGTCTTGGCATGAACAACAACAGTACTTATTCACAAGTCATTTGGCTTTCATGGACTCAAGTGCAAAATAATTCAGGTAAGTATTATATAAAGAGTTCACAAGAAATGGGGTGGTAACGCTGTGGTTTTTTAAATATCAGTCTTAGGGAGCATTTTAAAGAACAGTTCTGGGAAGAGATTTAGATCATTAAAAGCAAGCAATGAGAATGTTTGTAATCTGACCAATTTTTTGAGATTTCTTCTTTCTTTCCTTTTCATTTTCTTCCCCTGAAGTAGCTGTCTCATCTTCATGCTTTGCATTACCTGATAGAATAGTGAATGGGTGAAACTGAGTTGCAGTAACCTGAGGTAGAACCTTACATGATCAGTGCTCTGTACTCTCGAGTACTTGGGGTATTGCTTCAAACAGCTTAAGGGTGGAAGTAGAGACTGAAATATTTGAGGCATTATACTGAATTTACAGCTGCTCACTTTTTATTGGATGCAAGCTGATAAATGTGTTTTGGTTTCTGTATTGGGTCAGAAGTGTAGGGTAAGTAGCCCTGCAGAGAACCATTATTCTCCAAACTGACTTGTGATGCATATGTCTTAAATATTACATTTGAAACAATATTACTTAAATATTGTCTCAGAATATTACATTGTTATTTTTTTCCAGTGATTCTTCCATTAGGTGACCTTGCAGCATATTTCCCTTGTAGATGGAAAGATGTCCACCTCAGATGTCTGTGTAGGTGATGGTGAAAACTCTGCTCTGCTTTTCCATGGCAATGACTGAGCTCTATTTAAGAAGTTGTTTTTCCTGTTTTGGAGACACATTGGCTTAGTCTCTCCACGCACATTAATAGAGCTTTGTGGGAACCAACAGCTAATATTTTTTTTCTTTACCCCCTTCCTGTTGAGAGAAACTGTTTTTGCACCAACCTCCTGAATCTTTTCATTAGGGTAGGAAACACTACCCTTTTACTCTGACTTCTTCCTGCTTTTGCTCTGAAGGGTATTTTTTCACACCTTCAGATCTGATACTAAGCTAGGAGTTGTCTGTCTTGAAATGAGGAAACTGCCTTTGCTCTCTTTCTACCCTCCCTTTCTAAATCTTGGTGTTTTCCTGGGTTAATATGACAAGGTGTGTTTCTGAGCGTTGCAGAAGTTTTCCTCTAATCACTTACTGGACAGCTTTTTGAAAGAGAAGGTGATTACTTTTAGTTGCCTAAAGTGACAGAGGATTTTTCTGAAGGGAGGATTTAACAAGAGAAATACAGGTCTTCAGAAGAGTATGATTTGCATGCTTCATGAGGTAGCATATGTGAGTAGTTCATCCCAATGTAAACTCCATGACTCAAATGTTGTAAACAGGTTAGTTTCATACCCTAAAATAGCCAGCTTCTTATTCTGACTTTTCTGTGAATTTTGCTACTGTAAATTGAACACTATTCCTAGGACTGTCTAGAAGCACAGTAGCTGAATGTAGATTTTTGTACCTAGCAGTAGAAAAGAACTTTTCATTCCCTTGTTACGTAGCATCGGTTTAGTAACCCCTGGAATGACTCAGTTTTTCTGTTATAACGTGTGATGATAT
Organism: Haemorhous mexicanus; assembly: GCF_027477595.1. NCBI lineage: Eukaryota > Metazoa > Chordata > Aves > Passeriformes > Fringillidae > Haemorhous > Haemorhous mexicanus. The sequence goes on along the minus strand of NC_082342.1, from coordinate 71,556,775 downwards.
GTAGGACTTGAAATAGTAAGAAGTAGCTCTCTTACAGTTATTTATAGCAATATAAGTTAGAATTATAGATATCCAAGCTCAGTATCCCATTTCCAAGAGCTGGACTGAAATACCTTTGAAAAACAGTACCTACAGGTTCAGAATGAGTGTTACAGTCTAAGTAGTCTGTGTTTGGCTACCATGAGCAGTGGTAACTCATCATCATCAGAGACACAGAGTTCGACAAAGAAGATTGTCACAGTTGCTGTTTAGGTTAGTGCAACATGGGGATCTACTGAAACCACCCACCAACAGTGTGATGCTGTAGGGAGCTGGGGCACTATGGAAGCTAAATCACAAGTGGAGGACAGTTCAGACTGTGTGTCATTCAGGACTCCCAGCTGGTAGAGCTGTTCTTAGAGGAGAGCAGGGGTTGATGCCTTGTGCTGGTTAGCTGAGTTTGAAGTCATGGCTTTTTCTCTGCCGGGGTACAGAAGGAGGGTCTGATACCTTGGTGTGACAGTGAGTCTGGTTGGTGACTCGGGCTCACAAATATCAGGGAGCTGTTGTAGATCATTAGCATAGTGACAGCTTTGGTGACCAAAAAGGGCAGTCCTGGCTTGGTGAATTCAGCACATTCATTGAGCATAGAGTTTTAGGTATGAAGTGCTGATTAAGATAGTGTTGCTGGTAGACTGGTATAGCTGAAACCTCATAGTCCTCCCTTGCAGATCTCTCCTGTGCAAGCCAGATGTGGGGGGATGGACTCCAGTTGCAAACTGCCATCACCTGAAACTGCCTTCCCACTGAAAACATAGTGAACGTGCTGGGCTTTCCTTTCATCTAATTTTTTAGTATCCTTGTGCTATAGCATTGAAATTTGTTACAGGATGAAGGTTTAAGTGTAGCTACTGTTTTGATATAGCAGTTTTCCCTGTGATGAAAGTGAAGCTGTAGAAACAGCTTCCTCTCTTTGATGCTCTCTTCCTAAAAGCTTGTAATTGTGCCTTGTGCTGTTGGCTTTACATGGAAGGATTAGTGGCAAATAATCAATGTGCCCATTGCTATACAATATCTGTGCACCTAATTTGCTATCACAAATGCAAAATTCTGAAATATTTCTGAAATTGGATGAAGTAGTTATCTTTTGTCTTTTCCTCTGGCAGTAGTCAGTAGAAAGGTGTATCCTCCCTGTAAAGCTTTCCTGTATCCTCTCCTTGTTTCTTCAAGAAGCATAAGATTAAATTATTAATTATTAATTATTAAAATTATTGTGCAATGATATTTCTACATGCAATCTGGGGAGAAGATCTGCCCTCTGTTTGCAGGGTCTCTGTTCCTACAGCTGATGAAACATTAGGACATGTGTCCCCATTTATCCAAGTGAAGCATCCACTTCTTGAAGCTTAGGAAAGAGACTATATGAGATGGCAGAACATTGTCTCCAATGAAATATTCACCTGTGAGCTCAGCATGACATTTATAATGGCACTACATGGAGTGCTGTGCTCCACTGGAGCACCATCTCTGCTTTTAGGTGTGTTACATCAGATCGCTCCCAGAAGACTGATGTATAGCAAAACAAAACCCATTGCTGTCAAAGTTAGAGGCAAAGTATTACCATGTTTCTCTCTTAGCTTCTCAAAAAGTTAAGCTTTTATTCTGAGCTTCCAGCTGAGCCCTGTATGAATGCTCTGAATGCTTCCTGGTGGTATATAGTGCAAACTTCACGGCACTGTGCACAAGAAAACAATTGGGCACTTCAGCATTCAAGGTGAAGCTCACACACAGCACGCTTTGCCTTCTTAAGCTTCCCCACAAATGCTCCTGCAGGTTTGGTTATACGTTAGACAGAGTTAATAAAGAGTTTTTTTCCCCTACAAGGAATACTGACTTTAAATACCCCATCTGCTTTTTCTTTCCTTCAGTGATGGGGAGGGAAAGAAAAGAACATCAACCTTCTGCAGCAGTGAATCTCTAAATGCTGCGGGGGCCACGCTCACACCTCGCCGCATCTCCTGGCGGCGGAGAATATTCCTGCAGGTAGCTTCACCTATGAATAAATCTCCTTCCAAGATGCAGCATCCAGGTCTGTGTGTGCTTTTAAAGAAAATAAACAAGCAGTTGTTACTTAATACTGTAGTGAACTGCAGCATGTGATAATAAGAAAGGGAGAAGGGAGTCAGTGTGGTACAATATTCAGGCTAGAACCTCGCCAGAGATCAATTGTGCTCATTTGGCTTTAGACTATTTAGTTTTTTGTTGCTTTGAAGAGAGGATTTTGGCATCAAAATCAAATGAATTGCAATCTACCATAGCTGCTGTAGCAAAGAAAATTAAGACAGGTCTCTTACTGACAAAGATTATATTTTTAACAGTTAGGAAACTTTTACCCTGACCTGTGTACATAATAGGAGTGTTTTGGTAAGTTTTATATCTTGTCCTTGTAGTGCACATAGCACCTGTTGCTTGTGTTAATAATGCTTACAGCTTTAAGCCATTTAAGGTAGAAAATTCCTGAAATAGCTGAAATCATGCTATTCATAAATTCCCATTTGGCAGAAATCAAAACCATAGGCAAATGGTAAGCTCTATAGTTAGTGGCCACAAATTGCTATAGCACTCTCTGTAGTGCAGGTTAGCAGGTGGAAAAAGTAGCTTTAATATTGAACCCGTGGTAAATCATAGCAGTAAACAAGCTCAACTCTAAAGAAGGCTTTATGTATAAATGCCTTGTGGTAACTGGAAGGAGCTGGCAGGGGAAAGGTTTGAAATATGGGTGATCCTTTATCTAACTCTACCTAATTTAAATATAACTTTATTAATGTAAACAAAACACTGAAAAAAATTCTCTACTGTTGCACTGCATTTTCTCTGGTTTTGGAATCAGCAAGTGACTGCTGAATGTGAAAGACAGCTATTTTTGTTCTGCTATGACAAATTTTCATGATGTGTCAAACAGTCTGAGTTTCTTGTAATAGCTTTCTGATTCTTTGCAGATGGTCATGATGGAAGTGAATTGTTACCCTTATCCCCTCTTGCTCCACCCCTGGAGGAAGACCCTCTTGTTCTAGTATTGCAAAATGAGGATGGTCCCGATAAAATTGGAGAGAGGAAAAACTCAGAAGAACTACAAAGTCTGTGGAGAAAAGCCATCCATCAACAAATTCTGTTACTTCGAATGGAAAAAGAAAACCAGAAGCTGGAAGGTTAGCTATTTAGAAAATACCCCTACAAGCTATTGCAGATTCTGCTGCCTGAAGATGAAAATTGTTCTGGTGTTGGGCACCTCAAACAAAGATGTGGTTCTGTAACTTTTTAGTTAACAGTACTAGAAAAAACCTGTGTTTTCCTAGTCCTCTCTCACAGTCTACCAGGTTCTCTGTCTACCTGACTTTAAATGAGTAATCTTAGTGATAGAAGAAAGTGATAAATTTTCCTCTTTGGGTTAGACAAAGAATGCTACAGTCTGTGTTGTATCTGTCTGAAGTCTAGGAATTCTAATGTGAAGTGGAGTGAGGAGAACAGGTGCTGTGTGAACACTTAGGTATGATAAACCTTACCCTTTCTATCTCGTTTCAGTCCTTTGCAGCTCATGGCCTTTCTCTCCAGGCTTTTTGTTCTTCATTAACCACATCACAGTGGTTATTTATTAATGCTTGAATCCAAATATGATTTTTGAGCAACTGGTTCTTGAGGTATGTCAGAAAGTTCTGGTTTTTTGGAGCATGAGCACTGTACACTGAAAATGGAGTGCTGTTAGTGAGGGATCTGAAGTCGACCATTCTGATTGTCAGCTGCCTCAGCTTCTGGCTAGGACATTTTATTAAGGCTGGTCAAGGCTCACACAAATAAAAGATGGGATGCAATGTCTATCCTAGCATATATAATTCTTCAGTATAATAGACTAACAAGCTTTTGGTGCAAGCTGAAAATTCCACGTGTCCTCTCTACAACTGCTGCCTTCATCTTATCCTTTATGCTGTATAGCCTATATGGTAGTCTGATTCTTCACACTACCATACTACTTCAAACATAATGATCTTGTTAAGATCAGTTAATTCTTTTTCCTTCTTTAGGCTTGCTTACTGGGAAGGCAGGGAGAGGAAAGAAAAGCATCAGGGCAGAAGTCTTTCCATGTCCCTACAAGTGTACATCCTTGAGTGTATTTCCTACACGTGTCATGTATTTCTCGGTGCTGTTTCTCTCTGCAGTTTGTCTCCCTGTTGACACACAGTTCTGTGGAAACCCCTAGATTCATAGGGAACATCTAGAGAGAACTTCAGCCAAAATCTTCATTTCATAAACCATTTTAGCAAATAGTCTATTTTTGTGGGGTAAGCTGGAGATCTGCTGTGGTGACTAATTTAATGTTATTCCCTCTGATACTTTGAACTGCTGAGGGATAAACTCTTTGCTATACTTACCCTCTGTGGCTGAGGGTACTGAAAACTCTTAAATCAGTCCAGTTCCTTAAGACTCAGTTACAAGTTGCTTCCATTCTGTAAGAGGTATGTAGAAATCAAGTTCTTCCTACCTGATCCTTCATGGTGAAAACAGGAGTGTTGGCAGTGGAGATGCCACACTGGCACACATTTGCTAGCCCACATCCTTGGTTTGTGCTCTGAGGAGCATGTCTCCATTCTTGTATTCAGGTTCATGAGTACCCCTGCTGAAACTGGTGCTCTTGCTAGCTTGAATTCATCATCTTATTTTCAAAGGGTGAAAAGCAAACTGTTCTAACACCTATCTCTAGGTTTCCTTCCTGTGGGCTGTTACAGCATGGGACATTTTATGGACAGGACATAGGCAGAGCTGATACATTCCAAACAAGCGTAGTTTCAGGTGGTTCTTGGCATTCAGCCTACAAGTAAATGTACATCTCAGGAAAGGGAAATGTAGTAACAGAAATGCAGAAATTTCTTTACTTGAAGCCAGGTTCCAGCTGTGAATTTATTATCTGTATGTATTAGACTGGTTTAAGACTGGAATTGCTGTGAAACTGTTTCTAGTGGATTTCTGTTAATCATTTGTTGACTTTTATGTACAAAATATTAATAGAACCTCTTTTCCTATTCCTTTTGCTGTCGAGGAGACTTGAATGCTATTAGCTCTTTATTTTACAGAAGGTAAGTTCTCTCAATTGCACAAACTTGCTTTCTTTTTCTTTTCCTTTCTTTTTTTCTGAGAAGCTAGAAGCTCCTTTTTCCAGCAGGTCACCTAGAAATACAAGAGCTGCAAAAAGTAGCAGGCCACCTAGCAATGATTAGGAAAAATGTTAACAAGGATGGCTGAAAACAACAAAGGATGGGGTAGTAGGGAGGGCACGTATGATCGACAGGCAAACTTGCTGGCTTTCACTAGGGCTAACTGCACAGTTAATGTGGGAGTTTGTTGTCACCCTGAAATATGTTACTGCTGGCTTGGATCTGTTGCATGCTGCTTAGAAGAGTGAGAATTCTTGGGTGAAGTCATACAGCAGCAGTAGGGCAGCATTTGAAATCGCCCCAGCTGAACTGCACATTCCTGTGGTAAGACCACACCCATTTTTATGGCAGGGCACTGCACTTTGCATAGTACCTGCTTCTGCAGGGGCCCCTCTAGTCCTGAATGGGTAAGGTCTCAGAGGTGTAACATTGGGCTTTTGGAAATAATTTGTCATTTTTGGAGTGGGCTGGGCAATGATCATGTGGATTGATCCAATATTGACTCTAGCTGAAGTGAGATGAGTAGGCAAAGGAACAGATGGTCTTGTTTTGCAGGGTGTATGAAATGTGAGTGAGAGTTTGCTTTCACCTAGAGGTGATGGTGGGAAAGGGGATACATTTGGAAGAGAAAGGGGGCTTCTGCAAGAAGTAGTGTGCGCAGATCAAGGTGAATTTGGGATAAACTCAATTGCAGCTCAGAGGTGCTGTTGTGAAATGTACAGTTACTCCAATGACAGTTAAACATATCTCTCTGAATTAAGACACATTCAAGTCACTGTTTCAGTTTTTTGTACCAGTAGTTAGAGGAACTGGAGTATTTTTCTGCATGTGCATCATGAAGCATAAAATACCCAGAGGTAATTTCTTAGTAATGGAAATGAAAGCTGCTTCTCCATGAAATGCCAGGGTGACAATGCAGCTTTATTTCAGAAGTAGCATAATAAATACTTTGTACCAGGTAGTTCTGTGCAGCAAAGCTTTTAAGTTAATAACAGCAAGAGTTCTGTGCTTCAGCACAAATGTGTCTTTTTGGATATGGTTCATGCTGGTTCATTCTGTTTGCACTAGCCTGCCTGATGATGCCGGTGCCAAGAGCTCTTCTCGCTCTCTTAAGGGACATGTAAGAACTGGAATCAGTGTGACTGACTTCAGTTCAGAAGACTTGCCTAGCTTGCTTGCCTAAATCTCCAATACAAACATTCATATGTTTGGGACTTTCCATACTCAAAACAGTTGTAATGTTCAATAAAAACAAGAACAAAACAACCAAAGGTGTTTTTGCAGAGCAGGTGCTGTGATATTTTGTTGAGTGGGTTTTTTTTTGCTCCAAGGTTTAAAAAAAATTTTATGTGCTTAATGAAATGCTAATATTCATGACCCAGTAAGAGAACTTAAATTGTTATATGCAACATCTTATGACAACTGGCCCCAGCTAAGCTATAAACTAAAGAATTCTAGATGTATTTATCACCAGTCTGATTGTTGGATAGATATATCTGACTTAAATGGGGTATGTGTATTTGTTGTTATCTTGTTATTTTCTGATATTCTGGTTTTCCATGTGCTCTTCCTTTTTGTTCTGTGTTCTAGCAAGCAGAGATGAGCTCCAATCAAGAAAAGTAAAACTGGACTATGATGAAGTTGGCACATGTCAGAAAGATGCCATAAATATTTGGGATAAGAAGTTACTAAACTGCAGAGCCAAAATCCGATGTGACATGGAAGATATTCATTCCACTTTAAAAGAAGGTATTTATGTAGGAGGGCTTTTAGCTCTGAAGTCTCAAGATGGTATTTTTTTTTTCCCTTTTGATACCAACAGAAATCAGCAATACACTTTTTCCAGTAGCAAAAAATTGCCTTCTTTTCACGGAGGTGCTGCCTTCTCCTGCAGAACAGAAAATAGGTTCTGCTGTGTCTGCAGGTTGCAATGTCAGCAGTGCAGAAACATGTACAGTCATAGTCCTGAAAGCAGCATCTTGTTTCCATGTGTGATTACATTCAAGATTGAACTTGGAGCCTCTGCAGCCAATGCTATGACCTTTTGGTTTCTGCTCAGTGGATCCAATTCTGAGTTTCAGATGTTCTGATTTTACTTGCTTACTGTGAAGGCAGGACCATTATATCTACTGTGGACTTTGCCCAAAACCTAGAGGAATCAGAGCCAAGTTTTTGAGAGTCTGGAGTACGGTCACTTTGTATTTAATTTCCTGGAGTAAAAGACACTGGGAATTTTGTCTTGAAGTAGATATTCCTGTGGACTAGCTGTAGGCCAAGAGGGTATCCAGAGGGTCTTGTTAGTATAATGTAGTGGTAGGGCCTGATTACACTGCTCTGCCCTCTTCTATAGAATCTCATGTCTGTGTTACAGATGCTGTAAAATAATTCAGTGCAATCTGGCTGTGGTACAGAAGGGAAGTTTAAATTGCTACCAAAGTAAATTGTTGTAGATATAAAGCAGTTCCTGTTAGTGACCTGCAGAAGTCTGCCAACAAATTATTTACCTTGATACCCTGTTTTCTGCTGTTGGATTGCAGTTCAGAGTTGGGAACAAGGATATGGTTTTTAACTTGTCTTCTTGTTAAATAATTCTTTACCTGGAAGGTATTAGTAGAGTTGATATTTTGAGTTTCAAAGGTTGCTTTACAGAGTCAGATATCGAAGGGGGATGTATCTCCCCACATCTATGGACTGACATGGGCAATCCTTTGCAAAGGGAAAGAGGAGTTGGACTTCCCCAAATTTTACACTTGTGAATTTAGTTCAGCTTTTCTAAACAGATCATTCTACATTCTGAGTGTGGTTGTGCATCTTTTCCTGCTGGAGACTAACAGAAGTGGCAAGGCAAGGGATGTCTGTACCTCAGTTGCCCAGGATATGCTCAGTGTAATTGCCCTTAAGTTTGAAGTTCATGTTTAGTTTGTGGGACTGAGCCATGGCTACTGAGTGACCACACTGCAGAATGGAGTTCACTTTGTAAGGGATCCTCCAGAGTGGTTCAGCCAAAATTATGACAAAGCAAATTCTTTTGTTGTAGCACTAAAAGCATCCCTCTGCTTAGGCCTCTTGTTTTTTGACTGACATGCAGGCGTACCAAAAAGTCGTCGGGGAGAAATTTGGCAATTTTTGGCTGTGCAACACCGAGTCAGGCACAGGCTGCCAAACAAGCAGCAGCCTCCCGACATCTCTTACAAAGAACTTCTGAAACAACTGACTGCTCAACAGCATGCCATCCTTGTAGATCTAGGTAAGTCTGTCTGTTCTTTCCCACTGGTTTGTGGGCCTTTGAGTGAAAAACACATCAGTCATAAAGGAAGCTGCTGCTGAAGATGGATGCTGCTCTGTGAGCTCCATTTTCTATGTCATCAGGATACATTCTGTGTATGCCACTTAGAGTCCTATTAGCAGATGATTTCTTAGGCTGTGCCATTCATATTTATGCCCTTTTCCATCTGTCTGAAAAGAGAAATCAGCAACTGCTTCTGCAAGTTCTGTGCAGATGAGAATATTAAGTGGGTTCAAAAGGTACAGTCCAAAATCAGTGATAAGATACAGATTGATCTGACTGAAGGCAAGCTGCCTATGAAAGCAAAGAGAAGTGGTCTGAGTGAGGAGAAATGCCATTTGTCAGATGGATTGGGATTTTTCTTCAGAGGAATTGAATCAACTACTCCTCTCTTTTTACATCAGGACGGACATTTCCTACACATCCTTACTTTTCCACTCACCTGGGAGCAGGACAGCTATCACTGTTTAACCTCTTGAAAGCATATTCTTTGCTGGACAAAGAAGTTGGTTATTGTCAAGGTATAAGTTTTGTAGCTGGAGTGCTGCTTCTACATATGAGTGAAGAGCAGGCCTTCGAAATGCTGAAATTCCTCATGTATGACCTTGGCTTCCGTAAACAGTACAGACCAGACATGATGTCCCTACAGGTAAGTCAGCCCTTCTGGAGCAAACCAGAGTTTTAAATTACCTTTAGCCCTTACAGGGGTTGCTTAGGTTCTCCAGGGCCTTATGAAGCCTCTTATACTGTTTTGGAGGGTTTGAGGTACATGTATATTTTACTGTCAAGCCCCTCTCTGTCTTTCAATTTGCAAACAGAGAAGTTTAAAACTTGCAGAGTTTTTCCTGTTTCACCGCCCTGTCATCTCTCCAGAAATTCTGCTTTCTGCTGTTTTACCTTTCTTTTTCTCTTCCTCACTGCTCTCTCTTCCTTATGCTGGAAAAAAACTGATATGCTTTGTCATCTATAGATGGAGTTTAAAAATTAATTAGAATTTGTTTTTCTTCAGTCCGTGAGCACTTGCATGTAAATTTCTCTCTTGTAAGGCCAAGTCAAGTCAATAGTGACACACAGTGGCCAGTCAGTGTATTCTGCAGGCATTTGTGCTTGAGGCTGCTCTGCCCTGACTCCTCATTTCAGCTCTTTCTCTCGTTGTCTTCTACTCCATCACCCTCAACAGAGGGTGATGGAGTAGAAGATGAATTTTTAAGAGTTTAATTATCTTATGCAATGATGCATGCTCTGCAGTATTATTTAACAGCTAGCTATAGATACTCAAGACTGTTTAGGAGGGAGACAAATTTTTTCAGACCTGTATAAATTTTAGGGTTTAAAGTTTGAGAAGTCTTTCACCTTGACATGCAACTCTCCCCTGATTTGAATAATTATAATATGCTATAAACCCTTTATATTATAAAGGAATACAACACTGATGAATTAAAGCTTCTATAATCCACAGTGGAGGAAGAGAAAACAAAGCAGCAGATAGAAAAGTCTCACTTTTTTCCCATGTTCCCTGCATAGTAAACACTTAAGTAAAACCAAAGGGAGAGTTTCATCCCACTTTTCATGACCAGTCACTTTAGGTCATGCTTATTTGGCAAATGTCCAGAGCAACGAAATAGATTGTAGTTAAAGAAACTCTATGTGCTTATTCTAAAAGCACTAGAGGACTGTGGATGTAAGTATGCTATAACAAGTTTGGTTTTAATGAATTAAGAGTGAGCAGCCATAAAAAGAATTGTTTTACGTCCCCTTGTTCCATTTCCCTGCACAAATATGTTTTAAACCAGTGAGGGTCAAAGTGTGATAAATGCATGTTTGTGGGGTTTTTTCCCCCTAGTAGATGCTCTCTAAGTTAGTGTGTGTTATACTGCAGTTGTAGACTTCCAACAGGTGATGATTTGAGAGCTTTCACATGCCCAGGATTTGACATTTTCATTCAAATGAGTGTGATTGTTTCATTGGCAGAACCTCTCAGTAAGAGCACTCTTAAATTTGAGAAAGTTTATGACTAGTAGTACTGTTTGTCTTTTGAATTAAATGACCTGTCTTTCCCCACAGTTTGTTTCTAGGCAGTTCTTCTGTTAAAGTAAAGTTTTGTCTGCTCAGGACAAACTAGGCAAGAAGACTTAGAGGATCTTACTATATTTAGGTTATTTTCTAATAGGAGTAGAGTACTGCAAATTCTTTTGCATTTACAGTAGTGAAACACAGGCAAGCTTATAGGCTGAATTGGCTTCAGTCCTATAGAAGAAAAATGTTGAATGATTCTTCAGGATAATGAAAACTTATTAGACTTAGAATTTTTTAATTGTTGTCTGGAAAAAGTAGTAATCTAAATCTTTAGTCCATAATGAACTATCCCAATTGTTTTACTGCTCTGTGATGCAATTTTGACTTCACACATGTGTTTTGTATTGACACTGTCCCAACTGGGCTTAATTGGTATCTTACACAATTTAAGCAAGAACTCAAATGCATGCACAAATTTAGCTGATTTGCCTAAATTAAAGTGATCCCTCTGCTTGTGTGCAGTGCTGATGAACAGGTAGTTTCAAGAGCACTCAACTTTGGTAGGGAACAAGCATGAACTCTAAATCAGGAAAATAGCTGAATTTAAAGTCATTTTCTTGTTGAGGATCAGATTCACCTTAAGCATAAAGCACTGTTGACAATAAAACTGGACCTGACAACTAATCAATATATGTCTGCTTCTTCTGCTTTCTGAGAGGAGCATTGCAAGGAAATAACTTACCACAGAGTGATATTTTTAGCCATGAAGAGCACCTTTTAACCATTTTCCCTTGTAACCTTTTATAGCTTGTACAGCAACACTTTTTTGCATCAGTATCTTAAATTGCACAGGACCACTGGGAGATGTGCTGGGAAATATATAGGTGGTACACCTCTGTAAAATGTATTCTGTGGGTACAGAAACTGTCTAAAGTTGTGATGACTGTAACATTGGAGTTTTAAATGCAGTAAAATTAAGGCCAAAATTCAAAGAATGAAAGCTGAAATATGTAAATTTAGTCACAACTCATGGAGAGTTTTGACATCTTGGAAGGGGTACAACTACTTTCGTTCCTGTAAGACTGAAAGTTCTGGTTGGTTGACAAAGTTGGAGCAATATATTCCCTTCTTACCTAAACCTATGAATCTGAAATGTACTTCATTAGTAATCAGGTTCAAACTGTTCTTTGTTATTGACTGCCCTGTTGGTTTTAATTCATTAGTGGCAGGTTGTTTATACATGAGGAAATACCACTTGAGGCCCCGGGAGGCAATTCAGCTTCATTTTGCTGTGCCATCTGTACTGCAGTTAATTTCCCTTGAATGAAATAAGAATAATTGTGAAAACTGAGTAAAGCTGAACTTTTGTTTCTTTACTTTCTCCCCCCTCCAATCCCCTCATGCACTGTAGATTCAGATGTATCAGCTCTCAAGGCTTCTACATGATTATCACAGAGACCTGTATAATCATCTTGAAGAGAATGAAATCAGTCCCAGTCTTTATGCTGCACCGTGGTTTCTTACACTGTTCGCATCTCAGTTTTCATTGGGATTTGTAGCCAGAGTCTTTGGTAAGAAAGTTTATTCTATTGAAATAATAAACAAAACAATATCCATTGTGTTTTGAAGCACTCCAGGAGTAGTTTTCTACATGCTGAGGACATTTGGGGTGTCTGTTGTGGGTGGCAAGTAGCAACACTTTGCATGATGGGATGTCAGCTCCTTCTTAAAAGAAAGATCCAAAAGGTATTTATTGAAACATCAGACTTGAGCAAATAATTATATCTTCTTTTCCTACCTAAGAGACTTTTGAAGTGTAAACAGCAGAAAGTTTATTGTTGCAAATGTATTTTATGCAAATGTGTTCAGTTTATATCAATAGAAAAGTTCATCTTGCCAAACTCGCAAACTGGAAAAAGAAAATGCATTTCTGAATTCTGATTCTAAAGTGCTTTCTAAAAAAATTTAAGCAGATTTGAACTTAAAGGCTGGTTTCGGTATTTACTTATATATTGAACAATTTCCAATTCATAATATGCCTCTGGTTTCATTTAGATCGTTTTTTTATTAAAAACTCCTCTTCAGGTAACATCTAGTACAGAAGCCTAAATATTGATTATTCCTGGTAGGGTTTACAGTATCAGGATGTCAAGTAATTTTTTTTTGTGTTCTTTTCTTATCCATAAGAACTTCCAGCTTAGTCAAATCTCTAGTGATGCACCTTTTTAAAAAAAAAAAAATTATTTATTAATGCAAAACTCCCTGTACCTGTATATGCACCAAGAATCTAAATGCACATGTAAGGTACTTCCTCATAAATCAGATACTTTTTTCCCCTTTGATATTTCTGTTTTCATATGGCACCTTTTGTCCTTTCTTAGGAAATTCAACCTTTGTCTCATGTTTTAATACTGGAGTCTGTTAGGTTCTCAGTTTGTGTGGTGTTGGCCTGGGGGCGGGAAGAGGGTTTTGGTTAGTTGGGTTTGATTTTAAATTTTTAATTTTTTTTTTCACTCGGTGCTTTCTCAGTTGCAGAGGGTTTTTTTCCATTTACAGCAAACACTTTTTGGCTGCTGTCTGGGTGAAAAAATGATTGGTGTATCTCTTTCTCAGTGGTGTATCAGTCATGAGAATATCTGTTTCCCAGTGGGATTTCTGAATTCTAGGACACTTGAGCATTTTATGTTTCTGTCTTTTTTGTTGCTTGTTTTTTTTTTTCCTAAATGAATTTTTTATAGATGGGGAAGATGGGAAGGAGTTTTGGTGTTCACTTCTCTGTAAATAAGCTGAGCAAGGCATGTTCCCATTTTAAAATTGAAAAGTTACTGTGTTATTTTAATTCTTAATGCTTTGAATTCCTGAATTTTCAGTGTCTTATGGGCCATTGCCATATACCAGGAACAAATGGCTGTTGTCTACCCTTCACAAATTATATACTTATATTTATACTGTTTGAATGTCCATCATAGACTTGAGAAGGGAGAATTTCAGGAGCTGCATTTGAGGGAGATGGCTGCCTCATCAGTGTCCTTGTGCTGCTGTGTGATCCTGGATTAGGCCAGAGATGACCTCTTGAGTATCAGGATCAGGAACTGAATTTCTTCAGTTCAGCGTAGCCCTGAACAAACACCCTGTGATGTGACAGAGCCAGCAGCTCAGGAGGTTTATTTGAAATGCCCATGTGCTGCCTTCATCGCAGTAACTTCAAATCCACCACTGATTCTGAGGCAGAATCTCTATTTACTGTCCTCAAGATTCCCATTTCTGTACAGTCTGTATCTACTGACCTGCAGAGCCCTGACTTTCCTCTCTTATCCATGTAATTATGCCTCAGATAAGGGTTTGGGGCTTAGATTATAGCCAATGGGATCACTACTATGAACTTTGAAAATAATATAACTGGTGAAATCAAAATGTTTTTTTTTTTAAGGACTATCTTCTGCCTGTAGAAAAGAGTTATGTTGTGATTTACTCCCCAGTTGCTTTTCAGTCACAGGAGCACTTAAAACCAGTTAGCAGTTGGTTAAAGTCTGTGGCAGACAGTGAGGAAATGCTTATTGCAAATAACTGCTACAGATGTAATAAGCATGCAGTATTTTCTGTAAGATGAAAGAAAATTCACGCTTTATCCTCCTGTTGAAATAAGACAGATTGCACTTCTGAGCTGAATACATCTGCACTGTGATTGATTGCAAAGAACATCCCAGTAAATATATGTCTTAATCCAGTGACTCTAGCTCTCATTTTCAAAATTAAAATAATTTAAAATTATTTTCTCTTTTAGACATTATTTTTCTTCAAGGAACAGAAGTCATATTTAAGGTAGCACTGAGCCTACTTAGCAGTCAAGAGACATCTATAATGGGATGTGAGAGTTTTGAGAACATTGTTGATTATCTTAAAACCAGTATTCCAGATATGACTAAACCTCAAATGGAAAAAATAATTACTCAGGTAAGGATGTTTTTCTCTTTACTTTTTCCCCCCATTTTTAGTTTACTTTTAAAGAATCATGCCTACACTATATGCAAAAGTCTTCTCAGAAGAAGATATGTAAAGCTTCTTGAGAAATACTGTCAGTGGCTGGAATCTTCATATCTATAACTTAATTTGCACTGCATTGAAGCTGCAAATTGAGAATGAGCCTGTCCAGCACTTTATTGAGAAACTGCGAGCAGCACTCCCCCTTCAGGTGGTAGTTCAGAGATAACAGAAGAGCTCTAGAAAACCATGTCCGTGTGCAGGAGTGGAGTAAACACTTGTGCATTCCTGTGGCTTGTTAAGGTTTGACTCTTTCAGGTGCTGTTAGATAAGAATTCATTTTTAGACAATGTACATCTTCATTTCCTCATTTCGTAGACTGTCATTGCCATGCTAAACCTGTGTCAGGCACTTGGGTGTCTTTCACAACTCATTGATTCTGGGAATGATAGAGATGGTAGTTTAACACTTTTAATACGCTTAGACATTAAATCTGTTCTGTGCTCTGCATGGGCTGCAGAGCAGCCCTGCTGTGTGGGCAGGGTAGAAATGGCTTTGTGCAAAGCCAGGTCTGATAGAGTAAGAATGGGTTATGTTGCCTGCAGAGCTGAATGTGATTACATGCAGGGCAGGGCAGGGCAGCTCAGCTCTGCTGGCCTGGGGGGCGCTCCCATGCTGAGCAGCCTTCCACATCTGCATCCACTGCCTGTATGCTGTGCTGCTACCTAGCCTGGCTGCAGGGGCAGTTGTTTGGCTCAGTCTTATAGCTTCCAGGACCATCTCCTTATAGTGGGTAATGAAAGAAAAATGTAGACATTATGCAGATCTATAGTGCACAGATGATTGATCAGGTTGCTATGTAGAGGAAAATGGTACTTACCGAGCTTGAACATGACATAATTTAAAGTTTTATCTCATTTAAATACAATAGAACTGTGAAAGTAATACAGAACTTGTTTTGTCAGGTAATCTTGTGTGTGTCTTCTGTTGGTGGAATGTTTGTGGTCTCTAGGATAAGGAACAGAAAACTGATGTCGCTGTAGACATCCTTCCAATCCTAGTCTAAAATCTTTGGGAATTTTCTGAAGCTGAGAGGCTGTGACTAGACTTGTAAACACATCAGGGTCATATGTCCCATCACTGTTAGAAGCTCAGTTCTGTGGTCTTCACAATGCTTTGTCCCTAATGTATCCCAATAAGAAAGTAGTGTGCCATCATGCAGGGATAGAAAACAAGGAAACTACAACCATGAAGAATGTTTTTACAGAAGTCTGTAATTGAGCTCTTGGAGTCAAGGGATCCAGTTTTGAAGGCAGAGATCTGATGAATCCCAGATTTAAAAATTTTGTCTTGAATTTCTTAATATTCCTGAGCAATAGTCAATAAAACTTTGTCATATTATAAAATTCTCAGATTGAATAAGACTTTTCTGCTGATGCATCTCATAGTAAGAGATTGTATTTGATAATTGTGAAAGGCAGGATACAATTTATTTTGAAGTCTATGATTTATTATGGCTACAACTCTTTTATAATGCTCTTACTGTAGGCATCCCCTTAAAATACTTTTTTGAAGGGAACAGGAAAAGCATTAATCAAGAAGAGTTGACTCTTAGTCAAACATTCACATGGAATAAGTCCTCCCTATTGTAATAAAAAATGGTCTTTTCTCTCATGGCAGGTGTTTGAGATGGATATTTCAAAACAGCTCCATGCCTATGAAGTAGAATACCACGTTCTTCAGGATGAACTGCAGGAAAATGTGAGTCCCTGTGAGGAAGGTGAACCTCTGGAGAAGCTGGAGAGGGCAAACAATCATCTGAAGAGGCAAAACATGGATTTGTTGGAGAAGCTGCAGGTAAACAACTTAGGCTAGGAACTCATGCTGAAGTCATTTCTGTGATTCAGCCACTAGAAGAAAAAGTATTGTTTTAAGTGTATGTGAGAAGTCTTCTTACTGCAAGACCTTGTCTAGTTGAGCAGTTCTCTTAATTACAGTGACTCACTTCTTCTAGGCATACTTCTAACTCCTTTGTCATTCCTTGGACTTCTCCTTCTTGATTTAGACTTCTTTTTTCCCCACAATCTCTCTACACTTATCTGCCATAAAATCTTGGCAAAATTTGTCTGTCTTACTGAAAAGTGAGTTCTCTGTCCCTTCATCTCTCTGCTTCCCTGTTGGAAAGGTTTAAGAAATAATCCATAGTGCAGCAGACTTGTTTGGTCCAGGCCTTTGTAGGCAGTGTTGTTTTGTTTCCTTCTGCTGAAACTCATAGTCTTACTTCTGGAAGCTGGTCTCTCCTAGCAGACCTGATTGCATCTGAAAGTCCACCAGACTTTGCCTGGTGAAGTTGTGCTTTAAAAAAGCCCTTCCTCCTTCACTATTTACTCTTTGTCTCGTAGCTTGGCCAAGACTTGTTTCTGTTGCAATATGTTGTATTGTCTTGCATTTTCTTGAAAGATAAAAGATTTTTTTCATCATCAGGCTATTTCTTGTTATATTTGTTAACTTGAACAAGCATTGCGAGAGCTCAGAAAGCACTCTTAGCTTCTGAAATGGGAAAATGGAAGGAAAAAAGGGAAGATCAAGTCCTCATTATTTCTGTGTTTACAGGCTAAGGGTGCTCTGCTCTTTTGATACTGAAAACAGGAATCACTTGAACTTTTTACTATTACTGATTTTTCTTTCTTATTTTTCTTTATTTATTTACTGCAGCTGTGGCTTTTAGCTCTGTTCTGAAAATGCACCAAAGGCATAGAATAATTGAGTGGCTGATTTGAAAGGCTCTACCAAAGCTTTTCTGCTCTTACAGAGTGCCTTACAATAATGCATCTTTCTCAGTGCTTAACCTCTTCACCTCTTTGTTTGCATAACTTCTTCATTCCTCTGCTTATACCCTTTCCTAGGAGCAGTCAGAATTCTTCCAGCTCCCACAAAGGGAACTGGTGCTGCTGTGGTCCAGGGTTTCCTTGACTAGTCAGAGGAAGCTGTACGTTTTTAATTGAAGAACAGGGAACACAGTCTGCTTCTAGACTTATTGTTGAGTTTCTCCTTCCCTCCAGGCTCTTCATCCTTCTAACTTACTTTATCACAGAGGGTTCCCCTTGTTCCATCACTGTCAGAGAGGACATGTCTTCCAGTGCTACTTCAGCTGCTGATTTCCTTTTTCTCCCTCCAGCTCCAGTTCCTTGTTACTCTCAGCTGTCACTTGCTTGCTGCAATTTGTATGTCTTCTTCCCTCTGTAAAGCTTTGAGAAATTCTTCAGATTGATCTGGTCACTATGAGGAGATTTTGTGTATGATACACAGTATGCATTCCTTGTATTGCCTGCCTACACAGATGTCTTTTAGAAGCAGCTATGTAAAAACATCATAATTTTAATATTATGATACTATACAATAATATTAAAAGAAAACTATTCAGAATGTATCAATTTATGATAATGTTATTGTTTGTAGGTTGCTCACACTAAAATTCAGAGTCTGGAAGCCAGCCTGGAGACTGTTTTGACACGAGAGAACAAAATGAAGACTGCAATTCAGTCCCTGGAACAGGAAAAGATAACATATCAAAAGACTCTTGAGCAGATAGTGAAGTATTTGCCAGCAGAAGTGTTGTCTGACTGTGAACTGCTCCTGAAGGAAGTGAACTACAACCCAAATAATAAAATATGGAGTAAGCCATAAACCAAGGTTTTCTAGGCAGCATTTCTTCAAACACAAAAAGGGAATGAAAAAATGAGTATGCTGCTTTCAATAGCTACTTAGCAATAGGCAATGGTATTACCCAAAAATAGTGCTGGGACACTCATAGCTACAGATGGGCCTTCAAGTGTCAGAATGCAGATTCAGGCTATTAACTTTTTTATGATTATGTAAATAAACCACAAGGGGGAAATAAAGGATTCTCACATGTAATTATGATGAGTAGATGTATATTTAGAGATGACCTAAATGAAAGGAGAAATTGGAGTAGACAAAGATAGCGGTGATCTGCAAATTCACTTTGGATGTGCTTGTTTTGTAGTGAAATGAGGATAGTGTGTCTTTATATATATGTATATTGAATATGTTGAATAATACTTGAAGAAAAAAGAAAAGAGAATGTAATTTTCCCTCCAAAGAGCAGCATGTTTCACATCTTCTGTGGAAAACCTGTGTGAACTCATGCGTGCCTCTCTTTTAATTCTACTGACATTGTGAGCACAGACCAATAAGCAGAAACAGTACCATGACATGGTTTGCACAGAAGGAGCTGTAGTGCCACCCGCTGCCTGGGCTGCAGCAGTCAGCAGCACAATTCCACCTGCATGTTGGAACTGGAAACAAGCAAGCATCGCATCATAGCTGCCCTCCATAACCCAGAGCTAAGGAATAGGTGTCTGCAAAGGCAAGAGCTAGCAGTGACTGCCACTTCCTTCCTGGCCTGTTTGCTTCCACCTGTCCTGGGCTTGATGGTGATGAGGAGAGAAAGAAAGCACAACAGTGGGATGGGATTTATCCTGATGTTAATTTTCCACCAGAGACTTGCCTGTTATAAGAGTTAGGTGTGTCAGGGGCTCTCATTTAACCAAAGAAATGCTGCAAGAAGCCTTGTCTAATTGTATTGGGATGCAGAAAGCTGTTTTAAATTTTGTTTGAGAAGAAAATGGAGGTAGGTTGCAGGAAGTTAGGTGTGAGTGCACAAGAGAGGACCAAGCAAGTCTCAGATATAATGTACCTTTCAGTTTTCACATATACAGTGGCTATACATTTCGAAGGGGATCCTGAAGTACAGGCACAGTTTTAATAACACTTTCCAGGCTATTCCTGTTTTAATACTTCTTTGTGGTCTTTTTTAAAACAAAAGTCATGAATTTGTGTGTTCTGGACAAAAGGTGGGATAAACTCTGATCATTTCAAGGGAGAAATTATGTTTGTAGAGGTATAAAAAGTTGCATATAGATTTGGAAATGTTTTTGAGTGGAATTTTTGAGAAAGCTTAGACAAATGTGTAATAGACAAGTATTTTGGAGTGCATGTCTGAACCCTTAATTGCATTTTACAGTGGCTCATGTTATCTCTTTCTGTTTATACTGTATTTCAGAAAGCACTTATTCTTTTCAGTAAGAAAACCAGTTAAGCAAAGTGCCAAATACAGCAGTGGCTTTTCACATCAGATTGTCCAATTTAGAAAGCAAGGACTGAATATCACTGCTTTCTAAGTGTTATGCTTTATGTTATCATAAAAGTGAGAAACAGCAATGCTTACTTGCTGCACACTGCTGTGGAACTCAGGGGCTTCGTCTCTCCTGGGTTTTTTGTTGTTGTTTTTTTACTTCCATGATGTTTTATTTGATTAAAGATACTGATTTACTTAAGAGTCTCTCTTTTTACATTTGGGGTGAAAGGTCTTAACACTGTGTATAAAATTATGTGGAATCTGTCTAGATATTTCAAGAATGTTGTATTGTACTAGATGAGGAAATACCAAGTGAAAGAGCAGTTCTTTGCAATTTGGTTCAGAGTGAGTTTTAGCTGATGTGTACATAGAAATCTAATCCCAGGAACTGCAGCAGCATCTGTTACAAAGAACCAAGATTATTCAGATACATCTTTTTTTTAAAGATGCACTGAATGAGCTTTATCCTCTGTTTCACTTTAAAATTTTTTCATGTAATGCCTGGAGAAATTCCAATAAATGTCATTGCTGCGTTTCCCATAGCCTCTGGCTAGTTTTATTTTTCTACACTTCAAGTACCAATCTCATTCTCAATAGTATCGTTCACATGAAATATGAACAGGATCTGACTTTAGTTTCTAGTTGTGGGGAAGAAAACCTGCAGGATTTGTAAAAGTACACACAGTACAAGGATAAGCATTCTTCTTGGGGAGAATAATCTTACATTGTTCTTAACTGAAGATGAAATTTTTACAGGTATTTTTTCCTGTGGCACTTCAGTCAGTATATATGCATGTTGGGAATAGTAATTGGATGAACTTTGTGTGTCTAGCTTTGAAGGGGGAGGAGAGTGAAACAACACATGGGAATAAGCTACAGAAGTAGAACCACAGTGGGGTAAGTGCCTCATGGCATCAGGACACTTCTGATAATGTTTGTGTGCTGAACCCAAGAGTGCCTCGTAACTGGGCATCTCTAGGCCATGGAGCTTGAAGTCTGCACTCAAGCAGGTATCCTCCAGGCCATCTTCTGGTGAGTAACTAGCAGGATTATCTAGAAGTCTGAACTGGATGTGTTTGGTATAGATAGCTTTATAATTGTTTTATGCAGCTGTGAGGAGGGAGGTCTTTAGGTGCAGTGGGCCAGAGGCAGAGTTGCAGAGATAATTCCTTGGGAGAAGGGGCATTTCCTAGGATCAGAAAAATTGTTTTTCTATTTCTAGTCTTGTTTTTCTGATGGGAAAAATGTTTTCAGAACAAAGGTATTGTTTTCTCCGAGCTAAGCACAACAGAGCTCTCAGTTTTTGCTCTCAGCTTCTTGAGAACTAACTCTTGAGGGAAAAGTATCTGCTGTTTACAGAAACAGGTGACTCAGACTGCTTTCTGCTGGTAGAGGGCTTTTTTTCGAAGTCTGGGAACACATATGTCCTTCTAGCTTGCAAACTGGCTGGTAGGTGAAGAGTACCACTTGGCAGGAGTGGAGCTGAAATAAGTCAGTCAGGTAAGCAGGGCTAATGTAGGACACTCTGGTATTCACTTCTTTTATGGATGGAAAACCTGGCCAGAAAGTTGTTTGTCGGGGTTTTTTTCTTCTCCTATTTCTCTCCTTAAAAAAGGAATGTTTATTTAAGGTGCCTGAAAGTTGCATTTGTTCACTTTAATTAAAAAAAAAAACCCATTGGATTTTACAGAAAATCAGCCTTACTTGAAATCACAAATCTAATTAATCTTAAGTGGTTTGATTGTGGCCTCTTCAACACAACACTTCTTAGCTCAGTATCAATACAAGAAAGCCAAACAATTTGTAACACACAAAAGAATTTCAGGAGTTTATCCAAGAATTTGATATTACTACTGTGATCCAGGGGGTCTGCATCTGGACACTTAATCTAAACCTGAAACCATGTAGGTATTAGTGTGAATAGCCTTTTCTGGGCTGAGGTGAATAACCCCAGGCAGTGTTAACAGTGGTTGTCCAGTCAGTCTTTGTAGTCATAGATGGGTGTTGACAGGCATGTGCAGGCTGTAACATGTCAGGATTTATGCCAGGCTATACCATCCTTTAGAAGAATTGTAATTGATTCTGTATTTCTGTGCTTCATCTTTTACTGTCAGTGTTAGCTCTTGAATTTAATCTATACTTCACCTTCCTCAGTCTTTCTAGTGACTAGAAAAAACAAAATTTAACGCTCTTTTCAAAAAAAGACATACCCAATGTTTAGCTATATCCTTGCTGCAGTGTGCAAGAGAGAGTTTATATGCCTAAAGTTTAACATGTTAGCTCACTGTCTGAAAGTGTTGAACTAATCAGTAACACCAAAAAGCTGGGCAGTGAAGCAAAGATTGTGGTGTGCCTTGAGCAGCTGACGGGGTGTGTGCTGACTGGCTTGCAGTGTAATAGAACCTGCCCAGATTGGCACTTGGTCTGTTTGGTTTTACTTTAATGTTGACCTTAACTGTGGACCAAAGGAAGGAGCTGGCAGTGCTCCTTTACCAAATGTTCTGCTGGTGTTTTCTTTGAGTTGAGAAGTCTTCCAGTCCTTAACTGTTCTCTTCAGAGCTCTTGCTCAGCAAGAGTGTGTGTGCTGAGAGATGACAAAAGGGCCATACATCATTTCTTGCTGGAACTAGCTGGGGGAAAGTGTTCCATGCCTGATGCACCCCAGAGCATGGTTGCCCCTTTTGCTGTCATGGCTACTGCTGGCTCAAATTGAACCTGCCATCAAACCTGTAGATCACTTTCTGCATGACTGCTCTGCAGCTCTCATCCCCCAGTTTGTACATATGAGCAGAACTGCCCCATCCTGGGCAGACAATATAGCACTTGCTCTTGTTGGATTTCATTCAGTCAGTGATTGCCCAGCTCTGTGGTCTATCCAGATGTCCCTTTACCCTCGAAGAAGCCCACAGCTCCTCCTAGTTTGATACCAGCAGCAGACATGGGGAGTGGAGATACCCTGGGGGACAGTGTGAGGTGCAGATCTAGGCTGGCTGGAGCCCAGAACCAGCCACAGTGACACCATAGTGACACCGTAGTGACACCAAAGCCTGGCTTGCCAAACACCCAGAAGCAGCCTGTGGAGGCTCTGGGCAGGCTGGCCATCACTCCATGCTGCATGTTTGGGCTCCTTGGGCTCCTTGCTGCAGGTGCCTGTGCTCTGTGTGCCCAATTGTCCCGTGCAATCTGTGCTCCTGAATGTTGTCTTCCAGTTTGGTGTTACGTGCTGGGACAGCCCTGGCATGCAAACCAAACTGCAGAAAGCAGGATGAGGGGGAAATGTCCTTTGAAATGCCCACCTGATTCTAATTCAAACTGCTGCTGTGGGCAGGCCCCAGTGCCAGTCAGGACTCCTTTGGTACTGCTCCCGCAGGATACAGGACTAGCTCTGTGTGGAGCTGCTGGGCTGCCTGCATTATCCTCTGCAGTAAGGGGTGGGGGTTTCCCCCCCCCCCCTCAGTGCTACAAAAGAAGATATGCCTTCATTTTTTTTTTTTTTTTAATTATCAATCTCCTGAAGTTGAAGTTCTGGAAGAAATCATAGTTATTAGATTTGTGCTTGACTGTTGCCCACGAGGTGTCACTGTTGGTTTTGTACATGCAGCCCGTGGGTGTGGGCAGTTTGGTGGCTGCTGCAGCTCTTACTTTAGAGAGGAGTATGAACTTGGCCCTCTGTCTGATGAAGCATGAATCTCTATTTGCATGCTGTTTGTAATAAAGTGTGATGTTTGTGGTCAAAGACGTTTCTATAATGAGAGGGCCTAATAAATTACATATAGGGCTTTCTCAGAAATTAATGTCTTGCAGTGTTTCATCTTCGCTCCTGTGTAAGAGGATTATGGAAGTGCTTCACCCTTAAACAGGCATATATTGTTCCCATCAATCTGATCCCAGGTATCTCCTTTTGCACTGTTCTGTCTGAGCGGAATTTGTGTTTCTTGAAAGCAGCATCGAGTTGATCTGGTCTAACTGCTGTCTGATTTCACACTTAACCTGTTTTTGTCTTTTTAAAACAAGACTTCCTTGCAATAAGCTTCCCCATATCTACTAAATCTTGGCTAATCAGTTCTTTTTTCCTGATTTTCTTTTAATTAATTTTTAGTGGTCAAAAGGAAGATGGGGGATTTACTCCTAATTTTCCTAGATCTACAGAGAAAACACGATTTGCTGCTTCCATTTTCCAGTTAACACATTTTGCCTCCAATGGCATTGCTTTCATAGTGAGCGCTGTGCTCACCCTGAAATGTGAGGACATGTTCAGATAATGTGATGTTCCAACCCCCCAGACACAGCTGTTCCCAAGAGCATCTGGACACCAAGCACAAGTCTTGTTTACCTCCCAGCCAGAGCCCCATGTTCAAGCCGTGCTCAGGTAATTATGGCATCAGCAATTCCCTGGGGAGCACTGGGCACAAGCAAAAAAGACCACAGCTCTTCTACGATGCGTTTGCTTTTCTAAAAGCACCAAATTATAGATGGGCCTAATGGGTTGAAGGTGCTTAAAGCAGGGCCAGTGCACTTCATGTGCAATATACCATCATTTGAAAAGCTATCACGTTGTGGAAACATCATTCAAGTGCTAATTTAAATAATACTAACATCTGAAACGAAGGCATGTTCTGACATTTATAGGTTTAATGTCTATTTCTGCACTCTACCAAAATAGATGGGCTGTGGGTGGTTCTATGATTATTGCTGTGCATTAGCAAGACAAAAATCGTGTAGGCAGCTGCTATTATGCCTGAGTAAATATAGATGAGGGAGAATCTATAGAGTAATTTTTTGATGTCACATGTTTATTTAAGATATAATTAGGAACAGCATTAACTTCAGCAGTGCTTAAGGCTTTGGAGAGGGAGAGAGTATGTTAAAAATTCAGTGACCAATATGCCTCCATACTGCATAGCCTGGGGTCCTGGTGGCAGGCATGGGGTTACACAGTTCTGGGAACAGTGATTCCCTGCAACCCTTTGCCTGCTGAGCACTATGGATGCCACCATCCATAGTGTGTGCACAGCAGCAAACCAGCTATTGAGGCTGGATGCACTGCCAAGCCATCATCCTGACCAAAGTGTGTGACCTTTGTGTCCTCTTTTGTTGTGGTGATCCTGAAAACTTCTGAGGGCTTTGATAGGCTGAAATGGGTATTTTTGCACTGTCTTTTGGAATTGCATGTTGTGGAAGGAGGAATAGTAGCAGTTCTTTTGAAAGAACATAATTTTATCATGTTTTGCCCTAGACAGGCAAAAGCTATATCATTCCTAGTTTAAATGGGAAGGGAAACAAGGAATGCTGAGCTCACAGTGGCATCACTGCTTTTAGTAGTTTATATCCTTGGCAGGAGGACAGGATCTTTTTTTCCCTTTGGGCCAGCTGGCCTCCACTTGAGTAGCCACCGTAGTCCTGTTTGCATTCTTCACAAAGGGTGACACTTCTGACCATTTCCTTGACTTGTGATTGATGTTCTTACCAACCTCAACCTGCTGGAAAAACATAGCATCTAAGCTCTTGTGTTTTCCTAAAAATTGTATTTACTATCATCTCAATGGACAGTAACATTGCTTTCTATCTTTTGTGAAGAGGCAGAGAGCCTTGTCTGGCTGTTCCTTGGGGTTAGTTTGCATGCTCCTGCAGAAATTGTGCATAAGCAATGCTGGAGGATGTTTCATTAAAAGGTCCAGGGTTTGGATCTTGGTAACACCCCTAGTAAACGAAGGTGTGGGGCTTTTTATTTCTAGCTGTCTCTCAGTGGAAGACAGTCTGATGCAGTTAAACAGCCCTGGAGGAAACTTCAGCTGAGGGGGCTGGAGATGTGTAAAGTGGTTGTGTGTGGGAGGGCAGGAAGAAATGGAATTAAGGTAGGAAATCATAAAGGAGATGTGACAAACACTTATCCTTTTATAGCAGGTTGTTTATACCAAAGCTCATGATACCATGCCAGTTTTTGAGGAATTCTGGCCTCTTGACATTTGTCCTACTTACCCCTTACAAAATGTTTATATTTTTCCTAGCACCACCTGAAATGATCATAGCATCCTAGAGAGCCAAAGCACTCAAATGGTGCAAAGCTGCTAAGAGAAGAACCCTTCATTCAGGAACTATATTTATTTGTGATGGAACAGAGCCTAGAGAGATGCTACAGCACAAATCTTGTAAGATGGCAAAAGATGCCCACTGTCCCAAAAATTTACCATTAAATCAAAGAGGTGGGAAGAGCAGCATCAGCCCAGAGTAATTATGGTCAGTTTGGGCAGATGTACAACTGTATTGTAAGTGCCTGTAGAGGTGGGATGATTTGATTAACCTTCATCAAGCTTTCTGGGCAACAGTGACTTTTTAGAGATACCTCCAAAGAGTAAAACTTACTCATCTAATTTTGATGTCCACCTTATTCTGTCTATGAAGAGTCCTAAAATATTTACTCCTTCCTTCTCCCCCCTCCACTGCAAATACCAGCAAGAAAAGTATAGGTGCAGCACCTCTTTTCAGGCCCTCTATATAACAGCCTAATGGTTAGCATAATTGTTAAGGAAACAAAAAGTGTGATTTCTGGTCAAAAATGCATCTTGGAAAAAATTCCAGCATGCAAATGTAACATGGACAGCTTCCACAGCCTCTTTGTTTTTTCTTATACTTAAGAGAGTCAAATAATGAGCAGGACTGAACCCTCAAAGGATCTCAAGTACTGACCCTCCTACACCCCTGCCCCCGCAATTTATGACATGCTTTGAGGAAAATTATAATGAGCATGCTATTCAGCAAACCATGAGCCCTCAG
The DNA here is from genome assembly GCF_027477595.1 of Haemorhous mexicanus. Lineage (NCBI taxonomy): Eukaryota > Metazoa > Chordata > Aves > Passeriformes > Fringillidae > Haemorhous > Haemorhous mexicanus. Next base: position 71,530,371 of record NC_082342.1, on the reverse strand, counting down.
GCTATCGAGGCTGCAGCAGATCCTCTGCCCCTTTGAGTGTGCTCCCTCCCCTGTGTGAGCTTCAGTCCTCATAGGACTTTCCAGCCCATTCTTGCTCCCAGACTCCAAAGTTGGGATCTCTAGTCACCACGTTGGGGAGGGCAGGCAAATGAGAAGAAGGAAGTGTGATGCTGTCACTGTCTCTCCACACATGCCAAAAGTGCTGCTCTTCAACTGCAACGTCACCTGAACTAGTAGTTTCGGGGGCAGGGGGTTTAGTAGTGTTTTTATTTTCTTCCTTTTCATTCCCCTCATCTCAGGGGAGTCTGAGTCTGAAGAAAGTCTCAGTGTAAAGCTCTGAACACAGAAATAAACTGTAGTCCATCCTGTGTGCAATAGGAAAATGTAAAGCAACAAAACTTTGCCTGGAGCTGGAGTGAAAGGTGAAGGAGGATTTGCTGCTGCCTGGGGCTGCAGGGAAAGGTGAAGGAGAAGGATTTGCTCCTGCTGCTACCTCAAGGAGATAGAGCATACTGGAGTTTAGGGCCTGCTTCCATGTATCTGTCATAAAATAAATGTAAGCTCTATCACCATCCGTAGTGTGTGCACAGCAGCAAACCACTTCAGACACAGCTAAAAGTGTAATGGCCCAGAGGCAGGGAAGGAAAAGGAGAAACAGAAGAGAAGGAGGGAACATATACTGCAGGAGAGGACAAGGGCTGGGACTGCATTAGGCATGTGAGGAGAAGCCCATGCCACTTTTCTTTGCCTGCTGGAGGTGCCTGTCCCCATAAGGTCTGGAGTCACAATCCGGGTTGGGATATCTTGCTAGAGCTCTGCCAGCAACCCTCTCCAAGCTGTAAGCATGTCAAGATATAATGTTTACTGCCCTTCCACAGTAAGGATGTAGGGAGGAGACAGCACCTACTAACAAAACCCTTTGTAGCCCTAAAGCACATTACTGATGGCACCCACAATCATTGCTCCCCACAAACGGGCTTCCTTTCCCACAGGAAACAAGTCACACATGGAGTTTTGCCATAAACACAAAGTCACTGTAACACTGAAGTGGGTAAAACATTTTCCTCTTCCCAAAGAGCAGGTTCAGTAAGTTCACTTAAAACTTCTGAAATCATGAAAAGGAAGAGGTGAGCTTCTGAACAAAGATCCAGTGCACAAAATCTCTGCATCTCTTTAGCTTGGCCTCTGACCTGCAGGTGAAGAGGAACCCTTGTTTTCAGAAAAATCCAAATGCCAAGTCAGGCAGTTAGAACACACAACCTTCTTGGCATTAGCTTTTTCATAACCCTCCAAATGTAACAGCACCCTTATGGTCTGATTGTTGAACTTTTATTTTTTCTTTAATGTCAAAATATACATTGGTCCGTGCATGTAAATGATAAACATAATTTCATTACAGAGGAATCAAGGATGTGTAGCATATTTCTTTGATTTTGCAGGGCAAATAAATCCTGTGTACTGAGAGTAGCTTCCTTTAGTCATCCTTTTACAGAAGCTTTTATTACTCCCTTTGCCTTCACATGAAAAGCCACACATAGTCATGGCTATTAAACCATGTAGGATTAACTGAGCTTGCAAAGGTTTGGGAGGTTGAGCTTTCTGCAAAGTCTGCTACCTAAGTATTTAAGCACTCTTCTCATTTACATAATCTAATTGTTACATTCATTGAAACATATTCTCTCCTCCAAATCCTACATCTGATCTCCACTAGGTAAATGTCAGAGCAATTAGATAGAACTGCATTTGCTATAGATGGAGGAAAAAAGAAGATCACCAGTTTCTCAGCAGGGTTTGCAGCCCTTTAACCACAGTGCAGAGCTGATGTGATCACCAGTCCTACCCCCTTATTCGGCTTTGCCCCTAGCAGCCATGGGGATAAAGAAATGTCAGTAAAAGTAACTGTTTCACTCCATTTTTTCCTGACCACAACCTGCACTAAAAGCTTTATTTTCTCTGCGCTCTGCATGCTGGAGGGTAAGGCAGAAGGAAGCCAGGTAGCTCGCAGAGGGCAAGGTTCACCACAGCTGTGGCAGGGAGAGATAGAGGAGCAGGGCATCAGGCTGACAGAGATGAGCCAGGCAACTGAGATGTGATGCAAACTTCAGAGAAGACAAGCCCATGTCGATGTGCCCTCCCTGTCTGCCTCCTAGCCCGTGCTCCTTCTGCGGCTGCCCTGAAACCTGAAGTGAAGGGGCAGGTGTGGGTGGTGGTGGAGCTGCAGCAGAGCAAGCTCCATGGAGGAGTGTGGGCAGCAAAGGCAAAGGGGGCTCTTTAGGGCTTGAGGAACACTCCTCAACTTTCCTCTGCTCTTTCACCAGCTCTTTGCAGCCCTCTGATGATGGCTGAGATAGGGCTGTGAAGCAGGAATGTGGCTCTAAGGAAAAGGAGCATAGGTACTGAGGGCTCAGGGAGAAGCCTTAGGGAGGGCACTTATCAATATGGGAAGCAGGCAGGAGGCAGCTGGGAGCATTAAGCTTTGAGAGAGGAGAACAAACTTTCTTTAAGAAAATGGGTGGGAGAGGCAAGAAACAGAATTGAGGGAGCATATATGTGGGTTGTGGAAGACATATCAAACAGGACATCAGTGTTTCCCAGATGAAGGTTGTGCAATGCCCTTACTGGAGTGTGGAGTTCAACAGGCTGTACTACTAATAAAAATAAATAAAAAGGGAAAAAAAAATTAAAAATATGGTCATATCTGATAGCCATTAGTAGTCTTGCACTATGGAGTACTTGATGATGGCGATAACATCTTGTATTCTTTTTGTAAAACCCTTGACTGTGAGAGAACTTGATAGGAAACAGTCAAAACTGTTGCTCTTAATTTCTCTATCACCCAAATAGAAAAATAATGCCAAAATCGAAAAACAAACCAATAATAATAACACACCCCCCCAAACAAAACAAAAAACCAAAACCAACAAAACAAAAAAATATCCCCAGAATTTTATTCATTCCTCTAACAAAGAGAGTTACATGTACTTGCTGCTAGGTTCTTGGAGACTGAAAAGACTAATGAATCCAAACCCCAGGCTTTGTACATTTGTAAATTTGTACAATACACACAATAAATAAAATGTTATAGAAAATTTTGGTTAATCTATGAAGATTAAATTAACCACAGGGCTGCTGGCTGTAGTGCCTAATTTTTATCACCTTGATTTCCAGATAAATACTTTCCAGGAACTCCTGCTGACTGGAGTTACCCACACAACCTGGGGTTTGCCCTGTGTAGTCATGAGCTGTTGCTTCAATACTGCCACTGAGGTTTTCCTTAGAAACTGATGACTGGGAGCTAATGTTAATGGAAAATCATTTTAGAGTATTAAGCCATGACTCGACTTTCTTAAATCCAAAGGAGATTTGGTGTATGTGAAGAATGATTGCTGCTAAGAGCAGGACTGAAAGGGAAGTACTGTATTAAATATATGCTTCATAAAATGCTTAATAGAATATATGCTTATTAAAGTAGATAGTGGAAGAGAATAGTCTCACCTGAAATACTTAGGCAGGACTAGAAATCTTGGCTGTGTCTTGGATGTCCTTCACTGCTGCAAAGAGAAAGTCTCATCTCAAAGGAGGTGGGTTAGAGGACAGTTTTTGTCCTTATTTACCCCACACTGTTTAGGCACTTATTTGAGTATTTCTATGCACTCTCTGCAGGAGGGGAAAAGTGGGAGAGCTCCAGAGGTTAATCTTGGCTTTATGTTATCTTTCAACCTCTCTTGTTTCACTAACTTTTGAAGAAATGTTCAATTAATTGGGTGTGCCTCACTCAGTTGGGTAAATCTAGGCGTAAACTATGGGATTTCCCTGTTGTTGAACTGGTGCAATTGTGCCATGCTGAACTCTTTGTGGTTTTGGGAGTCCCTCTCAGAACCTTGGTGGTTGTGATGGAGGTCTCTGTGTCAGAGGCCTTCTGGAGCTCTTGGCTCTCCTCAGTTCTCCCTGCCAATGGTGGTTTTTAGTTCTGAGTGGTTTTACACTACCCAGCGAAAAGTAAGAGATCTCACCAAAACTCTTAGATTTCCAAATGAAAGGATGTAAGTACGAAAAGTATTAACAAAATCCTGCTCACCAGGGTTAAATCTCTCCTGCTGTCAAGAAATTTCCCTGAATAGCAGAACTTACCTGTGCTGTTCGACACAGCTGGAAACAACAGGGTAAATATTGCATAAGGATGAATTCCAATATGTTACGCAGATCTTTTGAAAGGTATCTGTTCTATTAGTACTGGTGATTTAAACAACAAGCTTTTCCTCTGGATCCTGAAAACAGCATAGCAAAAATAAAATTTGTTTTAATTTTTTTTTTCTTGTATGTGTGTGTGTAACTTCAATCATATTTCTGTATTTCAGGGCTGGAATATAATCATAAAAGTTAACACAGCTCTTCAGATTGTTCTTCTTTCTGTAAGCATGGCTTCATAATGGAGATTTAGTGGGCTGTAAACAGGATGTCATATGGTGCTCTCTGTCAAAAATTAATGATGGCAATGAAGATTAAATTATTCTTCCGTGAAAATACAGCACATATGCAGGGAGATGTTTGCAAGCAGGCTTAAAATAGTCCATTCCCTGAGGACAGCCTGGGAGTTTACTGGCTGCTCCCTGTTCCTTGTGAAAATCTGGGTCTACCACAAAGAGGAGCTGTGTTTAATTCCTGCAAAACGCTGGGACACAAAGGGAGGCTTTTGTTTCCCTGCCTTCCAGGTGGAAGCTGTAGTCTGTGGAGCCTGGATAATCTGATACTCAGCTACCTGCAGTGTGCTCCCAGGGCTCCAATTTTCTCTGCTGGCCTCCATTCGCTGCCCTCCCTTGTCAGAGCTCAGAGCATTTCAGTCTGTGAAGGATTCATTGTGAATCTGACTCTGCATGTTGAGGTGGGTGGAGAGAGGGGGAGAAGGGATTTTCCACAAATGGGATCCAAAAACCTGCAGCATATCTGTATGAAAAAGGCTTCCATTCCATCATCTGCTCCTGATTTTTTTTCCCCTAGATGCAGCACGAATATGTCAGTGGGAGAAGAAAATATTACATTTCCTGAGACAGGTTTGTCCTGATGCTGGCTAGCATGGATAGCTTGATGTGCCAAGCAAAGCTGTTTCCTGTGAGGCATGGTTTTCTGTAAATGCAGCTCTCAGGAAGCCTGTGGGGCTGCTTTCTATTTCATTTGTTGGCAGTAGATGGCTGTCTGCCTCTGCAGAGCCTCAGACCAAGCCAGAGTATTCCCCAGGCTGCCTGCTTCTGCAGACTCCCTGAACCTGTTTTCCATATTACCACTCAGTAAAGATGTAAATATTAAGCAGAAAATTTCATGCCTTCCACAAGGGCACAGCTTTCTCAGTGAATTCATTCCTGGTACTGGGGAGAAAATTAGGAAACTACATCTTGGAGAGAAGACGTCATTGTGACCTTTCATTCCCTTGTGAAAAAACTACTACCAATATTTCAGCTCAATGATCTTTGTATTCTCACAGCTTCAGCATTTACTAGTGAAAATCCTGGAATTTGTCAGGTTTGGGGATTTTTACATTTTTGAATGTTTTGGTTTTTTCTTCGCCTTGTGAGCTGCCTTGATTTTTTTATTCCCACCATTTATATCCTATGTGTCTTCTTATGTGAATCCCCTTGTGAGTAGATCTTTATAGCTGTATAATCCTTTGAGCCACCTAGCCCGGGGAAAACACATCTTTCCCCCTTGTTTTTGAAGCCAGTTGTCTGTGTTCACGTATGCTTAGAATTTATGAGCTGATAAAAGTGAAAGAGGGGGAAATAAGGTGATTATGGTACTGACTCCATCCCCTGGCACAGGGAACACAGTTTTTTGTGGCAGGAAGCAACTCATTTCAAACAGGTACTGTGCTGGACCTTTGACACATATGGATGGGTAAACTGAGTCACACCCCACATTTCAACTCTCCCTTGAAGTTTTGTCACCACAGCAAGCGAAAATATATCTGATATGCAAAAACTGACCAGTCCCATCTCTGCTCCGTCAACTGTTTACATATTTCATGGGGAAAATTACTCTCTTTACAGACTTAGTCTCTCAGTCAAAAATAATCTCAGTCTCTCAGTCTCAGTCTCTCAGTAAGCAGTGAATATTGTTGCTGTTGCTCAGGAACTAGCTGAACATAAATTATTCTGGTAAACCAACCAGCATGCAAGCAACAAGCATGTCTTTCTGATTTGACCTATTAGAGATTGTCAGCACTGGCTCCTGTTTTGGGGCAGAGGCAACTTTTTGTTCCATAGGCAAGGGAACCTGGCAGGGCTTCTCAGTTTTGCCTCTCAAGTGGGGAGATGTGTGGCACTTTTGATGTCGCTGTTCTTTTATATGGGGAGTCGTGTCTTTAATGAGATTTTTTTCTTCTCAGAAAAGTAGTAGATTTTACTTGCTATGCTAAGATGTGATCCTTGGCTCTTCCAGTTGTTTTGGGGAAACCTGGTAACTGGGATGTAGCCACCTAGTAGGGATTGTCGAGAAGACAGGGTGAGAGCAGAATAACCCCCTGTGCCTCTGTGACCATTGCCCAATGCACTGTGTACTCCTGTGCCATGTGATGGGCAGCTGCCTGCACCCATTTTCAATCTCCATCATATATACACTTTCACATTTTCCTATTCTGGTTACTCTGTTGGGATCTCTGCCATGGTTCCAAAGCCTGCATTTTGCATCTCTGGATTTAGCACAGCAGGTTTTATTGTACCCTGTGAGCTGTATAACCACTTCCGTGTCTGTGAATGCAGGCAAGGTCTAAACCACCGTCACAACAGAATCCCTTCAGCCCTTGATCCTTGGCATGGATCAAGGACTTGCCACCTGCTCTGTACATCCAGGTTTGCAGCTGCTTTCATAGTCCAGAGATGAGTATCTGTGGGCCTGGGACAGAGACCAGACATGAGGGCAGCCTGTGGAGAGAGAATGGCAGCATGCTCCAAATGGCAGAGCGAGGTGGAGATGTCTGCCATGAGTTGCTGCAAGGCTGCCTTCAGATGTTGTTTGGTCTGCTGTGGGAAAGGAAAAGAGATGGTCAGAGCAGTCATTTGTAGATCACACCTGCTATCCAGGCCCTCTGTTTACAGCTGTGGTATTTCTCACTTAAAAACAAAGCTTGTGTGGAGTGATTCCTGTGTTCCTTTTGCTTTATATGCCATCCAATGTAGAGTTCTTGTCCAGGCATCCCTTTACCACAGCTGCTTATTTCTCAGTAGGATGGACTGTTTGAATAATGTATTGGCACTTCTTGTAGTGTCTGTCACACGTATTAAGTGCAGACAGTGACAACGATAGATACTGAACTGCATTTTCAGATAACTCATCTGTATTTCTTCATCCATCCTCTGAATTAACTTGGGTTGGGGATTCTTGCCCCGGAAGCCCCAAGAGTTGTCTTTAAGCCTCAAAGAAGAAGACCAGCTGAAATTTTATAAATGCTGCCTTGTTTTGCTCTAGCTGCAGAACTGCTCAAGGAGCACAGTTTAAGGGGTAGTATAGCTGCTGCTCACACTGGCCTCAGGATGCAGGTGTTTGCACTGCCTCCTGGATTTTCCAGACCATCAAAGTCAGTTCTGAAATGTGATTAAATCAAACCCCATTTTTTTTAATAAGTATTTTTCCTTCTGGCTTAAGTCTATTAAGTGGTCATTTCTAGATTTTTAAAGAAATCCCTCTGGAATGTGGCCAAGGAAAGCCAAATTCTGTCTAGTATTAGCCATACTAGAAGGTAAAGACTTATCCCCTAAGCAATGTGCAGGTCAGCTGAATCTAAAAATGCAGTTTTGTACTCCTTGACTGAACAAGTATATGTAGTGTTTTCAAAAAAACTATATTCTTCTTGGACATGGCTGTCAGTGAAATAGAATCCTAACTACTGCTTCAAATGTGACCTACCTTGAAGAGAGAGTAGCAGAAAATATGAAAATTGTTGCTTGCAACATAACAACAGTGATTGCAACAGAAGCAGCACTGGAAAGACTGCTGTCCTTCACGTACTGAGCAGAAAAACAGAGGTGAAAACAGTCAAGAGTGAAGGAGTATCATTAAATTTCTGTGGAAACAAATAAATAAATAGAGTCCTCTGTAAGGATAGCAATGAACATAAATAGGGAATAATGTTGTCTCACTGTAGACAGTGTTCCCACATATGACAAGAATGACTCTTGAAATTATTGAGAGGTTGTGTGTATATTTTGGGAAATTTTCAGCTACTATCTGTGTATTTCAAATAAGCCAAAAATTGGATGGTTATCTGAATAAAGCATCCAACTTTTGTCTTTTATTTGATCTTTCTAGCCATATGAATAAGCCAGTCAACATCAGAGGCTATCTCAAGCCTAGGAGAAAGTAGCTGAGAGAAGATATTATCTTTCTTGACTGACTTATCTCAGAGAAAAAGCCCATGAATAATTTCACAACTTTCTGACACAGTGGACTGCAAATACCTACACAGTAGAAAACATCTTGTTGCTGCTGTAAATTTTCAATTTATTTTTTTTCAAGTTCTTAATTGAAGAAAAATCCAAATGTGTTTTTCTTCAGTCCTGTCTCTTCCCCCAGTTCACTGAAGGAATCTTTTTCTGGATACCTGTGTTCAGTGATGTAAGCCTAGTCAATAAATTCAACTCTGTGTATTCAGTTGCATTATAGAAAGGGATATCAGCTGGGACATCAGACTTATTAACCTCTACTCTTTGTATCTATGGTGGTCAAGAAAGTACAAAGGGAGATGAATAAATCTCTTCTCATCAGTACAGGCTATATTTGGAAGATCTCATGTGATGTAGATTTCCATTGTTTAATCGTTCCAGAAAAAAACAACCACAACACAACAAAAGCAATGAAAAAACCCCCTCAGAAGTTCTCAACCCCTGAAACAATGATGGAAAATCATGGTGTCCCCCTGTGTCTGTGGGTCAATGTGTCCTTCGGGAAATTAGAGGTACCTTTGTGCAGCATTTACAAGATTACTGTGGAGCTAAATGGGGGCTCTCTTTCCCATCTGAGTTACTCCTGAACCTCAATGAACCTGATGTAATCACCAGCTCTATTTGTAGGGCAGCAGAGGCTGTCAAACAAACTAGGGAGTACATGCTGTTGAAACAGAAAATGGGTAGCAGGAGATGTGAAAGGGAAACAGACCATAAGAATGGAGTCTGGAATGCAACTGGCTGGTCTTGCTTGCTCCATTTCTCAGCTTGTGCAGAAGAAATGAAAGGCATGTGTTTTATTATTTGCAAAGCTTACTCACAAAAAGGGGAATCCCCTTGTAGTGAGGACTTTCTAAAATCTCCTTGTCTTTATTCTGGAGTGGGCAGAAAGCATGGTGGTGTATTGTGTCCTTTTTCTTTTCAATACCGCCGTTTCATTCACCCTCTCTACCCCTGGAAAAGCCTAGATAAGTGTGATTGATTACCTGCTTGGATCTGCAGCAATTTATCTCATTCAAAATGCTAATTTGGACCTATTCATGCCCAGGTGAGAGAGTATCATTTTAAAGGCTTATTTAAAATCCTCTATCAGTTCCAAAGTTCTTTATTAGCATGGAGGGAGTATATTAAATAAACTCGAGGTTTTCCCCTGAGCATCAGAGTGTCATGCTGTGTCAGGCCCATGAGATACATCATGGGTGCTGTGACAAGGATGGTCATCTGAAACACAGGTTCATACTTGTGTGAGGACCAGTGAGCACATGATGCTGTTGTTCACCCCAGACCTTATCCAAAGTCCATGACTTTGGTTATCCAAATAATTCTTTGCCACCATTAGTCCTTAATTTGAATTTTTGTTGAAGTTCAGTGCAAAGAAGAGAAAAGTGACAAAAAATCCCATTTCACCAGAGAAACAGCCATCACCTTATCAGATATATGGATGGGTTTAATTTATTTAAGAATCACAAATAAGGCTTCTCTTTAGTAAATCATTGGTAATGAAAATAAGTCTGGAAAAGCTGGATCCATTACACATTTATTTGTGTTTCTCTTCATTGGTTAACATTTAAATTCCTGAGCATTCAATGGTTCCTTCAAAAGGTGAGTCTAAATGTAGGTCATATTCTGGACTGCATTTATGTTTGATGATTACATCAAGTCTCATAAATATTGCATACAAACACCAAAGAGAATGTTGATTTCTAAAGCCACTGTAGAATTATCTTGGGGTTGTTAGGAAGGAGTTAAAATATTGTAAACATCTGAATTTGAAAAAATTAATCCCACTCTCATGATGTGATTGCCAATCATCGTAACAACATCCAGATTTTTTTGGACTCTAAAGCTCTTTATAGAGGAGGTCGGTATTGTTAGCCCTGATTAAGCTGAGAAACCCAGGGTAGAGCAAAGGAACTGGCCCAGCATCACTCAACCAGTGATGGAAGTGACAAGAACAAAGTCCAGATCCCCTTCATCCCAACCCAGTGAACTTTACAGAGGCCATAAAACGTCACTATCCACATTTTTTGAATGACAGAAACTGACCCTAAGCAGAATGGAAAGGCATGGGACCTCTGTCCTAGCTGGCATCCCCAAACAAGATGTCTCATCTGGGGTATCACCTTCCCAGCTCAGACTCTGGGCATCCTTCCATTCCTTGTACTGTTATTCCTCCTGATTTCTACATAGTCTCTTCTGGTATTTGTAAAAAAAAAAGAGAAAAAAAGAAAAAACCAGCAAGGGGAAAAAACCCACCACCCTCGGTTTTCTTTTCTGAATGTCTTTTCTGAACTAGACCATTATGCTGAGCTGAACATTTCTGAATTGAAGCAAATCCAACTGCAGTGGCCTTGCCATAGGCACACCCTAATTAACAGCAAAAATTTCCATATGTTCCACCCTTCACACAGACGTGGCTGCTCTGTGACCCAAATGCTCTCATTTGTCTCGTGTAGGAGAGTTTTCACACTGGGGGCCACTTTGACTTGTGTCATTGCCTACATCTGCTTACCTTTCAGGTGGTTTTATCTTTTTCTGTCAAGCCTCTGTGGCTATTTTCAAAGGCATTTAGAAGCTGCTTTCAAAGGCTTGCTTCACCAAGTATTTTTAACCCTACTGCCTGTTTCCTCTTGCTTCATCTCCCATAAAGTTATGATGTTGAATTTGTGACATGGCAATTATTTAGTGACAGACTGGCATCATAAAGAAGAATTATGGTGACCTCACTGAATAACCAATCAAAAGTAGCCCAGTTCTGGGTAGAGAAAGCTCTTTTTAAAGAAAACATTAATATCTTCAAAACAATGGGAGTAAAATAGTTAAAGTCAACTTACTAGCTGCATGAACAAACCCTGTTATCTCTCTCCTAGTAAGCAAAGCCTTCCACTGATGCACAGTAGATTTTTGAAAAACATTCAAATCCTGGAGACCCTCATAATGCTTATTTGTAGTTTACATTATGTATTTGGATTTCTTTTTTTTTTTCATTTACTGGGCAGGGATGGGTCTTGAAGCCTTTTGCATGAGCCTTGCACTGCTGCTATTATAACTATTAGTGTTCTTTTGTATGTGTGGGGACAGAGATGTTCATGGGACTTTTTGGAGCAATGAAATAATGAGGTTTTGCCTCCAGCTGCCCTGAACCATCTAAACAAAGAAAGTGAAGCTTGGGTGAAGCTGGAAATAAATGCTCCTGTGATAGTTCTGTTCTTGGAACTTAAAATGCAGGCAGTTGATTATACTTACTATTTGCTCAGGTTTTTTAGCCTGTTTGTCCTTCTTTTGACCACAGCACTGCATGCCTCACTGTGGGAACAGGCTGGAGCAGGTGTGGTCCTTCTCCCCTCTCTTTCATGAAGGCATTGTACATTGGGGCAGCCTCTGATATACCCAGGCTTGTGATATATATTGTGACATGGCTTGTACAATATCATAAATAAATAACCAACAGGAAAGAATAAGACCTGATGGTATTGTTTTTGTAAACATATGCAGTGAACAAATCGCACCAAAGCAGAGGGTTCTGGTAACTGGACTTCTACAGCAGAAATTCATCACTTTTGTAGCTCTTGTGTTCCTGGCCAATAATAGCTGTTCCTGCCTTGGAGAAAATTGCTATGATATATTTATCTCCCCTTCCAGGTTCTAGTGATACCTGTGGCTTTTGTGGGATGGTATTTTCTGACACTGCCTTGTGTATTTTTGGAGAGAGTTGGAAACACCATGGGCATCCAAGCCAGACTGCTATTCTTTAAGGGGAGAATTTTGTCTGTACAAAGGATCTATCTCCACCTCAGCTGTGGAGCCATCAGGGGTTAATAGGGTATTTCATGGGTCTCAAGCCAGCCCTCTGCAACAGGAATGAATTCACTCTGATCCTGTTCGTGTTAAGCCCTATGCAAATACAACATTCTCATTTCTCTCCACCTGGCACTGTACCACCTATCTTTATTTTTTGCTAACTCCCCAAAGCCCTAATTTGCAGTGCTGGTATGAAAAATCTGACAGGAACATATGACAGCTCTGGCCAATCTCTCCCCTTAGATGTAAGAAAGACAGTTAATAACCTTTTTAGAAGGATGAGACAGAGAGCCTGTATATATCATCTCTATGTATTAATATGCTACATATGTGGCCTATCCACTGCATCTGTCTAGGGAAAACAGGTTTCTGATGTTGCTGTAGGCTGCTATTTTCACAGTGCAGCTGAAGAACGTGTTGGTGCCATCTTAGTCAGTTAGGTCAATCAGTCACCTGAAACGTCTGTGCCCCAAACCATTCAGGCATCCCAGCTAACAGGAACACACCCTCTAACATCATTAGAATTTGGGTTTTATAAAGAGGATATAAAGAGATTCTTCATGTTGCAGATTCTCTTAATTGTCTGTGTGTTTGGGGAAAACCTAAATTTTTCATATTTAAAATAGTTATGAAATGCAGCTTTTTTCTTACCACTTATATTTATCACAGATGTTTCTTAGGTATATTCTAAGGCATTTTTATGGACTGTGTATTCAGTGACTTATCCTGAAAGACTGAGCTGTACTGGGGTTAGTCAGCATCTGCCAAAGGGAAGGCAGATTCTCGTGAATGCAGATCCAGAAACATTGGGCAGTGCTCTCTCCATGTTAAAAATAAGGTCAGATGCCTGTCTCTCAGCCTGTTTTTAGGGTAATACAAAGTTCAGAAACAACCTGGACACAGCAGAGGTTTAGCATCAGCCTCTGACTTGCTGCAACAGAGGTGGGAAGGGATTGTGTTGGTGCTGCGCCCATCAAATTCCTTTGTCTTTCTTCTTTCCAAGGATCTGGCAAGAAGTGCAACAGAGTGAAAAAAAATGTTGCATTCAAGGATCACAAAGCCAAACTGCAAGTCAGACTTAGCTGGATATCCAAAAATATTAACTTACAAATGAGAATGGAAACACTCCCCAAACAGAGTTCAGAATTTTTGGCAGCCTGGCTTGGCCCAGGGCTGTCGATACCTCGGATCAACAGAAGTCAGTGGAAGGGCTGTGTCTGTGTGTGCTCCCTGAGCAGCCCACAGGTTTGCTGCAGATCCTCCCAAGGCTCAGCTGCCGAGCCACGGGGCCATGGCATGCCAATCAATTTCTGGGATCCGCTGGCAAGGAGAGGCAAGGCCGTGTGCAGTCTGTTATCTTGCCTAAGTATCTGTGGCACCAACAAATGCTTTATAATGATAACAGTTATTTGACTCCCCCAATTTAATTGTGTTGTAAGAATTTATTTATTACGTGGCTGCTGGTGTCTGGGGGCAGCGCAACAAAACCTTGGCATGGCCAGAGGCTCTGTACTTGTCAGCAATTTGCCAGGCTCGCCCTCTGAGCGCTAATTTTGGGAGGGTGAGTGAGGAGTGCCAGCGACAGCGTCTTGGTTAAGCAAGCATCGGCGACGATGCGAGGGTGTCCCGGTGAGCGGTGCGGGCAGGGAGGGATGGCCTGAGAGAGGGAAACAAAGGGAGGCAGGAACGCATTCCTCACCTGGGGGAGCAGGGAAAGCGCTCGCCTGCCCATTCGCCGCACGTGATGGAGGCAGGAGCAGAAGGGAGGTTTTCAATCCAGCTCAGCTGTCTCCTCCTGGCGCTTGGGAGCCGTTGCCATGGATATCTGCTGATTGCAGGGCACCGGCAGCGCCGCGGCTGGGGGACCTGTCTGGGGTGAGGGATGGAGGGGAGGATGCTCATGGTTGTGGGGGGCAACAGCAGGGATGTTTCTGGTGGCAGGGAAGCTGAAGCGATTTTGGAATGGGATGAGGCCTTCCCAGAGTGTGGCATCCTCCCCCCACGGCAGCACTGATGGGGTGACTCAGGCTACAGAGTCTTGGCAGGAATTAGCTGTGCCCCAAGAGCTCAGAGGGTTATTTCTGAGCCATACCTTTGTTATTCCTCTGTGTGTGTGCAAAATGCAAAATCTGTCTTTGAAGCCCCTGGTTCTGCTCTCTAGCAGCAAGGCAGGTGCAGAGCTGGCACTGTCCATAAAACTGGCATTGCAGGACTGTGTCTGCATGTGTGCGTACGTGCAGTGCTGTACTGGAGGGTATGGTGTGAGGCTTTTTGTCTCCGAAACAAAGAGCCCAATTGCATAACTTTATTTTTGTGATCCTGGCTGCTGATTTCAACGGTGGTTTTGGGTAGACAGAAATATTTCTTGTGTGAATGAAAATGCTGTGATTGTTTGAACCTGTGTATTTCTTGCTCTGCTGCTCATGTGCTGCAGTCCCAATCCTCTCCTGTTTTACTGTTGCTCAGAAATGGTAAATGCCCATGTGAAGAATAACAAACTGCAGTTATTCTTCTGTTTTGCTGAATTAGCAAGAATGAACTCAAGGTGTGCTCTTCTGAAACACTATTTAATAATGATATGTGACTAATATTTTTTACAGCCCTGGTCCTTTCAAGCCCTGTACTCATTGGGTTGGCTGCTGCCACAGTAGTTTAATTCAAACCTCGCTGTTTGAGCTCCATCCCAGCATGAACTTGTAAAAATGGGACGGAATTTGCTCAAAATAAATGAAACACATAGATCTGAACTTGTAATCATCTCCTCCTCTAAGTCAGTCCTCATAAAGTGCTGGTAAAGGCTCTGCTTCCTGTGGGTAGAAACCAGCACGGGACACAGAGGTGAGGCCTGAGGAGCAGTCCTGGCCTTAGCTGACTTGTGACTCATGTGGCTGTGATGTACTGGTGATGTACTGGTCTGGCTGAGGACACAGGATGGATTTACTTCCATTAAATGAAAAGAAATACATACATCATTGGTTCTTTATGCACTGTGCATGGAAGCACATCAATGAAAATTTATTCCTAGGGGTATGCTCATCTCTAGGCAATGTTCCTGATTCAAGATGCTCAGGAGCTAAGGAGTGATCCGGTGGACATGAATATGCTTAACCTTAGAAACATGAGTAATAGCCACATTCAAGTGTCATCAAAGTCAAGCTTTTGCAGGATCAAAGCTTTAAGGGTGCAGTCTTGCAGAAACACTCCACACATTCTGATTTGATGCTCAGAAGTATTTGAAAATGGCAATATTTTATGGCTAAGGACATATTATGACATAAAATACCAGGGCAGCTATCATGTAAAATACTGAAGGCAGCAACTTCCCAGAGAATATGTTTTATGATGGCTTTCTACCCAAGTGATTATGGGTACTGGTGGATTGTCACTTTGAAGAAGACTTTGAGCTAATAACAGAATGATTATGGATTTAATGTGTACCTGATACACCCTTGGTAAGTGCAACATGTGCCCTAAATGTCACAAGACAAATAAATCCCTGGTGTAATATTATTAATGGGTAGGGTTGTGTGAATGATTAGTCCATTATGAATCACTGTAAATCCATTCTAGCAACTGGGAAGATTTTCTTGTTTAGAGGAAAAAAAGGAGACAGAAATTGTGTTCTTAACCAGCTGTCATAGTCTAAGTAATAAGGATAGTACTGAATCCCAATTTTCTGCATTTAATCGGAAAGGATTCTACACAAAGGCCAAGAAAAAGGGAAACAATCCATCTGATATGCTAATTTCCTTAAACTATGGACACCAAAACGATCAAAATTAAAACCCAGAAGTAACTAAAGTCAGATTTAACTGAATGTTAAGAGGGGGAAGCTGCATTTTTTGGAAGAGTGACATATATATATTGATGTACAAAATTTAGGTGATTAAATTCTATCCAAGTGGGAATGAATGCACAGCTAGTGTAATTACTAAAAAAAAAAAAAAACCAAAAAACCCCCAAACCAAACCAAACCAAAACAAAAAACCAAAACAAACAAACCCCAAAACAAACAAACAAACAAACTTAAAAAAAACGCCAACCAATGACAAAAGAAATTGCAGCTATTAAAAATAAGGCATTTGGGGTAACATATACACAGGTATTTAAATGTAAAATATGAGGCAGGCAGAGTCCCAATACATCTTGTCAGCATAGGAGGGGGCCTAGTTTTGAGAAGAAATGGAGGTCCACAACTAGGACCTGCTGAATATTGGGACTCACCTCGTATGAGGACTTTCATGTGCTGTCATTGTGCACAGAAAAGCAGATAAAAGATATGGGAAAATTGACCTATGCCATTATATACTAAAATAATCTTATCATTATTTTGGAAAATGTCCTTAATCTGGTTCTCAGACACTCATCTGTAGGAAAATGACATAGTCATCATAAGTTTTTACTTCCCTGTAACTTACTTCCCAAACTGATGTACAGGCTCTTGTCCTGCTGCTTTGCTCATCACTGTGTCGTTGTCCTGCCCATCTTTGCCATATTCTAGCTCTTTGTTCTGTCCATCTGCCTTTTGCAGTATTATTTCTTACTACCCACAGGACAACACAAAGAATGTTCTGCAGTGATTTAAGCATTTTACATAATTCCTTATCTGCAAGGAAATTTTATATGAAGTGTGGAGAGAATGGAGATAAAGCCATGTTAATCTCTTTGCCATTCTTCATCAGCCGAAGTGGGCATTCAACTCATAAGCAGTGCTGTCCTTTCTCAAGTGCAAGGACAAGCTAATGAGCCAAAGAAGCAAATCATTTAGGTCTTCATTGCAAAAGCATAGTTTAAGAAGCATAACATTTCTTGTCCAAGAGAATAGACTTATCTAATTCAGAAATCAAAGGAGACAGAGGTAGTAGACAAGTAATCCTTCAGTCTACAGAAGTTACAAGACAATCGCATGGGTTTTTCTTTATATTTTGATCAGATAATGTTGCAAGCTGTAGGGAGCAACAGGACAGAATGACTCACTGTCACCTCACAGTGCCTAGAGTACAGACTCTGGCAGTCCTGCCATATCCATAGAGCCAGCTTCTGGAGTAAAGGGAGTACTCAATCATTAGCTGCATGCTGAAACCACCAGGAGTGTCATCCGGGGTGATTTTTGGTATGAAGGTCAGTTGACTTCAGTCTGGACTCAGAGTACTGGGTCATTGCACTGGAGAAATAATTCCTCCTGACCTTGATAAAGAGGAAGATTTTCCCTCTACCCCAGTGTCATTGCGGAGGTGTGACATTGAAGACAACAAAACTGCAGACAACAGTAGCTTTGTAATGGTTGGAAGTTCCCCCAAGGGTTTTCCTCTGTTCTGGTCTCCATGCTGAGGCTGGTTTTGAGAAGGTAAGTCTTGTGCTTTGTTGGGGAAATGTGGCTGCTACAAATTTTACAATGTCAGCATGACATAATAGCAGTGTTTTTCTATTTTCTCATTGCATGTCATGGCAGACTGCAGCATGCTATGATGTAAATGTTGTAACGCTGTGGTGTGTCTGTCTGCAAAGCCATGCCGCGATGTGTCTCACAATAAAACTACACAGGAGTCATTTCCTTATTAGAGAATTGCTCATGAAAGCTGTAGTTTTGATGAAATGAACACTCACATGCATAATTAAGCAGCTACATGGTGTTGTGTGTCACACCAATTTGATGATCAAGATGAAGTGCAATGATTTTCAAAAGTAATAAGGGAAATATAAACAGCAATAATATAACTATGTACAGCAGGAACAGCACAGAACTGACATTAGTCTTTATTAGAACAAGGGAATGTCTTTGTAGATCCACAAACAATATGATCTCAATAATTTTTGAACTTTAAACAGATGTACAGTAATTCTCTCCAGCAGTATGATTTTTATTTTCAGCTCATCTGCCAGAGAAATTACAAACAATGGGAAAGTAGATGTGAAGGGAAAGAACCTAAGAAAATCCCTTATGCCCAAGTGTCTTGCCATGGCAGTATGTTTTCAAAAGCCACAGTAGCAGCCACTCAGTACTCTGAGGCATTCTGCATAGAAATACACCAAACCAAAAATCATTCCTTGTCCAGCTTTAGGACAAGCTTTGTCATAAGCAATAAACCAGGACTCTACTTGCCAAGTCAAACTTGCAATTTGTTATGGGGTAACCCTTCAGGACTTACTGTCACTACTGAGCATCTGACCCCTGGTAGGAATGGCCCAGGGTGGCTTTAAACTGGTGAAGAATGACATGTTAAGGGCATGCATGGTATAGAGGTGTGTGTTACTTGTGTCACTGAAGTGACAGAAGAGATGGAGAAAGGGAGAAATACATGCCAGTGGATTGAGCCAAGGCATCTCTCTGGTGGCACAACCACACCCCCTCCCTCCCCTGTGCTCAGGCCTTACTATAATCTCAGGAAACCTGAGAGATGGAAAGCTGAGGGAAATTTGACTGGAAATGTCTTGCATGCATACAGACACAGATGGTGCAGCTTGAACTGACCAGCAGAGCTCAGGAGAAAAAAATTAATGTAATGAGGAACTTTTACCCACATGAATCCTAATTTTCACTTGCTCAGAAACTTGTGAAGAGGTAGGCAAAGGTGTGCTTTAGTTTTCAAGGAGAATGTTAACCAAGGAGAATGTTAACCAACCACCCTTCTGAGGCTGAAAGTTCATTTCTCGTGGATTAGCATCAACATCCTGGTGGAGCAAGATATTGCTGGATTCCTGATCCCCTTCTCTTTGCCTGCTAATGCAGAACACCAAGTGCTGACAGCAAGCTGTATCAATGCTGATGTTCAGAGGATGAGCCCTGAAAGTTGTCCAGAATTGTTTCAGCCAGGTGTGCTCCCTTTCCTTCTCAGTTTCCTTCTCAATATTACCTTAAGGCAGGTCTGAGGCTGATCAGGAGAGGTGCCCACCCACATGTTTTCGTGACTGAGACTATTTGTATTTATTAGCACTCTCTAACACAAGTCTAGCCTATCAAACATCATAATTCAGCACTTGATGGGCTCATCTAATGCTACACTTCATTTTTAGCCACTTTTTTTTCTGAGTCTCCTTTCAGTTTTTTTTTTCTTTTGTTTTTATATAATTTTGGTTTTAATACCAGTCAGAGAATTTTGAGGCAACTGAAAAGCATTTGGAGCTTTATGACTTTGTCCAGCATTTTTCTTTAAATAATGAAGTCCTGTGTCCAAGGAATGAATAGATGTGTAGAGCCATAAAAATGAAAACCTGATTACCTAGTATTTATAGCCTTTCACTCCTTTATATAATGGAGTGTTAAGCTTCCCTCCATTGTGTGTGTCTGTGCCCCTCACAGGCACTTGAGCAAAACTTCGATTTGTCCCAACTTTCTGTTCTTCAGCTGTGACAAAGAGGACCATTCTCCTTCACTCCATTACCTTGAGGATGACACCCATGTAAGGAAATGTAAAATAACTCACAGCAGAGCTAAAAGAATGCCTTTTACCTCATCTGGTCTGTCATGCTAGCTAAGTATTTTCCCCATGAATTTCCAGTCTAATTGTAAGCAGCAGGGACTTCAAATATGATGTAAAAGTTGTTCCACTGGTTTCGGAACAACTATCCCCAACTATATGAAAATAATTCTCTCCCCGAAATTGAGGGTGGCCAGCTTTGATATAAACAATCTCAGCAGCAGCAGCACAACAAATAGCAAGTATGACTGTTGTGTCAGACCTGCACCTGTAAAGGTACTTCTCATCTGTCTCTAAGACATATGGAGAGTGTTAATAATAACTAAGCAAGGGTTTTCTTCCATGAACTCCAAGCCAGCATCAGGGATCATACTTCAGAATCCCATTATTACAGCACTTGATGATCTATTGCCAACTACCTAAGTACAAAGAAAACTTGCCACAGCTTGAAAGTGCCCACTAGAGACCAATGCTTCCCTGCAGCACTTCATCTTTTTTAAACAAGGGATAAATGCATTTCTTTAAGTCCTCGCTCCAGATTTTTCATTCCAGATTTCTCCCAGTGGGGAGTGGCTCCTGCTAAAAAATTGTCTGGGGATTCAGGTCCCAGAACACTTGTGCTCTCCAAGATGTTCTGAAGGTTGCAGACAGCCCTGCAGGGGCTCTGGTGCATCCAAACTGTAGCTCATGCTCCTTCTGGTCCCTTCCCAGGGTAGCAGAACAAGGACACACTACCTACTGCTAATGTTGCTTCAGAGCCAGAGATGCACAGGAAGCATGTCTGAAAGAGAATCTGCGAGGCTTTTCCAAGCCTTAATCAGATGAACAAGTGAAAATTTGTGGGGAAGGGGGAACAACTTGAGAGAAAAAAAAATTAAAAATGGGTTGGGCAATTTGGAAATTTTTGTTCCAGATATTTAGGCTTTGTGAGTATAAATTAACTAATTCATAGAACAGTTCTTTTCAACAGCAAAAAGTAGCTATATATCTTAAAAACCTGCACATATTAATAATTCCAAGTCATAGAGGACAATCTACTACTGGGCAATACAACACTTTCCAGGAAAAAAAAAAAGGCAAATCAGAGAAAAATCCTCAATTACAAATACCCATTTACAAATAATTACAATTACAAAATACAAACTGTATTTGTAATTACAATCACAAATACAAAGATTTCTGACCCCATAATTTCAACACCACATCTGCTGGTGTAATGAAGAGAGTCCCTGGAAGACAAAGTTCCTCCCTGCCTCCATCCCTCTCTCTCTTTCTCCCATCCCCACCTGCTCCCCTCTGGGCTGTTCATGTCCTTGTCCTTCCCACTGGGGCTGTGTGGTATAGAGGAGGAGGAGGCTGCCCCAGGAAAGGGTTAACGTGGTGGCTGGACACAGGGTGCAGTTACTGCTGTGCAGATGAACTGTGCTGGCAGCTGCTGCCACGGGGACAGAGCTTGTTCTCCCCCACCTTTCCATCCCACTGTGCCTTTTGACCAGCACAGAAAACTGATGATCTCGTGGCATGCCAGTTCAGGGAGTTCATCTGGCAGCAGAGTAACTACTCAAATAACAAGAGGAATATTTTCCTGCTGGTTTAGGTCCATTTGCCTAGAGCTGTGCCAGCCCAGGGAAGCAGGATGGACTGTGCCTTGGATGGGGAGAGCCAGAACTGGCTGCAGCAGCCCCCTGGGCTAGCTCTGCTGTATCCCAGAATCACACTGCGAATTTACTCTGGAGCAGGGTGCAGAAGCTTTTTTTCAAGCCTTCGAGGCCTAAGGTCCAGCTAGAAATCTGTTTTTACTCACCTTTGTGAAAGTGAGAAATCAGAGCTGATACTAAATATAGGCAAAATAAAGGGCACAGGGGAGAGTAGCAATACATTTTTAGCTTCCTGAACTAAGATGTGTGAGAGCATATTGTACTGCTCTGTGCATTCATGTAATGTTTGGGGGTTCCCTGCCAATTATAACATGAGGTAGGTATAATTCACCATGTCCTAAGACCCAAAACATGTTTTTACTGTGAGAAGTAATAGTATAAAGAGCACTGGAGCGATCCAGGACTTTTTTCTCATTAGTTTTCAAGTTTCATTTCAAAACAAATGTTTGTTTGGTTTTCCCAGCTGTCAGGATCTCAGTTGTACTTATTTGCATATCAGCACTGATATTTTTCCTTTAAAGGTATGACAGACTAATTTTTACATCAGTGACATTTGTCCAACCTGATTCTCTCAGGTAAAGACAAAATGCAGGTATTACATCAATACTTTTCCAAATACTTTGTGAATTAGGCTACAGAGGAAACTAAGGAATGAAGAGATTACACATCTTACTTCACAGAACACAGCAGACAAGGAGGAGAGATCCTAACTTTGTACTGTCTCAACTAGACAATATTATCAAACATTATTTTTTGGATTTTTTTTTAATAACAAATAGAATGCAGGTTTAGATCTTTCTTCTGCTGATAAATTCTATAGAGAGAAAAAAACCCAACAGTTCTCACCAGAAGGAAAAAGCAGTTACTACAGAGTCATCAGATTTACTAACAACACTTAATTTACTATAACACCTTTTCAAAATGGAGCCCAGCTTCATCAGAGCAAAAATACAATAAAAAATGAAACACTAGAAGATACATTTAGTAGCTCTTGTTCTCTTCATGTTCCAGTTGGCATCTGTCTGTCCTGTTTCATCTCATTTAAAAGATCTAACAGTGTTCAGATAAGAGCTTTCCACATTTTATATGGATTTTGAAACAGTTTTGTTTAAGTGATGCAATCCTGAACTGCTGAACAATCTTAGAACAATCCTGTTTCTTGAAGGGAAAAAATGACCCATCCTCTTTTATTTTTTTCATGTCGTCTTTGTTCCCCTTCCTTCTGTTAAATGTGCGTCCCCAAGCATATAAAAACCATCTTTTTGGCAAGAATTTTAGAAGCTGTTGCTAGCAGTTCTGGCACTAAGTTATAATTTCAAAGGCTTCTTTGTCTCCCAGTCAGAGACTGAGCAAGGAGTCGAAGCAGCTGCCACGGCTGGGCTGTGTCTGTGTGACGGAGCAGACAGGTACTGGCTTGCTCTGTCCAAACCTGAGCAGAGCCCCAGCTCCAGCCCAGGAGCTGTGCCCTGGTGCAGAGCCCCAGCTGCAGCCCAGGAGGTGCAGAGCAGCCTGCTGAATGCTCCCAGCCACCTGCAGTGCTTTGGGATCCCAGCCAGTGCTTCCCGTGGGTCCCTGCTGCGTTGCCACAGTACAGATGTACAATTCAATTTATTAATAACTGAGGAAAAGGGGACACTGAGACTGGCTGCACCTATGCTGCTTTCTAAGAGCTCAGGGCCTTGCAGAGAGCTAAGGCCTGCTTTGGTTTTTTTTTTCCTTTTTTATTCCCTGTCTCAATTTGCCACTGGGCAGGTCCTGTTGGTCCTGTTCAAGTTAATGCAGAAGTCTTCATTTTCTCAGGTGAGCACAGGATATTATTACAGGAAAATCTAAACTGGCCTTGGACCTCTGCTTTAAATACACTGCAGATGTGGCTACTGAGACAAAATAAAAGTCAGTTACTGTGACCTAAGCCTAATTGCCCTGGAGGAAAATTGACAAAAATGGTTACTAAAAAGTTGTGCTAAAGAGTGCAAGCTTATAAGCTATGCTAAACATTGGGTATATCCTATTGTAGTGTAGATCCATTGTGGTGTAAAAGGAGATAATATTGCTCTACCAAAGGGCATAACCTACTAGGAAGAATTTAATGAATAAAAAAATTGATTTTCTGCCTTAATATGGATTCAAGCTTAGAATAGGAGGACTATGGGTCTGCTGTGTATTTCGTGGAGACACAGTCTAGGTTAGGCACATTTGCCACAACCATTTTGCTCTATAAGATCCTGTGATCAACTGCAGCTTTAACATTATTCAAGGCAAAGAGAGGAAAATGACAGTGTAGACTTTTGTTTTGAGGCACTAGGAAACAAAGCCTTAGGAAAATCCAGTCATTGTAATGGTGATACTGAGGATTAGTTTACTTCAACTGAGAATCTATTACACAAATAATATTCAAAGGCCTTTTGAAATATGGTCTTCTTTTCCTTTCCTATTCCTAGAGTGTTTCCAGTATTAGGCTTTCTGTTATCTTATTACACCATGCTTAAAACCTTATCAACCTACCGTGTAAGCTAGAAAGATAACCAGATATGCCTGCATAAAGGGAATGATTGAATTACACCAAACAATTTTTTCTGTACAAAACATTTAATAAGCAGACCTTTTTATTATTTCAAGATAGTTTGGATTGAAAGAAGTCCTAAACCCATCTTTTAATATATGTACTAT
Source organism: Haemorhous mexicanus (assembly GCF_027477595.1). Taxonomy (NCBI): domain Eukaryota; kingdom Metazoa; phylum Chordata; class Aves; order Passeriformes; family Fringillidae; genus Haemorhous; species Haemorhous mexicanus. The sequence goes on along the minus strand of NC_082342.1, from coordinate 71,506,392 downwards.
GCATGTAGATATGATACATATGAATTTGTTAAATAATATGTAAATTGCCTCTGTAATTTGTTTTCTGTAATCTCCAAACTTTAGTGTAACAATATTAAGCCAAGGCCCCCAAAACTGCAATGAGAGGTACACATTTAGGCACACATATTGACATACGAATTGAGAACCTAAAGATGCCTATGCTGTAGGATTCTTCACTGCTTCACCTCACTTTAGACAGTGTCAATATATTTGTCTTTAGTATTTCTAGACTGACTAGTGCTGTGTGTCATTCAGGGAGAGGTAGAATACACTTCCAGATTCACAGTCTCAGCTTTACACCACTCATTAACTCCTCACCACTGGCTCTTCCTCCAAATTTCTGAGTGGGTTCAGTCTGTAATATGCCATACAACTAAAACAAAACAAGTGGATACTCTGCAAGTATATTTCATTCACCCATCTTAATATAGACATACATTGTCTCAGGCTGGGCAAAATTCAGCTTGTGATCAGCAGTTAATTTCTATTTACACTCTCAATAAAGCTAAAATAGGAGGTTTATCCCAATGGCTAAGGCAATTACTCAGACCTCCCATGGACTGTAGGGAGCTACAGCAGTGCTGCCTAAAATAAACCTCTGCAAATACAGAAATGTTTTGTAGAAAGCCAAACAGTAAAATGTCACTAAAATGATTTAAATTACTGAAAACAAGAACCTGAAAGTTAGCTGTCTTGTTTATATTTTGATTCCTCTCCATTACAGAGTTGTCTGCAGTACAAGTAGGGACTATCCATAAAATGTGGGCTATTGCTTAGCTGTACTTCAGTATTTATGGTCTATCTCATCTTGCTGCAGACTTGGGGCAGGGGGTTATTAATAGACAGGAATTATTAGTGTGATTTGGGGTTGTATGAGCTCAAGCCAATGCTGCAGGTGAGGAATGGTATAGCAAGTTATTTATCTGAGACAGTCCAAGTCAAAGCTGGTACTGTGGCCCTTTGTCATTCTGGTTCAACTTTATATTGACATAAATCAGAAGAAACTTTGCTAGTGCCAAAAAACCTGTGCTAGCCTAAAGTGCACTGAGATCAGACCTGGCCTTGCGGGACTGGGGTGGTGGCGAGTGCTTTTGACAGATTATTTAATACGTTGCCCAAATCATCTGAGATACATATTGACAACTGAACTAGTTGAATCTGGATGTGGGAAGAAAACTTCACAGATTTCAGCTTTGTTTGCGTGGGTTGAAAGCGATTCTCCAGGGTGCCTCCACTTCTGCTAACTGCTCAGCTGTAAGTCTGAGTGAAGGCTGGAGAAACAAAAAGCTGCCTATGTAGACTAAACCACTTGGCTCCATGCCCTCCTCAGTGTTTACCCAGGCTGCAGTCTGTTTTAGCAGAAGAAATCAAAGAATAAATATGCTCTAAGGTCTAAAGATTCTCTCAACTATGTAAAATCCAACATAGGGGCTGGGAAGGGCAGCTGCTTGTTTGCATTCCTGGCATCCACGGCTAACGACTGGAAGGAACTGTAAGAAATGTTGGTTTTGAGATGCATTAATGTTTAAAGGAAAACCACAGCTAACAGAACTTTTTTTTCTTCATTTGTGCACTTTCTGTGCTCTTTAGACACATATTTGAGATGCCCTCATACCCAACATTCCTTATGCAGCATGTGTGTTTGTTTTTGTTACTATGCTGATGTCTCCAGGCACTTTTTCAAGGTTAAACTCTGCAAGGCTGTATCTTCCTTTGGCCCAGGGTTTTCATCTCTCAGACACATATGACTCTCCCTGGTGACTTAACTTGGGTGTTGTTCTCTCAATTTTTTTCCCAGTTTATGAAGATTATTGCTCTCCCTCCTTTCTCCAAATTGGAAAAAATTACAAAGATTTCCTTGCAGTAAAATATATCTGTAGCACTTTATGCCACAGAAATGTTTCTTTTCAGATTTGCAATGCTTCTGAGCACATCTGGGCTGTAAACATCAGCACTCAGAGACCATTTGTGTTGACTAGAGGAGGTCTGGTCAGGGGAACTGAGCACAGAACTGGAAGTATGAAATGCTAAACTTTCTTCATCTCTGCCTGTAATGATTTCTAGGCATATTTTGTCCTAACAGAACTTCCTAATATTTATAGTATCTTGATAATGATTATCATATCTTCCAGCATTCAGATGAGTCGAAGACAATTGTGCCCAGTTCATTTTTTGGACTGATCCCTCAATAGATTAACTGAAAGAAATGGAAGGATGAACAGCCTTTTGTCTGTGTTGGCCAAAGAGAGCCTGTGCCACACTTACACCAGTGGTTTTTCTTCAACAGCTGGTCTACATCACAAAGCACAAATATGCCTCACAAGTATGCCTCAGTAGGCCAACAAGATGGAAATTCCCATTCTCTCCTACTTTAGCAGAAAGCGGGAACCTCTGGTCTTGTATTAAGAAAATGTGAGTCTTGTTTTCCATACTGAGATGCTGTTGAGATTTGATGAAAATTTCAGAGCAAAACTGAGCATTTATTTCCCTGACATTTGGTGTTGTCAGCACCCAAGCCTACATAGACTTTCTCCAGTAGGAAGACCAAGAAGATGAAATCTCAGCTCACTTAAAGTTAATGGCAAAGTAATCATGGACTTTAACAGGGCCATAGTTTCAGCCCCTAACACCATAAAGCAGCCTTTGATACAACTGATTTCCTGAATTGCATTTGCTGAATATATGGTTTATTCTAAGGTGTCTCAGTGTTTTTTGTTCAGAAAGTACCCACAGTGTCTTCTGGCTTCTTTTTTCTTTCTGCTGTAACAACACGCTTTTTTATGGCAACTTTACAAATTAATTTGAGGGTTTACCTTAATAAAGGATGTGATAATAATTTTCTAAACTCACAATGGCACAAAATCACCGCTATTAAGGTTCCATAGGATTCTCCATGCATTAGCAAGTGTAATTTTGCAATCAGAAATCCCCTCATGCCCCAAAAGCAGGACACAGAACTGTCTTTTTCACTAGAAATATTTTTTAGAGCAGTTGAGTCCAAACAAAGCTAAAAATCCTAACCAACTGCTCCATATATCAGGACCAACCCTGAAACTAAGCCTTTATTTTGAAGTTTTGTTGAACTGGAATTGAATCAGGACAAGTTCAGCTGCCCCCAGAACTCACAATCTTTTGCTGGTATCACTTACTCCATGAAAATGAGATAGATGTCTCATCTCAAGTTATTTTGTCAGCAGCACCTCAAAGCTGGAGGTGCTGTGATTAGTAGGAAGGTAAGAAGCTGATTTATGGTTAGAGAGAGGACAGAGAAAATTAAAACTTCTTTAGAATAAGAGTAGATTAGGTCATTTTTGCATGAAGCAAGTGGGAAGGATGGCACAGGCTGACAAACAACGAGGCAAAACTGGCTTGGCCGTGGTGTGAGGTGCATAGATGAGCTAACTGAGACTAAGCTGTGCCTAAATGAATTTCCCAACTACAGCTGTGACCCTCCAGATCCTGCCCCTTAGCTGAGAACTTGTTATCCAATAACACTGCCATTTTTAGCAGTCTCACAATGCAATATATTTAGCATTTTTTTGAATAATTACATAACGCAGCACGCAACATTACCCATTGCCATGTGTGATACTGCATTTTACATAGGATTCAGTAATCTTGTGTAGTGTATGATTCATCCAAGTATGAAGGAGAGGGGATTAAGCACATATAGTTTCCATGTGAAATCTAAACTCACCTAATACAAATCAGCAGTAAAATCAGCACAGCACATGCAGCAGAAAATAGGTTTGAAAAAACAAGGTCAATAAAATTTTTTACCTATAAATCACCCAGAGTAAAGCAAATAATTTTGTTTAACTCTGTACAGTCAAAGAAGGAATAAGAAAATGAAAGGAGTAACCTGAAAATCAATTAGCATCTTGTCTGGAAGCATTAATAGAGAAAACACACTTTTTTTTCTGAATCATAGGGAAAAAAGTGTGAAGGAGAAACATCTCACCTATGTCCACAAAGCTGTCTAGACATGAAATGCAACATTGCTGCTAGTAAATATATATACCCCTTAATCAAACTACTGCAGGTAGAAACCCACAATTTTATAAGAAAACATCAAATAAAATTACAGTGCAGTTTATCAACAGACATTCTCTGTGTATCTCTGATTATATTTATTGTGGGTTTATTCTGCTGAGCTGAATCCCACTAATAGTATCCAGGGAAATATCTATTTGCTTGATTTGTGAGAAGAGTTATTTTTATTCACATCTCAGCTGCGGATGAAGCTTTATTCAATGAACCCATTAAAAGCACAGAAAGAGACCTCTTCCCTGCCTGGTGGCACATTCTGGCTCTGTCTCACCCACAGGGTGTTGTACAGGCACGTACAGACAGGGTGGCTTGGGCTGGTGGGTTTGGTGGCTCATGTGTATTAGAGACAAGGTTTTATAAACTTGAGCTTTCAAGTGCAGACCAGCTATCTAGAAAGCAGGCTGGACACAAACTGTGCTCTAAGCCATGTTTCATGTGGACAGCTTAGAAGGTTGTTCCAGATCAAAAGTTGCAGGTTGATTTATCTGTCCTGGTGGTAGGCTCTTAGGAGAGGATGTGTTTTTATTAGACCCCCGGCTGAGCTACACGCAGTATTCTCTGGAAGATATGATGCCATTATAATTAAAAGAACCAAATACAATGAAACTAACTGAACTGCAGTTTATTTGGTTTCTCCTGGTCTCACTTCACGGTGTGCAAAACAAGATAAAAAAAGGAGGCAGTTGCAGAGAGCTCATTGCAGCCCCCCCTTAGCTCTGGCAAGCGCCAAGCACGTTCATGGGACTAATGGGCAGAAATTGTGTTTGCTTAATGAAGAACTCCTGTGGCTAAGGTGACATTTGCATGGAGGGTTGGTGTGGCCCTTAAAACCATCTCTGCACTTGTACTTCAAGCCCAGCCTTGGCCACAGCCCACCCTTGGCTTGAGGGCATGTGGCTGCCCTGAGCAGAGGTGGCACATCCAGCTCTTGAAACAGCCCTGGTTCTGGCTGCTAGAGTGTGAGATGTTTATAGCCAGGGGGAGATTTATGATGATGTGTTTGTAATTTATGAGGGTTTTTCCCTTCTTTTCCTCTCCCTCTCTTCCCTTCTCCCACCCTCCCACCTTCTGTCACTGGCTACATTTTCAATCATTGATGTGATTCTCAGTCATTCTTGTGCCAGGATATAAATCACTCACCTACCAACAGCTATTCACATGGCTACAGCAAAATGCTTTCTGTGTGGTAATTTGAAAGGCAATGAGGAAAAACTGGTACAGATCAATAATGTAGGATTTTTGGGGTGTTTACCACAGAAAATGGAATGAAGGATATCCTTTTTAGGATAAAACATCTGCTACAGCCCATTACAAACAGAGGAACAGGGATTTAATGGTGAGTCTGGCACGTGGCACTGTTATTGTCCTAACTAAATAAAGAATATGTGTTTACAAGGAATACATTAATGCTTGATGAGGCATGGATGGCACCATAAAATATCAGTTGCTTCATGTATTTATGAGGTGAACAGTGACTTTTCTACATTTTGTAAAAAAGTCTGTCTTGCATTAAAAACCTCATGATGAGGAATTTTATAGCCTTAAACACCAAGGACACTGAAAAAGACACAGATAGATGCTGCAGAGCCTGTAAGGAAATACGTTGTCTGAAAAAATAGTCCTATTGCTGCACTGTGTTTTGGACTTCTTATTTTCCCCCTGTGGGGCTGAGGTGAGCAGACATAAACTTGGCCTTCCCAGGAGAATCAAGAAGAGCAGCATTGCTCTCCCCTACACTGCAGAGTGACCCTTTCTGTCTCTGAACCCTGCAATCTGTCCCCTGGCAACCCGAGCGTGAAGCCCTTACTGCCACCACCACTGCCCTGGTTAAAACCAAAACAAATCTTCCTGGTTCATTCCACTAGAGGGGCCCTGAGATGCCTCTTTGGACCACTACAGGAAAAGGTAGCGTGGGTTTATGGGATGTTTTTAGAAGAAATAACCTACCTTCAGAACACCTATGTTAAGGCTATTTCTGCTTTTACAGTGTAATGTTTTTTAGTCTTTAAAAAGAGCTAAGGGGAAAGTTTTCTTGCTTGAGACAACATTTCTTAAACAGTCTATAAGGAAGCATCAGATTACATCTCTACCTGACTTGAAAAGAGAAGCCCTTTATGAACTACTTTTATTTTTTCTGGGTTTTGGAGATGCAGGACTGTGGAGGTGATAACAGCAGAAGATAGGTTTGGAAAAGAATAATTTTGGCAGCTTTATGCTGTGCAACCTCACAGTTTTTTGCTTCCACAACATTCTAGCAGCGGAGTGCCATGCATTTGCTTTTTTTTTAGGCTGGAAGTAAAGTTTATTATTCTAACCCTTTTCTTACTCTAAGAAATGGGTCCCTTAAGCTGGCATGGCATGTAGTTTCTAGAATACTGTTGAATAAGGGATACAAAATATTTCACTTGACACTTCATATTGCCCTGATTGCCAGCTTGAAAATTGCAACAGCAGTGACAAAAGCTGAAAGACCCATTCTGCTGGTCTGATTCATAGGAAAACAATATATTTTTGTTCAAGCTGTCACAGCAAAATCCCCTTGAAATGTTACTCAACATGACTGGATTGCAGAGTCAGGTCCTCTTTGAATAAAAGTCTTTAACTTTCAGAAGAACTCAAGGAGTATAGTTTCATCATTTTAGCAAAAAAAAAAAAAAAAAAAAAAAAGATGCCAATGGAGAAGAGATTAATTTTCCCATCTCTTGTTGAATCCTTGAAGACTTTTATATGATTCAGTATGTTTTATGAGCTGCGTTTCCAGGGATGCTGGCAGAAAACAGGGTAATCACTCTTTCACCATCATGTCAGCCTTATTTTAACTGGCCTCCACTGACTTTTGGGAAAATGAGGAGCAATTGGAGCCATCAAACAGCTCAGTTTGTGCATACCTCTCTCTGGTACCTGACCTCACCAGCCCACCTGCTTTATCGACTTTACAGCACACATGGGTCCCATCAAATTATTCTGGGAGGTAGGAGCAGGGAAAAGCATGGAATAACTTTGTCCTTTGAGTGGAGGAGGCAGGAGTCCTCCAGGCAGCTCAGCCAGCAGAACTGGCCATTTTCAAATCTGCAACTTGCTGTGTTTTCTGCTGGCAACTGTCTGGAATGTAAGCTGGCAGTAAAACCCTGCCCTTCCCCTCCCACCTCTCCTGTACCTGCTTAATTTTATATGTTTTTACAGGATGGTGAGATAAAACATATGAATTTTTTTTAGGTTGTCCAAGCCAGTATCTGCTGTTCATTTCACCCCAAAAGAATGCTTCATACATACTCTCTGTACATATATGGTATCCTATGTTCTCTAAAAGGGATGCAGGTGCACAAATATAAATCTCCAGTACCCTCCTAAATGCCGTATGCAATTAAGCTGTTCCTGGGTGAATTGACAGAGAGGAGCTTAAAAGCTCACTTTCCCTTTTCCATTCCCTTCCAGAGTAGTTCCTGGGTTATCCTTCCCTCTGTGTTCAGACACTTGACATAAAAATAATTTTATCATCGATCAAGTAAATATACATTCTGAATCTTAAACACTGGGTTTTGGGTTAGCCCAGAAATCTCTCCTGCCTCTAATCATGACCTGTGACAGATGCTGGGGGAAAGGGTGACAGGATAAGGATGTGAACAGAGTGACCTTGAATTTGCTGAACTCTTCAGCTCACAGAAATCAGTTGCTTTGGGGCTTTGGAGATGTGAGTTGCATGCAGATGATTATTCAGAGGTGTCACCTATCTGATGTGCACTCAGTCAATCGCTTTCTAAACCCTTTTTCCTGTGGTGTCTCTTTCCGCAGGCTGTCAGTGAATGCCAGGATGCTACTCTATGCTGTATAAGAAAGCATTTCCTTCTGCTTGCTTTCAAAATTATTCTGGATAAATTCACTGGGACCTCTTTAGCTCTTATTTTATGAGAAATAATTAGTCTCATGGCTTATTTCATCTGTTTCATAGTACTTAGAATTTTGCAAACCTTTGTCATATGCTTCACATAGTCTACTGGGATGAGCCTTTATATGGGAGCTGCTTCGTTCTCTGATGATCCATATTGCCCCTCTCTCCACCTTTCATCACTCTGTTAGACTGCTTTGGAAATGGGGTGACAGGAGTGATTGCACTATAAAATTACACACCGACATAATGACGGATTTTTTGTTCCTTTCTCTTTTTTTGGCTACTGTGGAATGTTGCAATGCAAACTATGAATCTGAGCAGACTTGCCTAGTACCAGATATCCAGGCTTCAGTGACTTAAGTTTTCTAGTAAATATTTAAATGATGCTAGCTCTTCCATACAGAATAGAAACTGATTTTTTTTTTATTTTGGTTCTTTAGCTTATACCTAAAATATAAATTTCTTCCTTCCTGAGAAAAGGAAGAAATTAAAATGCTTAGGTATGTTCTAATTGTGATTCTTAGTTTTCTGATGCGATGGAGCTCAAATTTGCAGCCTGAATGAGTTGTACTGTGTTGAATTTAATATCTTCAACTGTTCCAGAACTAAATATGACTCATTCCAGACTCCTGGAAAGTGTAATTATATGGAATAAAGCCCACATTTAAAGGGGGAGATGGAAAACTTGTTCTTAAACCATTTGTTGAAAGCTGAGTAGAGTTTGAAACATTAAGAGGTGCTCCCAAGGAAGATGGATTAGTGACCAGAATTCAAGAAAAGCAGTCAGATGTGAATTATAAATTGCATTTGTTCAAGGTTCTGTGGTTTTTCACATGGGCACTTACACGCTACAATATAAAGCTATAAATATGAGGTATGGTTTCCAGACTTTTTTCCCTTCACTTTTTGTATCTGTCTTACAGGCAGAATGAATGTGACGTGTTTTGTGCAGCTGAGCCCATCCATGTATCCAGCACAGCTCCGAGTGCCACGGACAACGTGTAGCGCAGTATTTACAGCCAATATGCCAAATGTTAATGCGACAGCCATCGACCCTGCCTGGGCCCGTGAGCACAGCCAGCACCCGCTGCCCGTGACATCACACTCTGCTCTGCCTGTCAGTCTGTGTCGGAACCAAGGACATCCCTCTGGGTGCTCTGGGTGGCTCAGAGGCCTCGGCATGAAGCCAAAGACACCTGTGGCTTTGATTTTAACCCATTGAAAAAATTACCAACTTTATATGAGGATTCACGAGCCATGAGAGTTTAAGTAGAATGATAGTTTGTTTGTTACAAAATAGAAAAGTAGAATTTTGAGTTTTTAGAATGGGGATTCAGAGGCCAAGGTGGAGGGATTTGGGCGTGTCTTGTCCTTCTTTCTTCTTCTTAGTCTCCATCTTCTGGGTGATGTTGTCACTTCTGGATTAGAGTTTGGTTTAGAGTAGAAACACACTGTCTAACATAGGTGATAGGTATTGGAAAATTATTGTAAATAATGTACATGTAGTTTTTAGTATAAAAACATAACGCTGCCTCTGAGGTGGTCAATGTGCCTTGGACCGAATTGCTAGACAGACCTCAGCAGTTCAGGAAAAGAATGTTATAGACAACAAAGAATAAACAACCTTGAAAATCACTGCCAAAGAATCCTGACTCCTTCTTCGATCTTGGGGCTGGGAAAAAGAGACTTCCCAATACCTCAGGGTCATCTCGATCACAGAAACCCTGATAAGTCTGGCAGAACAAGGTTTTGCTTTTCTATTGTTCATTGTCAGGAGAAAAGTCACACAACACTGCTGCCTGCAGGCTGGAGTGGGACCAGGAGCCAGGGACCATAATCTTTGTGCCTGTGAATAATAAGGTGTGTGCCTTTGCACTGGCAAAGATCACGTTCACAAAATATGTATTTACTTCCTTTTCCATGCCATCAAGGATTAGGGAGAAGTCCTGCTGACTGTATGAGATCCAGCTGTTTCAGATGGCTGGGTTCTGGGCTCTTGCTGCTTAGAAAGAGTGTTAGGCAGCAGGTCTGCACCTGGGATGTCTGCTTTTGACACCCAGAGATAAGACACCAGTCCCAAACCCAGAGAGTCTGAAAATACACAGGATTAGAAAATTGGATGTAATGTAGAAGCAATTCAGAGAAATTTTAAAAAATCTTTAAAAAAATAATTTTTTTTCCTGTGGAAATTATTGGCTCCTCCAATAAACAATTGTGATTGTTTATTTTAATAATTTAAATTATTTTATTGGAAATATATGCTTCCCCATGGAAAACATGGTGATTTCTTTTAAAGAATTCTCTGTGTTTCCTGAAAGTTTTTGTTAAGAGAAAGGTATTTTTAAAAGGGTCTTTGAAAGAAAGTTGAAAACAATCCAACAACCTGTCCAATTTTCTGACCAGTTCTACTCCATGAACTTGGAGAGCACTGGAGGGCCCTTTGAGAACACCCCACATATTTCTCCTGTTTGCTTCTATGTAGGATTGGAACTACTTTTTTGACAGTATGTGAACTCTTTCCTTGTAGCAGCTGCTGTTTCTTTATGCATCCTTGAAGCAAATTAAGGCAAACAGATACCACTTTGAGTGAAAATGTGCTGGCAAATACAGAATGGCTAGAAAAAGTAATAATTTAATAGATTTTGTTCACATTGGATCAAAATACTAGAAGTACACCATCGCTATTTGTAAGAATTTGATATTTCACACAAAGTATCCTAATATTTTGGCTGTTCTGTTTCTGTCTGTTTCCTTTACCTCTAGAAAGGACTAAAGTATGTCAGATAAAAAGTTGTAAAGAAGACAATAATGGATGAATATTGATAAAGAAAGAGAATGAGTTTCATTTTTCCAGTTTCTTTACTGAATATTTTTGTCTCTCTTCCCGAGTACTATGAAATGTTAATAAAGCCAAAAGTCTTGCTGTGATAACTTGGTTTGACATCTCCCTTTATTCTGGCCCTGGTGTGATCTGAAGCTCTCAACTCATAGATTAGCAAAATCCAGAGCTGGAGTGCATGTGGAGATAACATCTGTTTGCCACCAATGTGTCTTCTAAAGGGTAATCCCTTATGCATGGAGCTGAGTGGGGCTGCATTTCATGACATCCCTTGTTGTGATTGCTGATCATGTGAACATGATCAAGGTAACTTTAAATGTCTCATTTGGGTAGGGTTACCAGCAAAGCACAAGAAATTTGGTTTTCAGCTGAGGCTGAACCTGTCAGAATGTTTTTCTCAGTGGCTGGGTACCTTTTGCTTATCAGACAGAACCAGTTTTAAAGAAGGTTGCATGTTTAAAATAATGTCTGCATGTATTTCAGTTATGGTTTTGACCACTAAAATTGAGGATCCTGACTAGCACAAAAGTCCACTAAAAAACTTTGTAAATATAAAAATTGTCTTTATATATGCTCTTATAGAGATATTATGTAACAATGTTGATATGAAAATGCCACTTTTACTGCCTGCCTCCCTTCAATATGTTAAAGACCTGATTCTTCATTCCTTTGTACCACTTAGTGGAGCTGCTCATTATATATTTTTACCTACAGTAAAAAATTGAGAAACAGGCAACAGCACTTTTGTCATGTGGCTACACAGGGTGCCCAGGATGTCATCCTTTTCTAAATGGTCTTTTCCAACTGATGTCACAAGAAAGCAAAATACCTGTGAGGGAACTGAGCAACTTTTGTTGACAAATGTGTCCCACGTAGTTTCACCAGCTGGAAAATAGCATTTTGTTACCCTTTTTCCTCACCTCCCTCCCTGCCTGTTGTTTTTTAATCTGTAAAATGTTCTTTGACCAAAAATTTTTGCTGAGATAGGACATCCTCGCTTTTGCCAAGATGGTGCCTTGCTTTACAGCCTTATTCTCTATTTTGCCACCCTTGCTTTAGTTTATGATCTGTCTCATATTTTCCAGTACAGATGCATATGACATCTCTGTAGTGACAGCCAAAACAAGTCAATTTCTTTCCAGAAGAACTGGCACAGTACTTTTCTTGGAACCTGGCATCAATTTGATGGAAACACTTAAGGAAACAATAATTAAAGTAAATCTGCAGTCAGATAGGAGGAAACATTGGTGGAGACAGGAAGAGAAAATAGCCTGGTTGTGGTGTTGGGGCTAGTACTTCTAGCACAGGGAAAACTGCAGTAGTCCTTGTCTACAGACTCATTAGTCCTCTATTTGCTTTACAGCTCAGATTAAAACAAAAAGCATCCCTCTGGTTCCTTCACTCCCCCAGTGCCTACTGTCCTGCTTCCATTTAGCAAAAGTGACCTTCTCTGTCCTCATATGTTGTGCTTCCAACACATTTGGCTCTTTGTCCACAGCAAGCACTAAATGAAATTAAAAGTAAAACAGAAGCATAAGCTAAACTACACCCAGTAGTACTACAGCCATGTGTCCTGTAACCACAATAAAATACTACTGTGATAAATCTTTAAGTAGGGGTCAATAAAGCAATAATACTGTACAGTGGAAACTGATCATTTAATGTAATGACTGATTTATTACACCATTAACTTGTCCTTAGCTTTGTCTTAGGACAGTTTGCTAGGTGCTTGTTAACTACTGAAATAAACTGTTTCTTGGTGGAAATACTTAAATAAGAGCCTGTAAGTTATTGACCAATGTAAGACTGGTCCTTCAGTCTACCAGAAAATTAAAGTCTGTAGTGCAAAACAAAACACATGTAATTTGGCTATTTTCAGTAATTATGGTATCAAAGACAACATGCCAATGTGTGAAAGTAAATACAATGAGTAAATAATAGCCTATAGCAACTGAAGTATAAAAATTTCACCTTTGGGAGATCATTTTCGTTTACCTGCAGTAATTAGGAAATATGGCTGGCAAAAATCTGGCAGACAATGCCTTTGACCAATAGAGCCCTGTCATGGGACTCCTGCTTCTGCTTGTATGACTAGAGGGATGTTGCAGGAGGATAGAGGATGGCTGTGTCAAAAGTGAGAAGAACTTGAATTCTCTGTGAAAAGATGTAATTATTGTGGTAGCAGGGGGCAGAGGCCTCATAGCTGCCATCCAAGGTTCCCATATTTTTCTCTGCATGGTCAGGAGGAGCCAGTCCCTGACTTTTGCTCTTCCCAGCATCCCTTCATTCATATCGAGCCTGTCTTTGTTACTAATAATGGAGTGCTTCAAAATGTTCTTTGGCTGAAGAGGTGTAGGCAAGCCATAGTCCAGGCTGGATCCAGACATCAGGGTAGATAGTTCTGCATTGATATGTGCTTACCAAGACAACTATTTGTTACTCAGAGTGGAATGGTTTACTAAGGTCTGTCCTTAGATAGACCCTAGTAAACCATAATAGAGACAGGTCCTTAGTGTGAAACAGTGGAGTGTCTGTAAGGATACAGCTTTGAGAACACCAGATGTGTTTGTGACAGTTTTCCCACGCAGCTGGCATGGAATGGCCTTTGACCATGCAATTAAACCTTCTAGCTTCCAAACCAGGTGTCAGCATTCAAACTGAGCGTGGTTCCTGACTTAGGCTCAGGAGAGAACTATTTTGGGAGAGTGCTATTCTGTACTGGAACCATGCCAGGATCTGCTCCAACAATACTGGGAGATGATGAATTCTATTACCCTAAACCATTTCCTGACAGAAAAGAATTTATTTTATGCATGGAGTTTTAGAGGGCTGAGGCAAGTATCTGGGATCTGTACAACCATCTTACTTTTATTTCCTGCTAGTGTAGCTCCACTGACTTCAATGAAGTTACTTTAGATTCACTCTGGTGTGATCAAGATAAAAAGGTTTCTTACATTTGGATTTTGGAAAAGAAACATCCACTTTCTCCTGCTTTTAACTAATTCTTCTAAAATTCAATGCATGAAGAATATGAGAGAGAAAACATCAGAAGAACCAAGAAAATAATTATCTTGTGAGGGATATATGTGGGAAGGGATAGGAAAGAGCAAAGATGTTTGGGGCAGGAAATAGTGATCCTGGAAGTAGAAATATAGATACAAATAGTCGAGATCTAGCAGAAATAAAGCAAAGATTGATACAGCATAGACATTGTCAGAGATGGCAGATGTGAGACCTGGAAATACAGAAATGATAGTGGACAGGGAGATAAAGCAAGTGAGCCTATAAGGCAGTGATGGGAGAAGACAGGGTGCAAAGGAATCGGATGTGTGTGTCATGTTTGGAGCAAGCTCTTGAGACTTGTGAGTGGGGAGGCAGAGGAGACATCTGGACCCAGCAAAGAGAATGGAGAGGCTAAGATGCAGAGCTCTGAGAGAGGAAACTTACACAGAGACTCTGTTGGATGCAAGGAAGTGTGTGACACACTGGGCTTTAAAACACTTATAAATCAGTGTCAGGAACAACATCCTGCCAACAAATGCAGGATGAACAAAATAGAAGCTGAAAACTTCACTATCATCCTGGGAAAAAACACATTTTTAAATGCTGCCTGCCTCCTACATGGAGCTGAATGCATCTGAAAATATCCTCTAATTTGCATACAAATAGCTACATAAATTGGGCTTGATCTTGCTTGTGGTTGTAAACAGAGGGACGGGAACAGGAGGCAGCACAGCACAGAAAATGTTATGCTGGACTCGATTTGCAGCTCTGCTCCAACATCACTTTCTGACCTCATGGGGATAGGGAGACCATACACTTGAGAGATCTGACTCTTTCTGGGATGTTTGGAGTAGGACTGTCTTCCTTCATTTTGAATATTGAAAAGTTATACACCTAATATATATAATTGTTGAGACAATTACCTTAGGCTTGATTGATACTGAATGGAGGAAAATAGGTGGAAAGCCATTCTTCTGGCCTATTATAAATGCCTGTCTTAGCAAAGGTGAATTGCCCTTAGGAAAAGGGGTCTATAGCAAACATAGAAAGAACACAGTGCAAGTACATTGGATTCAAATGTCCAAATGGAAGGCATCTAAATTACAGCAGATGACTCCAACCTAAATTACCTCTTTTTCAGGAATTTGTTCAAAAATACTTATTGGCAATACTTAAAATTCTCTGTAAGTGTGTTGAGAGCTTCAAATGTGACATGTAAACATGCATATTATTAGTAGCAAAAATAGTCTCAAATTTCACATTTTTAGCACTTGAAAGGTCAGATCTTATAACAACTAAAACATTGAAATCTCAATATTTCAACGTGTTTTTCTCACTCCTTTTCTCCATCCATCTTTAGTAATTGAAAACAAAAATATTTGTATGCTACTTCTACGCAGGCCAAGTAACACTGCATGCAGATGATGAGGTTTTCTTCCAGAAATATTAAGTCTATTACAAAGTAGCTTCTCTGACACTGTTATTTACAGTCTCAAACAGAAGCAAAATCTATAGCTAAATCTAATCTAAATTCATTCAATGCATATACATATATAAATAAAATTTTGTGTAGACATTTCTTGTCTAAATTTAAACTGTTTGGTGTTGTCTAAATTTAAACCATTTCATTTTGTCTATATCTGACAGAGAGGTCTCTCTGAAAAGGCAAGTCATTCCATATTAAAATGGGCACCCAAGACAGATGAGATAAATCCTTTTTAAGTGCATCTTTTCTCTACTGACCACTGGGAGAACATGGTTTAGACTGGAGGATATTTACATAACTAAACTGCAGAAAAGTGTCTCATGTGCCATGGTCTCCTTGCAAAATCATTGCAATTTCAAGAGACCTGAAGCATCATCAGTGTTACTCCTGCCTCTACAGCATCTTCTCCAGGACTTTGGAAGCAGTGAGACTACAACATCACGGAATCACCTCCTGTGTTACAAACAGCAATGACAAAAACACGTCTGCAGACGCTTTCTTAAACCCAGGCTCTGTATTCCTGCTGCATACTCCTTCTTTTGGGAGGCTGGTCTATAGTATCAGTTTTATTTGGTTTTATTTTTGTCAGTATTACTTGTTCCAGCATGAAGAATGATTGGCAGATCTTTGCTGCTCCTTCCAAGTCCTTTTGTCCCTTTGTTTGAGGTCCACATTGTGTACCTGTCCTCTTGGCAGACTGCACATCCCTCTGTGCCCTGGATGTGCTTCACTGTCAGACTTGATGGATCTCCTATAAAAGAGCCTACCATCATGATTTTTTCTTCTTTTCTGATATTGATATGCATGCCTTGTCCTTTCTCTTCATCTCTGCCTTTGGATGCACATCTCCTATCTGTTGTTTTGATGCTGAATTTCTTGCACTTCAGTTCACATTCTTCTCTATTACCTGATTCTCAAATGTCTCTATTCTCTCACATCGCTTTACCTCATAGCTAGTTTCTTCCATACTCAGTGTCACTTCAACTCTTTTTTTTGGCCTATTTATAGTGTGTGTTCTCCAGCATAGTAAACCTGTTCTCCAGCACTATCTGTCTGTGTATCACACTGCTTTTTCTGGTTTGTTATCATGCTCATTCTCCCATTTGTGGGACATCGTTTTAATGCAATTTGTGCCGTGTTCTCCTGTGCCTTTCCTGATTCTCAAAGATAGATACCTCCACTAAAACAAGTCTAAAAGCCTTGATCCCTGGACAAATATCTGAATTATTTGTCAGTGCAGAGTTGGTGAGAAGGTCTCTGACGTTTGAGTAAACAGTTCTGTAGAATACCATAACAGTGTTTTAAATTCTCTCAGTTGGGGGGTGATTGTTGCACCCACCAGTTTCCAGGAGGTCCAGCCCTACCCATAACAATATGTAATTCCCTTGCTAGAACTCCTATGTTGTTATTCCTTTGTTAGAGCTGAGCTGAAGCAATGTCAGGGGAAGTCAAAGCCTTTTGACTGAGAGTACCATTAAACTGTGGTGGTTGAATGTTTTTGCCCAGATAGTTTACAGACTTGAAATCAGCTAGCACAACTACAACTCCACTGTCAGCTGTGGATACAGAGAGTGAAGCCACTTCCAAGTCTTTGATGTTCACAGCATAATGCACACAGATATTCATGTCCCAGGGTATTCAAAAAAACAGGAACAAACAAGAAAGCATGTGGAAAAAACAGTGCTGAGGAAAGATCAGAGAGAAGCACCAAAAAGATCCTAGCAGAACTCACTCTTGCTATGCTCATTTGAGAGGGCTGTGTCTTTCATGTAGGTCCTCTCTAATGGGCTGGATGTTGTACTGCCCCTTTCCCTGACAGCAGATCCTGACTCTCAGAGTGGTCTCAGACTTACAGAGATTTCTTCTGATACTAGAGAGCCAGCAAAGCAACTTTATTTGCTCACTTCATGAGATGGCTTCAGGTAGCCAGTTAAGGGAGTTCATGCACAAGGGACTCAAGGATACATTACAAGCTTTCACAGAATTTCATGGGAAATTTGCCAAAAGCTTAGCTTTAGACTAGAGTGTTTTTCCTTAACCTCCTAAGTATGAGATAAAATCAAATTTGTGATAGAGGCATGTGTCTGAAAGCTGGCACAGATCTGTAGCTCTAGCCGGGTAGGAGATTGGTATGGAGAGTAAAGGAGCAAAGGATGTTTGGACTGAGAGGCAGAGGTACTCTGAGACCAGCCCTGACTCTGGATTAGCCACTTTCTGTTTCTGAATTAAACATTCACAATTCTACTTGAAACCAGTGGCAAATTTAGGTCAAATTGAAAGAAAGTCTTCTTTGACTGAAGAAAGGCAAGCAAAGAAAGAAAAAAAACACCAAACAAAAAAAGTTTTGGCAATGTCAAAAAGATTAGTTTCAGCATTCTCCAAGCTCAGTGCTTCATTTTTTTTGAGTTGGATTCAAAAGGAGCATCTGCTGAAGTAATTCAGCTCTCATAATCCTGGTGATTAGGACACTGGCCCGACATCTTGAAGACCCCAAAACCCTACCTGATTTTGAAAGGGAGTTTGAATATCTTTCTTCTAAGGAGACTTTTCCCACTGAACAATCAAATTCTGCTTCTTTAGCTATTTAACTATTATTATAAACAAATATTCCCTCTGAAGAAGGGGACTCCATCGGCTGGGAGTCTAGAGGAGGGAAACTGATCTCAAGTCTTTCTTCCAAGTTTCATGACAAGGGGAAATTGGTCCCAGATGAGTGCTTTAATTAGCTTATTCTGGAGAGAGGTGACAAATGCTGCCGCGTGCTTTTTGTGGTGTTTTTAATGGCTCCAAGAGCTAGTTTTCATGCATGCTTTTTTCCCTTTTCCTTTTTTTTTTTTTTGGTTTTTAATTCTTCTGTATCTGGAAACAAAAAGAAACTTATAAATTCCAACTGAATGAAAATTTTCATGATTTTTTTCATCTAAATCAAATTTTATTTCTTTTGTGGTGCTTTTTTCCCCTCAAATTGTCATTTTACTTACTCAACTTTTTCATTTGTGTGTTGAACCAAAGAATAAGTCATTTCTGTGGGACACATTTGGCTTCCTACTGAACTTCCAATCCAGTGGAAATTTATAAGGGAGAAATAGATATTTTATATTTTCTTTTCTCCATAGTGAAAGACCAAATCCCTTGATTTAGGTCCTTGTTATACAGCACTCTACTGATTGAGTAAAATCATAATTTCAATATCAGAAGTAATGACCTAATTGTCTGGCCCATTAAAAATAGCTCATGAAGGACACAAACCCCACAGATTATATTACTCTCCATTGTTCCATTTTTCTGGGAACTTTTTCTTTCTGTCATGCTTTATTGTACAAGACAGAAAATAAAATAGTTTTGCAATAATTTCTGGGCTGTTTTGCATAGTGTGCTGTGCATCTTTTTTAATGTTTCAAATTCTTCAAGTAAGAAGTGTATCCTAGCTTTACAGCATTGGCCTTCCAGGAGCATGTGGAAATGAAGGATTTAGAAAGTCTATGGTAAAGGGATTACTACACATTACTGTTGTTTAATGACTATTACAATGTGCAAATTCAGATGCCAGTGCCAAATCAGCACTTTCAGCAAGTAGTAGGGGAGATATAATAGAGAGGAAAAATTGGAGTCACTAAATTTTTTAACCAGGAGACAGGCTATTTCCTTGAGGATATAAAATTTTTTCAATTTATACATGACAACTCAGATCTCAAGAATGTTGAATTTTCTGGATGTTCCAAAGTCATTGCTGACTATCCAGGGAGGCAAAAGGGCCACTTGGGTACTTAGCTGGCTAAATATGGATCACATTGCCTATTGCCTGTTATTTGCATGCATGAAGGAGAAGGTTGAAGAAAGCTCCCTGCTCGCTGGGGCTTCCTTCTTGCCATGGTATTCCTACTCAGTGGGCTAAGGTGCAGGACCCAGTGACTGAGGGTTTTCCATGGAGCTGTGCACACTCTCTCCAGCTACCTGCCAGCAAGCAGTTGGGATGCAGAGCCACGGTTCAAAAGGGAGGATTAATGATGAACATGAGCAATACGGGGTCTTGAGCTCAGGCTTGCTGTGCGGTCTCACTTTCCCATGTTTCTCATTTTCTCATCTGTTGAAATAAGGATGATGGTAATTAACTTGCAAAGGTGGTGTGAAGTTTAATTATTGCATGCACTCCTCAAGTGCAAGACAGCTTAGTGCTCTACTTCTGCAGTGCCACTTTTTAATGTTGAGTGGGGAACACCACATCACTCAGAAGCTGCTTGTATCTGAAAACAAGGACGGGCAGAGGAGGGTGAAGTAAGAGCATGTCTTCCAGTGTGTTGATAGTATTGGTGTGGAATGAAAAGACTAATCAGCAAACTCATCTTTTTTAATTATGTCCTTTGGGAATAAAATAATTTTGAGCTGTTACCAAATGCACATGGATCCATTTGCATGTCTAGTGGCCTATTGGACATAATAGAGTAAGACTGCCTCAATAGCAATAACATTTTGGACAAGAAATGTGTAACTCTCAAATCCTCTCCTGTTATACACAGTGCATTTATAAACTCGTTGGCAGTGAAGATAATTATCTCCTAATGAACAGAAAATTGTGTCTAGGGAAAAATCATGATAGAGAAAAAGAAGTAACTAATTTTTAAAATGGAATTATACATGTATTGCTCCTATTACAATAATTGCTTTTCTCCTGTTATACTTTTTTCTTTCTATGTTCCACTAGACTATTAAATCAATAACAGTCTCTAATGTGTCTGAAAAAAGTTAAAGACAAATGAACTTTCCCATATGGATGTAATATTTGCAGCCATAAATAAATTCTTACCGTTTTTGTCAGGCTTTTCACACACCCACAGATTCTGCTATCAGCTAGTAAATCTTTGTGTAAGACACTATGGGATCATATTTCCCTGGGTGAAGTGTTGGCCAAACCAGAGAGAAAATAATGTTGCAGAGAAACTAGTTTCCAAGTTCTGTCTTCCACCCCAAGCAGAATATTTTCTTTCTGCTTTTCTTCAGAATTTCCAACCATGATGTCTACTTGGATGGAAGGCAAAGCAGATAGTCTTGCTGGTGTGCATTTTTTTTTTTGTGATAGCAGAGAGAATCTTGCTGTTGGACAGCTGGGGTTTGAAAAGTCAGAAGTGCAGCAAGTCATCTGGAATCACTGCTGTATTTTCCTCTTCTAGCAGGACATTTGCCCAGCTAGATCAGTCAATGTGCCAAAAAAAAAATTAAAAAAAGCCTCCATGATTTCTCCAGTGATGTTTAAGGGTATCTCTTGAGCTTCCTCTACACTGCACACAGGGCTCCTATGAATGCTTCCAGAAAAGGTCTGCTTGCAACTAATCATGTAATACTTCATATAATACTGTACTTTCCTCCAGACCATAGCTCTTCATCAGTAAAAGCTTTCCCTGGGAGTCACATATGCAGCGAGTTTGCAGAGAATACTATGGTCCCATCAGTGGTTCCATTAGACAAAATAAAATGGTAACCTTTTTATAAAAGAGAGGGGGAATAGGAAGTATAGAACATTGTTATCTTCCTGGAAGTCAGAGCTATGCTCTGTGTGGTGTTAATCCTGAATAATCCATTTATTTTTTAATCAAGGGATGCCACTTATTTCTTATTTCTGGGGAGTTGCTTCTTTCCCACAAAATACTTCCTTTAGATTTCTTTCCTTTTGAAGCCATGGCAACTGTAGCCATGGATTTTACCACCTATAAGAATTATTAATGCTCCACAGTTGAGCTGTCTTTAGTAATTAACAGATGAAAGGCAATGGCTCAATAACAATAAGACCTCTAATCAGCAGGGTACATCTTATATGCACACTGGGCTTATGTACACAAGAAGGATTTGATGATGTCAGCTACAGATTGGTTCCTACAATCACAGAAAAGCAAATATCTCTGAGGGACTCTATAAAATCCCTGCTCATCCTCCTGCCCTGAAGCTGGAAAAGTTACAGGATTAGTTATCACTTTGCTGACATCTTGACTGAATTTTTTACAACTTGTAATCCCAGCATCCCTGTGATGGAGATTCCCCCACCTACCTCTGTTGGCTTGACAGTCTCATTCCAGGGCTCTGTTATCTCAGTGTAGACTCTCCCTGGTATGCCCACAGAAACATAGAATATCCTGAGTTAGAAGGGACCCACAAAGAACCTCCAAGTCCAACTCCTAGCACTGCAGAATGCCTGTCCCTCCATTTCCCCTCACAAAGAAGTTGTAGACCACAATGAGGTCTCCCCTCTGTCTCCTCTTCTCCAGGCTGAACAAGCCAAGCAACCTCATCCACTGCTCATTCAGCTTCCCCTCAGGACCCTTCACCATCTTCATAGCTCTCTTTTGGACACTCACTAATAGCTTTACATTTTTCTTATATTGTGGTGCCCAAAACTGCACTCAGCACTTGAGGCGAGGCCATGGCAGCACAGAGCAGAGCAGGACAATCAAACCCCCCTTTCAGCTGGCCAGTGGTGCTTTGCCTGATGCACTCAGAACACAGCTGTCCCTCCTGGCTGATCTCCTCAACTCTGGAGCTGAAGTTTTGCTGGCACCTTTCTTTCCGGCCACCAGAAATTTTAAACTCAGCAGCTTCCTGGTAGCAAGTGTACATGGGAATGCACCAAGGTCCTTTCAAAGCTAGTGTTCAACACACCAGCCCTGTGTGTTCAATACAGGGCAAACAAATAATTGTCTCAGGTATGTTTTTTTACATCTGAGCTCATAACCTAACCCCTGGTACTATATTTATTCACTAGATAGTAGGGCCTAAATTCTGCTCCTCTTCTAACAGTTACCTAAAATTCAGGATTTAACACTTTCCAAGACAGCAGTGGCTGGAGGCATCTGCCATCCCTGTTTGTGCTCAGACCTTGCCTATGAAGAACGTTGTGACAGATTAGAAAACAGAGGCTGTATCACTGGGCATTACCTAGGTAATGTACCAGATGTGCAATTAAGTTTGATGCCACATTAAACTCCCTATTCATTAATTAAGAACTTTGGATATATATCTCAACTATCTCCTGCTAAAGAATTAGTCAATCAATGCCCTGAAGTGCAGTGCATGTTTTGAAGCTGTCTGTTAGCAAAAGCCCTTAGCAGACAGGCATACATTTAGGGGTCTGTCAAGGGACTGAGCACCCAAATACCTCTCATAGCCCTGTCATGGTTTGGATAAGGCTGCATCTACACAGCAGAATTAAGGCAAGATTGTGGCTTTAGCTGGAGCAGCCTACTAGCATAGTCCCAACAGTCACAGTAACAACCAAAAAAGGGACAATGTTGTCAAGTTTGTACATGGTGTAGCCCTAAAAGTACATAATTCTGCATCTTGCTACTGATTTTTATCTGTGCTAGCAAAATCGAGGTAGGACAGATGTGCCAGCTTCTGCTATGAGGCATGCACAGGAACATTGATTTCAATGCTAAAAAACACTGTTGGGCTGGAGTGAGCTGTGTAATCCAGGAAGAGGAAAGAGGCCAGTTGGCAACTAGTTTCTTGCTGCCTTTATTTCTCCAAGAAGTAAATCAATTTTCCTGTCTGAATGAGGTTGCTGAAAAACACAACTTTTTAAAAGCTATTTTTCTCCCCTCTTCAAATTCCCCAATCTAAACAAGTTCCACACACTTCCCACTGGAAGAACAATTTTAGAAAAATCAATGGATTGATGTAGCCCAAGCCAGCAAAAGAGTAAGAATTTCCGTTTGATGAATATTACTTACAGAAAAATAAGTTTTTTAATGGAGGAAAAAAAGTGGGAGGAAAATGATTCCTTACCATAATTTAAGCCGTGAATTTTATTTCTCATTAATGGTGGAGCTTTGTAAGCAAAGCAGTATATTATGTCTTTGCAGTCTCTCTCTCTGTAAACCATGGAACCATGAAATAAATTGTGTGTATTTGCCTCCTTGATCATACTCCTCAGTTGCACTTTGCCTACTAATGTCTACTGGAATTACTTCTAATCTTCCAAACCTCTGTCAAAAAGTCAAACAACTTCTTCTTCTCCTGGTAGAACAGAAAGAACTACCGCAAAAATATTTCCTCCTTTTCCTCCAAAGCCATATTTTTTGCATATGAGATTTGGAAGTGACAGCTCACTCTAGGATTTATCTTTGGCATGAATGAGTTTTAGATTTACAGTATTTTTAAGTCCCAGTAATTAGGGAAACAAAAGAACTAATTGAAATTTGTGCCTTGTTAAGATACAGATCTGACACTGTCTTAAGCTGGGGATGTGGAATTGATTTTGTAGGAAAATCAACTGGAGAAAAGAATGCTGTGCCTCTGTAATTTTTACAGCTTATCTTTTTGCCTTTTTTCTGTGTTTTTGCCAAACATGGATAGCATGGAACAAACTCCGTGTTTGTCTGTTGAGGAAAAGTAGAATGGGCTTTTCTTTATACCCATCAGTATTCCTGCAGTGTCACCGACATGTTTTATGAAAAATCCTTTCCTTAGGATTTTTCCTCCTGAGAAGCTGAGAGGCCTCAAGAACAAAATGTAAACAATGATTGTCTGCTGCTGTGGAATGCAACAGGTGGGTCTGTGATTGGTCTCATCTGGTTGTTTCTAATTAATGGCCAATCACAGTCCAGCTGTCCAGACTGTCTCGGTCAGAGACAAACCTTTGTTATTCATTCCTTTTCTATTCTTAGCTTAGCCTTCTGATGAAATCCTTTCTTCTGTTCTTTTAGTATAGTTTTAATATAATATATATCATAAATTAATGAATCAAGCCTTCTGAACATAGAGTCAACTTTCTCATTTCTTCCCTCATCCTGGGATCCCTGCAAACATGATCACACTGCAGGAGATTCCTACAGCAGATTCCTGCAGAATGGTGACAGGTCACTCATGAGAAACCCTAACAGGATCTTTTAGAGGAAGTGTGAGGTTGTTGAGGAGAATCCCCTTGGCCACATGTAAGTGGGACATGATGAAATTGTCTCTCATATCTAGTCACTGCAATAGGCATTTGACTGAGGCATGGTGTTCCAGGAGAACCACATGCACAAATTCCTCCCAGAGCATGGTGCTTGCTTTGCAGGAACCTTGCCTTCCATCTCATATTTCATTTAACAGCATCACACCTTCACAAAAGAGCCCAAAGGAGGGCTGCCTGTCATATCACCAGCTTTTGCTGGTGGGATAGGTGAAAGAGCCCAGCCCAAGTGCAAGGTGTGCTCTAATGGGTTAAACAAAGCCAAATTCTACTCCCTGAAAGCCAAGCAATCCTGGCTGGCTCAGAGATACTTGAAGCCTCACATACAGGCAAAGTGGTGTGTCAAAGTCATACACATGGTTTCTCTCTGATAACAGGGCAGATGCTACTCATAGGTCTCGCTTTTCAGAAATGTTAATGATCCCCAAAAAGCATCCCAAAACAAACACACAAACCCCACAAACAAGTCCTGGGAAACAAGAAAGCTCAAAGATAGAAGGAATAATTCTACAGAGATAAATAAGCTGGAGATGAGTTAAGACATGCAAGTTGTGGCAGCTTTTGAGAAAGAAAAAGAAAAGAAACCCCAAGTGGAGAAACTCCTCCTGTTGAAGGTACTAGAGAGACCTGAGGAATAACATGAGGCCCAATTCAAGGGCTCTGAGTCTTTCAGAATAATGCCAAGGTAACACTGAAACATCTCTTGTGGTGCAAATGAAAGCCTTTTATCGTACCTGTACCAGGAGGTCTAGACAAGCTAACCATGAAAGCAGGCTGGTTGGTTGCTTTAATTTCCCTCTTTCACCTCTTGCATCTCAGTGCTTGCTTATGCATATGAAGTAAACCACACCTGAGACTTGAAATACCTTTGGCCTGTATTTTGTCTGGTTGCAAATTCTCAAAATGAAGAAACAAAGACACTTGAAACTCCTTGGATTCACCTGGTAAAACAAAAGGGATACTCTGGAAGAGCAGCCAGATCCCTGCCTCAGAGTACTGTGAAGACGTTGTGAAGGCTGTCACTAAGTCAACAGAGGAAAAAGGAAATATTTGAGCTCTCTAAATGTGGCACAAACATGCCACCATCTAGAAATAGCTAAGATACCTCCCCTATTTTAAAGTATCATAGATTAAATGCCTTTTTAACTTCTTCAGGCTTAAAAAGATTTACTGAAGACTAAATCAGCCTTGCAAAACCCTTATGGATGATGGTGATGAGCTTTTCATGATGAGTACTGTATTGGGATGAGCATGTGAATTATCTTTCAGGTTTTTTAATTGTCCCCAGGCCTCAGAGAAAGAGCTGAATCAGAGAAATTTACATAAGAATTTTGATATGTTGCCCTGTTGTTTTCTTAGAGGCTCAGTTTAATGTAGAAAACATCTGCCTGCCTTTGAGTGCTCTGTGGATCATTTGGTTGTTTGAGAAGTCCCATTTCACTCCTTTTCCTCCATTGCCTGGCTGAGAAGTGTTTAGTCTTGGTAGCTGTCAGCTGTCAGAAAAACAGCAGAGAAGAGAGAGAGAAAGAGAGAGAGAAGGAGAGAAAGAGAGAAAAAAGGAAAAAAGAAAGAAAGAGAAAGAAAGAAAGAAAGAAAGAAAGAAAAAAATAAAGCAAGAGAAAGAAAGAAAGAAAAAGAAAGAAAGAAAGAAAGAAAGAAAGAAAGAAAGAAAGAAAGAAAGAAAGAAAGAAAGAAAGAAAGAAAGAAAGAAAGAAAATCTATTTAATGCACTTAACAACCTATTTTCCTACACTTTGCACATTCTGTGTCAGAGAAGCCCTAAGCTCTCATGACTATTCAAGGCCAAATATAACAGAGATAATAATACATACTAATTAGAGTCTTCAGTAAAATTATTTTGATTTAAATGGTGCTGTTAATAATATAAATAATAGCATAGATTCCTGGACCTGTTGGGGAGGCCTCATATTAAGGATGACATCCCTAGTTTGTACACTCTGCTGGGGAGCAAGGCTCTGTATCCATTTCCTTCCCTTCTGAAGAGTTAATTCCTATTTCTGTCTTCCAGTACTTAAATCTAACAGCCCCTTAGGGCTTCCAGAATATGCACTAGTTGTGTTTAACATTTGCTTAGTAACTTTTGCATCATTACTTTTCTGTAATTAGAACACCTAGTGGCAATGGTGATAGACACTGTGCAAATTAGTGCTATAAACAACTAATTTCTCTACCAGACTCCAAGAGGGACATTATCTTTGTTTTCCTGTTTGATTTTGGCTGTCTCATGGTGAATTTGAACATACTTTTTTCCATACATTGCTGGCTATTTGACAAAAAAAGGGAATAATTTTTTCATATCCCATTACTTGGCTTTTTGTTATTCCCCAGATGTTACATGTGACAACCAGCTATTCTGCCTTCTATGGTGATGTTTTATCTTTTCTGTATGTTCCATGAAGTTGTAAAAAATGCTGCTATACTTTTCTATTTTTTTCTGACATTTCTAACTTAGATAAAATTTGTAAAAAAGAAATAAAAATCCAAAACTAAGAAATAAATTCATAGGCAGCAGAAGAATACTGTTACTTGATTGTATAGCAGAAGCTAGACTTTCCTCACAGGATTTTGCACAGAAAATGGATTCATTAACAACTTTCCTCTAGGTTAGAAGGATTCAGTTACTTTGTTGTCTTATGCTTTAAGATGTTCAAGGGAGTCATGCTACCCAGACAGCTGCAGATCTGGAGGGGCTTTATAATATTTATCCTATTTGATCTATATCAGTTTTAGCTAGTTTTATTTCTTGCAAAGCATCTTTTCTTTATTGATTTTGGTTTCATTTTTTTTTTCCTTCTCAGTAAGTGCAAAGAATCATGAAGGATTGTCCAATTGACAAAGGTGCTGAATTTTTGACATAGATTTTGTCATTTGTTTTAGTAGGCATTGAAATTAAATACGTGTTAATAAAGAAAAGCTTTTGTTTAGAGTCTATGACTCTAAGCTATTTTTTTTCTCTGTCAGCACTTTGTTCATTTTATGCCATAATTCCAAGGTTTTCTACAATTACAAGTGCACTTTTATGATAAATATGTCTTTCTTTTAATCTGCCACATGTACTATCTTTCATAGACCACAAAGAATAGCAGTGAAATAGCCCAACTGACCTACTTGATATATCCCACCAGGTCCATGTGAGGCTCCCCGGGCTTTCCACTCTCTCCTGCTTTCCAGCTAATAAGCAAACACAGCGAGGCTGGAGTCCAGGACTTGTCTGAAAACATCTGAGTGCTAAGACATTTGATGTTACGTGTGTAGAGAGTGCTGTTTTATTCTCTGCCATGCGCTTGCCGTGTGACCTTGGCAAAGTCACCCACTTTGCATTTCAGAAAAGGCTGTAGGACCTCCAGCTTCAGCCAGAAGTGGAAGCCAGTGAGGCTGAACTGCAGCAGCAAATGAGTCCCTGAGATCCCAGATGAAAAAGGGGTCACTGACACTGCCATATCTTTGTGTGGCCTTGTGTACCCAGCCTAGGATGAGCCAAGGTGAAGGAAATAACACATTATAAGAGTATCCTGTCTCCTTCTGGTTGCCTGGGGCACTAGAGCCATTGGGATGGTCTCTGTGGTAAGGTTGCATAAGAAATTGTATTCGGACTTCCCAGGCTTGAATTAGTCTTCACTCTGTGGTCTCACATACCTAGTGCTGTGGCAAAGTGTCCTTAAATTAATAATATTATCCGTTTTAGACCACTCAAATGTTCAGTGACAAAAAGTCACTCAAGCATAGCAAAGTGTTATGCAAATATGGTGAGGATTATATGGCATGATGTAGGTGGAAGTGTTACACTTGGTTTCTGTTGTAAAGGACTATATGTATATTTTTAATTTGTTCTTACAGATAGTCCCATTTGTTATATTATCCTATTGTTATATTACCCTAAGCATGTACTTTTCATTGTTGTTTTCTGAAAGCTTGGCAAACCCTGAACAGTAAAATACAGACAGGTTGCAGTGTGCAATGCAGGATGTAAGAGAGGCCCTGCTGTGTATCAAAACTCATTTTGGTCTCTTCTTAAACAGTATGAACAAAATCCTGTCCAGTTTACATCAGGTAAGGAAAATAGTGTAGTAAGGAGTTTTGGGGATAAAGAATAAAGGAGAGATGAAAGACTAAGTTGGAAGGGCAGAAAGCCCCAGATAAACACGGCTCTGATTCCCTCTATCTGGGCAGTTCCTCCAGGGGAGAGCTGAACATCTTATAAGCAGACCCTTCTTTTGCACCAGTCACTCTCAGGTGTCTTGGGCTGCTGGCTTTGTAAAAAACAACAGCTTTAATTGTATATTAATATCCCTTAATATTTTGTATCATAATATCCCCTCAGTGCTTTAAAACAAAACAAAATACACCATTTAATTCTGGCAGGCTTTTGGTGGTGTGACCTTTGCGCAGTGCTGGAGTTACACAATGGGGAAAAGCTGGCCCTGTCCTGCATTACAGATTCATGAATTGCTAAACTCACAGTATGGCACAACTGCTGTCTAGTAACAATAGGAAGCTGGCATTCTGTCCAGCAGAATGTGAAGTCCCGGGAGAGCAGGAGGAAAGCAGTAGGACCTGGGAAAAAAGCAGTAGGACCTGTGTGCTACAATAAAAAGCACACTTTCCCTTCTCTGTTTCTTGTCTCACCACTTTTACCTCATTTTCTTTGTGCACACCTAAATACTGCTTGTGTCCAATGGAAGTGACAAGAAGCACTTATGTTAATAGGCAAAGGACAAATTAGCATCAAAGTGAGTTTGTTGA
Organism: Haemorhous mexicanus; assembly: GCF_027477595.1. Taxonomy (NCBI): domain Eukaryota; kingdom Metazoa; phylum Chordata; class Aves; order Passeriformes; family Fringillidae; genus Haemorhous; species Haemorhous mexicanus. Next base: position 71,477,399 of record NC_082342.1, on the reverse strand, counting down.
CTGATATGGCTCCATATCAGGGGAAAAAGAAAGTGTTGAAATGAAGAACCCTAAAACTGTGAGTTTTGTTGCATCTACAACATTTTAAAAGTACCTGCCAGAGTTAATTTATGCTAATTATTAATGCTAATTTATTATGCTATTTTTAATGCTAGTTATAAGCAAGTACAATCTCTCTAGCCACTGAAGCCTGGTAAGCACATCTGTGTCTGCACCAATATTTTAATTTTTGACCAAGAAGAGCAAAATGTCTAGATACTTCCACTTACAATTTCAGGACTTTCTTTTGCCTGCTTTATCCATCTTCACTGTGGTTGTGCATGTGCCTGAGTTATTTTCAGCACTAGGTGATCAATTCCACCTTCCCTGGTGGGACAGAAGCTTCATCTTGCTAAACCAAGGTATGAGCACCATTGTGAAGGGTCGGTGTGGAGGTGATGAACAATCTCTCAACAGCAGAATAACTCCATTGACTACAGTCACAGGATCATTGTGTCTAAAAACTTGTTAATTTCTTTTACAGTTTTAGGGAACTGGCGCATCTATTTGTTGCTTCCCTTTTGGTCTCAAAGGGGGATTTTTTTGAATATAGTGCTAGGACAAGGAAAAAATAGCTTTAAACTGAAAGAGAGTAAATTTAGATTAGATATTAGGAAGAAATTCTTTACTCTGAGGGTGGTGAGGCACTGAAATATGTTGCCCAAAGAAGTTGTGGATGTCCCATCCCTGGAAGTGTTCAAGGCCAGGCTGGATGAGACTTTGATTAATGTGGTCTAGTGAAAGGTGTCCCAGCCCATGGCAGGGGGTTTGGAACTGCATAATCTTTCAGGTCCCTTCCAACCCAAACCCTTCTATGGTTCTATGAAAAATCAGCTACCTACCTCTTAACAAGGTTTGTCCTTGTCAGTATAATGAGAAAAATGAAATGAATATTTATATCTCAGTGAATGTGCACACACAGGATAAGCCCTGCTTTCAGAGGATTGTGGTTTTTTCAGCTTGTCTTTTTCCTTTTCAGGGCCTTTCACATCAACTCCTTTTATTATTCACAAATAAGATAACTGATCTTCTGAACACTCCTGGATATATAATTATCTATTCTATGGATAAAACCATGTGAAAATGGGGTAAAAAACTATTACTGGAATCAGTCAGAATTCCTCTAGGAAAGAAATTGCAACTAAGAAAAGGATAGAATAGGAAAAAAAGCATCGTCTGGTTTCTGACTGAGTTTTGGAGTTCATACTGCTGCAATGACTTGCTCTGTGGAGGAATCAGTTATTTTTTACTTAGACTGAGTAAGATTTCTGTTTATCACTGATACTATTGAGGTGATTTAACTGTTCTACAGTATTTTCTGTGTATGGATGGACTTGCTGATAATGAACAAAGGATTTGGGATGGTTTTCTTTAATGGTTGAGGTTGAAATTTTACCATGTTTATCTCCTAGAAAATTAATTAAATTAGTGGGGTAGTTCTAATTTATCCTGGATTCATTCAGTCAATATTTCAACAGGAAACCTCTTCAACTTTTTGAATCTCAGTGTACTACTCTCCTGACTCTTGAGTGGCTCCTTAAATCTGTATGCCTTAATAACAGACATTGGAGCTTGTACCAAGTGCCCTTCTGAAAAGCATTACATAATTATTTCAGTTCTTTGTAGACTGGAAAAGAAGTGATATACCATTTTTGAAAGACAAACTGTTAGAACTACTTTTCCAGGTAATCTTGTGCATTATCTGGGGTTTTCTAGCCTTTGGCCATGTGCAGAAGGAAGTATCAGACATGGACAAGCTTCAACTTAAATCATGGCAGGGGAATGATACAGAGGGAATGGGCAGGACATGGTATGGGGAGTTCTGAGCTGCCAAACAGGGATTCTGGTAACTCACAGTTATCACAGTTATCACAGTTATCACAGTTACCAAAATCCTCTCCTACCATGAGAGTGTACCATGAGTGTACCATGAGCAGAGAAAGGAGAATGCTTGCCCAGTTATAGCTATAGGCTGCATTATATAGTATTATTGCCCAAAATCAGAGGATTCCTATTAAATACCTAGATCTTCCACAATATTCTTGTTTTAAAATGCTGGTGACTTGGGTAGGCTTTTAGATATATTTTGAAGTCCTGTTTGCTTGTAGTAACTTGCTTGGAAGTTTATAGCACTGAATTTTGAGGATGATTTGAAGTGATTACTTGTACCTTTTAATAGCTGTCGTCCAGAAAAGAATTTTTCATCTGATCTATATGAAGGTGTTAGTTCTCATCAACTGTTGTGTTTTCCAAGTCCTATGCAAAATGTGTTTATTCAGCCAGACACAGAGGCTCCCAAATGCAATACTAGCAGTGAGGGATGTGGGAAGCAGAGGTGAACGAGTTGCTGATGTGCTTCCCTTTATGGAGGGAGAACAGGGTTGCCTGGAGGAAGGATGTCTTTGGCTGATGGAACAAGACTTTGTAATGTGTGTTGTTTGGACATGGGATACCCTGAAATCTCTGAAGGACAGAGGAAAACTGACTTGTGAAATTTCTGGGACCATAAATGACCAGGACTTGTTTCAGATCACAGAAATTACCATATTCACATGAGGGTGAATGCAGCAAGAGTCTCTGTGGGACAGCTTCACAGCTATGGGCTCCTGCACAAACCACCAAAGGCAGGTGAGGAAAGCTGGTGTCCTCATAATTTTCCATTGAAAATCCATGCTTGCTAGAGATCTTCTCAAGGGATTATGAGCAACCACACTACTTTAATGTGAACAAATTCTAAACAGAGAATGTCTGAAGTCAGTGGGAAAAGAAATAATTCTGAAAAAGTCTTGAATGTCATTAACTGATTAACCTTCCTTCGGGGATTAATCATTCTTGTGGGTCTTGTCCATTGTCCAGTGAGGTCAAAGAAAACACACCTTCATTCAGGAATTCTATTCTTGAAGTACACTCCTTATTTGGCTTCTGTCATCCCAAGATATACAAACCACTTATATACAGGAGTATCCCAGCTGTTGTAGTGCAGTGAACTACAGTGCCACTCTGCAGCATAAATGTGAAAAAAGTCAGAAATTGTAGAACAGTCAGATTTCTGAAAACAGAGTTCTTCTATAGTTTTGTATATAGCATACAGAAGCAGAACTTCCCCTGTAATCTCCCCTTTTTGCAATTGTGGGCAATATCCTGCAGATAATATGCTATCTTTTTCCCATCCTCTGAGCTCAGCACATTTTAAAGGATATAAGGGTATCTAGCAAACATTTCTTCCAAGGCACTAAACATTTGCTGTCAAAGTTTCAAAACCCTGCTACTCCTTTACATTTGAAATGTGCCTGTTACAGGGCTTTCTTCTGAGTGGGATACACATAAGGCAGCTCCTCATTAGGACAGTGACCTTATCACTCTCTACAGCTCCTTGAAAGGTGGATGTAGTCAGGTAGGGGTTGGCCTCTTTCTCCAGGCAGCACTGACAGAGCAAGAGGACACAGTCTTAAGCTCTGCCAATGGAAATATAGGTTGGATATTAGGAAAAAGTTTTTAATGAAAGAGTGATAAAGGACTGGAATGGTCTTCCTGGGGAGGTGGTGGAGACACCATCCCTGGATGTGTTTAAAAAAAGACTGGATGTGGCACTCGATGCCATGGTTTGGTTGAGGGTTAGGGCTGGGTTGGACACAATGGTCTTGAAGGTCTCTTCCAACCTAGCAATTCTGTGATTCAGATAGTGGCATAAATCTTACCTGGAAAATACCTAAAGATAAGAGTGGGAAGTGAATGTGTACTCATTTACATGTATAAGAAGTTTCAGCAGCTGCTGCTGTTCAGACACAATTATTTCTCATGAAAATGTTTGGAAACAGTTTTGGTTTTTTTAGTGTAATCAACTCAAGTTATTGCATCTGGGAAGATTTGTTGCTATCAAAAGTAAGCACCAAAAGGGGCATAGGAAATACAGTTGTCTGAGTGGAAATCAGTAGCATTAACATAATTCTACCTACAGGTGACTGGATGTTGCCTCCTGCTGGTCCATCATGCTGAGAGGGCAGCTGCATATGAATCTGAGAGGTATCTGTTTTATATGTATATAGTCTTGTCTTCCTAAGGACATCTGTAAAGTTAAATGACTGGATCTAGGTGTAATTCTGCAGTCAAGTTAGTATTGTTCTCAGAGTGGATCTGGGAAAAATTCAAATTGTGTGCCATGCTGGTTCTTAGAAGAATTTGCTATTCCATACAACTTGAATAAAAGATTTACTGAAAACCCCTGAAGGGATAGGAAGACCTTCAGAACACTCATTCATCCTTGGCTGATTATGGTAAAGGATCTGACCCCTGACTACTGGAACAGCTTCAGCATTGTTGGCTGGGATAGGCTCAAAGACATTCACTAAATTTAACATTAAATTTACATTGGTTATAGGCAAGCCTTGTTAAGTTTCTATCAGCAGATAAAAGAGATTCATACTGAATCCAGAACTACTGAGATATTTGCAAATACTAAACATAAAGCTTTGATATCTACAGTTGCAATCTTGATTTAGACCTACATGCACATGTAATATTCCTGTGCTGTCAAAAGGGTATTTATAGCAGCAGAGAACATTGCCTGGTCTGCTGAAAAGCTTGATTACCTACCTGCCTACATTAGTTTCCCCATGAAATACAGTGTTTCTGAAATGATACGTGTAGTTAGAGACATGCTGTCAAGCTTGAAATTGACACAAGGCTGCAGTATGTAGTGGGGAGGAACTCTAGCCTACAGCTTTATGCTCAAACTGATCTTTTCATTCTTGGCAAAGGCAAAAAACTCCTGATGTAAAGATGAAATTCATATCACCTTGAGAGTTGAATCAATTGGTCACCTCACACCATAACAAGATACTACAACACAGTCCCTTGTCTGCCTTTTCTGTGAGTCACTCTTTTAGCTCTAGTGTTGGTTCCACCAGCTCCTTTTTGCTGAGTGTGTGATGTCCATGGATATTTGTGTGTAGTATCTGTAAAGCCTAACCTCTTGCCCTCCTTTGGCTTGCCCACACTTTCCCTTCCCACCTGTAGAGCTCCTACTGATTTGTTATATTTCATATTCTTTGTCCCTTACTACTTGAGTGCTAGTATTGGAGAGAGGCTTTTGTTGCCTTCAGATCTAAAGCTAAATTTCTCATGATATGGTTCCCAAAGGAAAGCACCCTGGAAAATATTAGAGGACAAACCTGACAGTGTTTTTGGGTGCACCATCATCTGTCTAAGTTAGACAGGAGCAGCATGAAGTGAATTCTGTCCCCTTGCTCTCCACTCCTTTTTCAGATCACTTTATTCATGAAGACATGAACTGGAAGCACTTAATTAGGCAGTGCTATGTGTTGTGACACTTGAAAAAATTAAAAAACCCTCAACAGTTAATGTATTTGAGGAAAAAAGATTTTTTTTTTTGTAGAAATAATTACTAATTTCACTTTGTACATTCACTGTATTGAGGTATTGATGTAAGTAGAAATGTGCTTAAGTCCATAAACCCTTCTTGTTCTTACTCTCTCTGTGTTGCTTCATAGATCACACCATAATTTACAGATGTAATTTTCTTTCTGCTTGGGCTGAAAAGTCACATGACTGTTCTCTCTGACTTGGCTCAATGTTCTTCAGTGTTACAGCAGTCCAAGTATTAGAAAACCTGATTTGAAACATCTTGGACACTCCATAGGATTATCACTTATAGAAGCTTTGTTTTCACACAATATCATCTAAAGACTGGATATTTAACAAGTGATTAAAAAAATAACTGAAAGAATTTAACTTTTACTATAGCCCCATGGGGGTATCTATATTTGAATAATTCAGATTCATGGTTTGAGGCAGAAAATTTTAGCAGGTTGCTAGAAATGGGGTATTATTTATCCTTCTAATTATCTGTGAAGCTTTAGTTTCCATTTTTCAACATATTATGCTGATTCATTTCTTAACATTGATATAGCAAATATGAGCAACTCATTCACACAGAGTCCTTGTCTTCTTCATTCTGTGTACATGTTTTGCAAGCATTTTGTGCTCATGTAAATAACATGGGCTTGGAAGTTCACCTAGTATTCAGTTTTTTTCAAATGTTAACCTCAGATTTATTCTGATGGTGACAATGGTTTTTTTTTAAAGACATGCTTATTTACATACTTGTTTTTCATCTGGAAAGGTTACTCATCTCACAGTGCAAACATCTTGGGAAACCTATCTTGTTCCAGAAATATTTCTGCTGTCATTAGAAATGCTGATGGAATCTGTGTAAGTCATAAAATGTTCAGTTACTGCTCTGAGGAAGGAAAAAAATTCTGTGTTTTATTACAACAGCCTCTTTTCTCCCCAAGTATTTATCTTGAAGAGAAGCCTTTAAAAAGGTACTTGATTCAGTTCATCAAACTTTCAATTTCTCTGAAGAACAGCAGTACTATCTCAGCTTTGATCCATTAGCTGTTAGAGATGTTCTTATTTGTTAGTTATATTACTGAAAGACTGGCTGTAGTGAAGAAAAACAAGGGATTTTGAGAAAGATTTAAGTAGCTAAGGCCAAACTTTTTCTTAAACAGCACAGATTAGTATAGTAGAAAAACTGCTGATGTTGCAGAAAGATGTGATAAACAAAACTTTGGAGCATTCCACTGTGTGCACAAACAGTCCTGAAAAATTTCAAGCTGGGATCCCTATTGTGTCATGCTTCAGTCAGTTGGGCTCCTGCTTCTTTTCCTCATCTTTTTCCATTTTTAAGTCATCACAGTATATGATTTACCCTGACTATACCAGTACAACATAACAATTATTGAAGTTTAGCCTGTGGTTTTGTATTAGCAATGCTCTATTTTTAGAAGTTTCTAGCTAGAGTGTAAAACTTTGGACAGGCTTGGGGTTAGAAAACTTCTTCATAGGCATTGTATTAAAAGATGTAATTAAAATTAACAAGCTGTATTTGGAAGAAAGTATATGCAACTGACTTATGTAACAGAACTCTAGTCACTCTCTGTGTACTCTGACTTCCCTAGTAAAGCTACTTTCAACAAGATTTTGCTTGTACATTTATTAAACCCTTTTACCAGCTCTATGCATGTTTCTTCTGCATATCTATTGTCTTCCTAGACTTTCTGTTGCTTTTTTTGTTTTGTTTTAATTTTTGGCATTTGTTTGTTTCTAATACCTTGATGCACATCCAGCCCTCCTTGCCTGAAAGAGGTGTGTTTGTGTTGTTACATATGTGGCAGTAGGTGAATGGTGGGTGATGCCCCCATGACCATGGAAGCTGGAAGCTTAATCTTTAGTTAATTGTTGGAGCTGTTTTCAATACCTCTGTACCTCACCAGTTACATTCATAAGGGTCTGCAGGAGCTGTGAAGAAGTTGTGAGGTTCTAAAGGCCCTTTACCACCCCTTTCTTATGCCAGAGTGATGGTGGCAGGAGGGATGGGGCTTAAGCAGAGCTGTGCCAGCTCTCAGGCACTGCACAGATGAAAGCCCAGTTAGCCTTTACTAAGTCAATAAAATATCTACAGAGCTTGGAGAAGAGGGAAGCAAGGAGTACCATGACCTAAATTTTCCATATCTAAATAAATCTGAGTAGTACTGGTGGGACTTATAATTTTTTTTAGGAGGAGGAGGTAGAGAGTGAGGGGTGACTTGTGAGTGTCATGTCTATGTTGTTGGAAAGCTGTCATCTCTGTTTTGGGTAGGTTGGTTTTTTATCCTTTCTGTTGTCTCTTTGCGTGTCAGCCTGAGCAGAGGAATGGACATGACTCCAAGATCACTGAAGCATAATTGCTTCAAGCAATGAGCTGGCTGCTGTTACTCAGAGTTGGTACAACAGGCAGCAGGTCACCAAAGAAACAGTCACCTACCTAGGATCTGTTTTTTCCAGATCAGCTCAAAAGGAGATGTCACCTGGCAGAGGAACCAGAAGGTGATAAAAAAGAATAATGAACCATTCCTAGCAGCTTAGGCTGAGGAAGAAATCTCTGCTTCAGGAGCTCAGCAGTGTGGAAGGGAAACTGAATAAAAACACACCCTGAGGGAAGAATGAGATAAAGTGTGGGACAGTTTTCAGGCATTAGGGGTGGATTCAGCCCACCTGACCAAGGTACTAGACAGCTTTCTGGTGTCTCTTGAAGCCCCTAACTGAGGTGCTTTGAATCCCTGTCCTGTCACTGGGGAAGGCTGCTGCTTGTGGAGATTCCCAGAGACAGATCACATCTGTGTGAAGCACTTCACATCAAATGGGTGGGATTCTACCTTTGACAGATCTATAATCATCAGTAACAACTAATAATTTGTCTTTTAAGCAAAAGGAGCAGTGTCTCAATTTCTTCCAAGGCTTCTGTATAGTATGCATATATCTACTAAAGGGCTAACACACAGGGTTCCTATTTCTGGCATGTGAGAAGGATCTGACAAGTTGGTACTTTGCCATGGGACGCGGAACTGCATTTTGAGTTCTTGATCTCTGGAGATATGCAAGACAGAGAATGTACTCTTTAGGAATCTCCCACAGGGATTTAAGGGCTTCTAGATGCAGCTTAGGCTCCAGAGGCTTGCAAGTGTTACATATGCGAACACTGGGTTCCCAGTAGACCATCTGAGCTTTCAGCAGAGGGTGTGTGATTATGTTTTGTCCCTTAGGATAATGACAGGCTCCATTTTCCTCATGCATATTCAGCATATATAATCTTTTAGGCTTGATTGATTTTTTTCCTTTCATACAGAGAAGAGGAATAGAAGGTCATTGTTATTAACTTGACTTTGGGAGCCTGAGAGTCTCTGGAATCTGTCTTTAAAACACTTATTTTTCTAAGCTCTTCAGAATTTTATTCTGGAATGTTAAATTGTAGTTGCGTGAATGTTTTCTTCAGCAGCAAAGCTGGTTTAAACTATCTCCTCAGTCAAATAAAACATCTGTAATGACACTGCTGGTAACAATTTCAATTGCATATTTCTAAGGATTATACAAATTTAAGATGGAGAGGTTAGTACTAAGTTATGTATGGCAGTGTCTATTAATCAAAACAGCAACAGATGATCTCAAAGGAAAAGTACTTTCCCAATCTTGCCAAAGAAAAAAATGGACAAAAGCAGCAGATCTGTTTGAGCATTTATGTTTTGGTGTTTCTGGTTCTTAAGTGCTTTGTCTCATTCTTAACCAAATGCTCTTTCAGAAGAGAAGAAGACAAAAGTCACCACGACTAGGAAGGTGTATTTCCAAGGTGTATTAGGACTATAATTCAGCTACACCCAAACAAAATGCCTCCATTTGCTTCATTCATGGACTTAAATCTGAACAAACTGCATTGAAGAACCTCTTTCTCCCTTAAAAAAACTGTACAAGGTTTCTGTTTCTAACACTTATGGACAGCTTTTAAAAATATGAGCCAAATGTAAACTCATACGATGCTGTTTTCCCAAATTAGCTGGCAACCTGAAATTACAAGGCTTGGCCAATTTCTTTAATAAAGGGCTTGACTGAGAAACCCTGAAAACTGCTGAAATACCAACACAGTGACACTTGCTACAAAAATACATAGTTAATGCATGTCTCCTAAAAAAAAATAAAGTATATATATATATATAAAAATATATATATATATATATATGTGCTTCAAGAGCTTCCAGAAACTCTCAGTTTGAATGTCCTCCACTGCCAAGATCTTCATCTTACCATTCCTCGCTCTGTCCCACATTCTTCAAGCACAAAATGCCTGGCTGGGTAAGAGCTGAAAAAGTCTTCTACATGCTGACAATGACATTGTGGAAGAATGTACCTGAATTACCTCTGGTAGCAGGCAGTGCACTGAAGCTGTAAAATGTGACTTCAATTTGTTGCAGAAATTCCAATTTCCCTGAAGCTAAACAACATAAGGCTTTTGTTTGGGGTGAAAGGGGAAAGAAAATAAAGAAAAAGAGCCAGCCTGTCCAGATAACTTCTAAATTATATTCTACAAGTGGGTTTAATCAAATTCATGAATTTCAGGGCTGCTCAAGCTTTCAGCACCTTGGCTGTCCCTCAGCTGGACAGGCAGGGTGTTGCAAACATGGGGTGCAAACCAGGAGGTGACAGGTCTGGCAGCCTCTCTCTAGCCCTGCTGGAGACTGCAGAAAGGGTGTCTCTCTGGAAGTGGCCTTCAGGCAATTTCTGATCACTTCCACTAATTAGTCTATCACATTAGGCAGCAAAGAGTTTAAAAAATAATTGTAGCATTTCAAAGTAATTTTCTGTTTCTAATGATCTGGTTTTGTCACCTGGATAACAGGACTAGGAAGCAGCATAGCTTTTTTATTATTTCACATCTTGACCACTTACTTTAATTTCCTTAGAGCTGAAGCTTATTAAGACTATTCCTTTTCTATCAGTTTCCTGAATATTTATTGTAAATAACTTCCGAATGTTTTAATACTTAGCACCTTATTTCTATCCTGATGCACATCTAATGAGGTTTTTTTGGTAAATTTTTTTAACTGAAGCCTTTTCTTCTTCCATTAAAACCCACATCTGGCTGAGAATTGTGTCATCTTATAGCATTATTTTTTTTCTATAAATTAGTTTCAGAGCTGACAGCTCCACTTTGAAGTTAATAGGAGCATTGATACCTGCTTCTGGACAAAAAAGGACTCTTCATGGGAAGGTGTTTTTCCCCCCTCTACTCCCAAGGAAGTTTAAGTTTAAACAAGTTTATATAAAAATCAAATTATATTTAAACAAGAGTAAGTCATGCAAAGAGTATTACTGTTACCTGATGCCTCCAGAACTCATGCCTATCACTTGTATACACTAGAATGCAGCTTAGGCCATCCAGTCTACACGTTTTAATGGTCTAAATAAAATGTGAAATTTAACACTTGGAAAAGACAAAAAATTTCATGGCTCTATAAAGCTTATTGTCTTTGTTGCTAAACCTTTATGTGTGTGCTGTACCAGAGCACATATCCTTTGTTTCCATCTATTTTGCAGGGAGAGTCAGGTGGCTCTGTGTCTCTGACCTTTCCTCTTCATTATTTCTCAGAGAACTAATCTTCTTGTCATCTGCAAATTCAATCAGCAATGATTTTTATTTGTTTTGTTTTTTTTTCTCCTACCAGGTTCCTGAAAGGTCCAAAATGCAACCTGTGCAGGACTCCATCAGCAACACTCCTGGATGGAAGTGGGTGCCTCTTTACAATTACATTTTGAAACCTATCAGTTAGCCAGCTCTTAATTCATTTAATGTTGTGTCTGCTATATTGATTTTACATCATTCGAGTTCCCTGATCAAAATATTATGTAGTACTCAGTCAAATGCCTTACAGAAATCTAAGTATATTACATTAACGCTATTACTTTAATGAGTCAGATTTGTAACCTCATCAGAAAAGATAAGAAATTTTCTCTCTGACAAAATCTATTTTCCATAAATCCAGGGCAACTGGCATTAATTGCATTATGCTCCTTTAATGTAGTATTAATTAAGTTCTCTCTTTTCCTGTTTCATTTTACCATGAACTGCAGTCCTGCTGACAGCCTGATTGTGGACTCAGGTTTCATTAATGCTTTTAAGATATTGTCACAGCATAATTTTTCCTTTCAGCCATCTGGAACTTTACCAATATTCCAAGAATTATGGAAAATTAGCTTTAGTGTACAGATAGGTGTGAGGGAAAGGACGCTTTTTTTATTCCTTCCTTTCTTGGGAAAGCTACCAGGACTGCTGACACTTCCCTAAATCTGCTGTGTCCAGCATGAAGTCACAGGATACAAGTGATACAAGGAGCCCTTTTTTTCCTTTTTAACACAAGAAGTCACTTCTGTGGCAGCCTGCCCATTTCTCCAAGGCAGTGGAGTGAAAAGCGAGTTGAAATCATGTATCTCTCTTTGCAGCACTCTGCAGGATCACAGCTGTTACTGGGATTGCCTGGGAGGAATAGAAAAATTTCTTAGACCAGAAGCACGAGATTTGCATTAGAAGTCACAAAAATATCTCAATTTGAACATGTTTTCTTCTGTTTTTCAGGTTGCTTTGCAGACTTTTTTTTAATCTATTCAAACTGAGCAGGTTCATTAATTGATTTAAATAAAGTGAAGTGGCTGAAAAGAATGTCTCTGTACCAGTGAGCATGACACGGACTATGACCTCTTTTGGGAAAAAAATACCTTCACAGGGACAGGAAGGAGAGCAAGCAGTCCTGAAAAACTTGGATTTTGTAAATCTTTGAGTTGAAAAATTCCTTTTTGCTAGCAGAAATGTTATTTCTGGCACTCCTCCCTGCAAGTAAGGGAGCGAGTGGGAGCCCCAGAGCCTTGGAGCATTACACGGGCTGCTTGTTGAATGGCAGCCTGGGTTACTGATGTGTGAGAGAAGAGCTGCAGGGCAGACAAAAGCTCCACTGCCTTGATGTGGGCAAAGCACTCCATGGGACTTGGGCTCTTCTAGACTAAAATTTCCTGGATGAGGCAGGAAACAGCCCATGTGCCACATTCACATTCTCTGGAAAAATCCCTACGCCCAGGATTTTTCTCCTGGGAAGCTGAGACGCCTCAGAGAAAGGAAAACAATTATTATCTCATTTGCTTCTCCTCTGTTTACTCCTCTGTTTTGCTCATATGGAATGTGTTTGGAGATTGTTTACCCACAGGTAATTGTTTCATTGGTTTCTGGTGTGAAAATCAGTGCCAAGCTGTGTTGGGACTCTGAAGAGAGTCACGAGTTTTCATTATTGTCTTTTTAGCATTGTGTAAATATCCTCTCTGTATTCTTTAGTTAGTATAGTATTCTTTAATATAATATAGTATCATAAAATAATAACCTCCTGAGAACATGGAGTCAGATTCATCATTCCTTCCTGCCACGAGGGTCCCTGCAAATACAACACCCATGCTGAAGTTCTTGGAAGTAAAAAACAGCCACCCTGATGCACTCACTGCTAAAGGATGGAAGAACTGCACAGCCAAAGTGATATTATTATGGGAGATGCTGTGCAAATTGAGCTTAATGGAATGTTTCCTCTTCCCTTGATTTGATTTCATCCTTTGAGGTGCCCCAGCCCCATTCCCACCCAGTGGGAGGTTGGTAGTACCTCAGTGCATCCTCTTAGAGCACAGAATATTTCTGAAGAAAACACAAGAAATTTGATTTGCATCCTGCTTTTTAGGCAAGGCAAGCAAATTCAGGCCATACTTTGGAAGGCAGAAGTTTAAATCACCTCTGAACTTGGAGCTAGGGAGTAGAGTTAGACTAGTGCAGAGCCTGCATCAATACATTTTTCAGAGAGGAAAGTCTGTGTCAGTCTTAGATCTCTTCCACTGACAATTGCAATACAAAGACCCTCTGGAGTATTTTAATTGGATATGTTTGACCAAGTTACCTTTTAAATGAAGTAAGATACCTTTAAAAATGCCAGATGATTCAGTTTTCTTAGTTTAAATGGTAAAAATGAAGAAGTCTTTTGATTTAGCAAAATTTTATACAGAAAGCTTTAATGGTTAAAAACTTGCCCTTTATTAATAAAACCACAATATAAATAGCAAATTTAAAATGCTCCAATATGATCTTCTGTGCAAGCCTTCATAAGGCTTCTTTTTAAAGATTCAGAGTGATATTTTTTTGCCAGACCCACAGAATTTTTTCCTGTTTTGTGACTAGCTCAGTTGAAATATACTGTCACTGACATGCAATTACTATGATCTTAGCAACAGCAGACTTTTTTGGGTGGAGAGCTGAAACTAACCAGACAAAAATGTATGTGTCTGAAAGGAATGAGTAGGGTGTGATACCAAAATGTATGCATTACTCATTTTTCAAGGCTTACTTTGAAATTCACAAATACTGTCAAGGTTTCGACACATGCAGAGTCTAAAAAAGTTAGAGAAAATTGGGGTGCCTTCACATATTCTGCATCAAAATGCAAGATTGCAATGTGAGAGACATTTCACTCTGGCGCTAAGGCTTACCCATGGATTTCTTGGTATGTGGTCTTTACCAATTGGCAAAAAAAACTAAGGTGAAAGGAAGCTGAGTAACATTCTTGCTGTGTAGTCCCTGAATAGAGATAACCAGTCATCAGTGCAAAGTTTGTGTAGAGAAATAATGCTTAAATGGCAGTCCTAGAAATTCAGCTTTATTAAAATTGCAACACATTTGGAGAACACTGACCAGCATGTTCTCTTCTCATGAATGAAAGAAAAAGCTTTCCAAAGTGTTGGCTATGATTTTATACTGCTTGTGCAAACATACTGAAGGAAAATCTAAGAAATGCCCCCACTGCCAATAATAGAACTATTCCTCACTGTTTGCTACAGTGTGGAGGAAGTAAGAGTCGTATTCTAAAATTGCATCAGGTTATTTTAACAGAAATGTTTTTAGCTGCTATTATTTCATAATCACTGAATGGATATCTGAAACTGCAAAGACAAGGTAAAGACCTGTTTTTCACTTTTCTTGTTGTGCGATGAATAATTGGCTCTCATTAGAGGCTTCTTCCATAACGGCATACGTTGTCATGCCTCTAGCAAGACATCTAGAAAGGCTTTTTTTAGTTAGATTTCCTTAGGGAAAGCTATTTCCACACTGCACTGCCACTATCTGAAAGTTTCTTGGGTCATGCTTTAAGTAATGGAAGGGACAGACCTAAGGCATCCACCAGTGTGTATCCAGTAGAAATTTTTGCCATGGAAATATCACAAAATAAAGTTGAAATTCAAGGCAGTGCTCTGCTTCTTGGTGCATGTATTCCAGCTGCTAGTCTTCAAAGACTGGTCTATTATGCAGTTTACTTCATTAGTAGGGAAATTAGGAGATATGGAATATGGGGGGGGGGGTTTCAAAAAATATTATTAGTAAGCAAGTGCATAATTTGAAAGAGTCTTGCTGTTTCTGATTTTTCTTTACTAGCTGCCTTTCTCTCCAAAAGACACTCTATGGTTTATTACCCAAATTTGGATTACAGACCTGTCAGAAGTAGATCTGTGCCTAAGTGAACTTCTCATCTGAACAGTGGTCCATGTTTGAAAAACCTGTAGTTAGCATTGTATTTGGGAGGAAATTCAGAAAATCACTAATACAAGTCAATAAATGAAAGCTCATTTAAGCTAATAATGAGGAATTCAAGTAATAGGAGCTTTAATAATATTTCCCTCCTTGTATGATAGGATCTTGTTTAGCCTTATTCAGAGAGAAAAAAAACAATCTGCCTGAAGGCATGCAGAGTTCTGAGATAAAAAATTAAACACATTCTGATCTTGAAATATATTCTCATACCATGCTGCCTTCCTTTTGAAAATTTGGTGGGAAATTCCACAATTCAATTGAGGTAGCTGTCTGCATTTACCTCGCATGGAGTAGATTCACTCTTCAAGGTGTAATTCCAGGGTGAGGGTGTATCCAGTGATAGTTACTTCAGATGACATGAGCCTTACTGCCTTTGTGGTTCATGTCTTCTAGCATGGGGGAAACTTCTGCATAAAATACTAGAACAATGGTTGAATCTCTTGGGAAAGCCATATAAATACAACGAAAGCCATCATGCACCTACTTTTTTTTTTGTTTAATTAAAAAACCCAGAACATATAAACACAATCTTTTTTTCTCTTTCTGTTTTGCAACTTCCCCTTTCCTTCTTTTACCTCCTCCTGCCCAAGCCAAAGACATATGGAAATTCTTACTGAGACCAGTCCATTATAGGATGTCATACAGATTAAGAAACAAAGGATTTATGGAGGACTCAAATTTGAAGAAGATTTAGAACTCCTTAAAGGGCATTTTGAAATCTTTTATGGATTATATACAAAAACCAGATGCTACATCTTAGAAAAAAATTGTCATTGTTACTTCCTACTTGACTGTGGGGTGGGGGAATGAGTGCACTCTATCCTATTGTGAACTAAGAATTTTTTTTCACACAAAAGAGTTGCTTTGCTTCCTTTTCCCTGTTGGGGTGTGTGTTGTCAATTACAGACTATAGCACCTATTGTGACAAATAATTTTTTTTTACAAAGAGGACAATTATTCAAAAGCCACCAAGAACAATGAAGAAGAACAATGGCTTGGCTCAGAAAAAGCAACTTCTTGTTTAAGTCAAAACCACAGAAATATTGATAGAAACCACTGTATCTCTCCTCTGGGAGAGGAAAATGCATCATTTGGCTGACATAAAACAGGACTTAAGTTTGTGTCTTCTCTTTATTGGACTAATTAGGGACCTTGCTGGGTCTTCACTTACATCAGCTGAAAAGTGACCTGTTTGTGGAAATGATTGTTTTGAGGATCTCCTCTCTGCTGGCATAGTAACTCTCTATGGGGTCTGGAGTGTGCTCTCCCCAGGGATTCCTCTATCCATAACAATCCTCTTCTGATCTGCATTGTGAGCTTTTCTCTGAGATTACACACAGGGCCTGTAGGGCCATGGGTGGGAGATCCCTTTGGGTTCCCACAATAAGCATGGAAAAAAGAATTATTTACAATGACCATTTCTCCTTCAAAGGCCTAGCTATCCCTTCACTTTCCTTAAGGCAGTCTGAGCTCCCGAGGGAGTTGGCAAAAATCTTCAGATCCTTTGGAGGCCAAATAATGTGTCTCGGGATGGTAGGATTAAAGCAAAGTTAATTTGCTGTTTAGAACCAGTGCATTGAAAGGAAGTGGTTCTTGAAGTTTTGGTTTTTTTCTCTTTATATTTGCATTTGGACCTTGCATTTTTCTCTTTATATTTGCATTTGGACCTTGCATTTTTCTCTTTATATTTACATTTGGACCTTTACTGACCACCTGGATAAGAGGATCAGGTGCACCCTCAGCAAGTTCGCAAACAAAAACCAAGCTGGGTGGGAGTGTTGATGTCCTGAAGGGCAGGAAGGCTCAGCAGAGGGATCAGGACAGGCTGGATCAATGGGCTGAGGCCAACAGTGTGAGGTTCCACCAAGCAAAGTGCTTGAGTACAATGCCATGCAATGCTACAGGGTGGGGGAAGCGTCACTGGAAATCTGCCTGGGGGAAAAGAACTTGGGAGTGCTGGTCAACAGCAGCTGAAGGTGAGCCAGTGTGTGCCCAGGGGGCCAAGAGGGCCAGTGGCATCCTGGCCTGTATCAGCAGTGGTGTGGCCAGCAGGAGCAGGGCAGGGATCGTCCCCCAGTATTTGGCACTGGTGAGGCCACACCTCAAATCCTGTGTCCAGTTCTGGGCCCCTCACTGCAGGAGAGACATTGAGGTGATGGAGAGGATCCAGAGAAAGGCAACGGAGCTGGTGAAGGGTCTGAAGCACAAGACCAATGAGAAGCAGCTGAGGGAGCTGGGCCAGTTTCCCATGGGGAATGGGAGGCTCAAGCAGGGAGACCTTATTGCTCTTTACAACCGCATGAAAGGAGATTGTAGTGGAGGAGGAGCTTGGTTGGTGTCTTCTCCTTGGTAAAAAGCAGCAGGACAAGAGAAAATGGCCTCAAGATGGACCAGGGGAGGTTTAGATGGGATATTAGAAAAATTTAATCACTGAAAGGGTGGTGAGGCATTGCAAGGAAGTGGTAGAGACACCATCCCAGGAAATGTTAAAAAAATTTGTGGATGTGGCCCTTGGGGACATGGCTTAGTTATGAACATGGTGATGCTGGCCTGACAGCTAGACTCAATGATCTTAAAGATGTTTTCCAATCTTGACAATTCTGCAATTCTTTGGATTTCCCGCTTCTCGGTTTGCTCCAAGGATCACTTTTTATTTTTATTTTTTAAACTAGCTATCATTGTTATTTGGCAGTTTGCCTTTTTTGGAGTGCTGCCATTTATTCCTTATATTTGCTGATCTCCCTTGAAGTAGTTGAACATTTAATTAGGAGGATCTGATTTTTATCTCTGACTTTTACCAGCTGATTGCTTGTTGCTGGTAGCGGTACACAGTGGTTAGCTGTCAATATGCAATTCCTGTGCTCCTATCACTTTTTGGTTCAGAAATATTGGTTTTAAAAGAAACATATTATGTGCAAGTTTTCTATTTTATTTTAAAGGAAGACTACTTTGACATATTTTTCCCCAGGTTAAATTCAGTCACAATATATGCTAATCACAATACATGGTTCCTTTTTGTATCTTCAAATATTGCAAAATTTGAAGAGGAAAAAATGAAAAAACATTATTTGAATTAGAAAAAAGTGGTCTCAGAATTAGGATAGAAGGAGGAGACTCAAAACTAATTACATTCAGTTTTTCTATCTAACATTGAAGTGGAGTTTAAGCAGTTCATGTTGACATTTGTAGGTTTGGAGCAATTGTAGCCACAGTGAGTTCAGTGGCGAAAAAAACATTTAATTGCATTTTGTGTGCATATGTTTTTAATGCTTTAATTCTTGAAAATGCAGACTTTAGCATAATTTTTTTTTCACACAGGTATTTTCAAAGGAGGTGATTTTGAGAATGATAACTCTTGTTGTCTGAGCCAAGAGCTTCTTCCAGAGCTCAAAGAAATGCTAAATAAGTGCTTCATTGTCATTTGGGCAGTTGAAACTCTCAAGGAGCATCTGCTGGGGATTGCTGGGCTTATTCTGCCTATACTGCCTTGATAAAAATTATGGCAGTGCTTTCTTTATAACCTGTCTCTGCTTCTCTACTACTCAAGCAATTGTTGCCTCTTCTCAGGAAATCATAAGACTTAATGGCTGTTGAAGTGTCTTTTGTTTCATGGAGAGGTGAATAGTGATGAAAAAGATGGAGAAGTTTTGCAATAGTACTTAAGCACCTACAAAAGTAGCTGCCTTATCATTGTTTCCTTAGAAAATCATTTAAGTACCAGGGATGAACTAGAACAATTCCAAGCTGAAAGATATAAGTAGCCCCTTAGATGCAGTCTGGTGTGAAATAAGACTTACAAGGACTAGCAGGAGCAGCAGGTTTTGCTCTTTCTTAGTTCAATTGAGGGTTAATGTTTTTTATTTGAAAATAAAGTCAATTTAAAGACTGCCTGTCAAATAGGCTGTTGGCTGTTTATTTATCTGAGCTGGTGAACATGGACTCTGTGAGGTCCTAAACTAATTTATGGCTCTTTTAATCAAAATCAACAACTTAAACCTTACCTGCAAGCTCACTAACACCTAGTATAGCTTGTGGAATCCTGGGTTAATATTTGTACTGGGATATTTGGCACAGAGGTTAGCTTCAATTTCAAGTGAATTCAAGCTGTAAATCTCTGAGCACTTGTTTTAGGAGCATAACATTGACACAACTATGTCTGCCTCTGAAAGAACTGTCACACTGTCCTGCCTGTGCCTTGGTAACCAAGCAGGAATACTTCGTCCTTATTCAACAGTGCATGGTCACAAATTCCATTTTTCTGCATTCATACTATTATGATCATTTATAAAAATTACTGCTGCTGAAAAGGCATAAATTCTGAGCTCTTAGTTCTTCTAGAATTCATGGTATAATTTCTGGTTTGGATTGAAATATTAGGGTAAGACTATTCTTCATGTCTCCCTTGAATTTAAAATTACCTCTTGTAAAAAATGGTAACTTAGCCTTCCCTCACCTCAGTTCTCCTCCACATTTGAGTATTGTCAGATTAGGTGATGACATTAGGGAGCTTTTTACCAGGGTGTGTAACTCAGGCATTTTGCATTTGACTTCTATGTCAGTAATCTATCCCTTTGAGCTCTGCACCCTTCTGTACTACCTCTTATTGTGAAAGAAAGCCTTAATATCCCAACAAATCTGTGAAACTACTTTTTAGCTTCAACTATGTCCTGATAGAAACTGAGCTCAGGAAAATAACTTTATTTTAGTTAAGAACTTTACAGGTAAATTCAGATCATTTAAAAGCAGCCATTTGGGGGTTTCTCCCGGGCTTGGCCAGGAGGTGGTTCTTTTCCATATAAGGTAAGGGCCCGGCTGTGTTAGATGTTAGAGTGTCTCCACTCTTAAAAGGAGTTTTGATGATGACCTCAAGAAACACACATATGACCAAATAATTTAATTTTGCTCCTGGGTCTCGTGCTTGATTGCCTACATAATGAGTCACAGACAACAGGTATGACCAGTTTTGAAAAACATGCTGGAGACACATACGGATTAAAGTTCAGACATATAGATTTATGCATTAAGTACCAGCTTTTAAAATCTTATTGTAGTGACTGTAGTTTCCTGTTAACTAGAAAAATGAGTGACTAGCATGAATTTTCTCTGATGTAAAATCTAGTGTTTACATCTGTAATACTGTCTCAAGTTTTGCAGTAGTCAACTATCTTTTCCTTAGTGGATATAAAATCTGGATGAAAGCTTAACTGAAATATTTAATTCTTGTACCTGATAAAAATGAGAAAATACTTTCAGATTAAATCGTCATAAACATGGTAAAATAATAAGGAAATGCAAATATGCTCTTCCATGGCTCTTATTCTTAGACTTTGCCTCAAAGCTTGTACCTGTTGTTGACTATATTTTTCCATTGTTTCTCTGTGAAAATTGTTAGAAATAATTTTTTAACTTTCATTATTTTTGAACTTAAAAACATATCTTCATATTAATTTGAAATCAGAATTTTCCTAACACAAGGGGACTTCTGCCATTTTGGTAAAATCACTTTATATTAACTCAGTACTTCACATTACATTTATAGTGCATTTAGCAACTGAAAAATGGGGATCAGTACAGCTCTTTGCTGAAAAGTCTTACAACCTTTTCCACTAGAATATACCATACCTGATAGATTTGTCATTCACAGCCTAGGCAGCTTTACTAATATCTATAACAGCATCTTTGAGCTTCACCAGACTGTTTATTGTAAAGAACAGATAGTAAGGCCAAGGTGATTTCAAGTAAATAAATGACCATGAACTCAAGAGTCACAGATACTCTTAGTGGAACTGAAAAAGCCTTTCTATTCCTAGAATAGTAGAACATGAAAAGTAGTAAACACCACTGTGGTGGTTTAAAAGCAGCTGGGAATTAACCCCAAATAAGCCACTCCTTTTCCCCTGCCCCCCTCCAGTGAGAGAGAGTCAAAGGCAGAGAGCGTGGGTTGAGACAGCAATTTACTGAAAGCAAGCAGTGATGGAATAAGAATGGCACAGTAACTGCAGCAATATTAATAACAAAAGTATACAAAAGACAACGTCTTCTACCAACAAAAGGTGTTCACCACCTTGACTTAATTCTGTGTGGCCCCTGAGATGAAGGCAAGATGGTTGCCATTCTCTTATCAGGGACATGCAGTTATTCCTGACAAAAAGCAAGACCACATCCTCTTGCACTGATGTGTATGGTGTGGAATAGCAATTTAGCCAAACTTGCAGGTTCTAGGCTCCTCCTCCTGCAAGCAAACCTAGGACATTATCAATGGCATTATGCTCTTATGTGTTATATATTTCAGTCATTTTGGACAAAGCCAGTAATATATACATATATATATTTTTTTTTTTTGGTTGGGTTTTTTTAAAAAAATCTAATGTACCTTGGCTGAGTTTCATGGGGGACTGCACCAGCAGTAATGAAGATTTAGGATATATGTGCCAGTTTACAACAGAAGAGCAGAATTACCATGTCAAAGCTAGCTATAGTTAAAAGTCAAATGAGAAGTCAGACCATAAGGCCATCCAGGACATTTAGTCAGGAGCAGGAGAAGGCAAGACGAGAGACTAGCCTGCCTACAGCTTAGCTCAGGCAGCTCTGGGCACCCAGACATGAATCTACATGGAACTTCAGGGGCACAGGCAGGGGTACAGGGTGGTCAGGGCCAGAGTTTAAGCCTTTGTAAGGTTAAGATAGTCAGGACCATTAAGACCTATTAGTGAACTTATGGACTTGACAAATCCTACTTTCACCAAAGCTCTTTTTCTCCCAGATGACAGAAGCAATGCTCCATTCCCTTCTTGGCTCTCCTTGTCCTTCACTATCTCTTTCATTTGTTTTTACTCCTGGATGGCTTCCAGGGTGAAAAAATTGTTCCTTGAGCATTTCCATTCCTTGGTGGGCTTTCCTGAACCCTCAGACTTTGGTGTTTCTCAGGGGTTTCTCTTTGATTTGCTATCTCCATCCAGACTTTAAGCACCAAAATCCAGAATGGCGCACTCAGCTTCTTCAGCCTTGACAGTTCAGAGATTTCATCCTTCCATTTTCTTTTCCCTGCCTCATCTCAAACTCCAGGTTGTCTTTCTCACACCTCATTATGAATGTCTGACTGCCACCTCCAGCGTGACACAGCAAAAGAGGCCTTTCAGCCCTTTAGTGAAGGAATGTCACCACTGAAGTAGCAGGGAAACCCCAATGCTTTGCCTGCAGCTATATCCCCATGACCAGAGTTATAGAAGAAATTTGCAGATTATTTCTCTGTAATATTTCTAAAAAGCCTTTTCTGTTCCCTCCACACAGCTTATATTAAAATTCAGATTTAATCTGATGCTTGTCAGTGTAATAATTTTTTTCCCAGTACTCTCAAATATAAACTTTCTAGACCATAATTGACAATTTTTCTAGCCAAAAAATTTGGAAAAAAATGCCTCCATTTTTGGGATAGCTCCCTTTTCTTAAGGTGACTGACTCAACAGAATCCCTCAAAGTCCTTAAGGACATATAGTGAACTCCAGGCAATACTTAGGCATTATTTTAGCAGCACTGGTCCTCCTTGCAACCCAAGGCACATCAAAATTAAACATTAAAATTAGATATATCCTCACTGAAGTTAAAGAGACTCTAAGCCAGTGCCTTTAGTACTACACTCTATGCTTTACTATCATAAGAAGTCCAAGGAATAAACCTCAGGCTTCCTGTCCAGGTGCTACAGACTTGCTCACTCCATACTGCTGAGCACTACCATCTTCTGTCAGGGATGTGGATTGTAAGCAGAACAGTAATAAAAAACAAATTAAAGGATGACCTGGCAGTTTGGTAGCATGGACAAGCAGGGCCAGGTGGCCCTATTTTATTTAGCAGTAATAGTTTTCAAGGTGAGATGATATTGAATCAGGTGCCATTAAAATTATCCTAAAAAACCAATTTATGTTCTAGGGTATGTGGTGAATGAATTGGAAATTGGAAAAGAAGTGCAGCTCAGTGGAAGTTAAACATTTGCACTGAGGAGAGGAAAGGAAGAGGAAGCATATGCTAAACAAAACATGCAAGAGTGTTTCATTTAACTGAACTGAGTAAAAGCTTATCTGCCACATTTCCCCTTTCAATTTGGTGGATACCTAGCAACTGGATAAATACACACCTATACCTCTAGCCTGTTTTTGAATGCACTTCTATGCCGCTGAAATTATTGTTGTGTTGCTAATAATAACAGCAACAATGAGAATTTGGAGAAAACTTGGTTTTTAAGGGATTTACATTAGAGAAGGGCTCTGTTTTAGGGCTTCTGGCTAATTCTCACATAAGAAATCAATTTTTAAGTTTGTCCTAATAAATATAAATTCATGTTTTTATAATAGGAGGGCCATTAGTACTATGAAATATATTCTACTCAGTAAGGTAAAAGGAGCACTCAAAAAAAAAGGAGCACTCAGTTCCTCTTCTAGTAAATGCATAGAGGAGGATTGTATTATAACCAATTCCATTTGGTAAAGCAGACATAAAAGCTAGTGGTCATTGCTATGCCCTACCAGCTGACACTATCAGCAAGCTCTTTTGTACAGTGCCTGAGTAAATGCTTTTTTCTTTCAAATCCTCAAATCACTATTGTTTCTGAGGTGCTTTTTTACAAACTCAGTTGAAAATTGTTAACTGATAGAAGTTATAGCTAGTGCCTTTTTGTGCAGCTTCTGTGTGAGTAGTAAATATGACAAAGATGGAAATGAATGAAGCTGCTACTTTCTTTCAATAGTAACATAAAAACATTAAAATAGATAAGCTATTGTGGCCCATTCCTAACAAAAACCATGAAGAGTTCTCCACCCTCTATTTACTTACTTCTGGTCCCTCCTTTTTGGTGTGTGACTGCAGATCTGTAGGCATTGTGATTCCTATTGAGTATGGATTAGGAGACACCTCTGACCACCAGCCTGGACTTGTGTTTTGCTATGATGATACAAGCAGATGGCACATAGGATTGCCCAGAAAAGAGCATAGAGAGGTTCAGCTGTTGCTTGTTCTACTCCTAGGGGAAATCAAACTGATCCAGACAGCACAAGTACTGTCCACTCCAAGTGACTCCACTCTTGAAGAGTCACTAGTTGAGTGAAACTCGTGGTAGCTCCTTAATAGTTTAGAATACCAGAATTCTAACGTAGGTTGTCTGTGTATGTCCTTAGGGCAATGGAAATGTCCTTTGTAATCCTAAGACTATGAATAAATATAAACTCTGAAGAATTCAAAGGATGAATGAGATGGCCATTTTCTGGGCTTTTTCAGATGACTCACAATAGAGCCTTTCATGATGTTGCAATAAAATTGACCCTTCTCTTTTTTTTAGTATTAATTTAAAAGTGAGAAAGTTTATTACTGCTTTGAAAGAATTTAGGAGACTGCTAAAAAAGAACCCAATGAACTTGAAACCCTTACTGATTTTCATCAATGCCAGCCATGGGAGCAAGTGGAACAACATGAATGGATCTTTGATTTTACAGAGCACATGTAGTGTGATCTGGTACAGTTGTATATATTCAAGCTGCTGGGGTAATAGAAGTTATTGGCCAGTTTTTGTACTGGTGATATTCCCACAGTGCAAATTTTGTATCCATCTCTGTGAAAAAATATTACTGTAGAAGCAGTGAGGTCCAGAAAAAAACTTCACAATTGCAGTACTTAATTGAAAGAAGACATTTGGGAGAAAGAAATTATGCCATAAAATACCTGACAAAGGTAGATAGAACTGTAAATGGCCAATAAAGCTTAGCATATTCTGAACAATTATAGTTTAAAGGTGTCTGTACCTCTTCAGCAACCTGCTTACCTGATCATTGTGCTGCTAGGTGTTTCCATTTTGAAATTACTATGATTGGAATTCAAATAGATATTCCAGCCAAGACCAGTCAATGTACAAAAGATTGCCTAGCAAATAAAACTCTGTTCTAATAATACACACGACAAACAAGCAGAGTGCTTTAATAAGACAGCTGGGTTCAAGATCACTCACTGTATGCCTTGCATGTGCTGGTCTTGTGTGTGTGAATAGGTGGATTTATTAAATGTGCAGGTCCCCACTGTTACTGTGGTTACTGTGGTGTACATTTTGAACATGAGTTCTCAGAAGAATTAACCTAACACTTAACTCTGATCCACAATTCAGATTTCTACCTGCCTTTTGGGCAGTAAATATCTCAAGTTTTGGAATTATTCCATATTCTATACAGACAGCACTGTAAAACAGAGAAAATGCTCATCTTGGAAGGTGGAAGGCAAACTGCTGCATTTAATATTGCAGTTCTTATTTACACTTAAGTTTCCTATGCTCTTGTTCTGTGATATGTCTAAATATTTCATAAAGAAATTTGGCAAACATGACGAGGCTTTCTTTCAGCTTCACAGAGTCCTTTTGGCATGATTTTTTTATGGCTAGGAGATACTTCACTGGAATATATTGTATTTATAATATCTGTATGTAATATTTTATTTAATCGGTGCTCTTAAGTGAAGCATGACACCCTTAGAAGCAACTGGCCAGCATTTCTCTGTTTACAGCTGCAGAACACCTAGAAATAAAACTTTGATGTGACATTGCTTTTATATGATACAAGTATGTAAAATAAACTTCTTGGTGCCCTGTGGCCTTAAGTGCTGATTTTGTTTGGGGTAGGGTTACTTTTCTTCACAGTGGCTGGTATGGGTCTGTGTTTTGTATTTGTGCTAAACATAGGGTTGATAATGTAGAGATGTTTTTGTTATTGCTGAGCAGAGCTTATACAGAGCCAAGGTTCCTTTTCTGCTTTCCATACTGCCATGCTGGTGAGGGAATTGGGGTGCTTGGGAGGTTGGGGCTAGACACAGCCTGGGCAGGTGACCCAAACTGGCCAGAGGGATATTCCAGACCGTATGGCTTCATGCTCAGTATATAAAGGGCGGGGGTAAAGTAAGAGGCAATGGGGGGATGTTGGTAATGATGGTGTTTGTTTTCCCATGAACCATTACCTCTGCTGGGGCCCTGCCCTTCTGGAGACACTGAACACCTGCCTGCCCATGGGAAGCAGTGAATTAATTGAAGCTTAACTTTGCTTGGGTGCACAGCTTCTGCTTTACCTATTGAACTACCTTGAAGTCAACCCATGAATTTTCTCACTTTTGCTTTTCTGATTCTCTCCCTGATCCTGCTGCTAGGAGAGTAAGTGAGCAGCTGCGTGGTGCTTGGCTGATGGGGTAAAACCACAACACCTTGACTGCCAAATACCTAAGAGACTATCATCTTTGTTAATGATCTCTCTTTATTTCTCCTTCTCTGGATATGCTACACTCCTGGAGGCAGTGTTGGATGGTGAGAACTATACAAGTTGTGACTGTATCACTGAACCCTCAGTGGCTTTCTGTGTTGATTCCTCAGTTGAATAGGTGTAGGAGGAGGGGATGCTGACATTTGTGTGTCTTATTATGTCCTCTAGATCAGCCCAAATTTATTTATTACTACTGTCCCGTGGGAGAATTCCTCGACACTGTGAATCTCAGAAGGGAAAACAAAATCTGCTATCTTTTTTTCTTCTTAGTATGGTTGTATGCATCTGAAAAAGCACCCAGAAAAAATCCAGACTAAAGGTCCTGTGTGGGTATGTCACCCTTGATTCGAGTTTCTCTCTGTTTTGCTGATATGGAAGTAGATCTTTAAACTGATCTGATCAGTTCAAAGTGGTTTTTGCATGTTGGTCATTATACAATCAAGCAATGCATCACCTTCTATAAAAACTCCTTTGCTTTTCCCATGCTCACCTATCACTTTTACAAACTGGCAAAGGAGGTAAAAACTTCCTATTTGAACTTTTTTGAAAGCATATGCAACTCATAAATCAGTTTGATTTGCTTGAAATTTGTTGTGTCATCCAGAGCATATGACATCTTTGTGGTTTATTTCAGCAGTTATTTTATCAAATAATCAGACACTACTGTATTCTATTTAAACTTGCTCCACTGCCCCCATGACATACTACAAATCTCAGTTCTCCTATCAGTAAAGTATGCTCTTGGTGCTAGTGGAATCTGTTTCTGTCAGCAGGGAAGGCTCTCACATCTCTGGGATGACATTAATGATCCATGTTCTCATTCACATGGGCTCCTACCAGCTGACCTGTGCAGGTGAATTCCTGCTGGCTCAGGTGATGAGCATCCTCTGGCTCAGAGCCTTAAGCAGTGAGATCAAGTTTCCCAAATTTGCCTGGCAGCTCTAAGGTTCAGCCTCCAAACCCTAAGGACAAAAAGATGTAGCTTCACATCAGCATAACCTATCTTTTGTGAGGCTAGGCTTTCACACTGAATAAATACAAAGACAGCTGGGTATTGCTTCATTTTAAGGGAACATTAATATTAACCAACAATGGAATCCCATTGGGAATGTGTGGCTCCTGTTCAAATTCCAAATCAAAGTGTTATGACAGATGCTGTGCATTAAAAAACAAAATAAATCTGGTTACAGTGCACTGAATGTATTAGACTGAGAATTTATGATAAGGGTGAAAAATTGTTGCATTGAGTACATATCTGAGACTACATCAGTGAAGTAATATTCTTGAAATGAATATGAGGTTTAAAATAGTTATGTATAATCACAATATACCAATTTACAAAAGAGTGAAGGATCAGTGAAGGATCTTGCAGTACAAGACAGTTGAGCCTTGTCACTTTTTTCATTGAAATATTTCATTCTCAAAATCAGTATCTCATAATACTAAATCCCAAATGTTTCTTACATTATTGTACATTCAAAGGAGTCTTTCTTTTTTGCCCATTTATATTAATTCTTTTTAAATGCCTCTGTGATACAGAAATGAAGAGTACACCTATCTCCTTATTAGATGGACTACTTAATCCCGCTAGCCTTGCCAAATAATAAAGTACAAAGTAAAATGTGTAACATTGTGAAATCATTGCATATCGTGGCTGAGGAAATAGCAAAAAATACTTCCTATGAATAGTAATTAAATTAGGATACAAACATAATCAACACCATTTTATGAAAGCTTGCTGTGGTAATTTAATGCTTAGAATTTACTATCAAGAACACTCTAAAAAGTGTATTCTTAGCTGAAATGTTTGGATCATCTGTGGAAGTAAATTTTGATTACAGCTTGATTGTACAAGATGTCCTTTACAATTTGCACTGGCCTGCATAATATGAATTGCAAATACTGTAAGCAGCTACAATACAAATCTGCTCTGTCAGAGACACTGAATTCTCCTAAAGGATGGTCTATTTCCAGCTCACTGGCTAGTTCACACTTCATCTTAGTCTGGACACCCCATGTCAGTTGGTTAACACTACTTCAAAGACAAGGCAAGAACCCAGTGTATTCTGGTCCCTGCTTTATTTTAATGCTATGGTGCTTTTACAGCAGGGTAAGCCATGACATCTTTGCTGGTCACTAATGGAAACCACACAAGGAAATAATTTTAAAAGTTCTCGGCATTCATATCTTCTTTGGCAATAATCTTCCTCATTTATCTGTGCTGGAAGAATTGCATTTCCCTGTTGTGCTCTGTGGGGAATTGTTGTAGGAGTGCTGTGTAGTGCATGGTGGAAAAAACATCCAAGCTCTGACACTTCTTTCCTTATCCTCCTATCCACCAGTAAGCTGGATGAAAGGAGTAGTATATATAGGAAGGGATAAAGAGGTGGAAAGAAATGGAAAGAGCTGATAAAGCTTTACAGAAGGCATAACTTTCCACAGCAGAGTTATAACCTAGCACTTGTAGGCTTTGGACATGAGAAACCATTTTCAACAGAGAACTCTCAACTAAAATTTTTCATATTGAGTCACCCTCAGTTTTCTCCCTTGCCACCAGTGCTCCCATTCCAGAAAATGGTTGCTTAAAAGTACCCAGAATAAGGTCCAGAAATGCAAAAATACCACAACCCAACTCCCAACATAGCAGATAATTTTTTATATTAATGCTCTTGGTATAAGAAGCTCTTATTTACAATGTTCATTTACAGATACATTTTTAATCTCTCAGATACAAAAAAAAAAAAAAAAAAAAAAAAGGAGCATGTTTGTTTTGGAGCTTCTTTCTCAGGACTTCCTATGCCTTATGTCTTCCAGTTATGATCCAAAGGAAACATCTGTATTTCTAAGCAAGAGGACGAGGCACCCATTTCAAGCAGCAGGCCTGAGATCACCCCCCAGCTTGTTCCCTTGTTCTGTTTTCTACCACTCAATTTAGCTTTCACTCAGACAAGTGTGCCTAAGAAGGGTGGATGCAAATCAGCTGATGCCATCATCCCAGGTATTGGTCTCTGCTCTTCTTGTAAAATAATTGGTAAATATATGGCCAGTTCTGCTTTCCCAGTAGCCCAGACTTCTACACATTATTATTGCCTCCTCTACCCTCTGTTATGTTCATTCATGGAAGGAAGATCTATCATGATCTTAGTTCAACTGTTTTGACTCTTCCTCTAGTTGGTGTGTTTGCATGATGACAGTCTCATTCACAAAAAACAACAGGCTGACTATGGGGTTGTCATCTGTTGTTTCATGTCTGATTACAAGGGCTTTTTTTTCCCAACTTCCATATGGAAAATAATATATGCTCACAGTGAAAAGAAGCATCTTATGCCTCACTCTACGACATTGGAACATATGCAAAATCTTTCCTCTCACTGTCTATTTGAGTAAAAAAATATCAAAAGCTGGTATTCAAAGGCTCAGAAGTCCAAAAAAATTTTCACAAGTAATTTTGAATGACAATAAAACTGAGGCTTGTTATGAAATCTAGGCTTCAACAGCCAGAATAAAAGGGAAAACACTTCAACCAAATTTTTCCATGTGATTCACTCACTCACCTTTGGTTGCATTATTTATTTTTCAGTGCTATTTGATTTTAAAAATACAGTTTTCTCATTCCTAATTCAAAAGGAGCAGGAATGTACTCTCCAAGATGCTTGTGTGGAATTATGTCACATAGACATGTCCAAATAACATATGAAAACATTTAAAATATTCTAAATGGGGGAAATGGCAATGGGAATTCTTAAGAAAATGCACCACAAAAGTCTTTGTAAATGTTCAATTTATGTTATGTACGGTAATTTGAAAGCACATTTGTTTTTGCAAAAGACTGTGCATCCCAACCTTCTAATCTCATTTCTCCACATGCTGCTTGCGTTAGTGATTTAATTAGGAGTCCAAGGTCTAGATTTCAGCATAACTTGGATGTGATGTAGACCTGGTGACATTACTAAGACCACTGGAATTGGCTTGCCAGTATTTCTAATCTTAGTCACAGGAAAGTAAGCAGGCAAATCTTCAGGATCTGCCAACTAATCCCATTTAACATTTGTTAATTCTATTAAATTTCACCCCTTAATCATCTTGCTGTCAGCTCACATTTTCTGTGGCATTGTCCTTTAAGCCTGGATCTTCCCTCCCTTAATCACAAAACCTCCACGTCTCTGTTGAGGACTCTTAAATAAAAAGTGCCTTGCCCTTGCTTCTTACATCCTACTATGGAGTAATAAACTCCTTCTGACACTACACCCTTTTGTTCCAGTTTCATTCTCATTAAATCATGTCCCCTGAAAAAAAATCCTGAAATGGTTACTGAATTATCTCTGAAAATACATAATCACCAAAGCTATCTCAGCCTAAATCTGTTTTTCTTGATATCAATCCTTATCATGAGGACTTTCTTCTATTTGCATTAGAGTGATATATATGGGATTCCACTGAGATGTGATATCCCAATTGCAAATGTGCTCCTCACATGTGAGTGGGAGACAACACCATCTCTGCCCAGACTTTTCTGATAGGGGTGCTACATCATCTTGGGGTATTTTAAACTGGTATTACTCTGCTTTTGGCTCACCCTCAAGTGAACCTCCACCTGTCTGTTTGTTCATGATGATGAAAGGGCAAAACCTGAATCAGCCTGGAGTAATGATTTTGTTTCAGCTCTGCTGAGACCCTGCTTATTGAAACAGGTATTGTTTTGTATTGAAAATAGAATTTTTTCTTTTGAGATCATGCAAAAAGTCTTTGTTGAAGCTAGCAGTCATATATGATATTGAAGTCACAGTCTAGTGGATATGTCTGATTTTGTTAATTCCTTACCAAACTCTGTTATAAACCATTGGAAGGTACTGAAAAGGACAGAACATCATTCTAAGCAGGGAGCCATGTAAAATCATAGAACTGTTAAGTTTGGAAAAGATCTGCAAGATCATCAAGTCCAAACAAAACAGCTAATAAGAATCTTTGAGGAATAACCTGTGAAATCCGGACTGAAGAAAATAATCTGTCTTCACTCACTGTGCTAAATATTTATTTATTTTCTTGCTTTAAAACTCAGGATAGTCTTTTCCAAAGTGAAGCACAGAATGCACAGATCCAGTAACTCACTTTTGCTTAGGGATGGACTAAGCAAATTTTGGATTTTGGAAGCCTAACTTCAGACCTCTCTTTTTCCTGCTTGTATTTGGACTCTGAGTTTAAAGACTGTTTTTCTGCTACTCAGAAACAACTCTTAACTTTGGTCTATGGCTGCCATTGGGCAGGATTACCTTTAGCTCCTTCTGTTCAGTGTTTCAATTACCTAAATACGTGTATTTAGGAAAAGTTGCTCAGCTAGCTGGTTGTGTAAAACTCCACTGGCACAAAACAGGGGTGTACCTGGCATGAGACGGTATTTCAGTGATTGCTTTGAAGACCTCTGCAGTGTTTGAGTATGGAACTTAGGCACTCAAAGGGCAGCAGAAGACAATTTTTCCTACTGTTAATAGAGAAGAAATGGTTGTCATCACTCTGCCTAACTCCTCAGCTTAGTTCTGGGAGTCAGGCTCTCACCCTGGAACCTCAGATGTTTGCCCCAAGGCCAATGCCAAGCATCACTGAGTTTCACTGATAGCTCATGTATACCTTTGAGCCTTACTATTTTACAGCTGAGAACTAAGCAGAGGGAAAAGCACTATGAAACCCCAGAAAATTAATGTCTTTAGATGTTAAATTAATGAAAAGGCTCCAAACATATGGATATTTGAAAGCTCTACTTCCATACCATAAGTGAAAGCCTTTCATATCTTACCAAAATACAAAAGACCTGAGAAGTACAGGCTGCCTGCTGCTTTGTTTCCTTCTAAATCTTCCAGCTATTAAACAAAATGTAAGAGACCATGTCTTCATAAAAAACAGCTGCTAATGCTCTGAACACCTCATTTTTTTCTCTCTGACCTCTGCCAGGATTTAGGCAGAAGGTTATTAACAGTTGATGGGGCTACCAGTATCTCCTGTTATAGCAAGACAGGGTTATTCAAATGTTAATGGTCTTGTTCAGTCTCTCTGGCTCTGGCTGCTTTTGCCCATAAAATGAAAGATTTAATACACACTGAAGGTTTTGGTCAGAGGTGAAGATCAGAAAATCAAGCAGAATTCATAAGTATATGGAGACAGATTCCCAGAGCTGTCTCAGCCACTTCAGCTTCCATGGCCTTATCTTGCAATATCACCCAGGTGCATTTGTGAACTCTCTCTCAAAGACTATCCTCCCTTAGCAAGTCTTAACAATACAGTTTCTGTTGTAATTTAACCTCAGGTAGCTCTTTTTCAGCAAGAGTTCAGCTGGTGAGAGCTGTGAAGTGTGGATTATTTACAGCAACCCTGCCCTGGGAGAAAATAAGGGAGTCAACTAGAATCTTTCCATTTTTTCCCAAGATTGCGATAACTGAGCGATTTCCAAATTGTGTGTAAAATGTTACCGTACTTATTTGCAAACAGAAGGATGTCAGTCTGCCACCAAACAAGGAACTGCAATGTCAACATGCTGTGGGGAAATATGAATAGTTGATAAGAACAGGTGTGCATGAAAGAGGTGTGACATATTTTTGTCACACAAAAGAAAGTTATGACAATATCTTTGTCATTCATTTGCACAAGCAAGCACACACATGCATACACACACATGTTTTTCACCTACTGTTTTTAGAGATAGCTTGCCCACCAAAAATCTGCATCTAAGAGACTTGGGATTTAAGTTTTGAAATATTAATGATATTCATTCACATCTCCCTTAAATGTGATTTTTATTAAAGGCTTGAAATGGCTTTTCCCCCTACATGTGTTTTAAGGGCTCAGGAAGATGCATTAAATTTTAAATAATAAATACTGTATCTATGATAAGTGTCGTATCTTAATTTGAATCTGCTGAAGACTGAATGCCATTTCTTTCAAATGTCACCAGTCATGCTTGTGAGCAATTTGTTCAAGTCTTCAGCAGGTATATAGATACAGAATTAAGAGTCTGTGACAGCTCAGGCTTAGTATGACTAAATTATATTTGATACTGAGAAGGAAGTCAGTACAGGATGGCTGGAGCAGAGAAAAGGAGGAGGGAAAGTAATGTAGCTTTCTAAAAACTGCTATTATTGTTATGATTTGGGGAATGAAAATAGCACCTGCAAACCCAAAAGCAGGTCTCTATAGTGGGTGCTGAAGGGCCAGGATCTTTCCTTCTGAAGCCTGAATAATGTACTTCAGTATAAATTGTCTGAACAATATTGGTCTTATAATAGCTAAGTTGGGAGAAGTCAGATGGGTGTGATTGTGTAGTTTGAAATATCTTCCATAGTCCACTTCAAGATCTGTCCCTTGGTGAGTCTTGGGAAGCAAAGAAATAAAGTGTTCTATGGAGAAATAATAAGAGGCAAAGCATATAAATAACAACAACAACAACAAAAACAACAACAACAACAACAAAAGAATAATGTCCCATGGGGCACCCTACAAAAATTTGTAGAGACAAGTGGCTTGTCCTTATTTTACACAACCCTATCCCAAGTTTGCCATTTGTGGCATAACATTTATGATGTTTCCTCTTCCCCCCAGAAAAAATGTGATAAATGGAAGTTTCATTGGTAGATGTATTACATCCTTATTAATGTAATTCAGAGGAACAGAATGGGGTTGGAATCATGTAAAAAAAATATCCAATGTTACCTTTCCAATCAAATGAATTGGAAATCATCTATTACTGTCAAATAGTTATATTACAATTCATTTTGGTGGGAATGAAGAGGATAAATATGTTTTTGTCGCTGGCTTGGCAAATCTTTAAGCTGTCCACACCCCTGCAGCAGCATTTTCTTGGGATACATATGTGAAACATAGCATTTACTGATGCATGGCTATGGTGACAGTGGGAATGCTGCACTAGAGAGGGCTCAGATGTGCTCTGGCCATGTCCCAAGTCACAGCAGGCAATCCTCTTTGTACTGTGTGTGTCTGCACGAGTGACTGATAACTGCAACTCAGCTGCTGAGAGCATTTGTTAGGTACAAACAGAGAGCAGCAACACAGTTTTACTCCACTGTTTAATACATGATTTCAGCATGTTTGACATGAGGCCAAAATGTTTCACTTTCTGCTATGGCAGGAAAAGACTGTGTGAGAGGGAAGGCAAATGGCATCTAGGAAAAGACCTACCAGTGTTAATGTAGCCAGCAGACAAGCTCTGACTTTGGTCAGCACTGCCATGAAACCCTGGGCTCACTGCATTAACTCACAGATCTTAACGTGCTTCAATTCAAGGAATGTCAGACAAAAGGAGGAGCCATGACCTGAAAATGCAGATTTTAGAGAACTCACAGCTCCTTAAGACCAGCTTTCCTTCTTTCCTGCCAGAGAACTCAGGAATCTTCTATTTCAGAAAAAACAGTTGGCTTATTCCAAGGCTCAAGGTGGTGCATTTCTCAAATATTGTGCACTCTTTTTTTTTTGCCAATTTCACTACCACTTACTGTACAGCCTCTAGGACAGCTACACAGATCAGCAGCGGGCAGGGGAAAGATACTACCAAGAGCTTTCCCACTGGTGAAAATGGCAGTGTTTTTACTGAGTATAGAGGGTTTGAAAGGCCTTTCTAATGTGATACCTAGTAAGCAGCTTGAAACTTCCGTGCAGTTAGAGAGTGAAATAAATGTCAGACAGTCAAGACAGCTGTTATCATTAGTCCTTTCCAGAGCCCAAGCCTTGTCTTCAAGGAACACAAAGACTCCCTCTGCACCACAGTCATAGTCCAGAGAAGAGTGACAGCAAAGTCCATGCCATTCTCAGTTATGTGTCAAGACGGATGCAATGATAAAGAAAATGTTGGAGTTAAATAGCAGGAAGAGGGGAAATATTTCAGTGTCTAAAATCAAACTATTTATATATGGGACTGCCCAATCATCTTGACTTCCACTCAGAAGATCAATGCAAAAAGATGTTATCTTGTGTTCCCAGCTCCCAGAGACTGTAAGCTTGCAGCACTTGTGCTTGTTCATTGCATTCCCTGTGATCAGCACACTGCCTGTGTCTGTGTCCTACTGTGGGACGTGGCAGGGGAAGGTGAAGCAGCTCTCACACCAGCTGGAGAGGAGGAAGATGCAGCTTTGATGAGACTGCAGCAGCACAGAACCATTTTAATTGCCTAGAACCATTTATCAGGAGTGGCTGAGAAGATCCACTGCATCACACACAGTCTAAACTTCATCATGTTGAATCACCATGACCTGACACTGATAAGGAACTCATTACCAACCAGAGATGACATCCATAAGGCTTCTAAAGCATCAAACCACGCTGTCCATGACCAAAAATGAGATTGCTTCCAGTGCAAACCATGTATCTCTGCTTCACAAGCTGGCTAAAGATTAACAGCTCAAAGCCTCTTTGCTTGAGCTTCCTGAGCCTTTTAAGAGTCTCACAGAGTGAGAAGACAGACTCTCATTCTTCTAAGGTAAAAGTTCATTTCAAGTGACCATGCTGTGAAGGAAGAATATTTCATTCTATTCATGCTGACCATAAAATAGGTGATTGGCTGCAGCATTCAACTGTGCAAGTCCCTGCAGCAAATGTAGAAGAAACAAGCTGATGGGTCTGAATGATGGCACTGCTACTGAATTGTATATTTTCTACAACATTTCCAAACACATTTAGCAGCCTTGATTTTCCATCAACTCCTTTAACTTTCATTGAGGGAGACACAATGCTGTAATAGGGCCTTAAGCTTATAAGAATAACACTATCAAAGAGCAATTTTGTCTCATTTTTAGAGCTATTTGTCATTCCTCTTCAGTCAAGATTTACTGATAAAAGGTTGGTTTTTAAAAGACTTGTAGTGTCTGTTGTCCTGTGAACCCCTCCTCACTTTAGGTGATTATTGACTTGAGCAGGCTAACACGCCTGAAAGGCAGAGATCACAGGGAGAATCTGGCGCTAATCTGAAGATCTCATAAAGGACATTAAAGGATGTGATAGGACAGCCAAATCCCTGAGTCCAGCCAGCAGCGAGGCAGGGATGTATCCCCAGCAGGCAGACACACACACACACAGTTACCCCACGTACTGTGTGTGCTGCACAGACCACACAGACGTTCGGAGCACCCACGCAGGCACAGGCAGCACCAACCCTGCTCCCCCCAGCAGGACAGGATGGAGGCTCATCAGTGAGAATATACATGAACATGGGTAAAGAGGATCCCCCCAGCAGCCATATCAGACATTCAGGCTTCCCTGTAGCTGTCCTCTGGATCCCAGTGTCCCCAGTTGCTGGTAAACAGCCTTTAGTCTGAAGGACAATCTGGAGAGCTGCTCCTGATGATTCACAGGGCTGGACTCCACACTTGAACCACAGGGTTGAACCATTCATGGGTCTCCTGGAGAAGTTCTCAGAGAGGCTGGGACAAGGCACTCCTTGCTTCGGAGTACTTGATTTGGGTTCCCACCTGGCATCAAGCCCCTCTGCTCCTCTGTGCTTTTTACGGATGTGCCTTTGACGGGCTGATGGCCCCTGGGATAAGCTTGGGAGAAGCCTGGCAGGGAACTGTTTGGGGCTGCCTTCTGCCTTTTTCTGTCTAAGCTTCTTTTGCAGTGGTGCAGATGAGCCTTATCACATAACCTAACACAGCTGTGCCAGTATGCAAATCAAAACTTAATTATCCACTTCAGCTTAAGCAACCAGTATAAATGGTGAGCTATTTCTGAATGTGCACTGAGAAATGACAGATTGTAAAGAAATCATGAGCTGAACCTGTAGCAGTGCAACAAGAGGTAAAGTAACAATCAGTTTATGTGTGTATGGATTATTTTTATTTGTCCTTTACTTATGTGGCTATTTACCCTTTTTTAAAAAATATATATTTAAAGAGACTTATGCATCTCTTAAGAATCCTGTCATCTTTAGAATAATCCTATAATACTGCCTAATCCCAAATCTGCAAGACCACACTGAACTAAAGCCTAATTTCTGGACAGCCTCAAGATGATCCTGTGTGGTCCATCTTTCCACTGTGATTCATAGTGAGGTTTGCAGCAGCACTGGAATTTCTGAGCTGTCCAGGACACCTACACAGGGGTGGTAAGTATGACAAACAACCTGCAGAATGTCTGTGATCCTCTGGAAGGACAGCAAGGGCCTATGACATCCCAAACAGCACTAAATAATGGCATTTGAGTATTTGAATTAACATGTACCTGCTTCTCTAAAGAGCCAAAGAAGTTTAGAGTGCCATGAGGTTCACTACAGATGTGTGCTTTAGGATAAGGTGAAAAACTTGGAGACAGTTCACAAACTGGCGACCTTTGGGATAACAAAGGGCATGAAGACAGGTGGCACCCAGATGGGTGCATGGACACTGAGAGACACAGGACCTGAGAATTGCCAATCTTTTGGATAATGAAGGAGATGAAAATGTGTGATGCCAGCGAGAAGGATGGACACAGGGTGGGCCAAGAGCCAAAGACTCAGGAGGAAGGATGAGACTGGCATGTGGAGAGACTGTGAGGGTATAAAACCCAAGGACTTTATTTTTTTCCTTTGTTGGGAGTCCCTCCACGTAGGAATCAGCTCAGGCTGTTCCTGTGTTACTCTGCTGTGAATAAATGGTTTTATGGAATGAGCCACCTGAGACTCTGCTATGGGAAACCTGGGGCTGAACTGCTGAGTGAACCTGGTCTGACTGAGTGAGTGGGGTGTGTGGGGAGCAAAGCAGGGCACCCACTGGATCACTGGAGCTTCCCATGAGATGAAGGGGCTTCAGTAACAGCAAAAATTCTACAGTGTTGGGAGCGTGAGTGCCAGAGAGCTTCGTGAATGGTCAGACTGGGAAGTTTCCTTAACATGGCAGATACTACACCTGATCTAAAGATGTTCTGTGCCTTTTTAGAGTAGTGATCAGAGGCTGGAGAGGTCACTTAGACCATTTTCAATGGTGCCTGAACTGATTTTCAGTTCCTAATTGTCATTTAGCTCACTTAAGCTATAGACATTTAGTTAATTATCCCTGATATAAAATATTAAGAAGAAGGAGCATGGTGGAGTTACTTTGATAAATTTAACTAACTTGCTGTTGTACACTTGGTAATCTTCTTGAAAAAATTGAGTTTAGCAATAGCCTATTTCCAGCTGTAGTGAAAGCTCTTTGACATTCAAAAAGGCATCACTAAAAAAGAGAAATAGGATAAAAAGCAGCACAAAGAGGTAAAAAACAGTAAACCCACAATATTAAAAATACAACATAGCAGCCTAAAGGGGGCCTCCATGAAAGCTGGAAAAGGACTTTTTTTCAAGGGCATATAGTAATAGGATAATTTGGAATAGATTTAAACTGAAAAAAGTGTTGGTTTAGATTAGCTATCAGGCAGAAATTCTTTACTGTGAAGGTGGTGAGCAGGTTGCCCAGAGAAGTTGTGGAGATCCCATCCCAGAGAGTGTTCAAGGCCAGGTTGGATAGGACTCTGGGCAACTTGATCTAGTGAAGACATTCCTGCCCGTGGCAGGGATGTGACAGCAAGATGATCTTGAAGTACTTCCCAATCCAAACTGTTCTATGATATGATATGGTATGATAAGTAGCAACATGCAATATTATAAGGAAACTTTTATCAACACAGAAGTAGGAAATAAAGGCAAGGAAAAGGCTTATTGCAAAACAGGGAAAGACAGGGAATAACAGGAGGAGCAGAAACATTCAGTGTCACCTTTGCCTTACTCATATTTGAAACCTGAAGTGTGATTTAGGAGTTAACAGAGAGGTAGAAGAACATGGCAGAACCAAGAAAAAAGAGCCTAAAGAGTTTAGGTCCATCACATTATCCATTCATAAGCACCTAAAAGCTTGCTCTCAGTGGTTAGAAATCCATCTGAAATAGACTCTGAAACACGTGCATTCAAGGGGCACTCTGTTATGGACTAGAAAGCATGAGGGAACCTGAGATTCTGTAGAAGTAAAACATATCTTGAGCTGTGTTAGAGGAGAATTAATGTTTGGCAAGAGAAATAAAAACTACCCTGTAGTCAGTGTTGGTAAGGCTCAGTTATAGCGTTTTGTCTGCTCATTGTATCTGCTGATTGTACTTTATGAGGTATGTAGAAAAATTTGACAGAATCCAGAAGAAAGCACACAGAATGATAAAAGGCTGAGAAATGTGGTAGCTTCCTTTGGTGGGTTGTTTCCCTGTAAAAGGACAAAAAGAATCCCTTAATTTTTCAAACACAATGGTTTTGGTAAGGTTTGAGATGAAAACACCTGGTGTAAGGACAGGAGACATGAGCCACAGAGATGGGCATCAAAGGATCTCCATGGAGGCCCCTTCATTCCCAGCTCTTAAGCAGGTTCTGAACCAGAGTCTGTCAGGAATGCTGTAGTCAAAGTGTCCAGTTTAACCAGAGACACAGCTGGTCTAGTGGGTGACAGCAAGCTGCCTCCAGCCTTAGCTCCCTGGCTTTGCATGGTCTTTGGTTGCCTTGCTGCAGCTGAAAATAAATTACTGCTATTTGGGGTACAGCCACTTCCCTAGTAGGAATTGGATGAAGAGTAAGGCATTTCATCCAGGCCACTAAACAGCTGTCAGGTGGTAACAGTGTTCAGTTGTCACTGACCTGGGCTGCATTTATATTTTAGTGACTTGCCATGCAAAGCTCTATCTGCCACTATCAATCCCCTGGGCAGTGCAGCCCCTGTTTTAGAATTCCTTGACAAATGAGATTTAATTTCCAGAGAAATGTTGCTAGGTAGCACCTTTTTATTCCTAGATATTAACTTGTCACACCTCCCACTGTCTCTCTTTTCACTCGACAAAGTCATATAGATATTAACCAAGAGAAAAAAGAGACAGAAGGGAAGGTATTTTACTGCAATATGGTTTTATGTTGTTATCATAAAAGAAGATTTCAATTGGCCCATTCAGACAAAGAGGGAAATATATACCAAGCTCTAGTGTTGTGAAATTATAGAGTATTTAATTTTCATGAAAAGTACCTCCTTTAAAACTTATCATTAGAAGTCTCTGTAAGTATGGTTTGAGATTTTCAAGCTTTCTGCTGGGAGTCCTTCTGTTTTACTGTTTTGTAGAAGGCTTATAATGCCACTCTGTCTACTTATTGTTGATACTAAACATCCCCAAAAAAGACATTACTCCTTTTCTCCCATCTTCCCCCCAAAAAAGACTTGTTGACAGGTTTTTGACAACAAATAATTAACTTAAAAAATTTCTTGTGCTCATTTGTGAGCCAGAAAAAAGTTCTAGGGGTGATACAAATATAAGACGATTTCACAAAAACAGTTAAATAAAATTGTTATGGTAACTGGATTTTTGAAAGGATGTATGTTTAAAAAAAAAAAAGAGAGAGAGAAGGAAAATTTATGCTCCTTCTGCTCTAATCACTGTGGTAAAACACAATTGTTAAAGAAAAAATACCTAATAAGGCTAATTTCACATCTGGCATCAAGCCTGTATGATATTTCACATCAACAAGGCTCCCAGATGTGAGTCAAATTTTGCTCCAATATCTGCCAGGTTATAATATGAGTGGTGTTTGACTGATGATCATGCTGAATTACTAATTGAACTTAGTAATTTTGAGATACTTTACTGTGAAAATTCAATTCAAATGTTTGCATTTGATAATTTGTGCTAGATGCATTGTGCTTGTTGATCTTGATTAAATTCTATTAATGCATGGTAATTATCTGATATAACATAATGTCCATGGCTTCTGGTTTCACGTCAGTGTGCTACACTGGGAAGATGATGCCTCATCTCACTGTTGAATAAAATATCCACAGGCAGTTAGAACAGAGAATGTCTGAAAAGGAGCTTTGTCAGACAAATGAGAGTTTGTACAAGATCTTGTAGCCCATGTCATTCAACTCAAGTGAGAAGCATTTCAGATGGAAACCACCAGCACTTCCCCCCTGAAGAACAAATCCTTAGAAGATGCATTGGCAGACCAGGGATGTGAAGATCACCCACTAAGACTTGTAGCTTCTCTGTTCATTGATAAGTCTGCAGCTGCAGAAAATCCCCAAAAGGAAACAAGCTTTGGTGGCCTATTCCAATGAGCTTCTGATGGCTTAATTTTGTCATTCTCTACCTATAAATGGCAGATGAATTTGCCATTTATCTGATGGCAAATGAAGCCATCAGAAGCTCATCTGCATTTACTGACTTTCCGT
This sequence comes from Haemorhous mexicanus, assembly GCF_027477595.1. Classification (NCBI taxonomy): domain Eukaryota; kingdom Metazoa; phylum Chordata; class Aves; order Passeriformes; family Fringillidae; genus Haemorhous; species Haemorhous mexicanus. The sequence continues at coordinate 71,435,886 of NC_082342.1, read as the reverse complement.
GCTCCTGACACCAGTTACACCTTCAGTGCCAGGTGTTCAAGTTTCTTCTGAAGAAAAGCTTTCTTCTCTGTTGACAGCCATGTTTTCTGCTAAGAACAATATCCTGGCAGTTTAGGTTTGTTCTGATAATTAAGTTTGACTACTTTTCATCTGTTTTTCTCTCAATCCTTCTCACTGCTTTTTGCCAACTACTTATAATTCAGGCTTCATAGCTTGAACATATTTTTATGACTGACAGAAATTTTAAAAATATGTTTATTCTGCATCCTGTCAGAGATCATTTCTTTCCTTTCTCACTTCACAGCCTACTGAACACTGTACTCAGTGTTGCCCTGTGGTACTCCTCTCCTCCTGTTAGCCACCTGGGCAAATCCAAGAGGATTAACATCTGCTTTTCTCCCTAGCTGTTAGTGACTAGGGCTGCCAGAGATCTCCCAGGCTGCGTGAAACACTCTTGTAAGGCTGATTTGACACTGACCCTATGGGTCATCCACAGTGGCAGCTGGAGGATGGCTGAAATATAAGATATCCCAGAATATCACTAAACCTGAGTGTGTCAGTTAAAGTAGTGCTCCAAGTCTGGGGAACTATAATGCCTAAAGAGATCTCTTGGTCAGAGGAATGGCAGTTATGATCTCCATGGACTCAGCTGACACGAGCCAGTGGTGCACTGTGGTCTGGCTGAGAGGCTACTGCACAGAGGGCTGGGAGAGAAGGACACAAGATTAAGGTAGTGATTACTTGCCTCTGTTCAGCACTTGGCTTTTAAATTCATGACAGTTTTGTTCCATCTCAATGCTCTTCTCAGAAAGCTGCTGCTGTATTGGATATGCCACTGATCAAACACCAATGCCCTCTTCCAATAGTTTTTAAGAAATTCCTCCACTTTTTCCACCATGCCTATTCTGAGGCTGAAAAGAATTTCCTTTCCTCCTCTTTCTTTTTTTTTTTTGTTTTGTTTTGTTTGTTGTTATTTTTGTGAGGCTTGACAACAATTCAATCCTAGTTACTCTCAATCAGAGAATCATTATTACTCTTGTGGTCCTCTTCTATTCCCTGAAATTCTTGCCCATGTTCACATGTGAGACCTGTTTTGACAGACCTACTGTAAGAGTTTGTATTTCTATATCTGGGCAGGGCACAGCATGGGCTGTCCATCACCATGACAGGCTCATGTAGGAGCATGGGTGCTGTCACTTACAATTGCATTTCTGCACACTATCAGCTACTGCCTTCTCAGCATGTCTGTCTCTCACACACATTCATGGATGTGCTCACTGTATCTGCAAGGCTCCTCTCACAAACACCACTGACAGTCAGAAGAACTTCTGGCAATAACTCAAAACCATCATCCTATCCCAATTGCTAGCAAAGACAAATTATTTGATGTTAAGTATCTGAAGAGCTCTGCCCATGACCCTCAGCCAATTGGTATCCACTCCCAAAATATTTCACATAGAAAGTGTATAAATAGTGCATATTTCTTAATGGGGCTGCAAAGGAGGTGGTGGCCTTAATGACATTCCAGTAGGAAATCTCTATACTTTGAATGCAGTTTGGTCAGCAGGAATCACACCTGAACAACTCAATTGGTTTATTTAATTATGGGGAAGACAACATTTATTCATAAGTTCAGGGTGGAAGTATACAATGGCAAATCCTTTCATAATCTTCTTAAATTCATATTTCAAAACCCTGAAGTGAAGAAAAAGAGGTATTTTTAAATTTTCACATTTTTGCAATGTCAGAATAGGGGCTGTTGAGTCTCCTACACAGTTGCCTCAGACATTTCTTCCCTCCTCAAGCTTTGTTTGATTTAGGTATTAGTGTGCCTTGTTTGCCAACATTCTTTATGCTGTCACTGACTTCTCTGTGTACTGCTAGGTGTTATGTGGCCACACTTGATTTTTCTTTCCTCTGCAGTAAAGTTCACCTGAGGCTGGTGAACTGCATTTACAGAGCTACAGAGCATGGCATTGCTGCAAAGAATTTATCACTCTAACCTTTAGTACACCCAAGGTCAGAACACAATTACAGGGTTCAAGTGTTCAGTAAGTTATTTGCTTGCACAGACTGCTGATTGATTGTTCTAAAATTGTTATTAGGTAGCTAGCAGCAGTGATCAAAGGGAAAGGAAAATGAAACAGGAAGCAGCAAGCTAGGGAAGCTGCTACAGCCTAGTGCTGGTGTATAAATAAGGGCAATGTCAGTGAAAACAGAAAAGCAGATTACGCCAAGTGAGACAACCTATGCAGTGGCAGATAAGCCTAAAATCCAGTATTCTGCATAACTCCTTTTCTGCATTGAATAGAGGTTTTCTGAAAGCTTTGCCTCAGTTTGATTTAAAAAAAAAAAAAAAAAAGAAAACAAAACCAAACCCAACATCAAAAAAAACCCCGCATTTAAAAGAAATTATTCTTGAACTCTGCAAAACCTCATGTAGCTCAATTTACCCAAATGGCTGGTTGCACAGGATTGGATCAAGGCTTTAGGAAGGAACACAGCAATTCCTTTGGAGGTGTTTCATCCAAGCTTCTCCAGTAGGGACAGAAAGGAAAAGATGACTGCTAGACTGTGCAGGCTGCTTATGGCTCTTACTATCTCCTTCTGTCCAAGGCTTATGTCAGTGCAGGGTCAAGAAGACTAATCAGTCCCGGATTCTTTAACCCCTGTAATCCTCAGAAATCCTTCAGAGTAATTTAGATCAGCACAGCAGAGCTTTTACAAATTCCGGCTGTTATTTTCTGTGAATCTTTATAGGCTGTTACAAATGCAATATTTAGCCCTTTTTGTCATTGCACTGTGGCATGGCTCTAGTCCAGGCAAGTTGGCTTAATGAAGATGGCAACAGAGCTTAGGAAATGTGCTACTTGGCTTTTGCATGGGCATCATTGCAGTCTGTTCTATGCTACCTTTGTTGATTTTGATTTTTTAAATATGTCACTGTTTTAGCTATGTGGAGAATTTCTTATAACACATTAACTTGATCATTTGCAACACCTGACCATGCCAACAGAGACAGCCTAAAGCAGCATTGTTTCAAAGTAAATCAGATTTGAACTTCTTTAAAGGTCAGACTTTGGAGTTTTGGATTTGTGCCTAATAATAGTAAAAATGTACCAAAGTTGTAACGTAGCCTCTAGCAAATGTACACTACTTAGCAGCATACAAAGTGTTTGTAAGTGTCAAAAACACTTGTAAGGAAATTAAAGGAGTTAAAGGATGTAGCCAACCTGAAGGCAGTCTTCTAAGAGGGAAAATGTCTCATCTGAAATTTGAGATTGGAGAAGAATTTTTGATATAAACCATTACCTCTCTATCAACGCCTATATAAGAGTTACATCTTATTTTGTCAGTAAATAATCTAATAATTCATGTTCATTGTATCCCCTTGAGTACTGCAGACTATGGAATTATGCTTTTGATGTGGATGATTTCTTCCTGTTGCCCAGGAATGGATGAGAGAGGGAGGGAATGGATCTTTAATTTTTTTTCTGGGAAGGGGCTGTTTATTACTGGATGACATTCAGGATCACAAGATATCATGGGGTAGCACCTAGCTAAAAGCATCTCTCAGGTAAGAAAAACCTTGACTAAAGCTGCCCATCTTTGACTGGATTAATCCAGAATGAGCTCAAAAGACCAAGGAAGCAGTAGGTGAAACTTGTTGGGCAATTGCATCTAACTTCACACTTCTGGGATGCTTTTGAGGCAGGAGATGAGAAGGTGAGGAAACCCTGGTGACAACTGCTAACTGGTCTGAGGTACAGAGGGAGGGAACTGCTCTGGAGCTGTGTTATTAACAAGGGCTTTGGTGCCTCTTGGCAACTGTGTGACACAGGCAGTGTCAAATACTGAAAGCTGTCCTTTGGGAGGCAGTGGGACACAGCCAGGGATGCCAGCACCATGCAGGTGGCTGAGCCAGGGGCTGGGGTCCCACCCAGGACTCAGGCTGCTCTCAACTGACCCAGGGGCTGGAGCCTGGGATGGTGTGAGTCATGGGATGGAAACCTTGGAACAGAAATTGGTACTCATGCCCCCAGTAGGAGCACAGACAGATCCTAAGACCCTGTGGAGGATTTAGGACCAACTCAGGTCACCACCGGACCTCCAGCCCTCCACAGCTGTATCCTCCTGATCTGAGGCTCCTCAGGCCTCCTAAATATGCCAAATCTTTTGGCTTTTAAATGTCTTCATCGGTGCACTGGAATTCTGTTAGCATGTATTAAGGAAATATCCTGCAAATCTCTTCAATAAAGAGACTAGATGGTGTCCAGAGGTCCCTTCCAACCCTAACAGTTCTGTGATTCTGTGCAAACAGGATTTTGCAAACTACTGCATTTTCTCACATCATTTGCTTCCAACATAAATTTAGGTATCCAAGTTAAAATCTTAGCCTTTCTTTATTATTTATGCTTTGAGAAGAGTTAGGCCTCAGAAAAGAAGCTTAATTAAGATGCTTAAGGAATATGTTCTTGAATTCCAGGGCCAGGTGAATATATAACTGAGTCAATTTTCCTAGCTTTTGTTGGAAGGTAGCCAGCACAGCCAAAAGGAAGGGCCAGTCTGGAAGAAGGAAGGGACTGGAGTCTCCCTGGAGAAACTGAGAATGAAATACAACATAGTTTTGCCTGCTGTAGTGTGTGGAGGCAAGGACATCTGACACTTATGGAAAACAGAGGATGTAGTTGATAAAATCCAGATGTTCCAGAGTCTTGTCTTTCCTGAAGGTTTGGAAGATGCAGCCCAACAAGGATCATTTAAAAACCTTGGGATTTTGAGTTCCTTAATTTCTTCAGAAATACTTGTTGTGTTCAAGTGCTGGACAGAAAGCAAGCCTTTACCTGAGGCAATGTATACATTTGTCTGCAGGCCAGAACAGCCATCTGCCATTAGATGTCAGACTGGTCTGAATTATGGAAGAGTCATCCAAACATCTGAAATGGTCACTGTAAATTTCTTAGAATCCCTAGGAAGAAATAGACATTTCAAAGGCAAGACTGAAAACAGCAAGCAGTTTTTGACCCACGACAAAATAAATCATAGGTTAGAAATGCTTTTTCTCTTCATTGTCAGTAAAGGGAACTTAGAGTAGCCAGGCTAGACATGGATATTTTAATAACATGTATCTAGTTAGGCAAGACAAACCTTCCTCACATGTGTGCTGTGAAGACTGGAACAGCTGACTGAATAAACAAGCTGGGTTGACATTCTTGTAATATTTGAATAACTAAATTTCATCAGCACCTATCCTGAGTAGAACCACTAATACACAAGACAAACTGCTTTGCTTGTATTAAGGAAAAAATAAAGAGTGCAAGGACAGGTCAGGATATCAGTATGTAGCTGTCTGATGGCAAAGAAGCAATATTTATCTTCAGCAGAGTTTTACCATGGATAGCTAAGCATGTTAGTTATCTGAGATAACAGAACATTTTCTCTCCTTTCTTCTTTCCTCTACTCTTTCCTCTTTCCCTTCCCATGCACTTTCCCCCTTTCTTTTTTTCCTATGCTTTTGCAGAATATTAATTTGTGGAAGAAATATAAAAAGAACTTGCAATGATTAGACCCTCCTAAAAATCTTCAGCACCTCAACACACATGCAGTGAATATCAGTGGCATATGAACTGCTGCTGGTACAATATTTTTGTAGGGAGAGGGAAATGAAAAAAAGCATCCAGTTTTTTAAAACTGTGACACTCTCTAATAGCATATGAAAAATGTGCAGGTTACTGTACACAGCATGTTAGCATTTTCTAAAGCTTGCTTTTGGCAGAGGTTGTCAGAAGGAGAAAAGAAAATGTAAAGAAAAACACTAAGAAATCTCAGTTCCTAGAGCTGAGGAGATGTTTGGCCATTCTAGGTTGGGCAGTTTTGCAGTGCAAGATGAAGAAGGGAGCAGGAAACAGGAAATTAAGAAAACCACCTCAGCAACTTCCAATGTCATTTGGAAATCTGAAGGAAAAATGAGATGCTACTGGCCATACCTTTGCTATAAATAGGTAAGCAATGCCCCTTTTCAGTCATTAATGTTTCCATGTATTGTTTTACAAAGGACCACTTCTGCAGACTGAGTGACCAGTGTACCTAGTGGGCTTTGGCAATGCCCCATCAACACATCCTTCTGACCATTAATGCCAAGGAAATGCCCTGTGCTTTGCTGGCTTTTATTTTAAAGAAAGAGGGGAGAGACTCAGATTATGTGAACTGCATCCATTTATTGCCCTTCTGTCATTCCTCCTGGTGACATTTCCTATGTGATGTAGTGTCTTATGATATGGCAGACTGAAACTCAGCAAAAACTGATGTAATTTAATAGCTTGGCTATAAACCTACCAAGACTTTATTTCAGATCCTCACACAGAGAACAAGTTAACCCAAATTTAAAGTGACTAATGGACTTCAACCTTCACATGGTTGTAACCTCTCCACCTGTGAGACAGTTCTATCTGGCATAAGAGACTTGATGTCTGACCATCACTTTCTTTTACTGAGGTCACGTGGGAACTCTGCTGCTACCTACCTACATTCAAAATTACTGCTTGTTTTATTGTAGTGCAGACCAAAGAATTTTACGCTGTTTTTTCCTGCATAAAGCAAAATCAAAAAGCTCGGATAACTTCAGAGATTCTTCTTGTCACAGATTTTTTTTTTTTAAAGCATATCACAACTCAATGGACACGTAATACTTTCAAATTGGAAAAAGCCAAAAATCACTTGATCATGGATATCTGTCTTACATGTTTTTATTGCCACAGAAATCTAAACATCCTTTGCTTAAATACAGCACTTAAATAGCAAGTCATCTAAATCAACATCCCCTAAGATTCACATAAACATGAAAAGTAAAATTCTTCTGGCAGGAATTAAAATAATTCAGCTTTAAACATGCAAGAACCACGTGTCAATCAGTACCATGTGCACTCACCCTACTCATTATCAGAGAGGCACAGCACACAAACCACAAGAGGGCTAATCAAGAACATCTTCTGTAGTACAATGAGAAAACATTGTATAGTTTATAAGACCTTCAACCCACTGGTTGGCCTCAGTAATTACTGAAACATACTCTCCTTATTAAACAAGCTCCTAAATAATTGATCCTATATTTTGCTCCTGCTCACTAAGGAGATACTGTACATAAACAGAATTTTTATGTGTGTGGTATCTTATTTGCAAATTTTGTTGCTGAGAAATGTATGATTGGGCTGTGTATCAGGAGACCAGGGTTCTAGTGCCAGCTCTGCAGCTGATGCACTATGTGACCTTGGGAAAGTCATTCACTGCTGTGCCCTAATTTGTCTCAGATCTGTTGTCTGGCTTGCATTTCATCTGGTTAAATTTTCTTAGTATCTTTGACTTTCCTGTAAACACCTCCTGATAAATGACTACACTTTCCAATAAGTCTGGAATCAAAGTGCTTCTTATTTAATTAACTTCAATTAAATAACAATAACAATACTAACAATACTAAGAATACTAACAATAATAACAACAACACTAATAATAACAACTTAAATTAATTTAATTAATTTGCTTCAATTTAAATAACAGTAGAAAAATAAGCCAAATAAAAGAAAAATCCTTTGAGATGAGTGAAAAAAAAGCTTAATGATTTTTTTATTTGAGTAAGCTGCTTTGTATTTCATTATTTTACCAGATTCTGTAGTTGGCAGAGGCATGGCTCAGTATGGGAAACTTTCTAAAAGATTGCTTCCTGAGAAAAAAATGTCTTCCTGTTTCTCAGGATGTGCTTCTGTTCACGCTGCTGCTGGGGGCATGTTGCTGTTCTCTCTTATTTCACAGAGAGCAGATAAAAGTGAATACAGCTTGCCCCTGTGCAGCAGCAGTACCTAGTTTCTGTGACCTCATTCTGAGAGTGCCAGAGGAGTGGTGTGCCAGCCAGGAGGCAACTGTCCACCATGATAAAGCTTAAGCACGTCAGTCTGGGGAACAGATGGGATGTTGCCTGTGCTAGAGGGAAGGTAGGGGACTTTGAATACTCTCTCATCTTTCCCCCAGTTCAGATGTACAAGTAAAGGAAAGGAAACACGCACATGTTTTCACGAAGAAAAAGTCAAATCAAAAGAAAAGCTTTGTGCTTTTGCTTTCAGAAATTTTAAGGGATGTTCAAAACCCTTAGCAAATTGCTTTGAGCAAATAAATATACATCATAAGCATATTTCAGGGTATAAATCCCACAGAAAAATGCTACTTTGAAACTACTTCTCCTACTGTGCTCCTACTGATAGCATGGATTGTGTAACAATTATGTTCTAATGAAGAGACATGAGGATGGAATGCATTTTTAATTTGAAGTATTACTAATATTGTAATAACCCTTAAGAAGAATGGTTCTAGGGATGTGTCAGCTAGCTTAGAAGGCAGCTGGATAGAAAGAAGAAGCATTTTACATTAATAGATGTTAATGAATTAAATATTTGGCATATGTATTCTTAGCATGTTTACTGAGGAAGAGACTTGCATTTTCTATACCACATGAGTTAGAATATCCAGAAGCCTTTGAAATTTTCAGAGTTTAGGTGTATCTATTTCATAACCTGTTAGATGTTCAAAGGTTGTAATAAAGGTTTATATTGATACAAGACTGTGGAACTGGAGGACTGAAGTGGCAGGGTAGCTAAAGCACATTGCAAATATAAATTCATGCTTTGTTCTGGAGTCATGGTAGAGGCTTCTTTTATGTGTCTGAGTTACAAGGTGTTCAAACTGGAGACGAACAAGTTCAGAGGAGTTCTCAGTGCAGGTTAATGCTGAGAGGTGCTGAGCAAAATGCAAAGGCTCAAAGACCTTCAACCCAAGGGCTGCAGCCAGTCTTTAGGCCTCTGATCCCAAAAGGTAACCAAGCTATTGGAGAGATAGTGTTTGATGTTCCTAAGATATTATAAATCTTTTTTGTGGTTTAACCTTGGCTAAATGCCATGTGCCCACTAAAGCTGCTCTATCACTTCCCTCCTCAACTGGACAGGGGAGAGAGAATATAGTTAAAAGATCATGAGTAGAGATAAGGACAGGGTAAGATCCTTCACCAGTCACCATCAGGGGCTCAATTTGGCAAAATGAATTGAATTTATTAGCAATCACATCAGAGTGGACTAATAAGAAGCCTCTCCCTCTCCCTCTCCCTCTCCCTCTCCCTCTCCCTCTCCTTTGCCTTCTTAAATATTTTAGCACTGGAGAAGGTATTGCTGCCACTGCTGTTTGGCTTGGCCATGGCCATTGGTGGGTCCAGCCTGCAGCTGTATGTGTGTATGGTGACTCACTACATGCTAATTCTTGTATAGCAAGTTATTTTCCTCACTTAAGTGATTAGGAGCTCCTCTGTGCTTGAGGACCAACTGTGATTTTGCTGTCCTTGCTGGCTTCTAATTGTTCTGACTATTTTCAGCCCATTTACAGAATTTTCCTCTTGCAGTTTCAAAAAGGTTCTTTATGCCTCATTGTAAATAGCTACATAGTGATGTGTTATATAGATCTCAATTCAAGACAATACACACTGATATGTACATAGCAGTCAATGCTGGCAGTAGTCCACACCAAAGAGTGAATAGAGAAAGACAGGTTGTCAGTTAAAACATTGATTGCATACCATGTATTAAAACAAACAGCTGATAATACTCTGTGCATTAAATTTAATGTTAAGTCCAACATGATGGACATAATTTGGCAATTATTTTAATGCAGAAAGTGTGCTGTAAGAAAAATCTAGATTATCACAAGTTGTTGCCAATCCTGTTTCCTTAACCTTCCTAATATTCAGACCACAGGATCTTCAATATAGATGTTGAAGTAATAACAGAATGAATTTATTGATGCTTTGGCATCAGTGCTTCAAAGCACTTTGAAACAACACAAAGGATGTTAAAAGGAATTAATTACCTTGGGTATATCAAAGAAATTATGCAAACAAACCCACTGTTTTCAAATGATATCACAGTTACTCCAGAATCAACAACTGGGCTATCATAACCATCACAAAAAGATACCTCTCATCCTAGTATGTCAGGTCCCTTCATCTGCCTGAGTAGTAGAGACAAATTAGGAATGCCTTGTCTTTTTTCTTACCAATACTATAGATAAGGGAAGAAAATGATTGGCTAAAACGTGTACTAGTCCTGCTTAGCAATTTTTGGTGGACAACCTTAGTAGCAATTCAGTTTTTCTTCTGTTTGCTTAAACAACTAACATCTCCTCTTAGGCCCAAGTAAAATTATATGAATCAGAAAGAATTTTGAAAATCCAATGGGATGGATGCATGATTTTCCAATATATCAATGTTTTCTTATCAAAAACACAGACTCACTTTTTATAAGAATTTTTCTTCACATTGAGAATATTTTTTGCAATTCTGTTTGGTAAAAATGAAAACTCAGCAGAGTGACTGATGGCTTTCTTACTCAGAGGCAAGTCAGTGCTGTTTATCCAAGACTTCTTACTGCTTCCCCGGGGAACACTGCGTTTCCTCCATGACAGTGATCTTTTGGCACTCGACCAAGTTTTCTAAGAATTCATTTCTTGTCAGGAGATCATAACATCTCTCCACAGTAAAGTTCTGCAGGCATGACAAGGCTGTCAGCTGCAAGGGTCAACTTGCTCAAGCAAGGGACAGAAAAACAAGGCTATGAAATTCCTTCCCAGAGAATGCCACAATTGCTTCTCAGATTTCACCCTCTATTCTTTCACTTCCCACCAAAAATTTAAGCATCAAATAAAAAAGTCTCCTCTCTTTTCTGCGGACACTCTCACTCTTCACACCAAACTTAGGAGAGTTTACCCAACTCAAGCTGTTATGGGTTAAATAGGAGGTGGTGTAGGCAATGCATTTCTGATTGATTCAACAGGCCTTTACATAGCTAGAACCTCCTTTTTCAACCATTGAGCTCCACTCTTTTCCTTGTATTCTACCACAAACTGCCTAGAGATTCAGTCTTTTGGGCAGGTATCTCCTTAGCTGTGTCTAGAAATGTCCTTGGACATAATAACTGAATAAATATTTTGGGAAAAAATGTGACTTTGGTAAATTATCAAGATTTGTATGTATTAAATGATGAAAATTTTGGATCATGTGAAGAGAGAAACAGCTGTGTCTCTTAATCATGATTAGAAATGTACATTAGTTGAAAGTATACATCAAGGAGGGCTCAACAAAGGAGAGATGGGTGCAATTTTCTCAGTACTGCAAGAAATGGGAAAAAAAGTACCTACTTCACACAGGAAAAAGTATAAACAGATGTATTTGCAGAATGTCTATTTGAAATAAGCTGCATCTATTTCTGTTTCAGATCAGTGCCTCCTGGGATGCCCACTCTGGCATGGATGTCAGTGGAGCTTTGTACCAGAAAATGTCAGTGATGCCCCTGTCTTGGCTGTATCCTGGATCCATGCACAGAACCACTTTCTTCCATGTCAAAGTGCACACTTTTACCACTTCATGTTATTTGAACTTTGCTGCCTGAATTTCCCCGGACTTTTTCAGCCTGAAATATTGGCTTTCTCATTACCCAGGACAATTCTGCCTGTGTTTCCTGTCCTGTAATTAATCTTTGGGTTTTTATCTGATTATTGTTATATTGCTGGCTAGTTTGCTGTAGAGACAACTTGACCAAATTAACTCCTTTTTTAAATAATTTATTAATAAACTCAGGAGACTGCTCAGATGACTCAAATGAACTTTATTAGCATAGTGTAAATAATTCAGCACTTTCTACAAAAAGAAAAGGCTTTAGGAAATACAGAATAAGGATGCTATTTTGCCAACTTTCCTGGGTAGACTATCCTAGAGTCAAAGGGCACAGGTCTGCTGCCAAAGTATGTTCCCATGAGGAGGCTTTCAGACTTAACTTTTCATAAGACAGTACATTTCCAGATGCAAAGCCCAATTTTTTTTTCAATATTATTAAAAAATCAAATAATATTAATATCCTTGGGGAGTTTCTTCTGTATAAGTAATAAGTGGTTTAGGCTAAAAAACTTAAGGGGTTTCCAGAATGCCAATCAAGTCAATATTATGACTGATTTCCTTGCCTAAACTGTAAATTAACTTAGCTTTAGGCATGTGTGACTAAAACTTATGTTTTGACTCTGAACTCAGAACAGTGGGTGCATTGATCAGGAAACTCTTGAAGAAGTTTGATTATATTTTAAATCTTGATTATAGGTCTTGATAAGACTATACAATCATAACTCAAAAATGCTTTATATACAGTGTGATTGTTCACAAAGAAATCCTGTTATGATATGTTTTCACAACAAATAAAAGAAGCAAAGGAGATCTTTCAGGGATCTGCCCGGACTGAAAGAAATTTTTAATAAGGATATCTTTCCTGGGCATTTTATCCTCTGCCATTTTTTCCTGAGAAATTTCTCTTCCAGCTGCAGTATGCTTGCTATCACCATGAGCTACTGCTCCTATGCTCTCAGAGGAAATAAAAAATACATAGAGGAGGAAAATGATATGCTATTATCCTTAACTTTGTGGGTATCCTAAAGAACTGCAGCTCTTTTGGCAACCTGTGATGGGCTCATGATTCTGCTAAAGCCAGTGAAACAGAACTACTTCGGGCTCCAGTGGACTTCAGGTTGACTATGGAGAGATGCTTGCATTCTGGCTGTGGGAAATAATCCTGTTTCAAAGCCCTGGATTCTCATTGTGTTGTCCTACACAAACATACCTACCCCGTGCTGGTGGAATAAGTACATTTTGGCAAAAGGGCATAGAGAATGGAGGTCTGGTTGCCTGAGATATGAATCTGTCTGCTCTTAGACTGTTTTTATGATGAGTTTATTGTGTACCTCAGTTCTTCCCTCTTTATACTGAGAATAAAATGTCATACCTGCTCCTGCTTACCTCTCCAGAACTGTAAGGACTAATTAGCTCATGTTTGTACACTGCTCTGAATGTGTAATGAGCAAAATTATTCTTTCTTACAATTGAATCCTGCAATTTTTACTTTAACAAATTTTAATTGCTGTTAAAAATATGCATAACTTATTACAACTTGTTTCAGCGAGGAAAAGGTGACAGCCTGTTGTATGGGTAATAAGGCAACATGCACTTCTTTTTTTGCTATTCTCTCATTTATTTTCTTTTCTCCCTTGCCAAAGGCTTTTTTTGTGGTCCCTGGGAAAAGGCAACCACAGTGGCCTGATTCTCTTTGTTTTATTTTTTCTTTGGTAGGAAGGCCAGAAGTTCACATTTTTAGAGAAATCCTTTGAGATTTGTGTGTGTGGTAATTTCTATAAAGCTGCTGGAGGTACATTTTTTTTAATGACAATATCTGATTTTGTTTACAAAAGGCCAAACCCAATTCTATTGTAAATCTCTAGGGGAAATGCTTTTAACTTTTATTCAGTTAATTCAAAATACTGAGGCAGTAAAAACAGCTTGCTTAGATGTCCATTGTAAAAGCAGTGATTTATAGTGCCAGTTACTCTAATGATAGCTTTATAGGATTAAATTATTTACTGCTAGGAATTCAAGAAAACTAGAACTAAATGCAAACCAAATAATGCTGCTATGTTTCTTTGGAAAAGATGATCATTACTTTTTCTTGTTCCTTCTTCATTGTTTCTCACTGCATAACTAAATTTCAGTAATTTAAATACATGCAAGTGATGGAAAATTTTAAGTTGCAAACAAGCTCTTTCTGGAGAAATGTGCAACATTTTGTTCAGAATTCCCAACTCCCTCCCATGTTTTTAGTATTTTCTTTCTTCAATATATTCAAAAATAGTCTTGAAAAAGTCTTCATTCATCCTTCAGCACAATGCCTACAGTGATTTCCAAATCTCAATCACTAGCCACTTCTGTTGAAAACCCTACATTTTCAAATTACAGTCTTATATGCTGTGAACATAGGTATTTTCAGGACAAATGCAGCTAGAGCATATCTTGCATACTGGGTTTATCTGAGGTACAATCCTCAGTGACAACAAAAATGCAATTTTGTTCAGCGGGCAGTTCCTGCAATCTGCACTACACGATTTATCCTCCATTAAGAATTGACGGGAGATGGGAAAATCATGGGAGATGTTCCAGTCCATCAAGATCCATGTCAGTGCCTTTATTACACTGAGAAACCTAGTGGTCTCAGGGAACTCCCCTTATGAGCTGACAAAGACAAGAATGGATAGAATAAAGTAGAAGAGAAAAGATCTGGGGCCACTTGTGTTCCAAAATCTCACAGAGGAAACCAGCAACAAAAGCTAGATGTCCTACTGCAAAGTTCCACAGATGCTGGAAGAAGTTGTCAAAAGAATGCAAGCAGCACAAAAAACAAGAATAAGAATAAATAAATAACATACCTTTGAAGGAGAAAAAGATATGTAATATGTGTGACATATATTTAAGGTAGATTCTTGAGTTTTTATATTGAGACATGCATAATTTTGTAAAATAAAAATGGGAATGAAAGACACAAGACTGATTAGCAGTTTGGAGGGACACAAATCAGATATTCATTATCTGCCAGCATCTGTTTGCAAATTAGTAGTTTGTTATTATTTGATCAGAATTTCACATCAGAAACTAATTATCATTAAAGACTAGTTTAAAAATTCAGCCATCCACTCATGGAGTTAAGCATATCACATGACTGGAAACTACTCACATGGCAGGAGCACGGAGAAAGGAGAATAAACAAATTACTGTCAAAAATACCTTTTCGAAACTCTTGGTTCAGCAATTACATATAATGAAGCCATCCTTAAAACAGAGTGTTACTTGAGAGCTATTAGGTAAACAAAGCAAGGAGAAGCTATAAAATGAATACTGTTTGTAACAGAAGACCAGGTTAGTTTTGACAAGAGTTTAAATGTCAGTTTCAATTTCAAACAGATTAGGATGAAAACGTTGAACAATATGTTAATTCCCATACACTCTACCAATGAGATTCTGAAGACACTGTTAGAAAACAAGCAAGAGAATATTTCAGAATATATCTCTAAGATTCTGACTCTTTCCCATTAAAAGCCCTCCATACATGAAAAGACTACAGAAATTTGGGAAGCAAGAGTTAACAGCTCCTCTAATCATCATCCTAAAAGTTCTGTGATGACTTAGACATTGAAAAAACCCATCCAGAACTAATGAAGTTGGTCAGCTATATAGCATTAGCAAAACTTACTGTTTGTTATTCCTAGAAAGCTCCGAAAGAGCTAAGCAAAGAATAACAGACCTATGTTTCCTGCAGAAATGGATGGAAACAGTCAGTGCACTTTCAGACTTAAAAGGGTATGGCATCTATGTTCCACCCTTATCTCAGCCAAAATTAGAAGTTAAGTCAAGTGGCACTACAGCTGAAAGGTATGGGACTTTCAATATTGAAAAAGATTAAGCATTTGAAAATAAGGGCACTTGAAAATTACTCTTTTTATTTACTTAGTGCACTCAGTATAAGCAAAGGAAAAAGAAAAAGAAGCAAAATAAAAATAAACAATCCAGGGCCATGCAATGACTCTTTGATTGCTCTATATGGCTCTTTGTAAAGCAACCCCTCAGGCACCTTTATCCTCTAGGGAATTAAACTGGGGAACCGGAAGCTTTGCAGAAGATGAAAAGGCAAAGAGATAAGGTGAAAGAATGAAAATCCATCTGGTATCATTGGCTGTGGAGATAACATTTCTGGCTCATGCAGGACTGCTGTCAATATATTCTGCAGTCTGGGGCAGCATATCAGGGGAGGAACATCTCAACTATGGAGCTGCCTGACAGCCTCTGCCATTGACCACTGTTGGAGAGAGGCTATTGGGCTAGAGAGATCTCTGATTATGGCCATCCTGTGCTCCTGAGGATGTCATTTAGTACTGAATGAGCCCTCTTTGAAAATATGAACCTTTCATAGATGGTCATCTGATTACATAAAGAGAAAAAGAGGAAATGCTATTTGAAATCTTTGACAGACTTACTCTCCAATAGTGAAATAATATTTGCCATGCTACCAGGCAAACAAGTAAAAATTATTCCCAGTAAACTGAGTGAGCATCAGAAGTAGACTGGATTGTTATGCAGGAAACACAAAGTGAAAGAAATGTAGAAAGCTTTTCTACAATGAAGGAAACATAAGGTTGTGGTCAGAAAGGAATGAAACAAAACCCATATGTCTACCCGGGAAAAGAACAACTATGTTTGGCATCTTCAAAGCCTAGAAAAGGTAATGCTTTGTTAGCAAAAATCCGTCTCTTACTACAAGACATTGGATCCACAGAAAAATTATAATTTCTTATATAAAACCAGATTGATTTAAAATGGAGTCTGTATGTGTTTCTGAAGACATAACTGAGACTTCTAAGAAGTCTTTTTGTTCTTACATGGTGTAGTTATTTTTAATGAAGAAAAATACTTAGAATTTTAGTTCTGAAAAGAATACCTCTTGTTGGAGGTGAGAATGAAACTTTGATATATATTATTTAAATAATCTAGTTTAAATTGGTGGATATTACACAAATCATCACAGACTTCTTTACAATATAGATCCCATGCAAAACAAAATAATAGAGGAAAGATTGAAAAAAAAGATTGAAATTAATGCCCAGCAAATTAGACAAAACAATGTTTCACAGAAAACTGAAAAAAAATGTCACTCAAATAGAACTCAATATAATTTTCATTAAATTGGAGAGGCAATCAAGTTTATCCTGCTTGGAGTTAATAATAACCAATATGAGGAGTTTTTATTGTACTTAGTGATGGTTATACAAGAAAAGAATGACACTGATAAAGAAATAATTGAAGAAATTAGTTTCTTGACATTGATGAGAAAGCTTTACTTCCAATAAAGTAAAATATGCAATCCATCAACTTAAACAAGGACATTCTCCCAGGAAAGACGGAAAGACTACAGCAGGAGTTAGTGTAGTTAATGGCCTAGAGCAAAGAGTAGGTCAGGGGATAAATATTTAAACAAACCCCATGAAAGCACAGCATCTACTGGTGAAGAAGCAATGGTTCAACAGAATAAGTTGCCACTGCTTTGGAAATGCCACTCCAAAGGACAGCAAGGAGCCTGGGTGGAGGAGCCTGTCTAAGAATTAGAATATTACTAAGAATTTTGGTTTAAAAAAAGCATGCCTGGGTGAGTAAATGTAAGTCTTTAATAGTGGTTTTACAGGGGGATTTTACAGCAGCTGGAGATCAGGCTGAGTAGCCTCAAGTTGATTTTCTTTTAGCAGGAAGTGATACACAGATTGATGCAGTATTTCCTTCTTTATTATTGTCTTGAAGTTATTTTATCCCAGCATACAAAAAGGCTAAATGAAGTGAAATTGAGAATTTTTGTAGCTTTCCTCAAAAAAAAAAAAAGAAAAAAAAAAAAAAAAGCCAAAACCAAAAACCAGCCAAAACACTTAGGCAACTTTGATTTTTTTCTCTTAAACCCTAAATCCACCATTTGGAGGTTTATTGTTTTTTTTAAGGATAGAAAAGTTTTTTTAAGAATAGGAGTGAAAAGAGGTTATTTTAGACAATAACTTAGAGAAAAGATGGACAATAACAGTCCACACTGGGGAGGCAGTAAGTGCAACCTTCACCTTGTCTCCGATGTTTACAGAAGGTAAAATCACCAGAGCAAAGGAAAGCTTTCAACAGCCATTTGGTGGGTGCAGAATAGTCTTGGTCTCTGTCATGGGAGCAGCAACCCTTCTGAACATCTTGCTGCAACACACTTCCCTGGCTCTTCCCTTAGGCTTTCTAGGACCACTAGGTAGTCAACAGTCCTGAGAATATTCATGTATTTATAGATGTGTTTCCATCCAAATCTATTAGATACCGCAGAAAAACAAACTGACATTATTTTCAGGCAGTTCTTGCTGAAAGAGGAATAATCACAAAGTACCAGCATCTTCATGATCTATCACTTCAAAGACACTGATGTCCATCAAAATTCCCTACTGCACCATAGCTTGCATTTTTTGCTGCTGTCCTTGTAACCTATTTGGGAGTTTGGGTCACTGGATGATGAGCTCACTATTCTGTGCAAAAGGATTTCTTGCACAAACTGTGACTTTTTTAAGCTCTAAGTCAAAGGTACTTCTACATTCATCCTATTTAGGCAATAGGTAGGGGCAGTTGCTGTTATAGAGTCTACATTTTTCTCCTTGCCACTGAAGGTTGTAAAGCTAATAATTCATACAAAGTGAAAAGTTTTAGGATCACAGGGATTTCAGGTAATAATCATTAAGAGATTGGGGGGAAGGTAATGATGGTGTTATTATTTATCCAGATTTTGCATTCCAGCCACATTAAACTTTTTTCTCTTTCATGGTTCTCAACAGAACATTTACACAAGAGGAGAAGGACAGTGAGACAGAAACTAAAGAAATGGTTCACATACAGGTGGTTCACAGAAACTGGCCCAATGGCAAGAGCACTGACAGAAAATTATTTGTGCAGTGGAAGATCTTGACACACAGTTGATAGAAATATGATGATATCTGCATGAAAGATAGGCACAATATATGTAACTATTATGTGTCTTTTTAGTAAATTCCTATTTTCCCCATATATTTGTTATTATTCTAATTTTAAATATGTGTATACACATGAAAATGAATTGTCATAAATCCTAAATATAATTGCTGACTGAGTCAGAAAGCTCTCTCATACTCCTGGACTTGAAGAAATTTTAGTCCAGATAAAGAACAAGGGTAGTCAAAACAAAGTCAGAATCAAAAGATATTTTATTGGACTGAGATTTTGCTATTATTGACTGAAGCATTTTACAGTTTATATTAAGAGCTGAGGATTTCCATTTAATGAGTTTGACAAGACATAGCAGAATAATAAGGAATTTTAAACCAAGGGCTTTTCTGTCTTGCTTTTAAGTTTGTTACAAGCAAAGCTTTGATCATACATCCCACCTCTTATCACTCTATATTTCACCACAAAGTTGAGACAGAACATCACCTGGAGGAATTTCTACTTAAGCCATATCCATGAAGCAGTATCTGTGCATGGCAGATGAAGATCTTCATGTCCCTACTTTTCCCCTTTCCCTTTCCAATGTCCCTATTTCACTAGAGGTTTGTTCTTCATTAGTAATTTAAC
The DNA here is from genome assembly GCF_027477595.1 of Haemorhous mexicanus. Lineage (NCBI taxonomy): Eukaryota > Metazoa > Chordata > Aves > Passeriformes > Fringillidae > Haemorhous > Haemorhous mexicanus. The sequence continues at coordinate 71,416,823 of NC_082342.1, read as the reverse complement.
TATTTTAACATTTTGAGAAGATCCAACAGTCTTGCTACCTTAAATTTTTAAGGCCCCTCCATTGTGGTAAGAAGCTCATGCTCTCAGCAGAAGCTTAAACCAGAGGCATTGACTTGAAAGAAAAATATTAAAAATCTTGTTTTCAAAATGTGACCCACAAAATGCTTGCAGTGTCTTAATGTGAAGTACCGATTATTCAACATGAAAAGACATTCTTGTAGGAGATGTTTTTTGGCTATGGGTCCAAGAAATCCGTGTTGCAGCATAATTTCTCTGAAGGTGCAGTAGAATGCAAGGAATAGTTAAAAATGCTTAGGAGCCAGAGAGTTTTGCCCTTTAAATATATCTTCTGGCTGCATAAAATGACCATATGAGAAAAAGATTTGCTTCAGCAGTGCATGTGAGTTACTCAGCTACTTCACAGCTGACTAGCTCTTTGAAATGGTCAGTCTCCAGACAGAAGGAGAAAATGAGTTGAAGGCACATGATTACACCAGCAGTCTGAGCTAATCACACAGAAGTGAAAATGTTTACATTCTTAAACTTAGTCCCTGTGATCCAAATGAGGTAAAAGACTTAAGGGAGGAAAAAAGAAATAATATAATGGAAAATACTAATTATTATGTGTTGTAGCCACGTAGCAATTTTCATTTCTTTTTCTTGATTTTTTTTCAGTTTAAGGTCCAGCAGTGGATATGATATGTATGTTTCAGTGAGAATGGATATTTTAATAAAAGGACTAGAGCCTTGTGATCAAAGAAAAAGTATTACTCATAAAAAGAAACATGTTTTTAATTCAACAGCAAGCTTTAAGTGCACTAAAATGCTCACAGAACAGCTGTACTCTTATCAGCTTACGTGTCAATGGGTAAAAAGATCTCGTAAATTCAGTGCTGTTACTTCACTACAAAATTGTTGTTGAGGAGATAGATCAGGTTTGTAATTTCACATAAATAGTTTTTATTTGTAATGGAACCATATGACCCATAGAAAAATGTACACTTGTTGTGGATCATTTAACACAGCCATCTGTACATTTCTTAAGAATGAAACTTTCACCGTAGTATGACTTTTGTTCAGGATATCAATCTGGTTATTATGCCTTGGCTTAATTCACTCTCCCAATAACATCACACTTGCACTTGGCAGATGAAATAAGGAGTAATGAGGTACTTAGAGAAATTAGATTTCTACATTATAATATAATCAGATTTTAATGAAACAAGTAATATATACCATTCAAACCATTTTGGTTTGTGATAAACCTTACTGAATTTGTTTTGGTGGCCATGAAGAACATGAAGTGATTTATTCTTTGAAGTAAAATGCTGCTCTATCTGCGTGAAATCTATTACAACATTATATACAGCCTTTATTATTTCTCTCCTATTGGATAATTGGAGGTCTGTGGTATTATTTAAAGTGATGAAGTAGCAACCCTAGCTCATTTTACACTTTTCAATTTCATGCTTGTCTTCTGTAAAATCTTTTCCATAAATTAACATTCAACAGAACACGGATGCAGCACGAAGTATAAAACTTAAATACATATTGATTAAAATTGTATGCAGAGTCAATGAAACTAGAATTTCTGATTAATGTGCCTTACTGATCAGTGTAAGCTTTTCTTATAAGGCACATATTCTAACAACACTGAACTTAAGCAAACCAGGTTAGAAACCAGAAAGCCAGCAATAAAACTTCAAGAGAAATAGCTGAATATTTACAACAGTGACTGTGAATTTAATTGCCATGATTAAGTCTGTGTTAGCTACAAAACACCCTCAACCTACATCCTCGTTTGTTGCACAGAAATCCAACAAAGATAGGAAGCAAATATGAACTCTCAAGCCTTAGTGTGAGTTTTTCCTGAAAAACTTTGGGAACTTAACAGGGTCCAGTGCTTAAATGTGAGCCATTGTGAGCTTCCCTGTAATCAATGCCCTGAACGACATCTGTGGAAGGGAAATCAGATCTTCGATGTGTCTTTTAGAGGTGCCATCTTTCTTCAGTGGTCTCATCCAACGAAGAAGCCCTTAAGTGTGGAAGAAAACCCCGTGATATTACCACAGTTGAAAATGATCCCATGTGCCTATAACTTAAACATATTCCCAAAATAGATGGATACAGGAAAGCATATATTGAGAAGAGAAAAAAACTTGTAAAGACTCTATAGAACAGACAGTTGTCTTACCAAGACAGAGAACTCTTATCAGTATAAATGGACAAGACATTTACTGGATTTATGATCAAGAGAATTCTTGGAAGCTGCAAAAAATCCCTACATCATGTTCCCTCACTGACTTGCAGTTTTCTGTTCACTTTGTCCTTTCCTTAACACAGCCTGGTGATTTGGAGGATCCATTTCTCCTTACCTAAGTGGGTATTTTAGTTACACTCACTTTGCAGGAGCTGATACTGACTCTAAGTCATTCAAATTATTTTTTTTTCATATTTTAACTGATTAAACCAGTGCTTCTAATTCTGCCAGACTTCAGTTAAGCTTCTATTGCTGTCCTTTTAGTAACTTTCCCATTGGAACTGGTTTTTTTGCAACTTGGATGCGATGAAAACATCATTTTAGAGAGATAATATTTTCTATATACATCTCTGTTTCATAAACTTTGGCAGAGTTATGTGGGGAGATCCTCCATTTGGCTTTTTTTGCATAGTAAATACAACTTTTTTTCTGAGTACTTCAGGTATTCTTTCACACTTAGGCCTAAGGGGCATTTAGAGATTAAAGTTCACCAGAAGAGGCTTTGTCATTCTAATATCTGCACACTAATATTTTATATAAATTCTGTGTGAAGGCTTACTACTGATTCATAAAATAGCAGCTAGCAATGACACATTTGTTTAAAAGTATTTTGGGTAAGTATGCACAGGGATGTACACTTGTCAACACTGCCAAGATATTTGCAAAAGTTGTGAGAAAGTCAAAAATGGGACCAGGGGCCTGGCAAAATGCCCTGTCATGGGATAAGTGGTATTCTGTGTGGTTTGTCACCAAAAAAAAAGTGACAGGAGACTTGTTTATGGTGTACAAGTACTGTAAAAATTAGACCCCTCCCCTCCACTCCAAACCCCAGTTATTCTGCAGACCATTCATCTCTCAGAGAAAAAGTAAACAGAGTCAAAGGCTGCAGATCAAAGCCACACAAATCTAAACTGGAAACAGACTTAGAGTAAAAATAATTTAGAGAAAAAATAAAATAATAACCTGAGTAAATCTGAAGGGAGGAAATGCTTCCCACTGGTGATATCAGAAGTGATCAAGTGTGTAAATATCCATAAATGCCACTTTGCTATGCACTGCCTTTTTCTTCACAGCTTGGCCCTCTAACTTCCCTATTTAAGCAAAATTAGTGACAACAGGAATAGTAAACAAATATTCTGACAGCTCCTTTCAAAATTATCTTTTATCAGGTTTGATAAAACTATGATAGGTTGATCATCTTTGGGTTTTTGTTATTTTTTTTAATTTGTGCAAATTAATTCTTCAGTTACTAACAGAAGAATATCTTATCTACTTTTTTTTTGTTTCTAACAGCCCGCGCAGATGATTTTCTTCTTTTCTATAAAAGGAGATTTCTCCCTCTCTTCTCAGTTTTACCAGAAACACTTTCCACATTAACATTTTACTGTGAAACATTCCTTTCTGTTTTCTTTATTCTGTTAAGCTCTGTCTATTTGCATTGAACTTTGTCTGCCAATTATAAATCTAAATTGATAAACCTGAATTATAAGATTCTTCTTTTGTAATAATGAGTCCATTTTTTAATATCAAGCTTTAATCTCTTCTTCACTTGAATTTAAATAAACCATCTAATCAAACCATTAAACAAGTAATTTCAGAATTAGTCATTATGCGTTTCAATATTTATTGGTAGTGCTATGATTACTGTTCTATTCAAAAGATTTTTTTCAAGGTACACTTGTATATCAATAAAAGGGAAAAGAAGAGAATGGAAAGAGAATAATAATAAAAAGATGTAAGAAATCATATTCAAAAGTGTCCAATTTAACTCATTCTCATATTGAGCAAACAGGAAAAGTAACTGACCACAAGGAAATACTTTTTCACTGTGAGATAACCAAGCCTTGCCCCAGGTTGCCTAGAGAGGCTATGGAGTCTTCATTCCTGGAGATATTAAAAAGCTGTCCAGACACAAACATGGACAACAGGCCTTGGGTGGTCTTGCTTGAGCAGAAGATTGGACCAGATGACCTCCCCTCCACCCTCAACCATTCTGTGGTTTATGTGACTTTATGCCATTGTTTTGCATCTCAGAAGTAGAAATGCAATTTGTGCTTTATGCAAGAGAGTACAAAGACCAGTGTACAGGGAAAGGTTTATTTTGTACTAGACACATCTGTACTGTTCCTTTAGGGCCATCACCAGAGAAGTAAGGGATTAGGAAAATTAATTTGAAGACTGCAGAAGTTAGATCAGGAGAGAAGTATGTTACAACAATAGCAACAACTTCCATGCTCTTCCTGCACAAAGTGGCTGCTCTTAAAGTGTAAGTTAAGGATGGTATTTAAAGAACTGCGTGAACTGGTGCGGGTGAGAAAGGCAAGAAAATATAGGGTCAAGTCTGCACAGTCTGGTATCACAGAAACTTCTTTAACTGACTAAACAGATTGGCAATGATCCCTATAGCTCATGTGCCAAAAGCAAACTGGGAGACAAACTACCTATGCTACTCATTCTAAGGCTTCCAGCAAAAGAGCATCTGAGAAGGTGAATAGCTCATCCATCTCCCAGGTATTTAGCTTTAGCAACAAGGACAGCCCTGCAGCTGTGAAACAAGCTCTGATGGTGGATAAAATGTGAACAGGTTGTGACAGCAGCTATACAAATGCAAGGTATTACTGGCATGCACGAATGAGAGATAATAAGTGTGAAATCAGACAGTCAGCATTGCAAAACAAAATATGTAATGTAGCTGCATTTTGACAAGTGGCACAAAGCTGCACTAAAGTAAAACAATAGTGAAAAGGTGATGATTTGGGCTGAACCACAGGAGATGAAAGCACTCAAGCATGAATATTATCAGAAACTACATTGCTCTAGCCTCAAAATCAGCTTTCTAAGTCCTTAGTCAAGTTACAAATTTTATCTTCTGATAAAAGGTCCAGCTAGTATTAAAGGATTGGAAGAAGAAATTCACTGCTTTTGTAACGAGTGCTGCAGTAGAAGGGATAAGGTTACCTAAGGAGGACCTGACTATGGAATTGAACCAGTCAACACAACAGCTAGTCAGTACAATGCTCCACTGAACAAGGATTTGGCCTTTGATGTAATTTTAATAACATGTGATAGAGCAGTAGCATTGCTTTTTTTTGACAAACTAGCCCATTGGGATACACCTCCATGAGATACAAGGATGCCCTAATCTGAATAAAAGGTGCCAGTGGGGGGCATGCTCTTGACTTTATATGATTGTTAAAACATTGTTCTATTGTTCTCCACAATCATACTATTTGTTTGGTTGACAAGCACATGCTGAGCAGAGGTCTTTGATGTGTTCACAAAAGAATGTGTTTTTAGTTTCCAGATCTTAGTACCTCTCTGTTAGCAGTTTACTGAAACTGCTATTGCAAATATTTTATATTATGTCTTCTATAGGTAGGGTACAGATCACCATTCTGATCTAGTTAAAAGTTCAAACCTTATATGTGTTTTCCGATTCCTTGTCTATTATCCCTCTGATTTTGATCCCTGATTTAAGTAAATACCCACCTCCATTCTTTAAATGAATCCAGAGGGCTTATTTAATGTCTAATGCCATTCTTTTTAGCCCATTGGCTCCAATTTCCCGCTATAATGGTTAAGAGGATAAATAATTTCTTTCTCCTCTGCCTATTGCTTATTCTCTTTGATAAATTCTTATTATTCTTCCTTTGTCCACTAATTATTTATTTACTTGTTACAGAGCTTGCTTGCTTCAATCCATTGAATTTTCTACTGCTCGTGCTCTTTAATTATTGTAAGTGCTTTGTGTTTACCCTTGCTGCTGCTCTCTTTACATCTTTATTTTAACTCCATTCATTTCTGCCACTTCTGGATATTAAGATTTAGTAAAGCACTTCTGTGAGTAAACAGAGAGTATTTGTATTTTACAGTGAAGTGAATCTTCTGGATTTTGGTGTAGGGAATGGATTAATGTTGCCCTTCTGAAGATATAACACGATGACAGTTACTTGCATTACATGGCAGATAAACGATGATGATACCAGTTTTCCACTTTTCTGCCTGTACTATTGATCTTGTTTATCAGCACTACCATAAAATACTTAGCTATTCAGTATGCTATCCGCCTCAATTAGATGGATCTCATTAATCCCATCTTCTATTTTATCTGTTTCTGAACTTGTAATATTTGAATTCAGCCTTGGAAAATTGTTTACAGCTATTGAACAAGATAGTGGAATAGTAAAAAACAAGCTTGCATTGTCTGCTACAAAATCTCATGTGGAATCTTTTTTCTTCTTTTCTCCTAGAGGCAACTTCTGGATTTGTAGCATTTCTAGAACAGTTATCACTGCCATGGTAAGGAACCAAAGAAAACTCTATTTTTAAGATTAAGTATGACTAATTTCCTTTTTCCCCCCACTCAGCAGAACTGCTCTTGCTTTCTCCAGTTATAAATGAACATTTCAGGGAGGGACCTGTATCTATGTTTGGAATCTATGTCTCATGTTTGGAATCTATGTCTCATGAATAATTGAATATTCTTAAGAATGTGTTTTCTGAAATAATTAGATATAACAAGTAATCAGTAAATCTGAGGAAGAGCAACAAAGTTCCTTCCCATTTTTTACAATGTTTTACAGGGCTAAACACTTTTCTGCTGTGTCTCAAATCCAAGAGCTTTTGCCTTTCCTGTATCATTCCTAATATTTTTAATGTAAAAAAATCTGATCTGCAATCAATTTGAGACTTTTAATTATTAGAAAATAAACTAATTTCTTCCAGTTTCGTTCACAACACCCAACTCCTGCTGCCCCTCTCCCCCATGTATAGAAACCTGCATTCATCAGTTCTGGATGATTTGTGTGTGATGCGGACCGGGTGCGTGATTTAAAGCTAAAACCCTTTCTGGGCCTCAATTTATTCTGCACAAAGAGAGGATTAATGGGGCATAATGAGGAGACTGTACACTGCAATGGGTGCCAGTAACAGATGTTATGGAAATGCAGGATCTTCGTGATTACTAAAGAGGAATAAGGACTTGACTCTCCTGTTGTCAACCTGTTACTAAAAGTTTTGCTTGTCTGATTCAACAATGCCTTGAGGGCACCAACCAGCAAAATGGTGTGTGAAGGTCCTTTCTCAAAACAGCCTTCTCAGGAGGCAGACTAAATAGACAAAATGTCCTGTCTCCTTAATCTCGTTTCCCTGGTGGCTAAAGGAAATTACTTGCTTTACTCCGAAAGAAGGCCACAATTTTTTGATCCCAACAGAGAATTCCTCACAAGCCCAGGGAGGGCTCAGCCAGTCTGTCTGCTCATGCATCAGATCAAGCTAAGCTTCCTACTTCTTATGAACATGTTGACTTTCCAAGAAAGATATAACACATATTAAAATGATATCCTTTTCCCTTCCCTTGATTTGTAATGCAAAAAATTTAAAAGGGAAATAGTCATGTAACAATTCATTCTGCACATGGATTGTTTTACATTGGATAGAGAGGAAGTTTAGCAATTTTAATTAGATAGTTTCATTAATGATTTCACTGAATTTAGCACAAATTCAATTTCAAATTAAGTTGGAATAAACTGCACAGTGAAAGGTTTTTAATGATGTGACACTATACGTCTGTATTTTTTATCAAAACTTTTAATTGTGCAGTAAAAATGCATTACATTTGACAGACACAAAATAAACTCTGGAGGATAAACATACTGACTTGTTTTGTGTGTCATAAATGTGTGCAAAACATGACTCCAAAACATTTGTTTCATGTTGGTAAGACAGGGGGAAAGATACTTTAGTTTCACAGCTCCCTCTGAAGAATAGTTTCATAATGATTTTGGTGGGTGAGAGGAGGTGTTTTGAGGCTGCCTCCTCCTGCTGTGGAGATCCTGGGTAGCTGGGTATTTTAATTACCCCCTGGCACTTGGAATTCTAGTCCAGGAGTGTAAGGCTGTGTCTGTGCTGTGAATTAAAACAGGGCAAGGGAACATCCTTCTGTCCTGTACTTGACCAGCACTGCCTGGCTGGTGTCCAGCCTGTACAGCCCTTGGCCACAGGCCTCCATGTGATGTGCATCTGAACCCAGTTCTTAAATATTAGGGTTTAGTATATTTTTCAGTTCAAATAATATAGGAGCTACAGTAGTATAAAGGCTGTGTTTTGACTCATTAGAACAATATTTAAATTTTATGAAATCGAGAACATGTAGAATATCCTCATCTATGATGGGAAGCTACCAAGGGAGCTTTGAGGATGTGCCATCTTCCAGAATAGCTTGGAAAAGCTATCAAAGGAGGGAATTAATTTTGATTCAGCGCTTTGCTGGCATAGAGAGTGTCCCTGTTATGCTGCTGCTCACGAGTATTGCTTGGAAAATAACTTCTTCTTACTTGAGGGGATAGTGGCAAAAAATATACATCTCAGGGCTTCTGTATATTTTCACCTTAGGAGGAAGTATGTATTTGCAAACTCAAGCAACACAGCATGTTATGTCACTTTCATTTATGTCCATAGGAAAGGATGAAGCACAGAGAAAGCCTAAGAATATTCTTTCTTTCAGTCTGAGAATCTGTGAAAGATTTGAAAAAAATTTCTGACTTCAGAGGAAGATGCCTCAGATGATTACATGTTCTTATTCAGATGTTGGGAGTTAGTTTGGACCTTAACTTCTTTTAAAATATGTGTTTAATGCAAACATGCTCTTAAAAAGTAAGACTTAACACTTCTTTTTCTTTTTTTTTGACAATAAAAACCTGATAATGTTTGAAAGAATTCAGAGCTCTAAACAAGAATTTATCCCATCAAAAACAGTCACCCCAGATATAAAAAGACAATTTTTTTTATTGCTCTTCATGTAAAGAACCTTTTCTCTGAGACTAGCAGGTGCTTCGTGAAGCAGCCACAGCTTCAAGGGAGAATGACAGGTACTTTGAATCAAACAAGAAAAATGAAAGCTCTTAATGACTCTAGACACTGTAGAGTTCTTACCTCATAAATATGTCTGATTCATTTTTATTGCTCTCAGCAGAGCTGAGTTATTTCAATCAAAATGATAGCAGACAAAAAAAAATGCTTAGTCTCTTGGCTGTTGAGTGGCATCACTCATTCTTGAAATAACTTTTGTGTGAATATAAAAATTTTCCAGGAGACCCATGGAGTTCTGGGCATGGTTCTCCCAAGTCACTCACTGATGGCATCAGGGCTCTGTATATGGGCTGTATTGCAGAATTGAGATCCAATGAGATTTGTAAGTCCTTAATTTTCACAAAATGTATGCTCCTGGGGAAAGATTTTTCAAGTCCCATATAAACCCTGCCTCCCAGACATTGTTCTGAGACTTTCAGAAGAGATTTTGCTCTGTACATCTGCTCCAACACCATAGAATTATCAACAATATCTAATTTTTAGGTGATTTCAGTGGTCATTCTTTGGACATAAAGTGGATGCTACTTCCCCCCCCCCCCCTTTTTTCTTTTGTCTTTGAATCAGAAAATAATGGAAATACTTTTTTACGAAAATATCCAGAATTCAGGGACACTGAGTTGTTTTTTAATCATGGTATTTAATAGTTTTGTGTGAGATCCTTATTAAGTTCTGGTCTCATCATCTGGATATTAAAATATTCCAAAGACCCCCTAGGACTGACAAGCCTCCCTTCACCAACAATTTCAAAACATGACAAGTTAATAGTACTAAAATATGATCAAGTTCTCTTTGATGTCAGATCTGTGACATTCCCTTTTTTCTTCCTTTGTGTTGGGAGCATTTTAGAGAGATACATTTTGTTTGAGCAGAAATAAATATTTAATGCATATTACTGCACCTTAAGGTTGTTTTTCTGAAACATTATTGATCCTTCAGTAGAATCTATGACAGTTTAAGGCAATAATTCACATACCTACACTTAAAGCCCTGGTCCTGTTTAAAACTCAAGTGGACTACATTTTGTTGTTAATTATACCCATGTTAAATTAGACCACATCTGTTTAAGCCACATGAGAACAGATTCTGGATTTCTGTCATCTAGATTCAGGAAGTTTCCTTGTTAGCTTTTGTCAGAGTTCCCTTCTCCCTTCCCCCAATACATTTAAGAAATGATCCCTTCTCTGTTTTCTCAGGATTGTTTGCTGGAACAATGTTTGTCAAAATGTCACTTTGCAGATTGTGCTGCTATTCATCTATTGCCAATTCTGTATTTTTTTTGTTATTGTTGGGTGTTCCATTTCCTAATAAAGAAGGAGAATGTTGCTGCCAGACAGAAATATAGGAACCCTCTTTGACCATAACAGATCTTTTTCCATTCCATTCAGAAAAGTGATGCAAAGATCATTTTTCTAGGTCACTAGTAAGGTCACCCCTTCATTTTCCTGCCTTCATGGCTTCCTGGTTTGTCCTGCAGCGAAAAATTGAATAATTTGTCTCTGCTTTAAAGAGCACACATGACCTAGCTCCACCTACATTGCTGCTTCTGTCTCCTTCACTACTAAAAGGTCATCTACCCCTGCTAATCAGTCAAATTTGCTGAAATTCATAATTTCATTGTTCTCTTTTTCTAAAACACAATAAAAAAAATCCCATGTGTAGACTGCTATGCTGTTAGAAGGGTGATTGTTAAAACTGCCCTGAATTTGTCTCCCTGATTCCCTAAACTCCCTTTTTATGGTGTTTTTTTGACTCATCTCTGCTTGGATCATAAGCTGTTTGAAACAGGGATGTTGCTGAAGCACAGACTCTGGTCCCTAGCTAGATAAATCAGTAAGTAACAACTCCAGCAGAAGCAAGAAGTGGAATAACAAAGTATATACAAAACATAATAAAGACTGCCCATTTCATTTAAAAATAGGTGCTTTTAATTACTCCATTAGCAGTTTTAGGGGAAAATAACAAGTGTCTGTTTTCATAAGAAATTTTCTCATCCTAGCTGGTTACCACTGTGTCTCCTGCTGACCATTTATATGGTGTATCTTCAAGAACAGTTGCTTGCATGACTAGATCATTTGTAACTGCTTAGCCTTCCATATAGTTCTAGCAAAGCTTCCAAGAGACTACAGAGAAGCAATGCCAAGGAATTCCAGAAGAGCCAGGCTGAAATACATCAGGATCCGGTCTGGCCAATCTGAGCACCAAACGGAACAGACAAATAATTTAACAAGGGGTGAACATCTAGCTCAAGATGGCACCACCAGTAAGACATGAAGTCCAGCAGATCCAAACAAAAGATGAAAGACTTCCTAAAGGCAAAAAAGTTCAAATAGATCAAGCCAAAGCCAATATGCAGGTCTTCAAATGAGACATGATACGGCTACCTCACAAAGTCTGGCAAGAAGGAAACTGTGTTTCTTTTGAAGTGAGAAGTGCCCCTGACAAGTAGAGCAGAAGGGAAGAGTCAGCAGAAGTCCTGTGTTCGTAATGAACTACTGTGGCAGGCAGCTGTACTTGAAACTGTGTGGGGACTCATCAGCAATGATATTGGGATGAGAAATGTTAATTGCAACTGAACAGCCTCCTGTTTTGGCAGAAATCCCAGGACAAAGTGCTGGCACATGGGCTGCAGATGCGATATGTTACAACATCCCTGATGTTAAGAAATGGCACAGTCTCCTCTTTTTCATATGTTGGTTACAGATGAAACCAAAACAGATTTTGTTTTTTTTTCTTTTAGATAGAATCTCATGGTTTGATAGGGACTACAGTAACAGGCTGATGGTCAGAAGTGTGGATTTTCTTTTCTCCTGAGCTTGGAAAATTTAGTTGCTGTTTAAACACCAAGTGTGATACCAAGGTGAAAGTCAATTCAGTGATTATCATACTGGGACTGTGGTAGATCCAAATGACTTCACTAATTTATCCAGGAAAATTCATTACTCCGCCGAACTTGTAAGTAGCTCATAAAGGCGATTATGCACTAAGCAAACAAGTTACACCCCAGTAGTCCTGAGACAGAGGGCTCAGCCTATACCTGAGGAACACACCCAGAGTTCCCACAGAGACTTGGTGATTTGCAAGGGGAACAGACTGCCACTGTGATTTCAGTGGCAACTGCTCTATCACTTACATAACATTTTGTACAGGACACACTTTCCTTGCTAAATTTGAACATATTTGGCATACTACCTGTAGAAACATCACCTGGGTTGGAAGTAACTATCCTCTATGAAATTCACCAAGATTTAAAACACTTTCATGTTCCTCACTAGCATATAACTAGACATTGAGAACTAGGGAGATTTGGGATGTTTTATAGAACTGTCAGAGTCCTCTGGAAATGCATTTACACAGTGGTGACTTTCGTGACTTTAAACCATGGAAGTTTTCTTTATTGTTTGTTCTATGGGTTTTTTTAAACCATTTTTATTTAGACCTGTGTTACCTCTCTTACCAGGGGTGCATAACCTACCTCATTCTAAACCTCGACCTCATTTTCTCTGTGTTCTCTTTGTAAAGATAGAAATTCCTTACAGAGGTTGGTGCTGAAATCAAGGACTTGCTGGAGTATGTTATATCAAGCTGTGCAGTCAAAAATGAATGTTAGTAGTTTGGGTCAGGCATAACTTTCTTCTTCCTCCTCATCCTTTATAAAGGCTTTCCTTCAATATCATATTAACCTATCTACTTAATCATTAAACACTAATTGTACTGAAAAGCTTGATTTCAAGTTTCTCCTGAATAATCATCAAGGAATGCAACACTGTTAGAGCTATTCCACACTATATAGATTAAAATTAAACATTTATTAAAGTGGAAGAGAGACTGATGACCTTAATGTCTTGGCAACAACCTTGCTGGAAGAGGCCAGGTTCAAATGACTTCATAATTTATTAATATAGGCATCACTCACTGTATTGGAACAATATGAGTTGGAGCAGTGAGGTAACTAAAATGCTAAAAGTTTAATTTTTATGTTACTAGAACTTTATGCCAACAGATCTGAGGAGAAGCAAACACTTCCAGGATTGGCAAAGAACACCTGAATTAAACAAGATTTCCTTGAAACTTCATCTTTTCCTAAATATATACTAGAATAAATGCAGCAGAATAATAAGAAAACAGGTCTTAAGCAAGAGTGGGAGATAAATAAAGAAAAGAATTCATACCCAGTAAAACTTGAGAGTATGCAAAAGTACCAAGACCTGACTTATTAATTTATTTGCCCATGCAGTTAATTTAAATTGAATAATGCCATCAGTATTACATACACTATTACAATGAGTGTAATGTTAACTGCCCACATTTATTTTCAATTTTGTATTTTCCAGAATTCTTCACTGACATTTAGGAAATACTTTCCTACTCTCCAAGTGCAGTTGCCTAAGTGGGTTAGTGCTTTTGCTAATGTTTCTCTCTGCTGTAGTCCATATTAACTTTTTTTTGCCAATAACCAGGATCAGAAAACAATGTCATAGCAAAGGAAAACCATCTCTTTAAGGCAAATACTGCAGTCTCTTTTTGGCCTGTAAAATGGCATTGTAGCCAGTTCTTAGATAATTTCCAGCTCACCAGCTGGCTGACTGGCACAGATCAACTGGGATGGGCTCAGCTGTTGCAGACCTTGCCAGTAAATTTGTTGCTGTATTAGTAGAGTTGTTGGCTTGAGTTTAAAAGGTGGAGGAGGACAATAAAAGGGCAAGAATGAGGTGGAGAAGAATGAATATCAGCCAGATGGTTGTAGTGGTGCTAGCCAGGAATAACAGTTCATGAAAACTGGTTGATAATATTATAATTATATAGCTGTCACTCCTATAAATGACTTTGCAGGGGATACCTCTCTTGATTTACAGCATAAGGGCCAAGTATTGCAAAGTATGAATAGCTGTCCTTGACAATAAGAACCTAAGCAGAAAACTTTGTCATAGTAGGAGACATGGATAAAAGATTGTTGTGTGGATTTGTACAAACATAACTTTTGTCCTATGTAAACTTTATACAGTTTCTGTGATATTTTTCCTACTGAAACTTTATGGAATTACAAAAGTCAGCTTATAAAAGCCAAGAAAGTTTTACATAAGTATATATGGACTATGTGTGAATGATGTGATCCGAATCATCACGCTGATGCCATTTGCAGCTGGACTAATTAAGGATCATTTTTTGAAGGCTTAAGAGGGAGTGTGCTGAAAGATATTGAAACACTTTTGGTGTTGCAGTTATTTGAGCATAGATTTCACACATTGTCTTTGCTAAAGAAATAATACCTCTCAGTGCAAATTAGCTGACTCCTGTCAAGACGACCCTTCAACACAAGGATCTGGAAAGTTTGCTTCTTGACCCATTCCAGGACATGGGGAGGGCATACATAGGATAAAATCTAAATTACCTGATTTCACATTACGTCTAGTTTCAGGCATTAGATTAAGCACCTTCAAAAGCAAAAGTTTATTTTCACTGTTTCTACACAGGGGCTGCAGGCACCCAATTAAGGACATCTTGCTCACTGAGTCACTGTAAAGTTGGATGAAATGTAGCTATCAAAGTTGGCTACCGTATCACCTATGACTCTCCATACCATATTGCATGTCACATATGCAATTTACTACATATATTTTTTCAATGTTATAAAATCAGAGTAAAGTAGGCATTTAAAACCTGAATATTATAGTCTGATTGTTGCCTCTAGTTAAAATGTCAAGCAGACTGGATCTACTCAATTATTGAAAAGATTGAAATGATGAAATAAATGTAATAGAAGTTAGAAGACAATGTGTTCATACTGGGACTAGCCTATCATTCACAGTAGGTTTCAGATAAGGCATAAAAGTTGTATGTCCTTTTACCTGAAGCAACAGAATCCTCCACCCAAAACATGATCAAGTGGAAGACTAAAGGGAAAATATAAGGGGAGGTAGTATAAATTTACTGGGTATCACTTGATGGAAACGTGTTTCAGAAACTTTCAAAAAAACTTTCTAAAACAGAGAAAAAATAAACCAGCCAAAAGACAGCAAGCAGGAATAAGGATCACACATTAAAAAGTGGTAGAATTCTATGTAGAATGAAACTTGAAATGTTGTGCAAAAAAATAGACTCTTATTATTTAAATGTAATGGTTTTTAAGAATTTTGTGTGCATTCTTTGTAAATAAACATGTCTGTATCCAAGAAATATCTGACTACATCACCTAATTACTCCTTGGGGTTGAAAAATTTTAAAAGACCCATGTACTGGCTAACTGCAAATGTCAAAATAAGCTAAAATATCTTGAGTGTTTCATCCCAGTTCTTAAATATCTCATTTAAAACCAAACCAAACAAAAATAGCAAAAAGGATACAACAAAAGATTAAGATACCTTGACTAGGCTTTATATTTCCTTCAGAACTTGAATTCAGTTTCTCTGACTGCTTTGTATTCCCATGAAATACCTAGAATTTGTTTCTATTTGACATGCAATTAAAATTCAATTGAAAAAATATATATCTCTTTAACTCTGGCTTTCAAGTAAGCCACAATTGTGCTTTAAATCTCTTAGCCTTCACTTTGGGAAGAGGATTTGCTTTGTGACAAGATGTGCTAAAACACGAAATGTGCATCTGGAATAGCCATGACACCTTAGAAATAGAGGAACCATAAATGGGATCAATGCTACTGAAAATTTCACAGATCGCTTCAAAGGAAAGATAGATAAATTTTAATATTTGTATTCTAGATTTTGAACAAGGTCATTTTATGATTGGCTACATGACTATCTGTATGGAGGAACACAAAGAGTGACTTTGAAATTAAAAACAAAGCAGTTAGAGCAGTCTCTGGGGATGCTCTGGAGCTGTGATAAAACTGATTCATACGAGTGACAAACCCACACGAATGATAGACAATTTCTTCTGACACCTCTATCAGCACCAGAGCAGCCACTGAATAAAGAAACGAAGCTGTCAGAGATGGACAGATTGCAGGAACATGTGGTGTTCCAATTTCAGCCACCAAATCACATATGTAACGTTTCAGGGAAAAAAGTGAAGCCACATACATATATTATACAAAGAGTACCGTTAAATGCTCTTTACAAAAATGAGGACTAGTGACACCCAGCCTAAAAGTCAGGGAAAAGAGACCTTACAACTAGGGTCCTAGCAAAGTTTTGTATTGCTGGAATAGAAAGCTCAGCTACAAACATGACCATCTTCCAAAGATCTCTGTTGCTCCATGGAACAGAGAGTGAAGGCATAAAGGTACCAGGGTGCTAAAATGTTGAACATGTATAATTAAATTTTCTAATTCAGGCTGGATGCCAGTAGAAAGGAGATAGGTATACACATCTGAAATGTGAGACAGTCTATCTGGAAGAATGAGGGAAAAAATACACTGAGGAGGGGAAATCACAATAGTAATAATTTTCTATTCTTGTAGAATACAAGGGAAAAGAGTGAATACTTTAATAATTCAGTGAGAACTGGTGTAGAAGTCTCCATGACTAAAACAGAGGACAAATGAAAAGGATATTTGCATTATTCTAGAAAAGAATAAAAAGTCACAGTGCAGAAGTGTTTGTGAATACTGTAAAAAGACTGTCTTGCAAAATATAGAAAATCACTCTGAAAGTGAGTATCACAAAAGCTACATTCAGACTATTCCTAGGTGAAAATTACTTTACCTGGTTTTCAGAATCAGAATACAGGCAGACTTGGCTATAATTATGCTATAGCCATGCTTTTACTTGTTTTAAAAATCCCTTTAACACAGAGCTATACAATTTCCATCAAGTTCTAGGATCTGTTGAGTGGCACTTCAAATCAAGCCATCTTTCTTTCCCAAGACACAAATATTTTCTTTGCGGAAACAAGATAGCACAAGACTTCTGTATTTCCTCGGACTCAGAGCCCTGGGAAACACGCACTTCATAACAGTGTCTGAACAGCATAGGCACCAGACACTGTCAGCAGTTCACCAAGGGTACAGAGATGGTTGAAAGGGAAGTAAAACAGGTTTTTTACAAAACCTTCATTAGTAATCCTGCTCAGATCATTGCAAGGATTTTCAATTATTAATTGTCAGAATGCCTGGAAGAAATTTCCACACTTTTCTTTTCTCTCCTGTGCTATGTTTGTTTCTTTATCTTTTCAGGAACTGACAATAGTATCTCTCCACTTCAACCAATGTGGAAGAAAGGGGAGTTTATTACAAAATTGCTGGGCATTAAAAAATCTATATTAATTGCATAAGTCTATAGGTTGAAACCAGATACTATTTACATAAAATAATTATCAAAGATAGTCTGTAACTTTCCCAGTCTAACATAATTTTTATCTTTCTTAGAGAAAATATTTTTCTTAGGTACACAATTTCTTAATCTGAAAGGCACAGTAGTTCTCTTCTGCTGAAGCAATATGTCTAAAAGAGGACTTCCACAGGGAAAGGTCTGTTTGCAATTCATAGCCAGTGTAGCACAATCTTTGTGAAAACTTGTATTGTATTCCCAGGGCTGGTGTCTCATCACTTGCCTGATATTTGAATGCAAATTTTTCCAAAGAAAATGATGGCTAGGCGGTAGTTACATATTAATATGTATGCACTCAGTTTTACTATCAATGTTTATGTTTTGAATCATGTTAATTCAAACTGTATGATTTCAATCAAATACCATAGGTCTTCATTATGTAGTTAAGCAACATTTGAGATTAAACCATAGGATTTTTGCAATGTTTAGAGCTTTTTCTTATGAGGGACTACAATACCCTCATCTGTTAAATGGCAAAGATGCTGGTACATAAATTTGAAGAGTGCTCTGAGTTCTATGTGTAGATCACAGTAAATCCAGCTCTGATAAGCATAGCATTAGGGAAGTGTCATCCTTTATTCATTCTGACTTTAGTCTATGTTAATTATAGATGCATGTCCTAAGCATACTAGATAGATAGTTTTTATTTCTAGTCCTCCGTATAAACACAGAAAGTCATAGAATACTGTGCTATCGTTGCATCTATTGAAAACTCAATATTTAGTATACCACAAGGAATAAATGAGAAATGCAGTGACTCACACTGGCTTAAAATTAGTCTTTACAATTTACTATATTAGTGTAAAGCCTTTGAAATATACAGCCTAGTATTTTATGCTGTGTTAATGTTTAGCACTATTTACAAATTACAGTCTCTCTCTTTCCCTTTAAATAAAACCCAGTGTATTATAGTTGCCAAGGTTGGAATGCTTCCTAAGTTACTGAATTTTAGTTAATTTCTGCATGACACTAAGATATAAAATCCTATAAAATTGTATTAATAATAAGTAGGTATTTTATTAATTTGCTTAACAATCAAACCCTGAATTGAGAAACAGAACCATTTAGAAAACTCGTCTTTGCTTCGCTCCAGTGCTAAGTCTCTCCATTTACAGCTGTGTTTTTATTCTACTGTTGTGTGGTAATAATGATGTCTGAACCTGATCACGGTGTTCCCCTTGTAAGGTAAATGAAACTATCTCAGCTGTTCTCTAGAGATCAGAATCCCTCACCTGGGATGTGAGGTGATGAGATGCCTAACAAAAGTACAACTTACAGGGTTACTTTTACCTTGAGACCCGAGTGCTGAGCTGATTCAGAGGTCTATTGCTCTCACCACTTGAGCATCGCATAACTAGGCGCAGGGGAGACTACTGTAAATTTGGCACAGCAAATGGGAAAATGGCAGTACTTCAATGGCAAGCTGAAAATAAGATGGGAGATCCAACTTTTCTGAAAAATACCCTTTAGAATGCTTCTTAAAGTGTGATCCAGTTTGATCACTTTATATCACTAACAAGTCATTTAAATCAAATTACACACTCACAAAAACAATTTTTCTGAAAAGCGAATTACTAAGCTTGGAAAATACTTTGAAGATTATCAAGTCCAGCTATTAACCTAACTCTGCTGGGTCCACCATTAAACCATGATCCTATGTATCACTTCTGCACATTTTTGAACACATCCAGGGATGGTGAGTCTCCTTTTATATGAAGGAGAATACAAAAGTGGCAGATCCTTGTCCACAGCCAATACATTTTCAATCACATGGACTTCAGGCCCCTTTAAATTACTCAGCCTGTGTTTATGTGGAGTGAATAATGTTTTGCAAACCTGGTAGGTGACTGCATGTGATGAATGCTGTAATTCAGGAATTTTTTTAGATACTAATAAAAAAGGCAAATATTTTGGTTCACCAGGTTGCATGTCTATAAATGATCACACTGCAGATGCACAAAGGCACATAAATCCCAACAGACAACCTCAGACCCAAACAGTTTAACAGTCATGGAGTCCTGGGTACTTCCTTGCCTGGCCCAAAGGTTTCTCATACCAACAGGCTGGGAAAGCTGAACACTGTCTAGCACCTAACCTTCAAACAAACCAGAGAAAGAGGTAGTAATACTTCCAAAGTGACCTGCTCAGATATGGGTTCAAACATTCCTACCAATCAGAGAGGCTTCGAGCCTTGACAGTGCAGCTGGATGTGCTTTTTTCCTGTAAAAAGGAATTAGAAGGATGCACATCCACTTTTCTTCTATACTGTATCTTTACAAAGAGTTTTCACCCTGAATATGTGTGACTTCCCAATTCAAACACATCCCAACTTATCTCTAGAAGGCAAAACAACCACAAGGCTGAAAAGCATTTGTTAGACAACGGTAGGACCACAGAATATCTCAAGTTGTAAGGAGCCTGTAATAATTGAGTCTGACACCCTGCTCCTCACAGGACTGCCCAACACTAAACCATGTAAATAAAAGCATCACCCAAATGCTCCCTGAACTCTGACAGGTTTGGTTCCCTGGCCACTTCCCTGGGGAGCCTGTTCCAGTGAATGATATCTTTCCTGTTCCTTAATCTGGGTGGCTGTACAGTGGGCTGGAAGTTTCCTGGGACAACAGGGACAGCTGGAAGGGAAGACAGAGGTGATATAACTTGGTTGTGAATAGTCTCACTGGAGCTGCCTGTGGCAAAACATTACACCAAAGTATGCATCTGATGTTTATCAAATTTTTTTGAGAGTGGATAGTTGGTTTAAAATTAGTGGAGTCAACTGTCAAACATAAAGACCACATTTCCCTCGTTTCTCAGAAAGCAAGCTAAACCAAACAACATAATTGCGCATATAATCAATTTTGAGAATTTTTTAAACCTGGCTTTCCAGATTCAATTACTCATTGACATTTGATGCTATATAAGAAGAAAGTCTGAGAAACAAAATGTGATCTGTACCAGAGTGCCAAATTTGAATAGTTTACCATATATTATAATACTCTGTACTTTATTTACAATCCTTTAATCCACATTCTGTCAGATTCTTTTCTTAAAAGTGATATTTTTATGCTGACTGCTCAATTCTAGTGTACCAAAACAATGCAAAATTTCTTCTATTGTTAACACTAATGGGTTTTATTCTTACAGGTGTCCAGTTGTTTATTTCTTGTCTTGATTTCTTATTCAAGTAGATATCTCAAATTGCTTGTGTATGTTCCTGGTCCTACTAAAGTAGATTTTTATTCAAAACCTAAGGTTTGTTCGTATCCCCAGTGTATGACTGAATAGATATTTAGACATTGAAAACTCATGAAAAAAATTATAGGCGTATCATTATTGTTTGTTTGTTGGGTGTTTTATGGTTTTTTGCCAAATCTGCAACAGGCAAAGGTTTCTGTTTACTTTGCTGTTAAGCAATAGGTCAAGAGGTTACAGGAAGCTGGTGGGTTTTTTAAAGGGAGATAACTGTTCCTGGAGAAAGGATATGGCTGGAAGTCCTGGAACCTAGATGGGAACCCTCTCCACTATGAGGTGGTTGGACAATGAAACAGTTTGCCCACAGAAGTTGCTGACACCCATCTCTGGAAAAAAACAAAACCACCAGACATGCATACAAGTTGCTATACTGAATAAAAACTCTGACAGTAATTATTAAGCAATTATTAGAATGTTTGAAGAACAAAACCCCATTGTACCATAGACTTTTCTTCACCCACTCCAATGATTTCAAATGTAAAGCAGAGCAAAATCTGACTCAGTGTTGTCCAGCAGCATTTTCATCCTTGTTAAAGAACTTTCTTATTATTCTCACAGAATATATTAAAATAGCTCATCTCAGCACACTCACAAAGAACACAGATTTCACCTAGTGCATGTTACATACCTTTGAATTTAAAGCACATAAATAGGATTTTTCAGACCTCAGAACTGACTTTCCTCATTTGCTTTCATGCCACTTGCAGGAAAGAGCACTGTGTCTGCTGGGACTAATCAAGTTGTGTCAGCAGGAGCCCCCTCAAACCCACAGCTGACAAGGGCATAAAAATAATACCTTAAAGGGGCTACATTCATCCTGGGTAGTTTGCAGTGTCTACTTGTCCATTTTCAATGTTCTCCACTGACACAAAATTTACTGTATTTGGTAGCAAAGTTAGACTAATAACCTCGTGCTTTTCTTGAGTTTTAAAGTGGACCTTTATTCTTACTATCACAGTCAAGACTGTTATGACTTGATCCAGCCCTTTTTACTGCTCCCTGACACAAAACTCATGTCTATGCAGCTTTTTAACATACTATACAGAGATGTAAAATATGTCTCCACGAGTCCATGGTGGTATCATAAATACTTTATTATGGGATATTAATGAAAGGGACTGCCAAGGTACCCATCATACTAGCATAGCAGAGGGCCCATAAAAAGCTAATAAATCAAATAATCTTAACAGCCCATCTACAATAAGCAAGATATAAAAACGAGGACTTTGTCAGATATATGGCTCTGAGTTCTAGTCCTGGAGACTGCTGACACATAGAACAAAACCAGCCAGTATAATGACCTTATCAAGTGTTACCAATTTCTGTTTATATACCACAAGTCCCTGCATGCACAGGACAAATTGCAAGCATCATAAAGGCACATCTGTTAGCTGAGTAATGCCACCTACCATATGCTCCATGAAAAGATATATAGAGGGAAAGTTAGCAGTGGGGGCTGCTAAAGCAGCAAGGAGATATGGCAAGTCCCTGGAAACCAGAAGAAACATGCTGCAGAGATACCAAAATCCAGCAGCTCACAGACTGCTTACATATATTTCTAGACATGAGCCATGGTTTCTAAACATAGTTGTCTCTCTGAATGCCTTTTATGAAGAAGGGAGTTTTCTGGGGCCACTATTTATTATTGTACAGGTAGGTCTGGACAATGGATGATTACCATACACATATCAAATAGAAGAAATCTGTCCCCCACACGGCAAAAATTCTTATTCTATAAGAATAAGATTTCTCTAAACCACAGAAAATCCCCTTTGAGAGTATGTACCTTCAAAAAGATTGAATATGGCACAATTTTACAGTGCAGCTGTGACAACTGGATGAAAGGTAAAGCATAACTGCATTGCATAAAACTGAAAATCCATTGATAACATAATGTAATCTTTTAGGAAAAAGGAGGGATGTCCATGACTCATTTAATTTCAAAATCTAGAAAACTTTATTTAAAATAGAATTACATATCTGCCCAGAATCTATTTATGTAAAATTTTCTACTAATTGTATACAGAGATTCCTTAGCTATATTCCTTCTGTCTTAGATGAACTAAGGTGTTCCTCTATGTAAGAACAAGAACTAATTTTTTTCTTCATCCTGAGATAAGCACTACATGCTTTAAAACAGAAGAATGTATTTTGACTTTCATCACAATTGTTCACTGAACTAAAAAAAAAAAAAGTAACAATACTGCCTGATACTTTAAAATTTGAACAATTACTTTTCCTAATTCATCAAAATGCAAACTAGAATAAGCACACACATTTAGGAGGTGGGGGTGAAAAAAGACAGTCTTTGGAAAATAAGCCTAGTACTTTATAGAAAGAACAGAGGCTAAAATACAACTTTTATATTTCTTTAAATTCAGTCAAAAAAAGAAAAAAAAAGAATAAAACCCCAAACAATTTTAGAACTGCAGCGTGTTACTCAAACTTTTAAGCTGGTTCTAGAATCATTAAAAATGACTCAACTTTCCTAAAATAAAAGTCATGCTGCTTCTAAAGTTTAAAAAAAGATCCTGTGGAACATTCATATTTTTTCTGGTTGCCCTGCTTTTAGGATTTCAGATTTTTAATTTGTGCTTCACATTTTTTCTTGAATTTAAAATGTTTCTAATTTAAAAGAGTGGAAACGCATATAAACTTAGATATTTTTCTGTGCTTTCTGCAATCTTTAGTCAAAATGGGGAAAAAACATTGATCCTTTTAAGCTGTAATGGTTCCTATGTCTAGTTTATTAAGACATCAAATCGGTCAATTAATTAATGAGTAAGCTGAAGATATAGTCTAACTGAATTTCACTTTGATAATATTTATTTTGTTTATTATACATTTTGATAATAATTATGGGGGTTTGGGACAAATCATGCCTATATATGTGAGATGTGTCATGGAGCTCCAACTTGTGGCAAAGATTGAGCTTTAACATGCAAGAGAATTAAACTTGATTTAATCAGATATAATTATATTTATATTATATTTTATTTTATTATATTATATTGTATTACATTAAACAGATGTTATTAATCCAAAGCAAAGAGTGGTGTTTACATGGTATTTATTATGTGTTCATTTCTAGTGCCCATAACCACAAGAAGAAAGGAAAATAATGAATGAACAATCCACTTGCTCAACCCCTATACAGACAAAAACTTCAACTCAAGTTACTATCCAGGTTTGAGAATTAAAGATAATTATTTTTTTCTTCTATTTACTCTACTTATCTTTACTCTAGACACTAAGATTCTGCTTTTCTCTCATTTACATGTTGGGCAGACTGTGACTATGTTAGTTTCTGAAGCTGATTTAAACAATATAGGTAATACCAAATTTAGGGTTTTTCAAGATCAGTTATACTCTTATTATAAACCAATTCTTACCAACAAGAGTGTAATTTCATGTGAATATCTCAAGATTTTCACAGATAACTAAAAAAATCATGTTAAAACCAGCCTTGTTTTGTTTGCATTGAAGTTGCTGCCTATCCTCAGTTAGTACTCCTAAATTAACTCCACAATTTTGTAAAATATAGTTAGATTTATTAACATCTAAAGCTGATGGCTGCAAAACTGTCCTTAATTGCTCAGACTGCAAAAATTTAAGCAAAACATATAAATTCACTAGAAAGCTAATTGCTCTTATTACCTCTTATGAAACCATGTAACCTTTTCATATCAAGATAGGCCATTTTATTTTTATTTTACTTTTATGTCCAACATTCTAACAAAACTAAGTCCACTGAAGGCACAAGGAAACATCTAACTAACAAACAAAGGATCAGCTGGGTTTTATTTCCATATACATGGCTGCAAATGCAACACATTTCTCTGCACAGTCAACGTTTCTTTTTATTCCAATAGGCTGCTGGTAATCCAGTGTGTTCCATATTATTTCCTGATGGCAATCTTGGACACAAGATATCACCTGGCAACAGGTGAATTTTTGCAGGTGGGTATGGACATACATGTTTAAAAAGATGGTCACTCCCTCCTCTTCTTGAAATCTCACAAAATACGCTAAAGTCGCTTAAATTATATGACAAACAGAGTGAACCCGAAAAATCAAGCTATTTCTAGACTGCAATATTTGTAGGCAATTTAATAAAGGCTGGTAATTTCAAATTTCCTGAAGGAAGAAAGTTTTATGGTCTTGTTCTAACAACTTTGCATTAAGCTGATACACTGATACACTTCTAGTGTGCTTGGGCTGGGTCTGTGTCTGATCTGGGTAATGCTGGTTCAGGAGTTTCTGTGATGCACAGGGTCATGCTGTGTAGATGTACTCACCTGTACATGGTTACTAGTAGTAGTACCTCTTTTGCTTAGATGGGGAAGCAGAGGGGAAGATATCCAAAGCATGTAAAAAAACTCTCAAGTTTTGTCTGGGTACGGTGACCCCTCTCTACCTTTGTTTTTTCAGTCTCCTCTAACTAGAAAATGTAGTAATAACAGTGCAATCAGGATAGTCAGACTTAGGCTCACCTAACAAATTGGAGTTTATGTGGATAAGATACACCCAGTTAGAAAAAATCTTCTCCCTTTTGAAATTATACTAGAAGTCCTGACATGGATAACTTTCTGTTCCCCACAACCATTTTCATCCTTTAAATCTCTTCTAATTAACCCCAGACACTGTGAAGCTGATGAAGAACTAGAATGTAACATTCATTCTACTTCTAATGATTGTGTGTCAGCTACCCTCTAAAAGTGAATTGCACCATGTTAAAAGGGTAGAAAATAAGGCTGTGTAAGAAAGAATAGTACAGTGAGAGTTAAATCACTGAAGTCTGTGGGAATTTCCCTACAGTTGGCTTTCCTGCCTTTTTTATGTCCATCACTTGGGAAATTTCACCTCAGTTCTAACCTCAAGTATATTTCATCTAATGCCTGGCAGTGGTACCAGTACTTTATATAAGAGAGCAAGACACCCATCTGTAGGCACAGGTGGGATAATCTTTTTCTCCAGTAGTTAGAGATGGGTGCTGGTTCTGCAGCAACAGATGGAATTTTTTTTCCATTATTTTTGTCATAGTTAAGCAAGTTTAGTCTAAGTATCATTGATACCAGAGAAATGGCAAATCCTATTTTGCATCCTTTTCATTTCAGAAGATTAAGGTGGGCACAGTTTCCCCATTTGAAATACAGATTTGGCAGGAAAAAAAAATGTTTTGTCAATTTTATCTCTCCTTAATTTTGCTGAAAGGTCATACCTTTTGGTTTTTTGAAAAAGGCCGAATGTCTTATTCTTTTGTACACTTTTATTTTTCTTACTCTATTCTGATTCACAAGAGGAATTTAATACATCTCCATTTTATCAGTAAAGCAATTTCTACATTTGATTATTTGTAAGTTAAAAAAAAGGGAAAAAACATAAAAAGCATTTAAATGCAGTTTTTAATTCTATTGATGATTCTTTTTAGGTTTTAGCTGTTATAGAATACTTATTTTACCTGAAAAAAAAGTTTTACATTAGATTATAATAATGGAGTATGTGGGATGATCTTCACTAAAGATGATTGTGGGGTTAAGGAAGCATATGTTATGCAATATATTAGAAACATCTTGATGATGGAATTACATAAATTGTGAAAGATACACAAAACTGTAACATGTGGATGCCCTATTTTCAGTAATTTTTTTTTTTTTTGTTAAAGATTTGGAATCTGAGGTAATGTTTTAAAAAATAATCAGATTAATAGAACTATTTAGACCTGTGGCCACTACAGTACAAAACCAGCCAGCTCCATGCTTCCTTTCAGACAGGTCCTTGAGCTGCAGATTAACTAGTGCACCAGAACAGAGAAACCTGTGCTAGATCCATGTGAGCCCAAGAGACCCTGGGATTTTGCAACATAGGAACATTATAATTACTGCCTGCAGTACAAAATAAGCTGGAAGATATTTAGCTGCTATTTTTTTATGTGTCTGGTATGGACCAAGCACATGTCCTTTGCTGCACAAGCCTCTCTCTCTTCACAACATTCCAGAACAGAAACACTGGGCTTCACAGTGCAGAAATATGACAACTACTCCTGGTCCATCCTCTGATGGACAAGAGGAGTTTCCTCAAATCACAAATCAGGTGTTTATGTATGTTACCCAGGTTCTAGAAGTCCTGATGGAGTCATGGGCATCTGAACACTAAAAGTAAAAGGTTTTGTTTGAAACTCTTACATCACAGTTCTGACACCCAAATGGATCCTCCACTCTATGGATTTAGCTTGAGTCTGGTAGGACCAGCAGTAAACTATTGCTAATAAACTTTGCTGGATCAAAAATAATTATGGGTGCAGACCCTGTAGACTACAACATTGCCTAGTTTCTATCTAATCTGTTCAAGGTGTGTTTGACTGGCTGGGGTTTTTTGGTTTCTATTTTAATGATGCAAAACTGATGTGGCTTTCATGACACACCACTGAAGAATGGTATGTCATGAAAGATCAAAGACTACCAAAATAAGGAAGAATGACTTTCAACACTCTACCTTAAAGGTAATTTAAAAACAGAAAGTAAACCTATGATGATAAATAAAAATGTCCTGGGGTTTTAGCCTGTAGCAATATGCGTGATAGTTCCTAGTCTTGTCTATGAAAACATGAACTGAAGGCCATGAGACAAAGTGGAAACCACTAATGAGCATTCTCATGGCATGGATCTGCTTCCATCACTATTTTTTGTCTCCTTGCAGAGCTGAGCCCTGGAGTGAAGATTTTCATTGTAAAACACTAGCTGAAAGCCTGGAAGCTCTCATGCCGGTGTTCAGGCAATTGTCCCTTCTACTCAGTCTTTTACTCATGCTTGAACTTGTTTCTGTGTTTGAGTGACAAAAGCAATCTTGGTTGCAGTTTAGGATCAAAATGTTTGGCCACCATTCAGTATGCAAGTCAAAGGGGAATACCCCACCCAGCCATGCCCCTGGGGACCCTGCACCCAGAAGGTGGAATCCAGAAGTGACTACTTTTTATGCTCTTCAAGGTGTGGCAGGCCTTGGGTTAGACTAAGAAGAGACTTTGCAGGTGGTGCAAGAAACCACTCATCTTCTGAGGAGTTTAAGTACAGAAAATGTGCCTCATAACTGGGTTCACCCTTAAACAGACATAGTAGAATGTGAATGAAGAAGTAACAGAAAAATTGTCTAGGTCAAAAAATGTGCCAGGAAATGGGCCAGAAAGATCCAGATAAGAAATTAGAGGGCAACCAAGTTGCTAAGAACACGTCAGGACAAACCTGCACTCTGCCACTTCCTTGTTTCTGGTGTTTCTCCCTCATCATGTTTGTGACAGGATGACAAGGAAGGAGCAAGCTCTGCCTGCAGCACTTTGCTCAGTTTGGATTTTGTTCAGCTCAACACTCCTACCAAAAAAGCAATGGTGGCCTAAGACTATGTCCTCAGTGAGAACTCAACAGACTTTTAGGAATCAAATACAAAGATTCTGTGTCTCCATTGATTGCAAATGCTTGACATGCCATTTTAAGTTGGAAAAAAGTCTGTATGATGGTGGACACAGGACAATGGCAAACAGAAATGCACCACATAGATGGAGTTGTTCAGCAGGATCTCTGGGGATTAGACCTACCTACTAACTTCTTCATTAGTAGGGCAAAAGAGAGAACAATGAAAATTTAATGACGTTTGCATGTGGTATTTCAAATATATAGATTAATATATTTCAAATGTATAGTGAAGAGAAAGATTAATGAAAGATCCAGAGAGGTGATAGGAAGAATCCATTATCAGGATCAGGAAAAATGAAATTCTTTCCCATATTACCTGAGAAATCAGTCAGCAAAAGAGAAATTGTAATTCCTTTGTAACCAAAACTCAGCTTCCAATGGAAGGTTTAGAGCTCAAACAAAATAATCTGCAAAGGCAATTTGTCTTTGTAGGGATTATTAAGAAGCAAAGATAAGAAAAGAGGAAATATCACACTAATTTCACATCTGCTCTTAATAACTTTTTTCATTCTCTAAAGAAATTGGTTTGTTCAGAGCTTAAGACCTTTATAAACATTGACTGTTGGGTATTCAGACATTTGGCCTGATAAGATGCATTTTTGTATTGAGAAAAATCAGTTAGATATTCTATATAGTAATATTGTTAAACTTTCCAAAAGAAACTAGGAATATTGTTATGACAACATGATTGGAAGACAACCAAGGTGAGTGTTTAAAGGCACTCATTACGATATAAACCTTGAACACATTGCTGCCACTGCTATCACTATATGCAACAGCAAAATTTCTGAGCTCAGTAAAAACTCATTATCATGGTGTTCTTAGATAAGCCACCTGAACTTTTTGTCCTTTACTGAGCCAACCAAGTTGCAGTGCAGGCAAAAGAAATTTAGTGCAAAAATGTAGCCTGCATAGTTAAGCGGGTACACAAAGCCACAGCAAATAGCCTCTTGTTATTTCTGTTTACACTAATGTAGCGCATCCCTGAAAATAAACCATCACAGTCATTCTTGATGAGGATGTCATGCATGAAATGCAAATTACGAATTAGTTCCAAACATCAAAAATGTAAACCCATGCGTCGGAACACAAGGAAACAATATTGATGAAATTGCTCTTACTGAGTTTATTCTAACATTTTCCATTTAATGGTTCAAATTAGTCAAGGAAATTATATTTAATTTAATTTTATGGTTGTTTTCTTTCTGAAATCAGTACTGAATAAGATAACTCTTGAATAAGTTCCTTATTCATAGATGAGAAGCTGAATGCTCCCATTCAGCAAACAGCTTATGAATAATGTGAAAGAAAATATTTGTGTACTGTATGTCAATATTTTAGGAGTAGCAGATTTTTTTTGCGAGCGGTGGTGGTGAATGATACATAAAATAGTCTGAAAGTCTGTTCAGTCCAGTAAAAGTCTGTAGGGTTTTTGTGTCTTCTTTAATAACATCTAAACAGTATGATTAAAATAACCTTTGTTGACTTTTCATTGTTTACACCATCTTAGACCAATGATATAAAATTCTCCACAACAATGTAAGCAGTATCAATTCATTGTTAGTTACGCTAAATCAGCAATATGTTCTAGAAAGAAAAGGAAAAACCAAGTAGAAAAATTCTGTAACACTGCAGCAATCATTTGGGAGTCCAGAGAGATGTAACTGACAGAGTGAAATGAGTAGGCTCAGTATTGTCTTACCTTAGTTCAAAATGAGTAGATTTAATCTGAAATGTTATAATTTTCCTTCCATTTACAGGTAGTAAATGGAAGGAAAATTATTCCCTCATAAAGGTTCAAAAGGAAGACATAATAAGTTCCCAGAAGGAGAGGCTGGAATTCCTGAAGGTGGCTAGCAGGTGAGCACAGCAAAAGGGGCTGGGAATCCCAGGCTTGAGTTTCTCTATGAATCATTCTCATACAAACTCTCCTTTACTCACTCCAGTATTTTCTGTAAGGTAAACAAAGACAGGATACTGTGGAGAAATATTAAATCATTTTGTATTGAAAGTGGTAATGTGCCACAGGGCTGGTGTATTTCTACTGACAGTCTCAGGTTTGTTTTGTGTGTTCATTTTTCACTTTATTTATTGATCTCATGGCTGGACTAAGACAAATCAAGACACTTAAACATGCCTATTATGTCAATTCCACATTGCCATGACCTCTGCTCTTGATTAATGTGGCAGTGGAGGGACTTCCCTTCCCTGTATTTTCTGAAGAGAGGAGGAGATGCAGAAATATTCATGACCATCTGTACCAGAAAGCTTATTCTGGTTTTTTTTTTTTTTTTCTCCTCCTGTTTTTTAGCAGCTCCTTTGTGAATACTATGAAGATATATTGAACTACTTTAAACCCTTTTCCTACAAGGTACAGCTAGACAAGTAGTCAGGAGTCAGTAATTTTGCCAAGCCATGTTAGCCCCAGACACCAGGACAAAATTACAACTTAAATTTGCCAGACCTTTGGGATTAGAGGAGCTGTTACTCACTGCATGACAGTGCTGAGGTCACTGGACATAAGCAATATAATGAAATGTTTCATGTAGAAGAGTCTGCATCTACAGCAGCAAGATTTGGGGAACTTCTTGCACTTTATATTTGAAGCAGTCTCAGTAGTTAACTACCCTTTCCTGTCACGGGCTCTCCTTAGAGAGCAGCAGAATGCAAAACAGCTCTCCCTGTTGATCTCATATGCATCCTCAAGGTTCAAGGGAACACTTAAACCAGCAGGATGTTTTCTGTGCACTCCTCATTCAAGTGCAGAGTAGACAAAGCAGGGGCTGTTATTAATGGGCTGCCACTCCCAGAGAAGAGGGAGAGAGACCTGTTTCTACACATCATATTTTGCTTGTGCTTGGTAGCCCCTGTCACACAGCAGTTCAGTCTACAGGATTTAGAGTAGTCACTTGATCTCACTGGTTCTGACATTTCTCCTTACTGATGCCTGGAGAAGCCGGCTAAAGACAGGGTCAGAAGGAGGGATGCAAAACAGCAAAGCAAATGTTTGTGAGGAAGTGACTTCTCCGTGTTTTGCCTGGGGAAAAAAATTCCCTTTCTTCTCACCAGTTTCCTAACTGAGCATTAGGAGCTCCCTGCATTTTCAGAGGGAAACAACTAACACCCTAGGCATTGCCTTGAAAGTGCTGACCATCCTGTTCTGCTTCTGGGACGTGGTTCTTCCCAGCATGGCATGTCAATGTTAGAACAGGGAAGTTCTACCCCCCTTTGGTTGGTTTAGTCATGAAAGACAGGAAGATCCTGCCTGTTGGTGTCAGTGTCTCTCCTCCAGAAAGTTTTCTTTATTTAAAAAAAAAAAAAAAAAGTGCTAGGGTGTTGTACAAAAATATGGTATCTTACAAAAGCAAAACTGAGAACTGGTATTCATCCAATGATATTATCTTCAGCAAAATACATAGCATCTTACTTGCTTTTACACTTAGTTGCTACTTGAATAGTAATAATTAATTTGTTCTTCTAGTTCTCTGTGAAAATAAGGTATTCTTTTTTGTCAAGTATGGAAGGGGAGAGGGGAGGGGGGAATTATCCATTCCAAAATTTTGAAAAAAACTTCTTGTGTTGGGTTTACAAAAAATTCCAGCTGTGAGAGGCTGACACGATATTGCCCAAAGCCAGTTCCTGTCACTGTATGATATGTAAGCACAACAAAGGCTCCAGCTGGCTGATATCAGGGCTAATAGAGGCATTTTGGCTCATCTACCTGGTGGATCATTTGTCAGGATGTCACTTGTCTGTCCTTACCTTGAAGCCTATTTGGTTCTTTTATTTTTTAACATCTTCATTTTATTATACTCAATTAGACCAAATGTCTACCCAAATCAATGCCCTAAAATCAACAGATGCTTGTTAAGATCTCTGAAGAATTAGACTGGGGGTGGTGGGAGGAACAGAGTTTTGCTCCCTTCCTACAT
This sequence comes from Haemorhous mexicanus, assembly GCF_027477595.1. Classification (NCBI taxonomy): domain Eukaryota; kingdom Metazoa; phylum Chordata; class Aves; order Passeriformes; family Fringillidae; genus Haemorhous; species Haemorhous mexicanus. The sequence goes on along the minus strand of NC_082342.1, from coordinate 71,384,755 downwards.
GATATCTCCCAATACCTGGAGCTATTAGGATTCAGAAGTACAAGACATGGCAAGATTTTTATAAGCTGGTGGCAGTGAGGCAGAGATTTGAAGTTAGTGGGTGTACAGCATGTCTCTACTGATTCACTAATGTTCTGAACTCTTATGTCAGCTTTCAGATTTAGTTTGTGAACATTTCTCCTAAGAAGACCACTCCATCTTAAAATTACTTTAAAATATTTTTTAAGTCACATGCATAGTTACAAAGGTCATTGTTGTATGATCATTTTAGGAAAATAAATATTTGCTTTTTTTTTTCCTGAGACATATAAATGTAGACTGAGACTACAAATGTAGTCAGATTTACAACAAAAACACCAACAGATTAACACTGGTTATCAGGATCTTTGTAATATTTTGAAGATCACTGAAAAGTACTTATTCCTCTGCTCCGTGTTGATGGGTGATTGGGCTGTACCAATTCAAAACCAATGATATTAATTTGGTCTGTGCTGAACGACTGAGATGCTGCCACCTTGATTTCACTGATGAGATGGCCTCACAAGTGACTTAAAGCATGCCAAGAGTTGTTCTAATTACAGATGATTAAATCATTGCACACATGATTATGGCCTCTTACACTACTCTCCCTACGTTGTGAATATCAGAAGAGGATCAGTTTGAAATTCTGCTGCTTGCACTACAGCTTGCTTACATGTGACCTAAAATAAACTGACATTTGCAAAGAAAACTGGGTGATCCTACTCCAAATATGGTGAGGGAAAATCGAAATAAAATACAAAGGGAATCTGATATGAATAGATGAATGAAATGAGTAAGAGGGGCAGGTAAGAATATAACAGGGTTATATAGGAGCTGTCTTAATGAGAACAGCCCCTATTCAGCCTGTTCTCTCAGCTTCCTCAATTACTTTCAGAATAACTGTCTTTTTGTAAATAGATAATGTAATGGAGCTATAGTGCATGTTTATACTGTTCTTTTTCTTAAAGAAACCACAGTTGCTTACATGACACTGGCCTGACGAACTTTCTTTTAAGTCAGCAGTAATGAATCAGACTTCTTTTTTGGTAGGGTATAGAAGCAGAATTATTCCTCATAGACTGTGAAATGCTTGAAAATTCTGCAATAGAACTCAGCTAATTATCTGCCATTGAGGAAACCCAATGAAGCAAGAAAGTGAGGTTTTGAAGGTACCAAAGAAAGATCAGGTTTACCTTGGGCATAGTTATCAAAGAAGCCCCAGACAGTTCAGTGTGGAAGTTGTACAGTTTTAATTATTACCTAATTAAAACCTCCATTGTCATGGGCAGAGAGGGGTTGTATGTTCAGGCACCTCAGTGATAAACTTCTGTGTTTATCACTGCATTAGGCACTGCAACTCCAGAACATTGCCCCATCAGGGATCGTCACTTTAGGCATCTACAGTGTAAAAGTCTTCACCTCAGCTAGTCATGTAAACTTCTTTCAGAGTCAACAGAGACAAGCAGGTGCTTCCACAGAACAGTCTTCCTCCTCTGTGTCAGAGCTTCACAGTAGGATAAAATGGACTGTGCTGAGCCTCCACTGAATGTTAGTCACCACAGACTAAAAGAAACCAAGAGAATGATCTCAGATACAGACCCCATATCTTGTAGTCCTCCAAAGTCAGGTGAGATGGAAAAGACAGAAAGTGAGACAGTGGAAAACAGCAATGAGGGAAATATGATTCCCAAGCGATGTATGTAAGACACCAGTTCATTTTCACCTTTCAGTTCTAGGAAAATCAAAGAGTAATTTAGCTGTTTTGATCAAAAGGTGGGCTTTAAAGTGGAAGGAGGGTAAGAAAAGGCAAAGGAGTTGTGGTAGGAGGAAATAATTTATTCATTTCTTGAATGAAAAGAGTGTCATTTATAACAAAGCTGTAAAACTGAACAGCTGAAATAGTTCTTAGAAGAATTGTGTTGGAGAACTTTTGTATCATCTGTGTTAACAGACCTTCCTTGATAAATTCTGTAAAAAATTAATGATTTTGCCTTAGATCATACCTGAACAATGAACAAGTAGTTGCTACTCTGATTCCCTCTAAATTTAATTAAATGTTGTTTGTATAAATCTTCACATGCTTTTACTAGACAATTTTAAGGATATGGAGCACCTTAATTTAGACATAATGATACTGATAAGATTACTTAAGAGAAAGATATATAAGAAAGCCAAGGATGTGTCCCTGTGATGCATGAAAACTGATAGCAGGCTAATTATACCAGGAGAGGATTTTTTTCACACTTCACTGGAGGGGCAGATACATTGTGGTTGTCTTCTGCAGACAACAAAAGAAGTGTTTGAAATTATTTGTCCTTTTAGGTCAAATTTCAAGCAGAAGCAAAGCAAACAGTCTTATCTTTGGCTTTTGTCTCCAAAGACCCTCAACAGAGCAAGAGGAAGATAGAAAATGATTTTAACAGCTCTTCTCCTGTTTTGAAAGGCTTCACATTTAGGGCCCACGTTTCTGAACACTTGATGTGACTTTCAGGAATGTGAATGTCTTCTTGGGCACTGTCATGATATCCACATGACCTCTTTGTAAACTTAATTCCTGTCCTCCTCTGTAACACTTTGATAACAGAAACTTATTAAGTCACAATCCACATATTTCTGATGAAAATCAGAATCGAAGGACTGTTGTGGTTTAAGTCCACCAAGCAAATACTTGCTCAACTCTATCCCAGCCAAAACTAGGACAGGGATCTACAGAGACTTTAATTCCAACATCAGGGTGATCTCACACGTGTTTCCCCATACTCCTCCCTGAGTGTGAAGTTTAGATTTGTGTTCATATTCAGCTGTAATGTCATCTTTCTGTTGGATAGTACAACCAAAGCTGTGTATAGAGAACAGGTGAGATGAGGGGGACTGAATAAAGTAAAACTGTGAATTGAGTCAAACTTTAGGTCACTCTGAATATGTAGTGCATTCGTTTCAAGGTTATGTGCTTTGCCATGAAAGTCTTTCTTACAGTCAAAATGGGAACACCATTTTTGGCTAAAAATGTTCAGCTAATTGAATGAGGATTAGTAAAAGCTGAAGGAAATTTCACATTGCCATTTGTTTATTTCTAGACCCAGGAAACACAGCAATGAGTTGTCTTGTTTGTTTAGGGAGGGTTTCCTGGCCACATAACTGTCTCTGACCTGGGGAATGCTTTTCCCTCTCCCCTAACACAACACCTCATACACCTCCTTGGTTTTGTATTTAAATCCCAAATCTTTTCTTTCATCAGACTCAGAATCATGATAATTCTGCAGAATACTGCAAGGCTCATGCAAGTAACATGTAACTATTTTTAACAGCTAACAAATTTGAAGTGCTCTACCTGGAGGCTGCATTGACAGCTTTTTGAAAGTTTGCTCAGGCTTTGTATTCCATTGTACTTGGCACAAGAGTCAGCTGTTGATTTGCTAGGATTCTAAATTAATCCTGCAAGAAAACTTCAGTCAAATTAATAAAAAAATTCTTGAATTTTGGGCCAGTTAACAGTAAAGTAATTTATAATAAAGAAAGAAGAAAAGGGTATTTACTTCAGGCTGTTTTTAAAGGATTTATTAAGAATCGTGTCTAAGATTCTGTGCCACCCCCTCAACTGAAAAAAACTGATTTATGAAACACCGAGAGGTGAAAAAATAAGTGATTTTCTGCTATGTAGACTTGAGAGGTGAAAACCTTATGAAGCTTAACAAGGCCAAGTGCAAGGTTGTGCTTGAATCAGGGCAGGCAATCCCAACCATAAATAGAGGCTGAGTGGATAATGGATTGAGAGTAGCTTTGAGAGGAGGACTTGGAGGTGTTGGTTAACAAGAAATTCAACATGAGCTTGCAGCCCAGAATGCTGTATCCAGCTGTATCCTGCAACCTTCCTCTACCTAAAGCAGCCTACAAGAGGGCTAGAAGGAGACTTTTTATAGGGGCATGTAGCATTAAGACAACAAGTCATGGCTACAAACTGAAAGACTGTAAGTTTAGAGTAGATATGAGGAAGGAATCCTTCACTAAGAGGGTGATGAGATTCTGGAGCAGGTTGCCCAAAGAAGCTGTGGATGCCCCATCCCTGAAGTGTTCAAGGACAGGTTTAAGGGGGATTTGAGCAACCTGGTTTAGTGAAAGGTGCCCCTGCCCATAGCAGGTGGGTTGGAAGTAGACGGTCTTTAATGTTGCTTCCAACCCAAACCGTTCTATGATTCTATGATTTGGTGAGTTCAACAAATAAACAAATGTGTACTGCCTACATATAAAATGTAACTGGTGTGCACATGGTTCTAGTATAAATTGAGAGAGTTCTTTTCACAGCCTGCCAGTTTGGCAAGCACTGAACCTGGAGGGTAGGTTTTGTTGACTCACTTTGGCCAGTGTTAGCTATATTTGGTTGGAGGGCAGATTTTTCAGAAGGAAACGACCAAGGTCTGAAATTGTTATGAGCCTGGCAAACACTATGGAACATGCAACAGCAGAAACTTAAGCTGCTGGTTGCTGGTGGTAGTGTTTCAAATATATCAGTTACAGACATACACATCTGCTATGGAGCTCCATCTGTTTGCACATTTTTCTCCCCTTATTTAAAATTATTAAAATAATACTATGTTTGCCGTCTCAGATAGTGCTAGCTACAAAGAAGATACCTTAGCAGACCAAACACCCCTAATACATGCTGGAATATCCTGTTTCTCTCTGTTTTAACAGTGGAAATCCTGTCTTGGCATAGCAACTACATGTTACCACTGCACCTCTTAAATCACACAAAGACCTCCAAGGCAGAAATAACTTCATCATGACTATGGGAAGAGGACTCTGCCGCTGTGTGGCTGCACCTGCTTTTTGTGATGTCACCTGCAGAGTATGCAGTAAATTTGCTAGTGCTAAGAACCACTCCTCCAGGTTCCTTCCATGCTGGTGTGCCTCTGTTCTGTAGCCGTTTCATCTGGCTAATTCACGCCAGGCAAAATAAAACACAAACTCACTAAAATGCATGTGAGCCTGCGTGCTTTGATTATGTCTTCAAAAATAATCTGTGTTAGAGAATCATCACAACTCAAATAGCTCTTTATTAAGAGCAGTGTAAAATTTATCAGTGGTATTTACAAAGTTTTCCATTGCCAACCACATTAATGTCTAGAGACAGAGCATTAGTTTCCCAGCTGCTGCAAATGGGAGTAATTTCTCAGTGGTTTAGTAGAGCTGTATTGATTTACACTGATTGTGGATCTGGCTCAACACATCTACCTGTTACTGTGCTAACAATATTTCATGAATAAAAATGTCGGCTGGCAGCAGATGATGAAATCCACAGGATTTATATTGGACTCTTCTCCTTTGAAATGGATTGCAGAGCCTAAATATCTTGTGATTCGCATCCTAATCCTCAGCATTCTCTATATCATTACAAGGCTCCCAATGCTCCCAATAACATTTTGTGAGGCAAATGCTTTACATAGGAAGAGTGTACCTTTTCTTTGTAATTTTGTCTTAAAATATTAAACTTTTCCATCTCTGCAGCACAAAGACAAAACATCAAGGATGTTAAGCAGCCTTTGTTGCACCAGGGTTTAAGTTCTGTCTAAGTTTGCCTGGATTTGAAATGATGTCTGGGCACAAAACCCTTCATGCTGGCTTCAGTAACAGTCTTGTACAAGCAGCATGCTTTGGACACATGTCAGAAAGTGAAACCCTATAGCAGCAACTTTAACACTGAATGTGGCTGCTCTTTTAGGAGCTGTTGGGAAGAATTATGGGCTCTGGGGGTTTAATCCTGCAGTGTTCTGAGTATCTCTTCACGTGGCTGAGTGCCATCCCTTCACATAGCATTCAGTGAGAACAGAGGGTGCTGGTACTTCCAAGAGATGTAAATACCATGGAGGATTTGACTCTAATCCTCAGTCAAGACAAATCACCAATGGAATTTAATGTGAGTTTGGCCTAAGCAAAGTCATGGGGTTGGGTAGAGATGTATTAATCTAGCTGTGACTTAATAAATAGAGGGCATCAAGCCAGACATTTTCCTTGTTTGTTCTTCTTTCTGCTTCTCAGGAACAGAAGAGGGGATTTTGAAATCAAGGACAAATTTATAGCTCTCCTAAGTTTCCAACTGCACAGTATTGTGCAAAGAGTCATATCTAAAAAAACCAAGAGCCTGTGCCACTTTGCTGAGAGCACTGGACAATGCATACTGGGGTTGTCAGTGAGAATATTTTGGTGCAGAATGATGTCTAAGTGACAAGAGTATATCACAAATATTTTGTGAGAATGAAAGAGGGAGATGGGAGCATTGTTGAAAATTGGGAAGTGGGTTAAAATATTCATCCACCTGACTTGAAGAAAGACTGGGATGTGGTCGAGTCACAAGCAGCACACTCTAGTAGTTACACTGCATTTCAAAGTTGAAGAGTAAATTACGTGACTTTTAGTTACTTTGAAATACATGTAGAATAAAAGCTGAGAATGTTATTTTCTACTTTTTTTTCACTCTGCTTTGTGGGCTGGCATTGCACTGCAGACTGAAACATCTGGTGTTTGCTTTGTGGTGTGTATGGGAGAAAAAGAGAAAGCAGGGACAGAGTTTTAGAATAATCCAGAGGTGTCATTCGGAGAGCTGGAAGATGTTTCCCAGCCCTTTCTCTCCAGTAACTGCAGAAGTTATCTATTATCAGCAGCCTGGGATAGAGCCTAACAGCCATGAGCAGCAATATCCAGCTCCAAAAGCCCTTCTTGGAGGTGTGTGAATCACAAACTGCAGTTTCACATAATTCTCCATTGTAGAAGAGATTCACCTCCTTTAGCTTCCTAAATAAAAGTGATGGTGCATGAAAAGGTGCCTAAGCCTTGACCTTGATGGAGGTATTCAGTTGCCTAAGTGTAGGCATCAGGTTTAGTCTGGGATTCCATAGGGTGTCCTGCAGGTGTCCTAGGGTTGTCAAGACATCTGCATGAGGCTAGTAGGTTTGATACATTTCTAACAACAAAGACCAGTGTCGTTCTGAAGTGGCATCTGAAGACCTGGCAGGGTGCTCTGAGGTGCTTAAAGTGACTTTTGCTGCTCTAATTACTCACCTGTATGTATCCCAGCTATTAAACCTGGCTTCCAGCTGCTTCTTCAGGAAGTCTTCCCTGTCATACCTGCCAGCCTTGTGAATAAGTGCATGTCTGCAGTGTGCAGCTGACTCCTGCTCTGTTAGTCCAGTGAGTTGCCCATACATGGATGTATTGAGGAAGTCTTAAGATATTTAAGACTCTGCACAAAATTAGTAGGTAGGACACAGGACCCATAGAAGAGCCACCCCCTTTTGCAGTGGCAATTTGGGACCAGAAGGACACTAAGGAGTCAACTGCTGTATTTGCTTGAGTTCAGCTCTGAGTGCACTCTCCACAAGTAAATAAGAGATAACTTACTGGTATATTGAACAACTTTAACTGGCATTCTGCTCTTTGTAACTCATCTGGGAAGGGCATTGCCACTGTTAGTGCACCTGAATCACTTCAGAAAGCTCAAAAGGCAGAATATACAGAAGTCCTGGTTTTCCCCAAAGAAGTCTGCTGAAGTGCTAGAAAAGAGAGAGTCTTCAGGCCCAGATTTGTTTATGTCTGAAGTGCATCAGATGTTGTGGGTATGTCTTTTCACTATAACTGTCCATTATGTCCCATTTAGTCATATCAAGTTTTTTCTTATATTGGGCAAAAAGTACATACTTTTATTAGGAGAGGAGTTAAAACACTGAACACTGCTATGCAGCTTTTTCTCATATGTAAAGAATCAGAGCCAATAGTAAAGAGCAGGTTGTTCAGAATTGTGCCAGTAACAGATTGAAGACTTTTTGTTTGTTTGTTTGTTTTTTTTTTTTAGGAGGGGGGACAGTGAAAGTGTCAGAGAATCAGGATACTGCATAAAGGAAGGTGACCCCATGTTACAACACTTTGGTTCATGAAAGAGAGTAGTGACAAGTCTACACATTTGCATTGAGAAATATGGGGTTACTTTTTGTTTTCTGTCCTGGATTTGATATTAAAATGAGAAAACATAAAATCACCAGGTTTTGAGCAATCAACATTTTGACTTGGAAGGATTGTTCATCATACAGAAACTGGCTGTCTTAAAGAAGCTGTAGGCACAGTGCTGACTGGGAGGCATGATAGTCCTGGACAGATAAATCTCACCCACACGGTTCTGTGCTTGTTTATTGAGTCTTGCTTTGTATGTGGGGCACTAAATCAGTCTATGTAGGCACAGGAGCCTGGGCATTTCAGGATTAGTGGCCATGGCAGATCAATGGCATTGCACACATACCATAAACATGACATCCTGCAGTGCTCCTATTGCATATCTGCAATTTATCAGCACTTGTTTAGGTGCTACTTCTTTTCCATAGAAAAGGGATCCTGGGGAAGCAGTTGCCAGCTGAAAAATTACGGAAAAACAAGAGTTCCACATATTTTTCTTCTCCCTTTCCATAAAGAAGTCAGTCGTGAATGGGAAATGAATGACTCTTGGGGCATGACCTCAACAATCTTACCTACTTATGAACAAAGAGTATTTTACCTGTTTACCTTTTACATGCATCTTAGAATAAGAGTAGCATATAAAAAAGCAAGTGAAAGATAGCTGCACTCCCTGTATCATGAGATCTTCCTCAAAGTTAGGCTTGCTGGACATAGATTAATTAATAGCAAGTCATAAACAGATAGAGATAACTCTCTTTAAAAATTCGAAGACTTTGTATCCAAATAGTATCATTTTTCAATACAAGAGAACAGAAAATCTACTTTGATTAACTAAAACAAATTGCCAGTTCAGCTTCCTTGTGGTAGAAGACAACATGATCCCTAGCAGAGTCCACTGTAATATCCCTGCCATTTTTTACTTAGGATTGACAAAAATTTTGGTCTTGCATTAATTTGTAATTGTTTCTACTCTTCCATGTGCATGTAAAACCTTGTCTTTTCTTATTCTTTTTAAACCTTAATCAATAATTTTTGAGTGCTGTACATGTTTTTGCCTTGGTTGCTGTATCACAATCTATCCCAATAGATGCAGTGTTTTGCATCTATTACAGTTACACCTGACTGCAGTGTTCCAGATCCATCAGACTGACAGGGGCCTGAGGCAGAGCAAAGCAGCCCTGGATGCACTGAGCAGGCAGCAACAGGAAAGGACAAACAGGATGGCTTTCTCTTTGCCTGTGTTTCTAGTTCTTTTTGTAACAGCTGTGTACAGCATGGTAAATTTGAATAAGACATGATGTATATAGGAGAAAACAGGTCTAATAAGACTGCTGCTCTTGCAGCTCTAAATCAAATCTAAGGTTACAGCCAAGGTAAGTTGAGAAATAAACTTGAATTCAAACATCAGGCCTCAAGTGAAAGAACTCTGCTAAAAGAAGGGTGGTGTTACAACTAAACATTACCTAGTGCAGGCTAACCTTCAGATTCCTTCTACATTTCAAAAATGTGAAAGGATGTGGTAAGAAAAACAAAAACCTATTTGACTTGAGTCTGTTCAGGGACCTCAATGTCAGAAAAAGTCAGAAGGAGGAAGTGTAGGGAAAATGTGAGTCTGCTGCTGAATGGGACAGGGAATCTGGTGTCAAAGGACATTGAAAAGGCCAAAACCTTCTTCACCTCAGTTTTTAGTGCCAACACTGATCTTCAGGGATGCCAAGCCCACAAGACAAGAGACAAAGTCTGGGGCAAGGAAGCCTTTTCCTCATTGATAAGGGAACACAGAAATTAACTAGGCATACACAAGTGATTTCATGGGAGGCATGCACTGACCAATGTCCCTGTGAGGCCAGCCTCTACTGTATTGGAAAGGTCATGGTGACCATGGTTTTCATTTGAACTGGAAGAAAGCAATCATTTGCAATTCTATTTGTTGTCCTAGAGGGCAAAAGGAAGAGTCTGGAGAACTGCAGGTTGTCCAGCCTCCCCTTGATTCCTGGGAGAGTGTTGAAACAACAATTCCAGGAAACTATTTCCAGGTACATGAAGGCCAGGAAAGGGATAGGGGGCAGTCAGCATGAATTTATGAAGGGGAAATCATGTTTGATCAATCCATTTGCCTCCTATGAGGAGATGACTGGCTTGGAGGACAAGGGGTGAGCAGTAATTATCGCTCGTCTTGTACTTAGTAAGGCTTTCAAGACCACCACCCATCCTTACAGACAACACTGATGAAGCACATGCTGGGCAAGGGGATGGTGAGTGAAAACTGCAGCAGCTGCACTGCTGGGCACAAAGGGTTGTGATCAGCAGCACGAATTCCAGCTGGAGTTTGGTCAATAGTAGAATACTCTCAGTCAATACAAATAAACATCTTCCCTAATGACCTAGGTGACAGAATAGAGCGGACCCCCAGGAATCAAAAGGACTAGCTGATATGCCATGTGGTTGTGCTGCCACTCAGAGGAGCTTTTACAGGCTGGAGAAAGGGGCTGACAGAAACCTCATGCAGTCCAAGAAAGGAAAGAGTGAAGTCTGGGTAGGAATCTGGGTAGGAATAACTCCATTGTATGTGCTGGAGGATTAACCACCTGGGAAGCAGCTTTGCAGCGAGAGCTCCAGGATGCTGGTGCTAGGTTGGGCACAAACCAGAAATGAGCCCTTCCTGGCAGAGAGAAAACAGTAACTTGTCTATTTGTCTGAATCAAGCCTTAGATGTCCACTGGTTACTGTAGAGCTTAGACACCTACATCACCTCAAGAGAGGGGTACAGTCACCCAAACATTGATGCCTGGAATGGCTACCTAGAACAGAGGTTAGACAGAGTTAAAAGATAAAGGGTAGGTATTTATTGAAGGGTCTCAGGGTACACCTTGGGCAGTGCAGGAGTCTCTCAGAGACTACACCCAAGCTGGACCATCATGTTTTTCAGACAGATAAAAGTTTGGTCTGTTTGCATATCAGAGGTTAATTGTCCAATTACAGCTTCAGGTAATGGACTCCCATTCCCCAGTTTGCCCCCCTACTTCATTGTAGTTTACAATTTTCTGGGCCTGTGAAAATAAGGTGACCTTGGGTTTCAGGCCTAGAGAGAATTTTTTTTGTCTGAATAAAATGGGAGAACAGTAGCTGACAGGCTATGGAGTTTTAGAATTACACACTAAAGCAGTACTGATCTGGAAAATATAAAAGCTAGGAAGGCATCAACACAATGATCTAGCACCATTTGAAATAGCACAGGATCTGTCAGTGGCCTGGTCAGCTGCTGTTCCAAGAGGGTGCAAGCTTCCCACAGGTCATGTGTCTCATCTGCCATGCCCATGCAGCCATACTGATTATTCTAAGTGATATCAAATAGCAGTAGCTACTGAACTCTGGAGTTGATTCCAACTAGTAAAGTCTGTAAATGGTTACAGTCTTTAGATAAACCTAGGACAGATAAAGCCTGATCTAAATGCATATATTTACTGAATATTTCATAGAAACAGAAAAATAACTAGAGGCTTCTATGGACTAAGTATTTTCTGCCTAAAAGCCAGTTTCTCACAAACTCCTTGTGAGAGAAAGTGAAGGGGTAGGCACTGAATTCCTCTCTCAGGTGCCCTCTGGCAAGAGAATGGCCTGAAGTTGTGTCAGGGAAGGTTCAGTTAGCCATTAGAAAAAGGCTGTTGGGCACTGGAAGAGGCTCCCCAGGGAAGTGGTCCCAGCACCGAGCCTGACAAAGTTCAAGAAGCATTTGGACAGCACTCTCAGGCACATAGCATGACTCTTGGGGAAGTCCTGTGCAGGGCTAAGAGCTGGGCTTGATGATGCTTGTGGATCCTTTCCAGCTCAGAATATTCTGTGATTCTAATTCTCTTCAGTGAATGCATACTGTGAATGTAGGCATCACTTTTAGGCAGAGGCTTAAATTAAATGACTGCCTGAAAGTTCACTGCATTCTCCTTTCAGTCATGCACATATAGGCATGTAGAAGCAATTGAGATGCTCTAGGGTATGCCATCTGGCATCCAGGTCTTATTCCAGAACAGCACTTCTGCATTTCTCTATCTGATGTTGTAGCTGCCAGCCCCAGCTGAATGCCCCAGGTATCCTTGAGCATTTCAGATGGCACTAAATGGCATTTAGGCAACAGAAATTGTTCTCTGCTGTTCTTTTGGTGCTTAATCACAGAGAGATTTAAAAACTACCAGTTTGATCAGAGTCCCACAGATAAAAGGCAGTTTAATGTATATAAGTGAATGCAACAAAATAGTACCTTGCAGACATACAGCAATTGAAGTCATAACGTGGTTGTTGAAACTGTCTAATGTGATGCTGATGTCCCCTTGTCACTAGATATTTGGCATGCACATATGAGAATGCCATAGATGCATGCAATTCTCTGAGTATAGATAATGTTGGCATAAACCTCTCCCTTTTTTATCATTCAAAAAACAACAGTGAAGTCTCATTTCAACACAAAGGCTGAGAAAGCAGGCGGGGAAATGACTCCCACTGTTGTAATGAGCTGTAATTGTGTGCACACTTACAAGTATTTGCCAGTATGGCATACTGAAAACATTCCTCCAGGGGGTCTATCTCTGAACAGAAATATGCCAAGAAATTAAAAGCCAAAGGTAAAACAGGTAAAAAAGGCTTTTAGTCCTGCCTGGCTATTACAAGAACCTCTAAGCATTACAACAATTAAGTAACTTGCTGCAAATGAGGCAATATCTTAATGTAACAAAGGTAGAAAGGTGGAAAATGTGGGAAAAGGAGATAATTGTAGCTCAGATGAATTATTTTTGGCTTTTCTTAGACTTTCTAGAATACTGCTGTTGAAACAGGGGAATAAAGAGTAGTACATTAAAATGTTAGATGCTAGAAAGCAGTGACATTTTGAAATGGACTTGTAGAACACCTAGATATTTCAACAGCTGCACCTTTTAATGAGGCTGTCAATGAGTGTTTCTGACTTATGAATGAAAGGTATTCTAATTTCACAAATTTCAAAAGCTCTCTGACAGCTACAGACTTCACACAAATATGGGAACAGAAATTTACAGTAGTTGGACTGGTTGCAAACCATCTGAAATGTAACTAAAATTTTAAAAAAGCATAACCAAACAAATGAGCAACTATAGAAACAAACAGCCCCGCCCCCCCAGTTCAGCCCTCTCCAGTAGGGAGCTGAAGAGAAGTTCTAAACAAACTCATGCAAACTAATCTATCTGTTGCATCCCAATGTCCTTTGCTGAGCCTAGGTTCCTTAGGGCAACACAGCCTGTGTAAAGGACTACTGCTGAGCACCTGGAATAATCCCATATAATACAATATGGAGGAGAAAAAATATATATAACCCTCAGAGAAAGCTGTTCTTTAGTTTCTGGATTAGGGGCAAAAGGCTTTTGCAATCCCCAGTGACCAGAAAAGTTTGAAATATTAATCAACTTCCCTTCGTTCACTGTCTCTCACTGTCACATTTTTGTGCTCTTTGGATGATCCCTATTTCAGGGCTGTACATCGCAGCAGTTTCCAGCTGCTGGCTCTTACCCAGCTAGCACTCAGGAAACAACCTGCTCACTTTCTTACAGTTTTGGGACATCTCTGAGGAGTAAGACAGACATTTTTCCTGCTAGTTTGATTACCCATCTCGAGGGAAGAAAGGCAGCCTCATTATCAAAGGTAATTCCACAAAGAAAACCTACATCTTTCCAGTGTTTAAGTGGCTCCCAGAATCCTTGTGGAACCTCTGCAGGCTAGAAATTAAGTGCCTGGCTCCACTGAATACATCTGAAACTGTTTAATGGAGATTTAAAGTAGGATATTTTAGAACCCCCTCCATCAGTTTGAAGAGAAACCAATCCAATTAATTCTCAGCTGTTCTTCTACTAGTGAAAATACAGGGAATAATCTTAGTTCCCCTTAATTTATAATTTAAATGAGTATTTGACTGTTTAAATAAAGCTTTATTTTATTTTTGATGGGGCTTATTGTCAAGTTAATTGACATTTCAGTATCTGCGGCAAATCCTGGGGAAAGTGCTATAAAATAAATGGTTTATTAAAATTTAAATAAATCTTTTTTTATAGGAAATTCAACCAGATCATGTATGTCAGGGGAAAAATTCAAACCTGAGTAGTCTCAGACATGAAATAGGGATGGAGATCTTTAGCCCAGCCACAAGGTCTCACAGGTCTAGAAAGATCATTTACAAAATCCAGGAACCTGCAGAACTCTGTTCCTGAAATACACCTATCTGCAAATGTTCAGGCACCTGGACAGCTTGTGAGGTTTATGGTCAGACTTCAGCCTCAGACACAGGCATACTGAGTGTAGGTCACAGCTTAGGTCAACAGGCAGCAAGTGACAGCACACTTTGTAGTTCTCTGCTTTGGTCTTAAGAGCTGATCCCAAGCTCCTGTCTGCCCAGCCCTCATCTCTTCTTATTTCTCTTACAGACATATAACAGCACATAAAGACATAGGGAGGCAAGAGGGGATATTCTTTTTGAAGCATTAGAAAGGAGCTTTGCTGACTGCATCATTTTTCTGCCTTTTCTTACCCATTAGGCTTGAGCAAGATTAGAAATGCAGAGACTAAGAAGAGGAGCAGAAAGGGAGGAAGGAGAATCTGTAGCACCTAGGGTAATGATTTCAGGGAGGTTTCAGGGAGAGGCAGAGAAATTACCCTAGGAAAGGGGAGAAAAGGAAGGTAGACAAGGAGAAAAGAAAATGAAAAGAGTGCAGCTACAGCAAATGCAAGTCAGAAATTATATTGAGATATCTATGACTTTACCATTAGCCTGGTTCCTTACTCAAAATCCACTTGACACTCTCACAACAACTACTATGTACTCATACAACCTAAGAAAAAGCTCTGCTCCCCATGTTGCTCACACAGAAGGTGAAACACACCAAGATGTTCACACTTGCTGCTGATCATGCCTGCAATATTGTCATATTTCACACACTCTTGTAGAGAAAGCTGCAAAATAACAACAGTCTTACACCTCTAAGGAAATGGATCTCCTCCTCACATATCATAAAAGGGAAAAGGAAAATTCCTACCAAGTCAAGGAAGCTGTACATCATTAAATCTTGTGAGAGTTGTTATTTCCAGGGAGCCTCCACTGCGGGAGGATGAGTTGTGAGAGAATAGAGATAGTGCTGAAGGTAATCTTGCCCCTGATAAATTGAGGCTGTACTAATTACCAACGAGTGGGAACAGCCTTGCCTTCAATAGGTCACAGCTGTATCCTGTAAGGATGGGTGTTATAAAAGAATGGGTGGCTGGCTGGAGTCTGCTGGCTGTGCTGTGGGGATGGAGGGCTAGGAGGTTGTGTGAGGGGTAGGAAGGAGTTGGCTGGTTCTGCAGAAGGAAGACGTCAGTGCTGTGTGGAGCTGCTCATAGGAAACTCAGAGAGCGATGATATGGAATTCTTTTTAGATAATAAGAGGCTCTTGTATCAGTCATGAGTCCCTTGTCAATTGGTGCTCTGTGTGAGGACCAGGTGACCATACCCTAACTCTTATAAATTTAATTTAAACCTCATGTCCCAGCCTATTATGTTCCCCTGTTGGAAAATATTATTGCTTCACTTCTTATCTCTTTCCCACCCTTCTCATTTATTCTGTTAACCAGTCACCAAAGCTATCCTTCTTTAAACCTTTTCAGCACCTAAATGTAATATGAACTGCAGGGCAAAGGAACTGCTAGTGCTGATTAAGTGACTGATGTGTCTGAGGAGCAGGAAAGTCACAGAGAACTTGAAAGCCTTTATTACCCTATGATTCTTGATGAAGGCAATGGTCACAAGTGTGAGCTTTCCTAGATGCTGAGAACTATAGTCTGAGTTTCTCTAGATTAAAGCATAACTCTGCTGTCTCATGGAGGAAGTAAACACTTTCTGAGACAGTTGAGAGCAGTCTACTTGATATTTTCTTAAAAAGATCAAGATGCAGAAATATTAGGATCATGTGGCTAAATGGTTTCTGGCTATTATCACATTGCAATAAATAACTTTTCTTTCCTATGTGTAGGCATGATCTGAGAATAAAAACATCTGTTTTTAGAAATGGAGATTGTTTTGTTTTATTAAGCTGTAGTAATTACTTAGTATAAGTCCACTGGTTCAAAGCTCATGATGTAACCTCTGAGAGATAATAAAGGTAAGGTGCTGTTAATTTTCGTGTAATGAATTGCATTATCTTGTGTCTGAAAACCTTGACAAAACCAGGATGTACCCTTTTGCCTACTTCTTTCAGATTGCCTCAGTTTTATATACTTCAGTATATATACCCTATGCTTAGCATGTGAAAAATAAAAAGGAGACTTCAGGAACATACATTTGAAGAGGTACAGAACTCATTTTGTAAAGTCTGGGAAGAGGAGTACTCAGCCTGCCTTCAAGAGCACATGACTTCATCTTCTGTAAAGTGCCTGCTAGTTTGGAGGAAGATCAATTATCAAGCAGCAGACCAGACATAATTTTTAAAGATAATTTCCAAAACAACACTGAGCATCCATCTTACTTATAGAAGGTCTTTTTAGGGAATTTGAAGTGAGATGTACGAGAGCTATTTTTTTATTTCTTGTAGACAATAAATAGAGCTTTTCAAAGCAGCAAATGATGACCTGAATGAGACCTATATGTGGCTCACTAAAATAGTTAAAATAGTGCTACTGAATGCATACTGCATTCTCAGATGCTTCATGGGACTAAAGCTTGCTTTTTTTACTTCACAATTACATCTGTTTCATACAAATATGATGAAAAAAGGTACACATCAAGTTGTCAGGCATGCCCTGCCGGGAACATTGTGGCTGTGACTCTGCACAGCCACTCAACTCCATGTGCACCTTTGCTACAGACCTGCAGCTGAGGGGGGCACTGGGCAGCCTCTGGCAGCACTGGGAGAATGCACAGTTTCTACCTCACTCAGCAGGTCAGGATGTGAATTTGTGTTTAGTTCATTATCTTTAAGGGTTGAAGTAAGATTGCAGCACCTTGTGCTGAAGGTTTATTGCTTAAAACAGCTTTGAGCTGTGGGCCAATGTGAGGAATATGCACTTAGATCAGTCAGAACAGTTGACAATTAAAGCACTGGTTTATCAATATGGAATAGATGGCTTTCTTGCTTTCCTTTACAGTAAGATGAAACACCCCCTCCCCTAATTCAGTCCAGCCAAGACTCTGTTCCACTTACTTCCCAGTCCTTCACATCCATTGTTTAAGAAACCAAGCCACTTCCTTGGCACCCATCTGTTTAACACATCTGTCTCACTTTATCTGGCTAAATTCCTTGAGGCACTCTTGTGGTGCTCTGCAGGGAAAATAACTTCTTCTGTTAGACAATACTCTACAAATAAGTGAAATTAAGGGGGTGAAAAGGTAAAAAATATCCTTATGAGACATGAAATCATTGGAATTTTAATCTTCACCTAAAATAACTCTTTTTGATCTTTTATTTTATATTCAGCGCTTGCACTAGTAATGAAAAATTTTGTAATCTTTCCATCTCTTTAAATCAAATGATTATTTTCAGGGCTATGGAATTGAGGTAACTATTTTTACAGCCTATGGAGTTATACTGTGCTGTGTACATTTTTTTAAGTCACAGAGATAATCACATTTCTCCTACTTCCAAAAGGCATCTCTTTTGGACTGTTTCAGATCTGCATCTTATATCACTTTTCTTTGTTTTTCAATATTTATCTGATTGTACCATCTTCTATTATTTCTTTCACTTTATTTTTTTTCATTTATAGCAATAATTTACCTGACAAATATGAAAAAGCTACACCCATGGCTGAGGTGGGGCCACAGCTATCTGTATATTTAAAGTACATGGGATTGCAATTGGAGCCATTCTGCCATGAACAAGCATAATGGGGTTATCAGAGAGCAAGAAGCTGCCCAGCTGTGGCTTAGTGACTCACTCTCAAGAGCTGGCATAGAAAGTTCCAGACCAGGTAAAGTGGGGAGACTGCCAGAGAGGTTAAGACTTAACCTCAAGGAGACTCTTTAGCTACAGTTCAGTAAAGTGCTTTGGGGATTTTCTGAGAAAAGCCTTAGGTGTTCTGGCTGGGAAAAGGCTGAAGAATATAATTTTTTTTAAGGCTGCTATTGTCTGTCACTGAAGGATATTTGATGTGGGCAGCAGGCCAGGAAGCTGGAGTCTTTGAAGGCTGAATACCTTTCCTTATTTCTGGAATAGGTTCAGGGTTTCAAACCATTTGGGTACTGCCTAGATTATTTTGTGGCTTAAAAAGGAAAGTACCAGACAGAGTAAAAATTTTAAGTAACAGCAAGCTACATAGGGTACATAACACACTAGCAAGTAAAAGGGCTGTATTCAAGGAAAGTGAACTGATCTGAACTAAGTAGGCAGGAATAAGCAACATCTAAGCAAACAGAATAATGCTAATAATATCAAATGTGGTTCACAGAAGGTGGATGTGGCAAATCGAGATGACTTGGAAAAACAGAAGATATTTTTATGGATGGAATGAAGATCTGCATAACTGAAGCAAAGCAGGTGATGCAGAGATTGATGAAACAACTGAAAGATGGATAAAGTGGGATTCAAGGAGAAACCTGTACTGATAGGAAATTATTGGTGTTCAGCAGTGTTCATCTTATTTAATTTTGTCATTCAACAGTCTTGGCACACTGAAGTATGCTATGTTACAAGGTTAGGAGGCAATGCTAACATGATGGAGATGCAGGTTATTGTACAAGAGACTGGAGTATCTGAAATAGGATCACTTTTTATAGGTTTCCAGTGCAAGGCTATAGCTAGGGGAATCTGTTCTGCTGAGTGCATTGGAAGAGAAACCAGGGGAAGCTGATCACCAGGAAATGAGCATGGGGAGAACTGATTATATAATGTCTGAGTGCTGTCATAGGGCGCCTGAAATACACTTGTGGAACATGTGTATGGTTCTGGTGAAATCTTCCCAGCAAAAGGCATGGAAATAGTTCTGCTGTTTAAAGGATGTGAATTACACCTTGTCTTGAATACCATCTATAGTTCTGATTGCCTGACTTTAAAAGAAATTAAACCAGTAAAAGTATTACAGTATTACACTGCCAGTACCTAAATGGGCCTGCAAGAGAGCTGGAGGGCTTCGTAGAAGGACCTGTAATGACAGGACAAAAAGTAATAAAGGGAAAGAAGGTGGATGTAGATTAGATATAAGGAAGGAATTCTTCACTGTGAGGGTGGTGAGACACTGGCATCAATTGCCCAGAGAAGTTGTGGATGCCCCATCACTGGAAGTGTTCAAGGCTAGGTCGGATGGATTTTTGAGCAACCTGGCCTAAAGAAAGGTGTCCCTACCTGTGGCAGAGGGTTTGAAACTAGGTGATCTTTCAGGTATCTTCCAACCCAAACCACTCTATGATTTTATTATTACTGGGATGACTGTGGAAATGGAAAGCATTCTTATCAGAAAATACTTTGAAAACTGTGTTTATTCTAGCAAAGTAAGTCTGATTTGAGAAAAGAGCAACTACAACCTATAAATACATCAGGGAGGTTCAAGAACTATTTCAGATGAAGTACAGTCCTGGTGCAAGAGGAAATGTATATAAAGTAGCCTTGAATAAATTCAGATGGGAATGAATCAGATGCTTAAAACGTCAGAGAAAAGAGCTTAAGAAAATGAATTTCTGAAAGAGTATGGAAGTTAAGTTTAGTTGATTTACAAAAGAAATTAGTTCATTTTAAGAAGAAATTATACTACATAATACTTATGGTTGCTCAGGGTTGGGTTCCCTTTGATAGCTAAGAAGATGCCTTGTAGTATCACAAGCTGCCTCCTGGTGTATGACTACATTCCCACATTGTGATTCTGTCATATCTATAATTGACAGGAAAGGAAATAGTGATCACCAACACAAGTTTCTATTACTACCAGCCTCCAAACCTGAGTATCAATAAGCAATAACAGATGCTGGTTTTGGGGAAAATCTTGAAACATGCCTTTGCCAGCATGTCCCTGAACACTAATTTTAATGATTGACATACCTATAGCATTAGCATTTTCTAATTAACATGGTTCAGTTATCTTGAATCATACTCAATTCCAAGTTAAACACTAATAAAAATAACATAAAAACCTTGTAAAATCTCAAATAGCTGACAAGGTCACAGAAGTTTCTGCACATCTGCTATATCAAATACCTGGCTACCAAATTTTTCCTGCCTTCTACCCAGAACTACACGACTTTAAAAGTTCTGGGTCAAAGTTCCAGTACACCCATAGGCGATGAGTGCAAATTCCACATTTTCTCTCTATTGCTTTCTATCTTTCCAGCCACATTTCTTAGGGTTTTCAGCCAAAGCAGACTTTTCCTTTAGCATTACTGGAAATGTCATGTTCGTGGTCTTTACCCCTTTGGTTCTAAAAAAACCCAAATGTCCTTTAGAACAGCTAAGCACAGTTTTCTACCTGCTTGGGAAACCCCAGGTTTCACAACCCCAGGTTTCCCAGTCTCCTCCTGTGTTGGAAATTGCTAAGTTAGGAGTGACTTGTGAAGGTATAATAGGATACAGAGCTGTTTGCTAGCACAGGAGATTACGTTCATGCTTTGGCTCCAAAATACACAGAACACTGTTTTTTGCATAAATGTTGTCACTGCCAACCATTTCTTCAACATGCAACTGAATGAGATGTGAGCACTGCTGTTTGATCAAGACAACATGACAACACCTTTGAGCTACTGATGTACTTGGAGGGGGCTCTCAGCACCTGAGAGTTTTAATGAAAAATAAAGTGTTATAACCTTCTTTCATATTTAAGTGATTCATATATGTTAAAGATGTATTTGATTATTACAGTCTATGTCAGATAGGTATGAATGGGTATTTGTCATTTGTTTAAGGAAAACTTTGTAATAACTCTCAAGCTCTGTAGACACAGAGAAAACAATCAATTTCACTGTAAAAAAAAATGTAAACCTCCTTTGGATTGAGTACTGGTTTAATGCTACTTTTTCTAAAATGTAGCTTATCTATTTGAAACTGTGAAGAGCTGGAGCTCTATCCACTGCAAATGCTACTGCATATAGAAACTTTAAGAAATCTGTATTTTCAG
This sequence comes from Haemorhous mexicanus, assembly GCF_027477595.1. Lineage (NCBI taxonomy): Eukaryota > Metazoa > Chordata > Aves > Passeriformes > Fringillidae > Haemorhous > Haemorhous mexicanus. The sequence continues at coordinate 71,363,710 of NC_082342.1, read as the reverse complement.
GGTACAGAAAACTAGAATATGAAGGAGGGAGTTTGATTTTGTGCTATTTGCTTTCTACCTTATGCTCTGTAGTTACCCTGGAGTTACAATTGGAGTTACCCTGTGTATCCATTTGTCCATCAGGTACTTTCAAACTGCTTTGTTGCAGGGAAGCCTGGTTTCATTTGGCATTTGTTTTGCTTTCAAATTGGACTTCTTTGATGGTTGATAAAGCACCAGGAATGCACTGATTTACCATTTTTATAAGCGTTTTAGAACAAATACAGCTACAGACTTTGTAAACCAAGAAAATGTTTGGCCATCCTCCCCATGGGGTATGTATGAATTTCTCATATACTTCTTGACAAACACCTGAATTCATTATACACCTTATTGCTGAGAGAAGAGTGGGGTTTGTCCTGCTGCCCAGGCCCTCTGCCAAACTTACCAATGGCCAGGACTTTACAGAATATGGCATAGCAACAGACAAAGGAGAAGATTCTGCCACTAGCACCTGGTCCTACATATTTTGTGAAAAATAAGGATTCAAATTGCACTACAGCACAGCCCTATCTTACCAGGAAAAGATGCTTCTGTTATTGAAAGTAGGGCAGGCAAGGCAGACTCTTCCTGAGGGCCTGTCTTCCTCTTCCAGTTTTCTCAAGGACACAAGGCCTTTAAAAGCAGTCTGTATACATGCTAGCTGGAAGCCTTAAGTATGGTATATACCAAGATAAGTGACACTAAATTTCTGGGCAAGAAGTATCTCTGTAGTGTCTGGGGTTAGCATGATTACTTTATGATTCGTATTCCCTTTTGTGGTTTGTGTTTCTGGTGAATCGGGCTCGGCATTTCCCTCAGCTATTCCTTCCTCCTCATAAAACACGTTCTTCTGATCTCTTTGGGATCATTAATAATGTAGATTGATGCAGACAGCCTATACTGCAAATGGAAAAGGCTTGATTAAGTTATCATATGATACTTCTGTTAAGCAAGGATTATCCTCTTGAGCTATTCTAGAGCATTTTGTAATAACATACCTTTAAATAGATATAGGACCAAGTGATAAAATTCACATGAGGATCCAAAGCTTTTCTTCTGAAGGTTGTAGCATTTAGATCCAGGTTTTCTTCAGGGTCACATTGTTGCAACCAAAGTCACTCATGACTCCAGAATATGAGGGCTTGATTAGGAGTCTTTTTATACAACTGTGCCCTTGTCTGACAAGGATCCTTCCTCTGCTACTAGGGAGAAAAATGGAGTATAGTGATGAAGGAAAAAAAGAGCTCAGAAAGAAATATTATGGCCACTTCCCAGAAGCAGTGCCCATAGCAATTTCTGCCACTTAATTTGAAAAGATAAATGTTATTTTTAAAACATATATGATATTTTGTTATTTCACATTACTGACTGGGCACTTATTGCTATGGTTTAGTTGACATGGTGGTGTTCAGTCAAAGGTTGGACTCGATGATCTTGGAATTCTTTTTTAACTTTAATGATTCTGTGGTTTTATATTCCATATTATTTTTTCTGTATCTACTGTTTTATTTGGGACACTTTTCAGGCTGTTCTCATGTATTAATTCTAATCCCTCCCAGCCTGAACTTCTCAACCCAGTCTAAAACACTGTTAAGGTACTTAAAAATGTAAGCATGTTGTCATAATAATAATTCTTATTAGTACAAGAAAAATTTATTCCTTCCATAAATAAAATGGCTATGAAAGGAACAAATTGTAGAGTATTAACAGAATAAAGGACATGATAAACAGCATTGTTAATTAGTTTGCTTAGTCATACTTTTATATATTTGGTGATAGTTAATCATATTACATTATTATAAAACCATAACAGTTGTAATGTCATTACAGATTTTTATTTCAGATGGGAGCTTCATGTCTTCCAACTGCCTAATGCAAAATAATTTCTAATTAATAATTCCTTTGGAGTAATTATAACTAACAATGTGAATGTGGGGAAATTAATGAATTAGGAAGAAAGCCTACATTTTTTGTTTGGATCTGTATGCTAGAATGATTTACAGTTTTTCTGCTTCCTCTGGTAATGTCTGTAATTTAATTATGAAAACTTCAAGAAATGTCCCCTTTCCACCTCACTGATTCTACCTTTTCTGCAACTGTCGTTGCATTTACTCTCAGAGATTGAATTAAATGGATTAGCTGCAAGAGTTTATGAAAGAAAGGCAGCTAGTTGTTTCACCTTTTCCAGTGGAGCCTATACTGAAGAGCTAACTTCACTGGTCTGGCCTCTGCAAGACAAGCTGTGAGCTGCCACTGAAATGAAAGTTGTCTCTCTGTCACTTCGTGCTGTTTTGGTCTGGTGCCCTGTGCAGTGTTTCATTCACTGAACAATGTTTCCCAAAAGGACAGACAGAGGAGCTCATCATCAACTCTTCAAGGGTCCAGTTCTCAGCACTGGGATATAGAGGACAAGCTCTTTTCAAATCCACCATCCTGGGATAGCTTTGCCTCACTCTGCCATTATTTTCAATGCCCTCAGGTGCATCTTAAAAATTCCTTCACTGGCACAGGATAATGTGAACCTGAATACTTCACATCTTTCTTTTAACACATGCAAAAATTTGTTTTGAATCTTACTGAAATTGCTGTTGTAGGATGATGGTCATACCTATGCAGTTACCTGGCTACAAATTGGATGTGTCTTAATTCAGGTACATTTGTGCCTTAATTATAAACCTGAATACAAATTATTTAGTCAGTTGTGGAGATCTATTTCAGAGCATATGCAGTCACTGCTCAAAACTAGTACTCTCCAAACAAAACTAGAAAGAATATTCAGGATGGGAATCCTGGGTAGATCAACCTGTGTTTATGTGAAAGGCAGACAGTGATAGCTGCTACCATGCTGCTTTTAGAGCCAGCTCTTAAACACAGTAAAATATCATATTACCTCAATGCATGTTCTGCTAAATACTGACTTTTTTGGGGGTTTTTTGTAAATGCTCTCTGACTTTTTAATAATGTGTGTAGCTAATATCTTCTACTTTGCAAAGTCTCTGGTTTATAGTGAGGATGGAAAAACTAACGAAAATGGATATTGGCACTATAGTATCTCCTGTCATCTGGAAAGACAAAATACTGAGTGAGATGCAAGGTTTGGATGCCAGTTTTGCTGTGCTAGGTCCTAGGGTTAGTATGCAATTGCTGAAAGGCAGAAATAGTTAATAATGTCAGTCAGGTGATGTGACCTGAATTAGGCATACAAAAAAGCATCTGAACACATCATGGTCTTTAATGCCAGCTATGAAATACACTACACTACAAAGGCCCAGCAAAGTAGGAACTCCATCATATTAAAGAACTCAATCACTCCTGTGTCACAATGACCACTCTGAGCTACCACATCAGCTGGGCTTTACTGACATTTTTAATCTCAGCCAAGATGCTGTCTGAGTGGTGCTTGGTGCAGCATGGCAGGAGATGTAGGGCAGGGCAAGGTGAAGCCAAGAGCACTCAGTGTGATTATGTTTGTCATCTTGTTCCTGGGGCTGCACACTGATTTGGCCCCCTTAGGCTGCCTCAGAGTTGCTCTGTGTGGCACCTAGATGCCCATGTCTGCAAGGAATCTTCCAACACACTGCTAGTTGCCAGGATCCCTGAATGCAAAGCGAGTTTATCATTTGTATTTTTTGTATAAGCTATATGCTGTATATTTGAGAATGCTAATAATGCATTTTATTTTCTGGCTGCTGAAATATTCTATGTTGGCACCAATGGATTTCAAAAAAATTCCCTTGTGTTCATTTAACTGTTTTTAAATCTGCATTTCCTTTCAGCATGGCTGTTCTCATATGTAAATATTTCTGCTGAGACATCAGTTTTGATTAGAGTTGGCTTTCTAGCTGAAGGCTCTTGAAAAAGCTGTCTGGACTTCTGTTGAGGCTGTGATCAGATGTTGTTCTGTCCTACTAGCTACCTTACAGTGTGTCTTTTTGTATTCATCAGAAGCTTCTAAATCCCAAAGAGCACATTTTTCACATATATATATCTTTTATAAATGCAGAAATAACATAAGCCTGAAGTGCATTCACTTTGGTCATTCTATTATGTTTCCAAACTGGAATTAGAACAAAACACAGTAGTAATAGAGCACTATTCAATTTGCCTTTTCTCCCCCGTGGACCCTTACCTGTCTACCCTGACTCTGAGACAAGATAGACAATTAAACCTTTTTTAATCCCTGGGGACTCTCCTTATTAAAATCAGAGTAGTGTCTGCTCCTTCCTTGTAGGTGTGGAAGGTTTCTTCTCCACTCCTTACTGTGGGACTGGAGACCGTCACCTGAGAACAGCAGGGAGCCAGCCCTGGGTCTAACTGGTACCTCTGGGGAGGCAGAACCTGCAGTGTCCTGTTTGGCAGAGGGTATGAGACAGGCTGTGATGGTTACAGCCAGGTCCTGGCAGCTTCCACACCAAGAGTAAGCACCTCCTCATGACAGCAGGTAGGAAATGTCACACAACCCCAACTTACAGCACCTCACTGTAAAGGATTTGGGAAGGGTGAGTGTATTAGACAGCAAAAGCAAGGGAAATTGAGGCTGGGAAGTGGGAAGAAGTATTTGATGGAAATGGAACATGGATTGCTTTTGACAGAAATGAGACTTTTCACCAGACTTACTGGGAATGAAAAAATACAATTGTCTTTTCTTAGCACTATTCTTGTTTTCATTTGTTACCCAATAAGAACCCTTCAAGAGCAAAAAATTAAAGCAGTCCCAAGCATTCCCTCAAGACTACTGGCAAAGGAGACACATTTTGGTCAAGGAATCAAGCTCATGGAACAGAACGGGGGCACAAGGCGCAAAAATCCTTTGTATTTTGGGAAAAGTATTATTTCATTGGCAAAAACTTGTGTGGATTTTCTTCTATTCTGTGAAAACCGGATAAGTAATTTCAATGGAAAATTAAGTTTTCACAATTTATTAACTTCCAAGTGGGAAATGGTGGATCAGTCTTGGAATCTACAAGTTCTTTTTATGTAGAGTATTAATTAGAGACTTTTGCCAAGGATAGCTCTATGGGAAACCCAGCAGAGTCCTGCAAGAAATGAAGATATAATGCTAAGAAAGAAGTCTAAGATACCCCCCCTCTTCTCCAGAAGGAAGAATGGAAGGCATAGAGGGGAGAGGAAACCCCTTTGATAGATGGTTTAATTTTGTGTTTACACTTGGAGGAAGATGGCAGATTGGATAAAAGCTAAGATAATGTATCTCAATGGATACAGTATTTGATACCAGTTTTAACTGAATAAAATGAGTCTTTCTGAAGCAAGTGAAATCACTCCAGACTCTTCTTGGGCTTATTACCATTCTGTATCCTTTTGGTGGGATACCCTGAAAGATAATATTTGGAAAAAAAGAAAAATTAATATATGATGTATTCACATGCAAGAATAGTTTCTCACTACGGTGGCCTAATTTCTATCATTTATCTCAGAACCCTGATTTTATAGACATAGTAGTAACAAAACACATTTAAATTCAAGTCCAGATTCTCATGAAGACGTGCAGAAAGACTTCTGTTTCGGGAAGGTGTCCAGATCTTGAAAACTACTTTAGATCCAGTAGTATGTGTCAAGATGCACTGGAACATCTCAAAGCTGAGTGTTTTACCCTTCAAAATTTACCTCTGTAGGAACTTTAGAAAATGTAGTTGCTGTTTAAAGGAACAAACAGGGAAATGTTGTTGTTACACTTCTGAGAACCTGGCTTATATTCTGAAACTTGCCCATCTCTCAAACTCCCAGGTGTTTTGGAGTGGTATAGTCTGAAAACTAAATGGAATGTCTAAGTAGACATTTCTTCAGACTCTTACCAGTATATTATACCTCAAACACATCATAATGCAGTGTGCCATAACCCATAATGTTTCACAGTAATTCAATAACTGCAAAATTAACTTCATGACTAAAGTACTGAAAGCCCCTCTGGTCTCATTCTAATGTACACGATTTTCAGAAGCTAAAGTACTGTCACAAGTGAAGCTTACGTTGTAGTTTGAGGTCTTCTTACTGAAATCTGGCTGTTATAAATAAATATCTAATTGGAATTGTTTTTTCTTCCCCCAGAAGGTTTTGGTAATAGATCTAGGTATTTTTAGAAGCAAAGCATACTCAAATGTATTTTAGTCTCCTGTTCCAAAGCACAAGTACTCCTCACATGATTATGCACCTTCTGCAAGGTCAACTTTCCTTTACTTGGCAGCTTCAACATATTGCCATGAAGTAGAACTTTATAAATAGCTATTTAAAAGAGACTCTCCACCCCCTCTGATTTCTAGGGTTTTCTCTCTCATTTCTTCTCGAAAAGACCAGTTTAAACTCAGATTTAAAGAGACCGCTGGGACCAGATTTGTGCTGCCCAAGCAGAATTTTAGGTATTTTGATAAGAAAAGGAACTTTATGAAGTCATATAAATGACAATTTAAAAGTAGCTGGTATCCAGTGCTGTGCTTTCCTAATGTCCTCAAGAGATGACATACAAATTTCAGTGAAGTAGAATGCATTTTAAAATGATGCTTAACTAAGCACAGAAGCTTACTGCAGTTGGATGCTGTTAAAGTTAAAAAAAAAAACCACCAAAAATAAAAAAATAAAAAAAAAAAAAAAAAAAAGTTCCCCAGTTGAGGCTGACAAGATGTCAGTATTTTGTTCTACCTGAACTCCTTAGGAAGAAAGGCTCAATACTTTTCTGAGAAAGGGTACACAGTAGCTCAGGCTGGCTTTCCCCACTGCTGTAGAAGCTTAGTGGTTTAGAATATGAGTCCAAGTTCAGCAAGAATGGGGAGATGATGATGCCAACTTGGCCTATTAAGATTCTCTTTCAAAGGTTTTGGCATAACTTTAAAATAGTAATAAGCCTAATGATCTAGTTCAACAGCCTCTGATAAAAGTGCTGGAAGACTGTCTTAGGGATACAAGAAAATTTTACTTCAACATTGCAATATTTACTCCTCTTCTGTAACATGTATTTCCAATGAAGTGGTGAGTAATATCACTTAATCTAAGTCAATTAGCCAAATGGTCTGTATTCCATATTTCTAAAATTTATTTCCCATCAGGGATACAATTTGCTTATCATCATTATTTTTCATCCTGTACTTTTGATTTCTACAGAATTTTAATTTTCTATTACCTTAGGGAGCAAGCTGAAGTCTGCATTGGGGGAAACTTACATAGAAGCAATTTTGCTTTCAGCAAGACCTGAAAAATTAACCTTCCACTCAAAAAACATGGGGAAAATATGAGTTCTGCATTTGCAGTCTTTATGAAAGAAAATTACTAATCTACTCCTCCAGACAGAGCCTATAAATGGAGCTAATGAGAGGAAAAGAACACACTAAAGAGTGTAATGATATCCCAAATTTTAATCCAGTTCAGGGACTGTAGCTAAATCTCTCATTCATCTGACTTCAGTGCGATTCAGGCTTAAATTAAGAATATTTTTAATTGCTTGTGTTAACATTCTCTTTAATCAAAGCCTAAGAAAGAGGGCAGGAAAGGAAGACAGTGTCAGGGTGAGGTGGCATCTATGTGTTTGCCACACTAAGAGTGAATTATCAATCCAAAAGCTGTTTTGGAGAGTGAAGGGCCAAAATGAATTACAGAAAAGGGGCAGGCAAAGCTCTGAGAAGAAACTCCTTTTGGAAAAGCAAGATAGATGACAACAAAGTTTCTGTCTGCATACCAGCTAGTCCAGGTGTTTAAGAAAAGACTGCTTGTGGCACTGAATGCCATGGTGTCTTTGAAGAGGTGGTGTTAGGTCGTGGGTTGCACTTTTCATGACCTCAAAGGTCTGTTTCAACCCAACTGCTTGTGTCCTGCTGGAAGACGTCTTGAAAACTCAGAGACCTATCATTTGCTTGGTGCTTTTCCAATTAATCCAGAGCTGAGCTTGTACTGCACAGGGAACTGGCTGCAGGCATTTCGTATTGGCACAGCCTGTTGCTTCAGCATGCTAATTTGCCAGTCACTGTCTGGGAAACTGACTCTGGCAGGAATAACAGGTGGAGCTGTGCCTTTACTCTTTCATACCTAATTTTGAAATGTCTCTTCACTTCACCAGGTGTCTTATATTATTTAGAAAAGTCACATATTCACATAATTTCTTAAATAACTAGTGTTTATTAGCAATTTACAGGCATAACATGTGTCCTTTCCTAAAATGTAAAAATAATTTGTTTAAATAAGCACTTGGCACTGTATTTCCTGAACCTTGCAAAATGGACATGGTTTGAACAAGAAATAAAAGAAAGGGGAAAATAAATCTTTTTTTCTCCAATACCTGCCCTTAATACCATGTTTTTCACAGAAAATGAATGTGGAATGCTCTCACCAGGTCTCAGTGATACAGAAGACACAGGATGCAAACCTTGGCAGAAGAGGGAACTCAAACCTGGAGTGAGATTTGGCTTAGTCTGGCTTCTGTGTGTCTGTTTGCAGGCAGTGTCCACACAGCCTTTATAGTGAGTGGATATCAAGAGCTTGATGCAGCAGCCTACTCCTTAGCATCATTTGGGTATGAATTGAGTTTCTATAGGTGTTTCCTGTGGTTTCCTGATGTCCCCTCATAAGAACAAGACTGTCCATAAGTCCTGTGTCATGTCTGTTAGGCTTTAGGTGCCAGCCACATTATGGCATTTTAAATGGCATTAAGGTGCCTGTGTGTAGAGAACAAAACTGGGGCCCTACTCCACAGGGTCCAAAGGTGTCCTAAAGATGCCCACTTCAAGATAGCAGAGAGAAGTTGTCACTACACTAACTCTAATGGGACCTTAGCAATTATTTAATATGAATGTCTGCAATATAACTGGCTAAAGCCAGAGGAGCTAAATCCCAGCCTGGGCATCTAGTGTATTATTGGGGGGTCTCATCATCTCTGGCTACCACTTGAAAATAAGCCTTTAGTACTCTATCACACGCTGAGGCTGACAGTGTTCCCTGACTATGCTTCCAGGATTCAGCTGTCACGTGCAAAGGGAAAGAGCAATGCTTTACTTGCAGAGCTTTATGAGTAAGCTATGGCTGTCTGGGCTCAGCTGTGACTGCAGTGCTTTGGAATTCCAGGGAAAAAATTAAATTCTTGAAGAGATTGTTATCAAAAACTTGAGTATTTGCAGATCTTGTGTATCACCAGACTTAAAACATAATTTTTTGATCAATTGTTTGCACCACTCGTCAAAATTAAATTTACATTATGTTTCAGGTGAACATCGAACATAGTCTCTTGTGAATCTGTAAGTTATTTAGAGAAGATTTAGTGTCACTGGTGCAGAGTGGTAAGAGCACCTCACTGTTCAGGAGGGATGGGCAGAGCTTTTCTTTTTTTACAGAAAAGTTGCACTGTACATATAGGAAAAGTTCAGCTTTACAGCCCTTTCAGGTAATTTTAATGTGGTTGAGAGCCTGTGGGTAAAGGCTGGGGGGTGGAAAACAAAGAAGAGATCATTGTGGGTGTCTGCTCTTAATTACCCAGCCAGGATGATTGCACTGATGAGTTATTCTACAGGCAATTAAAAGAAGTCTCTGGATTGATATCCTTTGCCCTTATGGGAAACTTTAATTTCCCACACCACAGCTGGCAATACCGTACTGTCACTGTTGGGATGGGTAAGGCTGGGAAATTCCTTACATTTCTTGAAAACAATTTCTTCCCACAAAGATTCAGTGAGCCAGGAAAGGTGCCCTCCTAGACTTGCTATTTGTGAAAAAGGAAGGATTTGTGGGAGATGTGATGGTAGAAGGCTCTCTTGGCCACCATGATAAGAAAGGTTGAGTTTCAAATGTTTGGTGTAATAGGAAAAAAGGCCCACCTCTGCCTGCAGGCTGGGCAGCAGTGGGCACTCAGGCTGGTTTTCCTCTCTTTCTGCAGCTCCCAGGAGGAGAAGGAGCTCTGGATCAGCACACTTCTGCTCAGGCCCTTGGTGGCCTTGCTGCTAAACTTCAGCAGAAGCATGTCCCCAGCAGGATGACCTCCACCAGCTTGGCTATTTCCATGAGGCCAAATCTTTTGAGACCACCTGAGGAGGACAGGGTTCCCGTGGTGCAGGTGATGGGGAAGATGGTATTTACCAGCTGACTACAGCCTTCCAAGCACAGCTGAGCTGTGCTGTTCAGAGGTGCCTGGCTCATTCGTACCCATTTTATTCTCTAGTGTAATAGGACTGCTGTGGGGTCTTCAGAAGACTTTTGAGAATTTGGATCATCGGGGTGATTTTGATTGTTATAGACAGACATTGTGCTGTCAGCTGGAGAGTGAACAGAGGCTGCATTTCTCCAAGAGGTTTTACTTTTTCTTTTAAACAATATGTAAATACACAGTCTGTAGGAAGCTTAGATACTTGTCCCCAAAAGCTTAGAATCAATTTATGTTAACAAGTTACTGTACTGACAAGTAATGGTTGAGATGACCTAAGATGCATTGTGGAAATCTTTTCAAACACAGTTGTTGTATATTCTGAGTATCTTTGAATACTCCTGCCTCACTTGACATGAAAAATACTTTAGAGCTTATATCACTTTTGAGCTGCAGATCAAGGGACTTGTGATCCAGCTGGAAGAAGTGGTGCTGCTGTACTTACATTCACTATCACTGGCAAGAATTATGCCAGCTGCATTATGTGACACTCTGCAAAAACACCTTTTCCCAAGCTGTCATCGAGCTGCAGTTGCTTTATTCCAAACCCCGTTGTGTTGTCACTCCCAAGAGCATAACATTCATTAAAAAGGCTACTGTCACTGCATTTTTAGTATTTCCCAGTAACACAGTATTTATTTGCAAAAATTTCCTGTAAGAATGTAGGTAGTAAAATGAACTGCATTCACTTGAAGTAATTTTCTCCAGGTCAGAGAAAACTGGTAGGAAACACTAAAATTATTTCCATACTGCATTAAACATAAAAACATATGAATGGGGGCATATATCACTGTTGAAATGTTGGTCCTTTGTGTCTCTCCCACTGTATTAGAAAGAATGTGTCTGTGTAGCTACATCATGCAGGCAAGCTGTGTATTTTTCCCTGTTTGACTGGACAGATATTCTGGAATGATGATAAGCCTATTAGGTGTATTAACTATATTGTGATATCACTCTGTATCCTGACAGTGTTCAAAAGCAGTTTGCTTTGAGCCCTATAAAAACCAAAACCAATAACACAATAAAAATCATATAAGCTGAAGTCCTGAAGAGCCTCCAAGGTAAACTTACACAGGTTTTAGTGGAAGATAAGAATAAGTGAAATGGAGGCAGTGAACTTCCTGTAATACAGTTTACATAAATGTGACAGTTACATAGAAAAACCTTGTATTACATTGGCAGGTTTTCTGTAAAAATATGCATGTAAAACAGAGATAGATGCTCTATTATAGAATGAATATATATAATATAAAAGATTATTTATGTGTGAGAGTGAGATTCTTCATATTAAACTGTTGGTTTCTATTTTCAACGTGTCAGAAAAACTGGAGGAAATTTGTGGTTTGCCTTTTAATAACCTAGAGCACAGTAATCTATGGGGAAAGTTGTAGAATATATAGTCAGGCCATCTGATACAAAATAAGGCAGCAGAGAAGCAAAGAGTGGTTTTCCTATTAGAGGTGCTGTCAGGAGTTTGTTACAGACAACACCAACATTCTGAATGGAGACTCGGGCATCAGTGATACTCCATTGCTGCCTGAGTTCACTTGATCAAGGGAAAGTAGGTCTTCCTTGTCTGTCTGTCTCTCTCTCTCATTTAAAATAATTATGTATGTACCAACAAAGATAATACTCTACAAGGAAGGCTAAGCTTGAGGCTGATAAGTAATGAAACTAATTGTCCACATGGTTCCCAACATGAGACAACCCAGTCCAGTTTCCTCCTGCTCCACAGAACGAGGATCATATCACCTGGCCTACACTACCAAAGTATGAATTGTTCCCCTCTCAGTCTGCCATCCGGACTCTTTATGATCGGTGGGCAGGGACAGTCACACTGGGGGCAGCCCAGCTGTCCTACACTGCTGTTTTAGGATGAGATAAAACATCATTTGAAGGCACTGCTCTGTCTTTAGCGTCTGAACAGAGAGGATATTTATAGCTCTGATTTACAGGATTTATTTACAATGATTTATTAAGATTTACAATCATTAAAGATAATTGATACTAAATTATATTCTTAGTCATTCTGTTACAGATCACACAAGCAAATAATACCTCACAGGAGTGTTTATGTGAGCTGTTTTTATTACAACATTTTAAGCAAAGCCATCCGATATGAATTAAACAATCCCGCCATTAGAACAATGCAAATGCCTTTCATGTGGTGTCCAAAGTCTTCCTTTTGCTCCTAGGATTCAATCTGCTAAAAGTGAAGCTTTTAGTTGTGTTTTCAACTGGAACAGAGAAGAGCATAACCTAACATGTCAGAAGAGTAGAAGTTAATATTTGGAGGGCAATATACTCTGTGTTACATTATTAGTGTGTATTCCTCAAGACATCAGCTGCAAGGTATAGCAAAGCAGTGGTGCATGCTGTGGGAGATTTTGAGTACATTTATTCTTTTATGCCTCTGTGATATATAAGAATTATATTATTTATACACTTTGAGGGTGCATTTTCAGCTCTTTATGTCTTAGTAAGGCCAATATTGGTATAAGGACAGTAAGTGGGCAGACAAGTAACTGGGCCTCCCAGCTGAGCTTGTCTCTCAGCCTGCCCTGTCCCTCTAACCTGCTGTTCTAAGGAGGTCTGGAGGACACAACTCTTACACATGGGAGCTGCAGAGATCCCATGTGAGTACTCTGAAAAAACTGTCTGCTTCTTCAGACAGTTGGTTCCTGCTTTGACTTAACTTCTGGAGGAACAAAAGGCTTTAATTGACTACAGAAACAACCTGGTGCCCCTAAACTGAACTTATCTCCCATCGATGCCTTTTCCTGGTCTTAAAAAACTGAGAGCCAGACACGGTTAAGGGGTAAGGGGTTTTTGCCTTGATATTTTAAAAAGGATTCCTTAACCGTGTCTGGCTCTCAGTTTTCTAAGACCAAGAAAAGGCGCCACTATGAGATAACTTTATATGCTCTTGTGTCATGCAAGGAAAATGCTTAACCAGAGGAAGCTGTGTTAGAGCAGATGTGTGCCGCAAAAAGAGACAAACTGAAAGTTTAAATTCAGCATCTTATGGCCAGTGCTGTGGAGTAATTCCATTTCTGGCAGTCAAATTCTTTAATCTGTGTTAGTGTTTGTCTTCAGAATAATGTATACAGTATGGACTGGGAAGCATAATTGTCAAAACTATGAGTGACATATACCAATTTTAAATTCCTAAGAAGAATTTGTTTTTATATTGAAGGGTCAAATGCACAAGCAATCAGAGTGAAACCCACAGAAATGCAGGGAAAAGGTAAGCATTTTTTGTGTCAAACTGGGAATGCAGTTGTTGATAAATGCATTTATATTTTAAGCATTTCCTTCTACTGGTCAATGACGCCACCTGTTTAGAGGTAGCCAGTGAAAAGCAGAAGCATGTAAAGGATAGAATGGCCTTTGCACTATTTGTCCCAAGCTATTTGCACAACTGCAGAGTAACTCAAAGGAGGTCATACACAGAGACTGTCATTTGGACCTTTAGTATCCAGAGTACATTATCCCATGACTCCTCCAATCCATGAAAGAAAAGTGGAGAAGAGCAAAAATGATCAGAGGAAGGGCTCATTGAGGTCTGGCTGGAGATCAGGATCAATAAATCTTTAGTACAAGCCTCAAGAACCTTGTTGAAACTTCGAAGTGCAGAGTAGCATTGTTTTATTTATGTTCACAAACAGCCTTTTGCCAGTGTGATTCAGTCAATACACCAATTACCAATGTAAACCTGGGTAGCCTTCACCTAGCACTAGCTATTCTTGTGTTGCATTGATACCTGATGACCTTACAAGACAGCAGGTCTTCCTCCACTCTTCCTGGAGTGGATCTGCCACTGGTTTGTTCCAAGGGGCTGCCCATGTGCTTCTGATAACATGAACATGTTATGGGCAGTGTTATGAATCAAAGATAGTCTTTAACTGCCATTCTTGGGCGTTGTTTCACCAAAAGCAGCTGGTAGGTATTAGTTCTGCTCTCTACCTAGTGTTGTAGAAAGGTGGGAATCTTATTTCCTTGATTTTTGAAAATTTCAGTATGTCATGTCAGTGGAGGGTTTGGATTTCCTTACAAAAACTTGTGTTCTAATTAGCAAGCTGCAACTGACCGCATTTCAGGATTCCCATTTCCCTTTTGTTTGTCAGAAAACCTATAAAGTGGGAAGCAAGCTCGGAGGAAGGGGATACAGAGCCGAAATCATGCCATTCTCCTTCAGTCTCACCTAGGAAGAGAGTAAAATCAAGCTGCTTGAAGAGTCCAAGTCCTTTCATGACTCAAGTATAATTAAAAACAAAAAAAGACCAAAAACCCCCTTCTTGTTCTTGCTTAACATTCCCAGCATTCAGATTCAGCTTCCCTCACTAGCTTGTGTGGTGGAAGCACACACGTTGGCAAGGGTGCCATTCATTACTGTAGCCTTCTGACAGCAGACACAGGGTACTCATGGCCTTCAGCCTCTGAGCTTCTTAACAGGCCAGCAGCTGCAGGGAGGACTGGGGTGTGGGGGGATCAGTGGGATGGCTGTAAAAGTCAGTAGTACACAGCAACAGAGCTGGTGTGGACAATGGAAAGATGTGTATAAATGACTGCAGGAGGAGAATGCAGGGCACACATGTTGCTTCCTCAGGTTGACTGGAGCACAGGCTAAATTCTTGGCTCTGGAAGATGCAGGAGTACATCTGAATCTCACTCTGGTTCATCAAAAGACCTCCATTGTGCACTGGGGAATGCTTTGAAAATGGGACTCAGGTTTGTTCAGTGTTAACCATAGTTCACAAAAATCATAGCTATGACAGCTAAAATTAACTCTATTCATTTTAAGTCAGCCTAATTGTTCAACTAGGGAAGCTCAGGATTGCCACCTCAGACTGCAGTATGGTCTGTAACTTCCACATCATCAAAGGTTCACTGAAGTTGGAGTGTTTAACAGATGCTGCTCCTTTAATTTCTGGCCATGTTTCTGAAGAGATTTGCCTCTCCTTACAAACTCCCACACAGAGACATTGAAAGGTAGAACCATTTCTTCAAAAAAAAAAAAAAAATTCTTACCATCAGTGTAGCAGAAAGCTGGTACAAATACTACATGCTCATTTTCCTCTCACCTCAAGGATGGAGACACCCATGGTATGCTGAGTGCCACAGATGTAATAATCCAAATATGGTGCTTCTTTTTTGCCAGTTATTGAGATGTTTTGCTGTGGTAAGGTTGGTGAAGTTTTGAATTGTACCCCCAGCCATAAACACTGCACCTAGACATGTCAGAAATGTAGTGGCAACACCTAAGAGTATTTTTTTTTATCCATTTAACAAGTACCAAAGGCCTCACTTGTTGTTAATAGGACTTTATGAGCAGCACATTGACCTCAGTCTTTCTTGGTGGACCATTCAGCTTAATAGCACTCCTCAAGCTGACCTACTTTGAAGATGAGCCCCCAGGGGTAAGACCCATTGGACTTAATTTTAGAAGTCTGCTAACTCACTGTCAAAGTCCAAACCAGTCACCCTAAGCTTCCTAGCAGAGAAATGGGTGATTCCAGAGGATGATTTATCTGGCCTATTTCAGGATTAAGTGAATCACTACCTAGAGTTTGCCTGTTTTTCTTTTTTTTTTTTTGCCTGTTTTTCTTTTTTTTAGTATAAAAGGAGCCTGCAATGACAGGTTTTAGACATGAATGTTAGACTTCTAAATACCTGAAATAGGAACTTAAACTCTGTCTTGGATACCAGCATGATCACTGAAATATAGAAACTTAGAGAATATGGAAGTAATAAAGTAGGACTCGCAGGATAAATTTTATTTTTTTAATTAACAAATAGTGGAAACACTTTGTTTAAAAACCCTTTAAGGTAAACTTGATCCTTTTTTTAAAAAAGGCAGATTTTCAGTGGCTTTTCCTTGTTATTGATTTACTAATCTGTGCTCCAACAGGGCCATTAACAAATCACTTTTTACTAATTATTTTTGGCAGAAAGGTGATTAAGTTTTTTAAAAACTTTTAAAAATTCCTAGTGCTTACCTAAATTGTCCTGCCATAAATTTCTGTGCAGGATATCTAAGTACTGATTTGACATTCTGTAAAACTGAAGTGGCAGGTACATCCAGATATGTGTAATCAAAACATCGTGGGGGAGAATGTGTTAGAGGGAATTGATCTGTCACTGATACATGGAAAGATTTTAATAATCAAAGGTGGTTTTAGATCCTTTGCTCTCTGCTGGATGTTTCCATACCCTCACCTTCTCTAAATGCTAATAAACTGTTCATGTCACCATGCTACACAGGGTAAAATTTTCATGTGGGTAGAAGGAAAGAAGGATGATCAATTCTTTCCAGCTTTCTTTTTCAGACTGATTTTTTAGCTGTACTAACCTGGCAAAGTCAACAACACAAGGCTTTGAATATCCAGCTGCACCCCATAAAGGTTAGGATATCTCCTTGCTTCCTGGGTTTAACAAAGAGTTGCCAGGGACCAGATACCAAAAAGTAAGATGGTGTATTGGTTCAGCTTTTAGTAATACTTGGATTCTAAATTAAAACTCACTGGAATCAAAGAAAGAACTAGTGTTTCATAAATACTACCAGGATTTTCTATTATTTATTTGCATCATTTGCTATATTGCTTTCAAATAAAATTTTATATAAAAAGTAAAATAGCTGAGCATTTTTAAGTCTCCCTACTTTTCCACTTAAAATAATTGGAGGTATCTCAATTGTTTCCTTTTAATACCATGTTTATTACTGGTGAGAACGAGGCACAGCTAACAGTTAGCAACCTTCTGCCCATAAGCAGAAAAGCTAATGATTCATACACAGCGGTTTAGGAAATTCTCCTTTATAAAATAGTTCCTGAAATTTTAGTTCAGATAGAAAGGATTTGTATTTTGCTGAAGAATGCCAGGGGTTTTTTGTGCTATTTCCTCCTACCCTTGTTACCTCTTACTCTAAATAAGACATTCAGAAACACAGAAAAGCAGTAGCAAGAATTTTTTTTAAGTGTTATAGGCAGTCTTATTATTCTTTTAGTGCCTTACAGCACATTATCAAAGCATCTTTGGTGCTTTACAATACAATGGTAAAAAGAAGGAATAAAGGAGTAAAATATTTTTAATGACTTCTTCTGTATGCGTAGTCATTTTCTAGCCCTTTAGGGCAGAAGTAACTTAGAGAAAAGCAGATTAATTAATGCTTGTGCAGCATTTTGAAGAGTCAAAATACCTTACAAGATACAAGTTCTGTTAACAAGAGATTTGAACAGTTGTGATGGTATGAGGATCCTCTGAGTTGAATGCAGCACAGGAAATTATATGATCTGAGAGAAAAAAATCAAAACCTGAATATGAAAACATTGGAAGGTCCCCAGGTGGTGCAGGTATTTTGCTATTCTCAGTGTTGCAGGCTGAGCACACATTCTGCTTAAATTTTTCACAAGACGTAGATACAAATGGTTTGGCTTTTCCTCAAGACCCAGGGTGATATTTGAATATCCATGATGGACAAACACAAATAATTTAAGTTTTTTTTCTTCCCTCACTCCCCAGAGAAATGTTTTTATTGGGCTGCTTGATTATCTCTTATGCTCTTTTGCACTTACATGGCTCTCTGTCTTGGTAGTGCCTGCACTGTGGAACCTCAGCTTATAAGGAATTACAAACTCACCAGCTTGACACAACCATTAAGTAACCACACTTTCATGCTCTCAGAAAAGCAGAAATAGAGCTTAGTCATAGAATAAACCCTGCCAGAGGATTACATTTCTACAAGACATACAAGCCTGAAGAATGGGCTTGTTGCTCTTTCTTGGCACTGGGGACATTTGTTTATGAATTTTCAGAACTCATCCTGGCCATCATGAAACAATTGATTGTCCAAAGGTGGTTAGAATTCCTTTTTGTAATAAAACAAATAGGATTTTAACAATACGTCTTCAATTTACTTTTGGGTGAAAATAATTTTAAAATTTTGTTTGTTTGTTTTTTGAGATTCCTTCAATGGAAATCCAGGCATAGCTGGATTAGAATAGTTGTTTATTGTGTGATGCAATCTGGGAAAAATAATTCAGTGGAAATTAAAGTATGAAGTATTCATCCACTGCTTCCTTCCTTGACCAAAGTTTCCCATAGAATATAATAGATTATATCTTCCTAGTGATTGTATTTTTATTTGATAGTTTTTACTATCAAACTTTGAGACTTCAAGAGAATAAATGGGAATAAACCACCTCATTGCATTTTCAGAAAACGAATGGCCATTCCTGCACATCTTTACTGGGCATTTCTAGCTCCCCACAGTACCAGCTGTCCAATGTTCAGCTGGCTGAACTGTTCCATAGGGGCTGCCTCGCCAGTCCCAAAGATGACACAAAAAGGAGGGAAAAACAGTTTTCCAAGACAAGCCACAGGGATGACAAACTTACTGCAGAGAGTTCCCAAGAGACACAGACATTCTCCAACATATCTTATGGCTTTTTTAAGCTCTTTCCTAGCTTACTGGTGTGTTGACAATATCTGAAATACATTTGCACAACTCTCTCCCCCACAAAGTGCCTTCAGTGCCTACCAGCAGTCAGGTGGCCAACAATATATATTGCTTTGTGCTAGGTGTGCTGTAAGTGAATCCATAAAAAAGCTTCCTAAAGCAGCTGTGCTTCCCTTTGTCTAGGTCTGGCTACCCACAGAGTATATCTGCTTTTTCTCCCCTCCTGAGAGAGCAATGGTGGTGGTAGTGTTACCGTGGAGATGTGGAACTCGATAGTGGTTTCCTTGAGCAGCTTTGTAACTCTGGTGACTGTGGGGTGCTCCTTCAGCTAAGCAGAGGAGGCAAAGGCCTGGCTGCACTGTCAGGCTGTCAGAGATTTCTAAGCAATAGTAGTGGTGACAGAGGGTGTAAGTAGCTATTTTTGTCTTAGCACTGATTCAGCTGCAATAGCTGTGCTGTGACACACCGACTGCATCCAGCCATCCTACTGCCCTTCTCCTCCTCTAGGCACTGAAGGGTTGGTTACAGTTGTCAGCCCTATCTTCCTCTTTTCCCCTTTCCCTTGCCTCCTCCTTTTAACTCTGTAGGCAGCTCAGCTGAGCTTCAGCCTCCATAGTGTCACCTGCCGCACGCCGATAGTGACAGGAGCAGATACCACTGCAGGCAGTGACATCCCTCTGTGTCAGGCACAATCTCCTAATCAGAGCACACAGCTCTGTGCAGTGCAGCCATCTAATTATTTACCTTCCAATTTTTTTCTGCCCTAGGGAGACAGTGCTCCAAAGAACAGACCATCAGTTGAAGCCCTCAAGACCTGGAAACTTGCCATTTATATCCAACCTGACTGCTGGTCCAGGGGCTGAGGCACAGCTGCTGAGAGAAGCAGGTTCTACATGTCTGAGCTCTTAATCTCCCTTCCCTTTGTTCTCTAGTTTGTGGTTACTCTCTGACATAGCCTTAAAGGGCAGCGCTTAGTCTGAAAGGCTGACATTAGGAACAGCAACAACAATACTTAGCAATAATCCATTGCATTTCCAGAGTGTTTTCTGCCTACAGACTTGAAACGCCTTGAGAAAAACTTGTATTGTCAGTATCCTTATTGTAGAGGTCAGATCACTGCAAAAGAGGTTAGATAATAGTTTCTCATCTCCTTTCTGTTCCTTTAAACTATTCTAAAAGCAAGAAAAGAGTGTGCGTGAGAGAGGAAATATGGAGGGAGGGAGGGAGGGAGGGAGGAAGGAAGGAAGGAAGGAAGGAAGGAAGGAAGGAAGGAAGGAAGGAAGGAAGGAAGGAAGGAAGGAAGGAAGGAAGGAAGGAAGGAAGGAAGGAAGGAAGGAAGGAAGGAAGGAAGGAAGGAAGGAAGTGGCGGAAGGAAGGAAGGAAGGAAGTGGCGGAAGGAAGGAAGTGGCGGAAGGAAGGAAGTGGCGGAAGGAAGTGGCGGAAGGAAGTGGCGGAAGGAAGTGGCGGAAGGAAGTGGCGGAAGGAAGGAAGGAAGGAAGGAAGGAAGGAAGGAAGGAAGGAAGGAAGGAAGGAAGGAAGGAAGGAAGGAAGGAAGGAAGGAAGGAAGGAAGGAAGGAAGGAAGGAAGGAAGGAGCTCAGCCTTGTCCTTAGGTCTTCAGTCACAGGCAAAAGGAATGGAATTATATTGAGCCAAGTAAATCAAGATTTAAGTTAAAGTAATGCGATTAATGTTGATTTACATAGATTGATGGTAAAGAATTCTTGTCAAACGAACTGAATACATACTTTTTTTTTTGTGATGCTAGAACTTTGTCTGCTGTAGGTAATTATATTTGCATCGGCTTCTCTGAGGCATTTGATTTGATGGTATACAACCTTATCACTGAAAATGAAAACAAGAGAAAATCAGCACAACGGATGTTAAATGGAGTAAATGCTGGGTAATTATAATTTAAATATGTGAGTGAGAAGTTGTCTCTAAGCAAGTGGCATACACAGGATCCTGAGTGGATCTGTTCCCAGGCTTTAAAGTGCTTTTTATCAGTGCAACATTTTAACTCTTGTGAAATGAGCATTGCCTCCTACTAATTACTATGGTGGATGATCTGAAGGTTACAGAGCAGCGAATAATGAAAGACTTGGATTGGTGAGATGGGGCTGTCTTAACTTACTGGCAAATTAGCTGGAACAAAAACATTTTGTTTTTAATAGATGGGATTATGATAACTTATATGTAAGAAAACAGAAAGCAGACCACAATTATCAGATGGTACAAGGACAGTATGTAACTATCAGTTCAGAGATGGAGATGCAGACTAACTTGAGTATTTAGGGCTGAACTGCTAAGTGGCCTGAAAGAATGAAAGTGGGGAAAGGTACCTAAATAAGAATGTAGTCCATGAGATTCCTAGAAAATCTGAAAATTATCTGTGTTTATTTTACAAGTGTATTTAAAAACTCATACATACACAATCCCAGACACAGGTGGCTATGAGAAAATCCACAAAGTGAGGAAATGAGGAAAAAGGTCAAACACATTTCAAAGCTTGTTTTACATTCTGTTTAAATTCTTAGTTAAACTCCTGAAATCATGAAGACTTCCCCAGCCTCTCAGATATCTTTGACAATCACTGGTTTTAAAGGTGGTGGGATGCTCTACTTAATATCTCTTTGCTTCTTTTATCACTATTAGAATACTCAGACCAGTTCATTTGCATACTCCTTAAAAAGTGAGAAATCAAAAACAGACACAAGAGAATAACACAAGGACTGGGAAACAGATCTTATGGTGAAAGACTCAAGGACCTTAGTGAATTTAACTTACTGAAGGAAACTAAAGTTTTGGTTTGATCAGCCCGTGTGTTACCAATGGAAATGCTGATTAACCAAGGCTGTTAATATAACTGTCTGTAACATAGCAATGGAACATTTCAACTAGAAAAGAGAAAAAATTATTTAATGGTCCAGGGCAAATGGTGGAACACATTACTGAGGGCTATGGGTTAATTTCCCAACGATGAAGATTTTTCAATCAGTATGGGATGGCTTTCTAAACATGTGTTCTCTGGTTGATCTGTAAGTCAGATCTGAAATGGCAGTTATTTTAATTGAAACTCTGTGAACTGACTATTAAAGAAACACCTTGTGTAATGACATTTGAATACCACAAAAGCTGCCTAGGTGTCTCTTGAGCAAGTGGTTCTAAACCTGAGTGAACGTATGTGAAGGTCAGTGCCTTCAAGAGACACAACCAGACCCACAACAGGACGGGCAGAGCTGGAACCTTGGCATCCAGAACTGCAGTGTCCTTTCTTTGGTCCATTATGTCTCAGCTATACTTTTACTGTCAGTGTTTCCTAACCTAAGGACCTAAGGCAGCCCTATTTCAAATATCATTGCCAACTACTGCAGTGGGAACTGAGCTGGGTATTGAAGCAACAAAAGGCAACTCCCATTTATGCCACATTTCTTCTTTTCTAATAAATGTTATGTCTCTTTATTGCACCTAGAATTTCAAACACCTGTCTCTCTTAGCTTTCCTAAGACTATACCAAACTATGTATAAAAATAATAACCTCATAAAGCAAACACAAGATGAAGAAGTAGTAAAGAATTACAAAAATGAATGTCATAAAAAGTTAAACTAATCCCTTGAGCAGAAGAGGACTTTATTTTTCAAAAGTATGTCTGACAATGCTAAAGAATTTGCAGTTTTAAATCCCTTCATGGCAGTCACTTTGCCAACAGACAATAAAGCTGCAATTTAAAACTGCATTAATCTTCTGCAAAAGGCAGCAGAGAGCTTTCAGTGTGCTTTTAAAATCGTCTTTTTTCTTGTAGTACCAGCTACTCCGTGAGGGGGGGGGAACCTGCAATTAAACTTTCCAATTATCAGGATGAGGCCAATAAACCTTTTTTTCTCCCTCCTACCCCATCACATCTTCCCTTTTACCCTGGTGTCTGAAGGCATGCCTGCCTGCTTGCTCATCCTTCTCGCTGCTTGAGCTATGTAGTGTATCTGCCTTCCGGACCCAACATTGCTCTCCCCAGTCATGTCCCAACTCAAGACAAGGAATGTCTGTCCATGCAACAAATACATCTCTGTTCACTTTGTTTATACCTTATCTTCTGTGTTCCTATGCCCCGAATAGTCTGGTCTATTGATAGGTGTCCATGCCCAAGGCATGGAGGTTGGAACTGGGTGATCTTTGAGGACTCCTCCAACCTAAGCCATTCTCTGATTCTGTGATTCTATCTTTTTAGATGCTGAAGTCTCTGAAAAAAGGGCTTATGTTGCTTTTGCATATGAGCAAAAAGCTCCTTGTATCTCCCCCCTATATCCTATCAGAAACTTGTAACTATCCTGCAATTACCTGAATATAACAGCAGGGAGGTGTTTTAAAAGGGTGGGGGAAGAAAAAGAAACAAAACTCAGAAGGCGCAATATACCAGGGGAAGTATTCGAGATAGGAAAGGACATCTTTGGCCGGGTGGTATTAAGGTTAAGGAGCCTGTATGTTCCCCCCTGTGCTATCCTACATGTGACTGAGGTGTAGGACTGTCACACAGTCTAAGGATTCAGAAGCCTGTCTAGAGGTCTGCATTCTCTGCCTGTCCTTGTTGCAGCTGCTGAGTGCCTTACAAGCTGTAATGTACCTATCCTCACTCAGAATAGCCCTGTGAGTTAGACAGGACTCCTGCCACTCCTTTTTTCCCCCACAGAGCCAAAATCAGTCTTGTTAAGTTAAAAAAAGTTTGCAGATGAAGAGAAGCTCATTTCACATTTCAGGAATTACATTTTTGGTACCTTTTCCCTGTTACTTGTTCTACTCTCCATCATTTCCAACAGCCTCTTGATCTGAAACACAAGGAAGAGCCCATCTTGCCTGGGGTCAGGAAAAATCCTGCTTCACTAAGCTGAATATTTGGATTACATTAAAAAACCCCAAGATGATTAATCAAGATGTCCAATTCTCTTAAGCCTCCTGGAGGTGGTGTACTGGCAAGGCAGCATTAAAACATCTTCGACAAGCCTCTCTCAAGTATGATTTTTAATTTTTCTGGGAAAAAAGCAAGAGCAATAAACCCAGTGTTTTTCTAATGTAATTATTATCTGACAATACTTAACCCTGTTTTCTTCCATGCATGTAAAGTAACAATCAGATGGAAAACTACAGAGCAAAAAAAAAAAAAAAAAAAGAATATCCAAAATTTATCCCTGAAATTCAAAGAACCGTTGCCTTGTGATGTGCATAGCAGGAGTGACCAAAATGCTGCAACACTTGTTAAATATTTAGTATCATGATAAAGTTCTTGGAAAATAACCAGCTCACATTCCTAGCTTTCAGAGTATGAGTGCCCAGCCACTTCAGCATAGCAGTGTCTTTGCAGAAGTCTCACTCTGTTCCCACTTTGCTAAAATATGCTAGGTCATTAGTTTGTTGTGAAAATTCAGGCAACAATGGTGACTGTGTCCTTTGGGTGTTTATAGTGAATCAGACAAGTAATGGCAGCTTATGGAGCCTTAGAGGTGGCAGAGAAAAGAGGCAAAGACAATTCCTATTATTGGTTTATCAGGCCATGAAGGAGATATGTCTGTGCCTGTTGCCTGGCAGGAGGGGAGGAAGACATGCTGATTCTTAAGTAAAAATAGACTTTTGAATTTTTGTATGTTAGGGAATTTGCTCCTTTAAAGGTAATTCACTAAAATAATTTTAATATTTTTTCCATGCATGAGGAAAAAAACAGAGAGTTTACAGATTTTCTTCTTTAGCATGATCTTTTACCACAACACTCTTACTGTTATGCTTTATTAGTAGATTAGAGGCCAGGGGAGCCCATTTATACAGCTTATACAGGCAGATCTGGACTTCCATCTGTGCTGATTGAAGAAGCAGAAATGTGGTAGTTATGTGCTTTGGTATGAATTCCCTTGACTGTTTTCATGTATCAATGAGCCCTGCAGAGACACAGAGCTAAGCACTGAGATGATCTGGGCCAGGCTATCAAACTAAATTTCATCCAGAGGTGAGCTGAAAGGTGATGCTATGTGGATGTGTCACTATCTAGACAAGCATCTTCACTATGTACATTGTTTTCCATTAGAAACATCTATTTCCAGTGTAGTCCCAAAAGCCTAGAAATCAGAAAAATGGAATTGGGCTTAAAAAAATGCCTGGCCTTTTTTCTGTCAGATTGCTTAAACCCCTGGTATGTATATTCAATTTATAAAAATTTCTTTGAAATATAAAACAAGCATCCAGAAATAAATAAATAATTTACACATTGCCATTCTGAAGGAGGGAGGAAGGAGGGACTGCTGGACTTTTGGAAGAGAAGATGACACAGTATCTCAATAGGTGTCTAAAGTCAAAAGGAGGTAGGAAAAAAAAGAGAGCAGTAGTATAACTTATTTTTTTCATGTCTAATAAATGACTTCTGTGCTAAATGCACTTGTTAGACATAGTCAGATAAAGTATGTTTTGCAATTACATTTGGGAAATCAAAATAAAGCTGTGAAGTTTTGCCTGTGAAGTTTGCAAACAGCAAATCCCTGAATATTCTTTCACCCCTTAGGTTAGCTTAACAGAGAAGGCTTACGAACTAGAGCTGTATCTCAAGCTTGCAAAGTAGCCAGAGAGGAGAAACAAGTAGTGTCTGATAAGGCTTTTCATTAAAGCTGTTTAACATGCTTTTAGTTATGTTGTTCTAGAAAATTGGTGAGAGAGGCTGAACACACAGCAGTGGCGGATGAGCATCCCAACTTCTACATATGCAACACTTGCCAAGAAAATCAGAAGTCTGATAAATAAAGTGCATGTTTTAGTGCAATCCTATAAAGCAGCTGTGTGTTATTTTTAATGGGTAGAGACATTCTGCATTCTGGACAATAACCAAGATGCTTGCTTAGTGGTCAATAATGCAGTATTAGAAGATTGTAGTTGTGATTTCTGAGGCAGCCACATTTTGCATTAACAGGCAAATTGGTATATAGCATTTCGGAATAAACAGGCAAGTTGGCCACTGCAGGGAAGTACTGCTTTTTCCCCAGAACAGCCTCTGGGCAATGCTCTAAGGGACCCAATAACATGTTTTATCTTTGCTTTAGTATTTGTATAGCTTCAGTATAGTCTTCCCTGAACAGCTGATTTGTCTTTACAACTCTCTCCAATGTAGTGAAATAATATTTGTTCAGATATACTCGTGGAGATGAGATGCAAATGCACCAGAGAGCCAAAAAAAGAACTTCACTGTTATAGTCCCACAGACTACACTGCCTACAATATTGGTACCTGCAAGGGTCAAATGCCTAACTTTACTGGGACCCTGGGGGGAGCTGCAGACATCGGATGGGGTAACTTCAACATTCAGAATGCAACCATCAGATGAGAGGACATGAGACACTAAAGCTGGCCCCTAGAATAGTGCTGAGCAGAAAGGAGTACTATGAATCACATAACTACACAGGATTTAAAAAACTATTTCTTGTCGGGAAATCACTTGTGTTTTCTTAAAATGGTGTAGTCCTGCTCTAATTCAAAATATCCAGATGTTGGATCTGAGTTTGTTTCATCCCATTGTGTAAATGTCCTGCTTACCATCCTCCAGACTGTGCAGAGAAGAACTTAAAATATAGTAGGATAGTGACAGTAAAGATTAGAGAGTAATATATAGCTAAGACTTTGGAGAAAGCAGTTTGCCAGGGAGAAGTTCCAAGTCTTCTTCAAGGAGTACTTATTCTATCGAAAGATCACTTCATTAGGTGTGGGAAGCCAAATCTGATTCTGTGCAGATTTGTCTGAAGGCTGAAAGAGAAATACAAGCACTGGTCTTGTAGAAGTTCACAGAAATGCAGTGCTGAATAAAAACATGGAAATCTTCATCCTAATGATGCCTTTATGGTCCTGGAAATCCAGATTAAGATAGGAACATAAAACATGCCTGTGAATATTGGGGCTAGCACTCCAGTGATGACTAATATTACAGTTTTTCAGCTTAATCCTGCATATGCCTAGGCACATGTTTGGCCCTATACAGCATCTCAGCTACACGTCATCTTCCTTACACATCATTCCACTCTGCTGAGTTGATGATTTTGGAATAAGTTTAGGAACAAGGCTATTAATATACGTAAGTATTAACAGGATTGGGCTGAGAACTGTCCAAGTAAAAACTGAGCTAATACTCTAAATTGGACAGATGGATACGATATGCTTTTGGCAGACTTTTGCATTTCCTCCTCAAACAGGTCACAACTGCTTATAAAACAGGGGTTTATTGCAGTATTCATTTATATTATTTATTTTTCCTATGGTTAGAGTTTATAACTCATTTGCTTCATTTCCAGTCAGTATTTTCTTCCCTCTATTTATTCCCAAGTTGTTTATATATGTACATATATCCCTTAACATAAATAAATATAAATATTCTATCCCAAATACTTATGTTTTCCCATGAACAGGTTATGCTCTTTCTCTTCAATCAAAATCTTTAGATAAAAATTAGAAGGATATTAAAACTTAGCTGACCTGATGGCATTCTGTCATATCACACTGTGTTCAATATTGTGACCAAAGAATCATGAGAGCAGGTAAAGACAAAATGTGTAGTATTTGCTACATAATTACATTATAAATCTGTGAAGAAATATTGGACACAGTAGGTAAAAACAGATCAAAGATAGATTTGTTCTTCCTCTTGTAATTTTTCTTTTTTTTTTTTTTTACATCATATAAAGGAGGATTATGGCATGGGGCCATTCCTTGATTATAATTACCTTTTCCTGATTATAGATCTGGGGTGATCCCACATGACTTAGGCTACCCTCTCCACTATTTCATACTATACCAGTGTGGGAACTGATCCAGAAGTGCTGATGCAAATTTAGAAATTTTTTGGATGTCATCTTCTCACTTGCTAGTCACCTGAATAAATCCTATAGAATTTACAGTAAATGATCTTGATTTTGAGCTATGCAGCTGTAAGTTATTATTCATTTGCAGACAACTCTACAGAATTCCTACAGGAAATAATGGTATCACCATTTTGACTTTGGTCATACTCATCTACAAGTGGATGGAGATACCAGCCAGAATTTGTCTCTGGTGATGAGCAGTAGCAGAAGAAGTCAAGGCCTTTAAGGAAGGATTTTTAAAACATGTTTTAGTAGATTTGGTTAGAAGAGAGAACTGTGAGCCAGGTATCTTTATTGCTGTCCTAGGTCTCAGCTGAAGTCAATAAAAGGCTTCCCATTAATCTCCCAGGGGAATGGATCTGGCCCTACATATCTTCCTGTGCGCTTGGAAAAGCTGTTTCTTGCACAATGATTTCTGCCTTTCAGATGAGATGAAACTAAGGGATGTCAAGGTACTTTCCCCCACTTTGGAATCTGCAGTAAGCTGAGCACCTGCAAGTTTTGCCTCAATGCAAACACTTTTCTCTAAACCTAATGCATTGATGAAAACAGCCATGCAAGGAACTGAATGCCATTCATATTGAATGTCAGCTTAAAAAATGACCTGTAAAAGTTCCATTTGCATCTGGTTCTGAGTTAAAGTAAAGAAAATGAGACTGGCCCATGGAAGCAGCTGTAGTTTTTGGCAGTACTGTTTTTCATTGAAAAACAGTTCCACATCTCTTCCATATTTTAAATCACCGGATGACTTAGCTTCTTGCCTCTGCTCTTAAAGACACATCAATATATTTAAAATATCTGTGTACACTCAAAAAGATAATTTTTTTCCAATACATGAGAATTCAGCAATAATAGCTAACATGCTCCTTCCTCTTCAGAGAAATCTATGAGTATGGAGATGTGCTGGTGACCCCATTTCCTCTGCACTGGTGACCCCAGGCAGAAACAGGATACTCTGGAAAAACTTGAATTGCCATATTCTACCTCTCCTAAAGAGAAAGAGCAACAGCTTTAAAAACTATCTTTATTGCACAGCAAAAGCAGAATAGATGAAGTACTAACCCCACAGTAGTGCCATGTGAATAACCAATTTTTCAATTTTCTAGCAGTTCTGAATTTATTTTATGTTAACCTGTAAAGTAATTTGTCATACAGAGTACTCAGCTAGCTAAAAGCAAGAGGAAAACCAATTCCAGTACTGAATAGTACATTTCTTCAAAACAGATGGTATTTATTTGTATAGCTTAAATAAACCTTTAAAGAAATGTTTCTTTTTAAAAGTTAATTTTGGAAATTTTTAAAACAGAATGTTTTAGGTATTTCAGGCTAGTTAAAATTTTGAACCAATTGGTTTATACCATGTTTTTCCATCAAAATGTAGAATAAAATAATAAGATTTTACTGGGAAAAAAATCTTACACCATCCACAGGGTAATCAAGCAGTTTTACTTACAGGACTGAATCTTCATCAGAGCTGATCACATAAGTGCCCCTCTCAAAACATCAGTGATTACAAAGCTCATAACATATCCAGTGTCCTTTTCAATATTCCATATTTTTTGCCATATAATATTCCCATAACTACAAGAATTGCTAACATCAGAATAGACCGGGTCTCCAGTGCAAGCTGTCTTTATACATCTGGGATCTTCTTATATGTTTGAAAAAAGGCATGAAAAGAAGAAGGAATCAGTGTCAAGAGATCTTCCAGCTTTGCATGATTCACTAAGAGAACTAGATATTCCCCCTGCAAATGGCTCAAAGGCTGTATAATGGGGAATTGTGCTATTTCCAGCTTTGTGGCGTTAAACAGAGAAAAGTAGCTTTGTGATTCAGCTTATTTGGTAATCCTTCCTTAATTATGGGAATATATATGAATCTAAAATGAAAGCTGTGCTCTTTTAACTTCCTGGTTTTCTGTCTACACGTTCCTCTTTAGCCAACGAAACATGAAGAGTGGGATACATCTCACCTGATCTCACAAGAGTAAAGAAGAGGAACCTGTTCAAAGCTAGTCTCTGTGGGCTTCCTTTATAATTAATAGAAAGACATAGGTGCCTTCACAGAAGGGTTCATTTCAGATGAGTTGTTCTGATGCCTACACTAGGAGGAGATGAATAGCCTTCTGAAGGAGCCTGTATTTTTCCATTGACTTAAAAAGGATCCTAGTGTGACTTAGATGCCTGAGGTAAGTGAGATTAATCCTGCCTTGAACCAAAAGGGACAATATGGTTTGGTTTCTATAAATGCACTTAGACTTAAACAAGACTAAGGAAATTTCCATTACAGATCAATAATTTCCAACACTACATATTTTCTGTAGACTGCATTTATAAACATGTGCCTAAAGTTTTTCTTAGTAACTATTATAGATGAGAAAATAAGAGAACAGAACCTTTCCCACCCTGTTCTCAACAGGATGCTTTTGAACATCTACATTTACATTTTGCTTGACTGACTGAGCCAATTACTAGTATGCAGAAAAGCAGTGCTGAACTTCACAGGGGGGTAGGATGGTCCAAAAAGAATGTCCCTAACTTCTATAAAAGGAAAAATGATGATTTTATTAATACACTTTTGTAGTCAGACTAGGATGCCAGGGTGAATGAATGAATACCATTTTTGAAATGCTATCCATGTATCCTGACCTGGGAAGTACCTAACAATTGATGCAATTACCTTTTCTGTGATGCCACATCATTATTTTTCCTTAATTGTCACCTGAGTCACTTGAAAAAGATTTGTTTGATGCTTAATACTACAAGCTAAGCTCTGAAATACTTGTGAATCAGAAAGAACTCTACCTTTCCAGGGACAAGAACTGCTGCATCTCAATGCCAAAGTTTAATCACACATAGATTTACAGTGTACTGCTATTTCTAAGAGATGGTGAAGTAGCTAAGTGTGTACTTCTGAGTAGAAATGGAAAACAAAGAATGAATCCCTGAGCTGGTTTTTTTCAGAGACAGTGGGAGAGGGGAAACAGTGTATATACGCTGCCAGAAGAGCTAAAATAAATGCAAACTGATAATTGTACTGTATGCAGATTGACATTTTTTATATTCACAGTGTATATACTAGCAAAATATACGTGCAATGTTGTTGATGCAGTTGAGCTCTCCCTCATTGTCTCAGCCTCTCCCAGCAGTTGGGGTCAGCAGTAAGGACACAGAGCACATGAAGTATGGTTGGCCACAGCAAGACCCAGATGCTAAGCTAGGGATGATATCTTTTCAGTAGCTGCATCTGGCTCATTGGCAGGCTCTACAGGCAGATCTGCTGGCAGGCCTGGATTTGCCTCTGGGTCTGTCATCTGTCATGTTGTTACGCTGTTGATGGGCTGTCTCTGCTGCCTTGCCCTCCCAGGCTGCATTTGCCTTTCAACCACTTTTGCTGGTGAGGATTATGTGCTGTTCCAACATTTGGGGACAAGGGGATGGCAGTATATCCCTAAGACATGTAGTTCAGAGAGCAAGATCAGGACAGCAGTCTCAGAGTTAGAAATATGCTCGGCACATGCTCATTAATGCATGTTTTAAAAAACAGCCTTGCAGGTTTGCAATTCACTTGCAGACTATTTGTTATGCTTTGTTGCTAGTTAGTAATTCAGGGCTCTGGTGACTCATGCACCTTTGTTTTTAATTATGACACTTTCATTTCATATACCTGATGATGACATATACAATTGTTGATTAGCAAAGCAGAAGCCTTAATGAGCAGGGGGTAGCTTAGTGAGCTGGCTGTAAAAATAATGTGAAATGTATCATTGATTTCTCCATTCTCTGCTGCATGGTGCATAATAACTTGGAGAAAACCAGTTAAAATAAAATATTAATGGGCTAGCAGTACTGGGAAAACGGCTCACTGTTAACATGCTCAGTAGTGAGAGAAAATTACAGGTTTCATTGTGTATGCTGCACCATCTGCCTACACAGAGAGCTGAAGCCGTAGGCTCTCCCGGGGGAAATAGCTGTGGATAAGTTATTCAATTAGAACAGTATTATTGGCCAGCTACCTTGGAGAATTGGGTTGATGATGTTGTGATTATCCTGCTCCACATTCCTTCATGTCCCAGACAGGCTGCATCACTTTGCAACTTCCTTAAGTGCTCACTCAACTGTACAGTAGGTGAGCAATTGAAACAGGGAATATCAGGAACGCCTGAAAGAAAATCAATTTTGAATGAACTTTCTCTGCCTAGCCACAGCCTACATATTCTGAGTCATATTGTATTTTTGCGGACTTCAGTGTAGTAAGTGACAGAACTGGCAGTGGGAGGAAAGAGAACTTCATTGTGTGCATTTAACCTGTGGCTGGGCACCAGATTTCATGTGGTAGGTTACAAAATAGTACAATGCTCCTTCAAGTGTGACATTCTTATTAGTGACACAGAAGCTTTCAGAGAGTACTGGCAAGACATGTTTTAAAAAACTGCTCTGACCCTTTGTCAACAAAGTTCCAAAATGTTTTTTTCTCTTCTTTGAATGTTGGGTTTTTTATTCTTGTGCAAAACAGATCAGGTCATGGCCTGATCTCTCTCTTGCATATCCATTTTTTTGCTGACCTCCTGGTCAAATTAACGACATCTGAGAAGCATTGTATTATCAAAATAGAACTCGCTCTCACTGTGCTACATGCATAGGAACATAAAGAGACTGGCTTCTATTTTATTTTTTTTCTCTTAGAAGCAATACTGCACCTAAAGTTTAGATTTTAAAAATAATTTTTACTATAAATCTTCATCCTTTTTCATCACCTAGTCTCATTTTACCTTTCCCTGATCTACTTTCCTCAACAATAGGATTTTGAGACAATACTGCACCTAAAGTTTAGATTTTAAAAATAATTTTTACTATAAATCTTCATCCTTTTTCATCACCTAGTCTCATTTTACCTTTCCCTGATCTACTTTCCTCAACAATAGGATTTTGAGACAGTCAGGACTTGCTGTATCATTTGTTGCAATGTCTCGTATCACACAGGCTGTAGAAATGTAGAAAAATCTTTAATATCATTGAATGAATTGGTGCCTCCTTTAACTAAGCAGCAAAGGTTTATAACCTTACTACAAAGACTCAAAAAAATCATTCTTTTTAAGAATTGTTTCTATGTTCAAAATTGTAGTCATATTTCTTCCCGGGTCTGTCATGCGCTGATGTAATCTGGAAAATCTAACAGGGAATGCTACAAGGGGAATTCTTGGGAGAGGCACATTTTTCAACTGTGCTTTAATCAGAGCTGAGCTCTCCTGGAAAGGTGACTTATGCGTGCTCTGAGTTCACATCACTATCAGTAATCTTTTCCTCGCTCCTCAAAGCTGTATGTCCTGTTAAACAAAGATGCACATCGTCCACAAGGCTCACAGCAGGGAGGCATTTGCCAGGTGACAAACGGGGTCATTGGCTTTGCAGCTGAAGAGTCCCCAGACAAGCTCAGAAAGGTGCAATCTCTGAAAACAGCCGTGATGCTGCATGACTGATAACACCAAGTTGGTTCATTTCCTTGCCGTTTATTTTGCACTGAATATAGTGGGTGCAGGTTGGCAGCAGGGAGATACCCTGTCTGATCACCTTGTCCTTGTTGCAGTGCTTTGCTCAGGGACAGAGGAAACATAGTCAGCCATCCCAAATTCCCAGAGCAAGGCAGGCCTGGAAGGGAGAAAAGGGAGAACTCTCAAGCTGTGGGAGATCTTGTGCTTTAGGAAAATTTGGATGATGGTAGTGACTTCTTTGTAAAGTGCCTTGAAGGGACAGGACAAAAACCAATGTCTAGGAATTAAGCAATAATACTTATTCATATCTGCTTGCACCAACCGATTTGAACCATTTTCTGCAAATCCTCTTCATGCTGCACCTTACATGACTTATCTCCCAGCTCCCATCCTCCCTTTTGTCTGAACATCTGGTACCTCCAGAGGGCATCTGCAGGCCAGGGTGACTTGCACCAGTACATCTGTGTGACTTGTAGACAGTGGGACAGTGGTTTTGAGCTTCAGGCTTGCAGGGCAGCAGCACATAAAGCATGAATATGGATGAAGTGCTGCTGTGCCATGTGTGCTCATGCTGCTAATGATAAATATGATAATAAAGGCAGCCCTACACTCAGAGAGAAAATCCAGCTCCCCCCATGTGCACCCTCACTGATTGGGTCTGGAAAAGGCAGAATTCATCTATCAGCACCTTGTAGGGCCATAAAATACATTGACTTTTTAACTTCTTCCACTCCATAGAACCACATTTTTGCATGCAGACTATGACATGAAAATTATTATGGGACTCCTGGGATATGCAAACCACTGACTGAACAGAGTGCCATTTCCTTTTATACTACCAGTGGAGAAAATTGTGCCATCTGAACCCACCTGCTCACCAGCTGATGAATGTGAGGCTACTAGCTTGCTTTTTCTTCATTCAGAGCTTTCCTGTCCATTTTCACACCTGTGGTCTATTTAGCTGTAGCATATGAAAAATGCTGGAGCAGAGAAACCTGGAAGCACAGCCCTGGATCTGACTAGAGGCTGTGGCTGGAGCAAAATGGGTGGCTGCACACCATACCTGTTCAGGTAGAGCCTGTTAGTGTGACACTTTTGTTCAGACAGCTGGACCTTCCTGGATAAGCTGTCCTTCAGGAAGATAGTTACTTTCTGCAGGCTGCCCATGAAACCTGTGAGATGAGCAGACCCACAGGCATCCTGCCCTGCCTGTTCTTGCTCCTGGGGCCACGCTTCTCTCACACGAAGGGGTTGTGCTGCCCAGTCACAAGCAGTGACTGTGTGACACAAAACACAACCAAGCCCTAGGCAGTGGAGTTTGCATCTTTAAAGTTGATTGAAATGTTTCAGCCGACTTGAGTGGGTGCCTGATTATGCTGCCTCCTGGAGATGGCCTCCAAGAGGTAGGGGACCTTCCTTGGATCAGAAATGGGAAAGACAAGTTGGGTCTGTATGACAAGTTATTGAAAGCTGTGGGTTTGAATTTTAGTTTGCTGAATACTTAAGTGTCAAGTACTGAGTGTGAGAATTGATTATCTTTACTG
The DNA here is from genome assembly GCF_027477595.1 of Haemorhous mexicanus. Classification (NCBI taxonomy): domain Eukaryota; kingdom Metazoa; phylum Chordata; class Aves; order Passeriformes; family Fringillidae; genus Haemorhous; species Haemorhous mexicanus. Next base: position 71,329,189 of record NC_082342.1, on the reverse strand, counting down.
TCTAAAGAAGAACTTAGGGGTTCAGCAAGAGATCATGGTGAGGGCACAAAAAATAAAGGAAACATGAACTACAAATCTTGGGCTCAGTCAAGTGAAGAAAGAGGAAAATGCTTGGCTATAGAGATGTTTAATTTTTTTTTGCTCCAGCTGTTCTCATTCAGGCATGAAAAACTGAAGTTCCCCATTAGTCTGGCTACATGGACTTCTTGAAGAGGCCTGATCCTAGGAGGACTTACAGAAGGAAAACCATGTTCCTAGTACCAACACCCTGTGTAGCAGTGACAAATAGCTGGTTCTACTGATTCCAGAGTTTTTCCACGACACAGTCAGGCAAACAAAGCCAATCTGCTGGCATGGTCCTGAAGCTGCCAGTTCTGGAGTGAGCTGTGTCAAAAAGCTGGGGCAGGCCACCTGTGTCCAAGGAAAAGGTAAGGCTGGAAAGTCCTGAAGGGATCTGTGGCTGACCTCCTCTTCTCAAGTGACCTTGATTGTAAGTGTGGATACATGTGGTTAAAGCTCAGTCTGCCCCTTGTCACACTTCTACCTTTGTTCAAACTGACAGCTACTAAAATGACCAAGCTCCCAAAACTTAAACTGCTAAGCCCCTATTTGAACACATATTACATTTTTTTATCAGATTCTTTACTGTGGTCATTTCCAGAGTAGGAAAAATTCCAAACTAAACATGAGAGATTTTGGGGTGTTTTTGTAGATTCACTTCCTGAAAGATTGCTTTGCACCTGAGGTTCAGATAAAAAATAAGGATATCAACTAGTTTAAAAGAAGCAGTGTTCAACAAAGGACATATTATTACTTAGACCTCTGCAACCAGAGGTTATGTTTATGTTACAGTCAAAAATACATCTTCAAAGTTACTGAAACAATTCTTTACAGGCTCTGGGAAGAAGCTAGATGTCCCTACTGGACAATATCTTCAGCAGCCTGTCATCTGGGATGTGTATTTATTTTTGTAACAGAAGCAGGCAAGGGGGTATGAAGTGCAAAGCAAATGGTACCTCTCCAAAATATGTCTTTTATTTAATTGTTTCAAAATCCTATTTTAAAATGTTCTATTCATCTAAATGTTGTGCTTGGACAGACTCCAGGGCTGTCTAATGTTAGTGGAGAACAAGGGGAGTTTTTTGTACACATCTGCCTTTGAGAATTTTACAATGGTGGATATTTGTGTTGTTTCATTTTTGTACATACTTCCCCCTCAGGGAGAATTCTGTATCTGGAAGCACATGTTAATTTAACCCTTGAGTAGAGCTGCAGCAAGAAATGGTTTGTGTGTGCCCCTTTGGGAAACCAGTGGTGATGGTGAAGAAACAAGCTGTCAAAAACTGAGAGTTTATTGTTGTTTCTGTCACCTGCTTATTTGAATTGTGAGCATTGGTGCATATACAATTTACCAACAGCAGCAGGTCCTAATATTTTAAGTTTAAAAATCCACTTGCTATTGTGTGAGTGAGATAAGCAGGATGTTGGAGAGATGGGTAGCAACACTGCCACAGAAATGTAAATTTTTCTTGTCACAAATGCCAGAAGTGTTCTGTTTTTAAAAATCCTCCATTTTTTAAATAGTCTAAGACTGACACGAAAGGAAGAAAAAGGGAGCATGCCAGAAGACTGTTGAGAAATTACACTGGTTTTCCAGGGAAAAGTACAGGTTAGTTTAAAGGGAGAAAAAGGAAAAAATAAGAATCAGATCAGGAGTTATTTTCAATTTGTAATGCAGACTCAGCATGGGAGAGAAAGGATAAGATTTGGATGATGAAAAAAACAATTCTCTTGTCACTTCCTGCTGGCCAAATGTCTTCCTAATAGTTGTTACAAACACAGCTAATTGTGCCAGCAATGGGAACCTACATTTAAAGAATAAACCTTGATCTTTAAATGCCAGCAAGATGAATAGGGAGAGGACTAAGGGTAGGTACACTTTTCATGGTTGTTTTTGCTGTAACATGCTTGATGCAACAATCCACATTCTGCAGGAGGCAGTGTCTTTGCACCCACTTCCAAGCCCACTTGAGCTGACACTTCCTCCCAAAGCCATTCTCTCTTCCTTTCTCAGCATGGTCAGGTTGCCAACACTTACAGGTCTCTACATCCTGGGTATCTTATCAGCATCTTCCTGGGCAAAGATTTTCTACTAAACAGTTCACATTCCCAAGCAGCTTTCCATGCTAATTTCTTGGGTGATGACATGAGCCAGTGCTCAGAGAATCACCTATTCCTTGGGCTTCCTCTGTAGTTTTGAATATTCAAAAAAATAACCTTTCTAAAGGGAAATTATTGGTTACCAAAACCAACCAGCTCTGAGTTTTGAGCTTTTTCTCAATCAGCCATTCTGTGGGTCACCAATGTAAACAAGCAGGATTGTATCTGTACATGATAAAAATGTTTCACACCTGAGCAGAAAGCATGCATGACAGCAAATTAACTTCAGTTGTTTTTCACACCGTAGGTCATTTATTCTGCTTGAAAATGAGAAACTGTTATTGTCTGTATCAGACAAATTAGACCTTTCTCATTCTATCACCTAAAAAGTTTATTCCTGCTGTTCCAAGAATTTAGTGTCAGTATGAGATATAGCATATCTACCTTAAATATTAAAATAACAATGGCTTTTAGTATGTCAAAATAAGGAAAATAGGGTGATACTCAGCATCTGGATCTAAGTTGTAACAGTGACAAGAGATATATTTTAATTTCCACAATAATCAGTTCATCTAAGATAATTTAGGAGATTATAGGACCTGCAATTGCTAGGATCACATTTTCTTAATCAGCTTTGCAGTTTTCTGTCATATAAGCTTTGTACTTTTCTTCATTAAACCTACTGTAGCAGTTTTTGTGGTGGTCACAAAAACTGCAAGGCAGGATCAGGGAGCAGGAAAACATAAAGCTCTTACAGCTGGCAAGCAGAAGTTGAGTTTGCACTTAGTTTGAGGATTTATTGTCTTGAGAGCAAAAGCTCACCTAAGGAGCACAACCTGTGATTAATTACATACTAATAAAACACCTCCCTGAATATTTAGATGCTATTTCCGTGCTATTTGACACCTGTTTTTTAATTTTAATGCCCACTGACTCTCTTTAAGGGCTAAAGCAGAACAGCACAAATGATCTTCCAAAGGACAGATGTGAAAAATCCCACAGACTTTAATAGGACCAGCATGGAGTCCCTTGCCAATCTTGGTCTTGGCTGATTTCTGGCCCTTTCTAAGCAAAGATGTGCACCCACTGCTGCATGTAGGGCTTCTGCATGTGACTAAAGCCATATGCACAGAAAGAGAGAGGAAAAAAATGAAGCTGATTTGGGGCAATTGGTTCAAATGGTGCCTGCACATTGGGGACCTCTAAGGCCAAGAGTACTGAGTGTGCAGGCTAAGGTCCAAATTTCCAAAACCACACACACAAACAAATAATGATATTCATAAATTTAAAATATTACATTTTACAGAAAATAAAATCAATCACTCGACCTTCAAGTGAACAAATACACCTATTTTGAAAGAAGTTTCCTTAAAAACAGTTGCCAGTAAAACAGGATTTCTACCACAAGCAGAGTCAAACCCATCAAGTCTTTTGCTGATTTAGTTATAATTTGTTCCTTCAAATAGAGGCTCTGTCCCCACCAGTTCCTCTGACAAAGGGGTCCCCCTGCATCTGGAAGGTGATTCAATTTCAGTTTAAAGAAACTTACAGAAAGGATGACTGACTGAAGATAGAAGTCTCTGAGAGTGGGGAAGTAGAAGTGAGGGTGGGAACAATCTCATATGAGTAAAGGGAGGACAATTATATTTGTCCTGAAGTTTTGCAGGGACTGGAGTCAGGCCCTTGGGATCAGGTTTGGACCTGCTTTTTATCCTTCTACTTCTCCCCCTCTCTTTCACCATGTTCAGATCCCATAATTATATGAAAATAAACCCTTGCTCTGGTTCTTTTTACTCTTACAAATGTTAACCAAAAGGGTCCCTTAAATTAAAAGCTCTGTTTGAGGCAGTACTGGCAGTACAGACAGTGAAAGGCTGCTGTCAGATGCCTTCTTCTGGGAAATTAAAAGGAGACTGCAGGGAGCCTTTACCTTGGGAATCCCACCCAGGGTAAGATCACAAAGAGCTAACACCACTTCCTAGTTCTCTCCATCTACTGGGAGTTGTCAACATAACCAGGGGACTTCATTATCAAGCTACAACAATGCCTGAAAGGAGAATTGCATGATGATGCATTCCCATGCTATCCCATGCTTGTCACAGGTGATGAGATCCCTGAACTGTCATGGGAATGTCCAACTGATGGGGAAGCATTTGAAGTCAACCAACTGCTGAAAAAGGCTATGTGCTCTTATCTATTGCAAGTAGGTTCTGCCTGACTCCCTTTAGGCATGGCTGGGCAAATCTTAACCCTTTCAGCTTTAGCCCTTCAGACCTTCTGCTTCAGCCAGCAGGGCTGTGAGCCATTGGATTGCCTGGAAATGATCAGGGGGATATACATTACAAGCCTCATGGCACAAGAATTTTAAGGTCTGGGCAGCTGGCCAACACATGAAGTCTTGTAAAACTTGTTTCCATAAAAGAAAGAGATTGATTATGGAGTTAAGATTTCCCTGATGAAACTATAAATCTATAAGGGATATATACACAGTCTTGTTTCCTTGACTACAAGAGGAATCAAACAAGAAATTAATTCTTCAGTCCCAATTCCAAACCTATTTTGGCCAAACACCCAGCTGAAAACTATTGTTTTTCGCTTTTCACTCTGCATTTCCTCTGTCACTCTACCATGATATCTGATGATTTCTTTCAGCTTTCTTAGTGGTTTTCTGTATCTCTTGAGAAAAGCCCTTCAAACAATGCCTTTCGTACTCCTGAGCAATTTTATCATAAAAATAAAGCAGAATTCTGGTAATACTGCTGTTTCCTCTCCTCTCTCTCTCTTTTTTTTTTTCTTAATTTTGAAAATTAGCATTTAAATTGCAAAGTATCACAGGTTTTATTCAGTTCTTCTGTCCTATGCGTTGTTTTACAGAATTTAATCCAGGACTTCCATATGATCCCGTTTCCATGCAGAGAGAATTATCACTGCTATGAACAGTAGAACTGATCAGCTTTGCTATTCAGCAGTACTGAACATCAAACTATCAAAGGAGGGTTTCTTAACATCAACATTCTTGTCAAGATTAGTATTTCACAGCTCCCCACAACCTCCAACAATATCACCCACCATGCTCCTCATACCATTGCACATTTCCACTTCAGTCCACCAACTAGCTTGGACAAAATTTCACCGTAGGTTGCTTTCTTACCACACAGCTGGAAAAGCAAATGGCTTTGCTGATAAAGGTGGCTTGTTTTTCTTTTTGTACTTTACTGCAGTACTTACTATTGGACACAGCTTAAAAACTAGCCACACCATTATGGGGAAGTTTCTCATCCTGATGATTTTGTGCATCTGTGCTGGCATGGCCATAATCTTTAGCCCTCATCATTCAAAGCAGAAACTTCATTCTAACAGAGTTTGAGATAATAACTTAACAAAACTTTATTGACTCTGTTCCACTATATCCCGTCCCCTTCCTCGAAGGGCTTCAAGCCAGGTTGAAAGGGGCTTGGAGTAATCTGATCTGCTAAAATTGCCCCTGCTCATCGTGGGGCAGAGCAGTGGAACTAAGTGCTCTTTAAGGTTCCTCCCAACACAAATCATTACATAATTCTATTATTATTTGGAACAAAACATCCTTAAATACAAATATTGACACAATTTTTACTTTAGACATTCATACCTTATGTAAGGCAAACATATCAAGGAATAAAAACCCCCCATTAATTATCCATTAAGGTTGTAATTTCACAGTAGAAACTTTTCTCCTTCAGCTGCCCTCTTTGACACACACTTTATAAGGTCTTCCTCCCTGTCAGCTCATCTTTAGGCACATGGAGACAACCTGCTCCTGTGCCTTTAAATTTCCTCCTAGAGTAATGCCCAGCTTTCCTGGAGTCTTCTGCCCTTTGGGAGTGCCTCCAAAGAGACTCTCTCAATCAGGCCCCAAAATAGGGGTTAGAAAGAAATGAGAGAAAGGAGCAGGAAAAAAGGATATATAGAAGGAAGGAGATGGATCACAGAACTGAAATTCTCTAAATACAGCAAGGTTCCTGGTAGGTAACATGGAAACCTTGGTTATATCCATATTGCCAACACTTCCCCCATTATGACTACATGTCCCATTGCTCAAGGAGCCTCAGCACCAGAGAAAATAAGAATTTTTAAATGAACAGAAGAGGTGTTCTTCTTTCCCCAAAGTTTATTTGTGATGTTAATGCAAGTTTTACTAAATTTGCAAATGCAGCACATTTAAACTGGTTAATCAATAAGAAAATGGGAAAGGAGGGACATGAGCAGCATTCTTTTCCACTGAAAATGTTAAAAAGAAAACATGTGCTTGTTGGTGAGGTAGGAAAACAATCTTAAGAATTAAAAATGCTTCATCTCTTCACTGATTTCTGCCCTTTTTCATTTTTTTCCAAGTCTTTGGCAGAGGATCAGGGAACCCAGAGCAGCCTCTTGCTGATCTCACACAGCTATTTCATGTTGAAAGTGCTGATCTAACAACCCTCAGGTGCATGGTTGGGAAAATTGTGATTATTGTTCTGAGGACTTGCCATGGGGCAGCTGACCATTGATTCCTAATGTGTACCAGATGGGACCATGGCTCTTACTTTTTACAGAGAAGTATTTGGATGCACTCTAAGAATAACTGTGATAGTCTGCAGATTAGTGGTAACATGAATTTTGTGTGAACTAAAACTGTTTACCACTGCCAGGGAAAACACAAAAGGAAATGCCATGAGTTTCTAGAACCACACCTAACAGCTTTTATAAATGTTTGATAAAATGTGAATTTCACCTTTTGTGAGTTTTTCTTCCTCAGTATATTGCTTATGCAAAGCCCCAGAATATTGATTCAGACACTGAGTAAAGGATTCGTCTCAGCTGCCCTCATATTGTCTGCAACCAAGGTGCTCAATCCTCTCATCTCACTCTACAGCCAGTGAAGAGAGGCACACATCTATTTGAGGCTCCTCTGAAGTTCTTTGAGGTAGTCTCTCATCTGCCTAATTCTCTCCATTGCCATGAGGGGAGTCCAGGACGGCTAGGCAGATGTAAATGCCTTAATCCAGAGAAAAGTCTTATTCCAAATCCTCTCTTTGCTGTTGCAGGTGGATATGAAGAATGAATGTGATGGTCATTCCTCCTCTGCCTTCTCTGCTGAGCATGTGGATGGGTTTTGCAATAGTGGTGTTGGCCTCCAGATGAAAATTATGAATTTTGTCAAATCAAGTCACTACCAATTAGCAATAATCATTCCTGATCAAAAGCTGTGGAGGCAGGCACCAAACCAAGGTACCCCTTAAGCATGTACTAAACTTTAAACATGCAACTCATAGTACTGACAAGTACTTGTTTAAGTGCTCTGCTGGATCTAAGCCCTCTTGTTTTAACAAATATTCACCTTCCTCTTGCCAGTAGAGCTCTGACAGGAATGAATTACACAGCTGGGATGTTCTACAGAGAAAAGCATGTCTTCTGTGACATGCACAAAGACACCATTTGGGTTTTAATGAGAAACTGTGTTTTTAAAATAATAGGAAGGAAAGAAAGATCAGAGAAAATGTCCCTTTCAACTTTGTGAAAAGCCATGAGTCAATATTTTTATTAAAACAAGCTGCGTTTCCTTCATTCTTTCCCCCTTAACTTGTAATATTGAACGTAGTTTTACAAGGAAAGTCTACAATTCTATTTGGCATGCAGAATGCCAGAGAAAAGTCTTAAATTGGCAACAAAGGGAAATATTTTTACTTGTCGACTTTACTGACTGAAAAATAGAATTAAGAGCAAGAAGTCATAGAAATTGTTCCAATAAAGAAATCATCTGACAAAAATGTTTTGCCTCTGGGAAAGCTGATTTTTGATGGATGCAACCCATCCAAATGGTTTTTTTAATTTGTTGAACTTTTTTGCTAGATATTTAGTAATGTTTTTACCTCGTCTTTATTTTTAGAACTGTACACATTGCATTTGGTCTAAGATTGCACCACTCAGTGTTCAAATTGGTGCTTGCCTTGCACAAATTCAGGAAATCTATATTTAATGTTCCTAGATTAACTGAATCTCCTATTGGAGATATATCTCCAAACTCTGAACTCAGTTTTTTAATTATTTACATCAATCTATTGAAAGTTAAAAGATCAGTCAGTTGCTGAAGATGTTCTTGGCTTTACCTAAAATACCAATGATGTCAAAATGCTCCCATTGCAATGCCAATATTTCTGCAATGCCCAGATAGGAAAGGACTCAGACAATAACTGGAATGTTCTTATCTCACCTAAAAATCTACCTGAGCTTAAAATTGCTCTTATCTTTCATAAAATAACAAAAACTCTGGTGGAAACAAAATAGTTTTAGAGCAAGACTGAGGATTAACTCAGGCAATTCCAAACAGGGAAGGACATCAAGGTGACAGTGTGAAATTTCCAAAATTAAAAAGCTGATGTGGAAAACACTACAAAGTAGTCATTTTTCTATTTGTCGTACAAGAGTTTAGTTTCAACCCAGTTGCTGACTAAAGCTGTGTCACAGTATAATATAACATCCTTATGCAAATGAGAAACCAAGTAACCACTAATATGAGAATTCTGAGAGAATTTCCTGCCTTGTTTAACAAAAACCCTCTTCCACTGTCATGCAAAGTTGGTGTTTCACAGACAGGAGAAGAAAGGAGTTTTGAAATTGCTAGCAGAATGCACATAAAGGAATTAATTGCCTGCCCTGATAACCTAAGGCAGCTTTAGCAGAAACAGCTTTCTGCATGGGTCTGGAGTCCATGGGTGTAGGGAAACATAGGTGTTTTTCCCATGGCTGTATGGAATTCTGGCAACTTTGTAGGGAGTCCATACTTACATCTCGGCTTGAGATACCAAGCAACTCTGTTCTTAGAGGTAAATGTATTGCATTCATTTTTACAGAGGACATTGTTCAATTCTTACCTCTCAGATCTATACCTCTCTGGAGCATTCATCCATTTCAATGATGAAATTTTACACAAATACACTGAAACTAGCACATTCAAACTCCTCCTGTTGACCACTTCTGCTGTGCAGTTGTTGCTGCTTTTATTGACCCTTTCCTCCTGAAGAACTTGTGAAATAAGATCCAGATGTTTATGTCAAGCACTTTTCTTACTTCTCTTTATAGACTAAGACTCTGTTTCTTGGCACTCTTCATCTGTAAATACCTCCAGAGTACTGCTTGACTTGCAATTTCTTAGTTAATTGATGTCTGGATGCAATTCTTTGCTCTAGGATAACCCTGCTCGAGCAGGGAGGTTGGATCAAATGATCCATTCTGTGATTCTTCTCATTCGGATTCTTGTTGTTCTCAGGATGAGCTCACCATATTAAAACACCATCTCTACTACAGTGGCTCAAAATGCAACAACATTATTCAGCAGACACCTAATCCTTCTCAAAGTAATTGGGAAAACTGGGGACTATTTGTTTTCTTTGCTCGTTACTGCTCCCAAACACCATTTAAATATCAATTTACATGCTTTATTAAATAACAAGCAAATTTCTTTTAAATAAAAATTATTCAGCTTAATGTTTTAATACTTAATACTGAAGAACTCATTCTCTTCAAGTTCAAATAGAGGTTGCTGTCAGAATCAACTGTTACATAAATTGCAGGTTTAAAATATAGATTTTAAAGGTGTTGATTATGGATCACATTTTGAAAAACTGCTACTTGGGGTTTTTTAGGTACTTCTCTTTTTTTGAAGTTACCAGACTTGGTTTGGACCCTACCAAGTATTGTAGTGTCCATTTTTTTATGAGGAATTTGTTGCCCAGCTCCAACACCCACTCTGACCATCAGGTAAGGTATTCAAAGAGGAAGCCTTTGAAGTGTCCAGGAAGTAGGACTCTTGGTCTGCTAAGAGAAGTCCTTAAATTGCAGACATTTACTACAACACTGGCACCACAAAGACATTTATTCCCTACGAGACACTGGATTTTGGAACAGGATGGTGGAGGAATAAGTTGAGCACTTAAAGCATTTTGCAGATACTTTTGGAAAAAATTAATATTTGAATGAAGTGTATTTTTGCCAAAAGTTATATTAATTGTTACTTAAAACTTAGGGATGGTAATTCCACCTTTTTTGCTGATGAGAATTTTGGGGGGAAAAAGCTATCATTATCTGATCCTGGAGAAAAAAAAAGTTTACCTTTCACCTCTTTAAATGGTGTGGTTTATTTGGTGAAATTTATTCTTGATATTTCAAGGTACTTCAATAAGTCAGGACTGTGTAAATTAGTACCACACATCTGCCTCAGAATGACCTTCTGTTTCTACATAACTATGTCCACCGTCTTTTGATCTGTGTTCCTAACTTAGCTATGCTTTGTTATATTTAAAGAAATACAATTCTTGGGCCTCTCTTCAAAATTGACAGAGTATTAACTTCCAATTAGAAAATTATTGATCAAAATTCAGAAATTCCACTGCCAGAGTCATTATTCCTACTCTTAAAAGGAACTATTGGTCTATTATGAATGCTAGAAGGAACAAACAGCATAGAGCAGTGTTGATAACTGCTGGAATGTGGTTTTCCTTAATCTCAGTTATTCTTGTCCTACTCTTCACCTTGTTGCCTGTCTGATGGTAAAGAGACTTTCCTCACACAAGTCCTAGCAAAAATTACAGGCCTCATACACGCTTAGCTTTGTCCATTGCAGCGATTCTGTAAATTTCAGTTTCACAGAGCTGTACCAAGATCTCAGGATCCTGGCTGCTCAGGATCCCCAGGGTTCCTGAATGGTCCAAGCATTTCTGCCCCCCTGGAAACCTCTATGAAGAACTGCCAAGACAATTATCATTATATGTGTGTCTCATGAAAACTTTTTTTTTCAAAGGGTAGTGCAGCAGACACCCCTGACAGGAAACCCAGGTAGGGTACTACAGATTCCAGTAAATATTTATTTTAGTATATTTTACTGCTCAAATTCATAGAATCATAGAATGGTTAGGGTTGGAAGGGACCATGTCATCTATTTCCAACATCCCTGACACAGCCAAGGACACCCTTCCCTGGACAAGGTTGCTCAAACCACCCACACAATGGCCTTGAACACTGTCAGGGATGGGACATCACAGCCTCTGTGGGCAGCCTGTTCCAGTACAAAATTTCTTATTGTGAATAGAAATGTGAATGAGCTACGCAGCCCATTGCTGATGCCAGTGGGTGTTACTGGCCCTGGGCACTTGTGGAGGCTCTTGGTGTCTTGAGTCATTAATTCTTGTGGATTCAACAGGACCATCAGTCTCTGGAACACCAGTTTTGTGACACTTTCACATTTGACCTCTCAGCACAGGTTTTTGCCCACCCTTTAGCCTGCTTTGTGGGAAGTCTTTCTCCATTCACACTAGTTGTTAGGTACACAGTCCATTCACACAGATTCACACCAAAGGGGTATTTACCGCTGGCTCACCTGCTAAGTGAAGGTAGCAATGTAAGGTGGATCATACAGTACACAAAATGAGAAATTAACAAGAAATTACTGCAATTTTTTCCTGTTTTCTCTCAGGCACTGATAAAAATCCCATTGTGAAATCTAATAATCTTCATTATTTGACCTAGAGAATTTGCTATCTCCGTTGTTCTTTTCAAACATACACTTAAAATGTATGTATTGTTTGTGATTTGATTCTGAAAGGCTTACTTGCAGATGTCAGGGGGGATACCTGCCTATGTGTTAGCTGTTCTGAGCAGAATTTACAGGACTGGGCGCTATTTTTTGAAATGCATACTGTGAAATATATGGATTCAAAACCTAGGCACATTAATATACAATTATGTTGTAACTGTAAAACCTTAACACCCTGTTAATATTTCTTTCTTGCATCTAGTGTGTGATACATTTGAGAAAACATATGGTACTTAATCCTTTCCAAATGGTTTTAGAAATGAAAAGGTGTCCTCTATGAGCCTATGTCACCAAGGAAGGGAATGTTTCCTCATTTCTCTGGGTGCTGGAACCCCATGATGAGCAGATTTGCATAACAATTAACCTCTAAAAATAATTTATACCCTCTCAGATGAGAAATCAGCTTCAGGGTAGTTAAAAGGAGACACATTCTTTATTAACATGACTGTTTGTATAAAGGAGACATCAAAGGAGCTTAGACAGTCCCTCATACTTCCCGTGCACTGTAGAGAGTGCACAGTGGTGCTTTGCTTCCATTATTTCCTGCAGAAATGTTAGGGGAGGAGGAGAGAGAGAGAGAGGGATTCTTCCTTTATTAACAGAAACTCATCTAGCCTAATAAAGTATTTAAAAGATTAAACACTCCATTGTTTTTGTGCTCATACAAAAGTGCAAGAATCCCCTTGATTCTTACAGCTGTCCTGCCAGGCTGACAGTGGGGATTTTCTGTTTCCACTTACTGTCTCCCTGGCTCTGGGGTGTGGACAAGGAAAATGCAAGGGCAGGGAGCAGCCATGAATAGGACAATTTAGAAGTGCCTGTGGTTTCACACAGCCAGGGCTAGTCCTAGGATGACACACTGCATCTGAAGTTAAATCCTCTCTCTCACAGAAGAAAACCAGTTTATTTTGACCATTTGCTCTGTCTTCTACTCTACTGTAGGGCTTTCTCTCAAACATTTCTCTTTGTTACTCACAAGTCAACATTTGGTGTCCCTTGTAGCCTAAAGCCTTTCAGCCTCATTGGAGTGTGTGCTTGCTAACTTGTTTTGGTAGGTATCAATAGACTCTGCTTTGCAAAGCCTGCCCCAAACAACTCACACACTAATGAAACTGTTGTGTCCAGAGATACTCCCACTCCTGTTTCCCTCTGTTGTGACCATCTATCTCCCTTACTCAGCTTGGTGTGAGAAGACATAGCTCTGTTTTTAGTGGCTTGGTGCTTGCCTCCCGCACAACTTCCTACAGAGTTCTCCAAGTAGAAATAGCAAAGGGAGCTGCTTCTGAGGCACAAATGGACATCACAAACTGGCAGATGTTGGTCTGATCTTCTGTTTCCTGAGCACTGCAAAAATTTTGGCATTGGCAGTGGAGACATAAAATCTTAACAGTAAATTACAAGAATAAAAACCACCAGCAAATCAGTCGCCCATTATTTTCAGCCTTAATTTTACACTGGAAATCTCACAGGAGAACATGCTATGGGATTTCATTCCCCAGTTTTGCAACCCCAAGTGGCTAGAAAAACTTTCACCAATCAGCCAATACGTGACTTATTTCGCTAGGCTAAAGCCTTCATGATGCCATTTTTTATCCATTGGGCAGGATGCGAGTAATGGGACAGAGTTCATCCAGCACTCGGTCTCTTCAGCCAGTCTGTCTGCTGCTCTCAGGAAAGGGATTACTGCAGTCCCCAGGTGCTTACTGAAGCATTCTGTACTATTTTGAGTACAAAATATTCAGTTTGGTACTTATGATTTTACCTATCCATGCTGGATTTTATGTATAGTGTATAAATATTATATACATAAACACCCATATATTGAACCTTCTTTTTGGAAGTATGGCCTTTTGAGCAGCATTTAACTTCTTTGGTGATAGCTCAAAATATAGCAGAATAGAATAATGTGGTTTTGGTTGGAAAGGATCTTTAAATATTGCTTAGTCCAGTCCTGTTGCCATGGGCGGGCACCCTTTCCACTAGACAAGGTTGCTCAGTGCTCCGTCCAACGTTACCTTGAACACTTCCAGGGCTGGGGCATCCACAGCTTTTCTCTCACCACTCTTACAATGAAAAAATATTTGTATGTCCAATCTAAATCTACCCTCTCTCAGTTTAAGACTATTTCTCTTGTACAGTCGCTACAGGCTTTAGTAAAAAGTCTCTCTGTCTTTTATACTGAAATGCTGCAAAAAGGTTTCCACAGAGCTTTCTCTTCTCCAGGCTGAACAACTCCAACTCTCTGGGGCTATTCACGGGATTTCAATATCTGAAATGCAGTGTCGTGGTTTATAAATGTCTATTTAATGCTCTTCTTATTGGAGAGGTATTTGACAAAATCAGATAACTTTTTAACTAGAAAAACTTAGTTATGAGCCAAATGAAAACCAAATCTGTTATTCATGGCATCCTTGTCGTGGTCTTGTAATAGAGATATGTTCATCCCTCTCAGTATTTCAGCTGCTGTAGAACAAGAAAACACACAGGTATTTTCCACCTCATGTTTCATTTTTATCTTGTAAGTCAACCTTGTAAATTAGACTAAGTTGTATTTTATTTAGGTGAATAACACCACAGTCCCAATACTGCTCATTCCTTTCATGTGACATGAAAAGTCCTTTCCATTGCATTCTAATTCAGCACTCTAATTTCTGCTGATTTTGAATTCTTTCTTGAAATTCTTACTAGACTTCTGGTTTGGCTGAGGAAGAAAGAAATCCCTCTCTGTTCTCTCACTGTTTCAATCATGGCCATAAATTTACTTACATGGTTATGAAAGTTTACCACCAAAAGATACTGCTCTAACCAAGGCCTTTATCAGATCACCTTTCTTCTGTCAAGGAGACAGAAACAAACCTTTTTTGCCCATTATTTTCATCTTCAATTTTTTGTTACCTACCGCAGTAATTTAGCTGAACACTGCTAAGTTTATCAGTTTTGCTGTTTGGAAGAGATTTGTCTGGGTAACAAAGGCCTTGAGAAAGGCCATTTCTGCTCCGTGCCAGAACTACACAAAGAAACAGACTGCTCAGGGAAATAGTGGAGTCATAGCCTTGGAATTCTTAAAAAAACATGTGGATGTGGCACTTGAGGGAATGGTTTAATGTTAAACATGCTGATGGAGCTGGGATCACAGCTGAACTTGATGATTTTCAAGGTCTTTTCCAACCCTAATGATTCTATGATTCTGTGAAAACAAATCACCACAGACTCCCATGGATGGGTTTTGCATCTCCCTCTGCTTACACACCCTGGGTGCTACTGGATTTCAGAGATGGCTGCCCCAAATCCTAGGCCAGAGTAAGATAATTGCTCAGGTTTTATGTGAGAGATGGGAGTTGTTGTTTACAGAGAATATATGGCAATATATATGAGCTTGAAGCATTTGAAATATCCTTGGAGACCCTGACAAATAGTTTCTCATCTCCAAGACAACTATATAAAGGTGGCAGCCTGAGAGCAAGACAGTGGGAGGTGAGGCTCCTTCTGACCAGATCTCCTACCAAATGACCTTGCACTCTCAAGAGTAAGCCTCCCATTCAAAGCCACAGAGTTCAGTTTTGGCTTTGAATCATCCAGAGCTCATAGAATTTATGTTTGTAGCGAATAATTTTTGTCAGGAGTGTCATTTTGGCTTACACTGTTTTGAACTTGGAGAAGGCAGAGAGAAATGTACACTTGATATTAATTAGACCAGTGTCAAACTGTTATTTCTGGTTTCCTATTAGGCATATATTATTATGCTGTTCTCTGTTTCAGTGACTCAATCTTTTTTGCTACTGATTGAATCCTGATTGATAGTGGCTCTGAAATCTCAGCTCCACTGCAGCGATGAGGAGCTGTGCCAGTGCTTTAACTCTGGCCAAGGTATTATGCACTGAGTGTTGTTCTTACTTGTCTTTACAGTGACACTGCTGAATGTCTTCTTATCTCATCAGAATTCCTTAATATCTGGGTACCACTTAGAGTATTTGATTTCTGGTTTCTTTCTATGAAATATTATTCTTTCTAATTGCACAAATAAGTTTTTCAATATGAAAATATTGAAAAATTGATGTGAGTGCTCTCAAATTTTAAATAGTTAGTAATACAGTTGTGAAATGGACATCTGACTGGGAGACCAGAACACGAGATTGCAGAGCACCCTGTTCACCCCCTAATTTTCAGATTCAAAACACACTCTAATACTGTAGATAACTGAAGACAATGAAAATAAATCTCATGCTTCACATCTTAACCATTTCTCAGTAGAGATAAAAAAAGTATCTGCAATCACCATCACTATTCAGTTTGGGGGTTTTGCTCTCCTCTGTAGCACTGAGGCTTGGATTGGGATAAAGGCAAAAGTATTGGACCAGAGATAAAATGCTCCTAAGCACGTGGAAAGTGTCTTGGTCAGCATGGCCTAAGACTTATTACTGTTTCTGGATAAGGAGAGGACCTTTGCTTTCCTTTCATTTCTTTCACCAATTTTTCTGAAGCAATGACCACTAAATTTTAAAAACATAATCTCTGCCCCACATTCTGTTTAAAATGTTAAAATGTGTTTCATATTGGCGGGATTGAATAATGCCAGGTATAAACTGGAAGATTCATAACATTTAGGCTGGTCACAAAAGGGCACTCACTCTCCAGTCCCATTAATCCTTTTTTTTACTGTGTGTAATTAATTTAAAGGATGAATTCCATCCTTCCTAACAGCCTCAGTTATCTGAGAAAATTGTTGCTTCTAGAACCTTACGATCCATCTATTCTCCCCTCTCCCCTCTCCCCACTTTCTTGGTGACCATTAGGTCTTAGTGGACTCTCAGTGCAAGAAAGGAAGAATAGAAAAACTATTACTTAAAAGAGAGAAAGATAATGAAAATTAATTCAAAGCTGGTAACAAAATTAGACCTCTCATCACACTATCTATTAAAATCTAGATTAGGACATCAGCTCTATAATTTTTAATCACAGCATACTGGCGTTGCAGATGACTTCAAATTTGGCATCCAGACTGCTGTTTTTCTTAATCCAGGATGCATGAAATACATAAAAAGAAAAAAGCTAAGGACGAGTAGAGTTGTCTTGTAGGAAGAAAGCACATCTTTAGAGAATGCGTTTTAAAACTTATCAACAACAAAAAAAAAAAAGGAGTTGTAACATCCTGGTGGCTTCTTAGCACTGAAAAATTGACTGTCATACTTTGCTTGAAACATTGTATGGGTTTATGCTTAATGAACGTGACCAACACTTTAAGAATTCATTATACCATCCTGGCCACAGGATTAGACTTGTCTGCCATCAACTAATATGAGAAAAGAGGGATCAGAGAGTTTTAAAGTTTTTAAAGTTTATGGTCTTCCTAAGTGGAACACAAGTTTAGATTCTGAGGAACTGTGATTTTAGCACCTCTCCTACCAGCAAGAGCATCCATAGAGTGCAGAGCAATTGTGAACTCAATCTTTTGTTCTACAAACAAGGTAACAGTGCTCTACCTTGTGACACAGTAAAACACCGATCTGAATTTGACCTCTAATTTTTAGATCAGCAGAGGCTGTGAGTGGTGCCACGGCTGATACCTCCCTGTGTACTATTTGCTATTGTAATACCACTGTCGAAAGAAATTTCAATTCTAAGCCCTCTATACTGTATTGCATTACACACAGAGAGGCCTAGAAAGTGTTAGAATGAGGTCTGTATCATGGTTTCTATTGCCATACGGATTGTGATTGTTAATAGCTATCTGAAATTGATTTTATTAAGAACATTTCTGTGCTCTTCCTCAAGAGTGTTGTTAGAGAGGTTTCAGGTCAGGCTCCCTGGAAGAGAAACCATAAACTTTGCTCAAGCACTCAAAATGAAATGTTTGTGTTAACTCAGCTAATAAAGAGCTGAAGTGAGAGTCTTTAAACCACTCTTCCTTTTTAGTGTGGGCAGAAGGAAGAGTAATGCCACACACTTGAATAAATGTAGCACAGGAGACTTGAAATCGTGTACATTTAGTGCTGATGATCTCACTTGGGTCACAGGGCAGCCATTTCAGTGGCTGGATGCTGCCAGTCCAGGGCTTCTTGAAGTGACAGGCAGGTTGTAACTAAACAGAGATTCAAAAGCCTGGATTTGTAGGAAATCCTCCCTAGGCAGTGATGACTGTAAAAGGATTTTGGAAGGCATTTAATCTGTGCCGTACGTGAGCGCAGCCTTCTCTGCAGCAGGAAAGGTGAGAATGCTCAGGTGAGAGCAGACTGTTGAGTTTATGAAGTACCCAGGATGAGGTGAGAGACAAGGAATCTGACTCCATGTTCTCAGAAGGCTGATTTTATTATTATATTATATTATATTATATTATATTATATTATATTATATTATATTATATTATATTATATTATATTATATTATATTATATTATATTATATTATATTATATTATATTATATTATATTATATTATATTATATTATATTATATTAATATCATATTATGCTATACTAAAACTATACTAAAGAAAGAGAAGGTTACAGACAGAAGGCCCAACAAGAATGAATAACAAAAACTCGTGACTGACTGCTCAGAGTCTGACACAGCTGATGGAGATTGGTCATTAAATAAATACAATTCATAGGAAACCAATCAAGCATGCACCTGCTGGTAAACAATGTCCAAACCACATTCCAAAGCAGCAAACACAGGAGAAGCAAATTAGATAATTATTATTTACGTTTTTCTCTGAGGCTTCTCAACTTCCCAGGAGAAGAAATCCTGGTGAAGGGATTTTTCAGAAAATGTGACAATGACAGCAGACAGCTGAGCCTTAGCCAGACCTGCTGCCTCAGTCCCTGCTCAGGTGTCCTTGCTGCAGCCAGCAAATCCACAGCCAGAGAAAACAGGCTGCTCCCATCTTTGCCTTGCTACATCTCTGCTGGAGCGTGTGGCTTTCCAGCCACAGCCCTCTGAGATCATCCTCAGGCCTCTCCAGCCTCCCATGGAGCTGGGTGCCTGCAGCTGCACCAGGAACCCTCTGGCAGCTGCTAGGGAGGGGCAGTGCCCAACCCTATCTGCTTCCCTGTAAACCCTAGAAAAAAACCAGCAAGATCTGGCCCTGGATAGCACTGGCTGCCTTGTGTGCTGAGGCAGACTGCAGAGCAAGGCAAGAACAGCTGGGTGAGCTGTGGGTTTGTAAGCAGCAATAGTTCCTTCCTGCTTCCACAGGGGTTTGAAAGGGAAGCGCGTTTATTCCCGGCTCACACAGCAGTGCTGGTGTCACACACAGCTAAAGCACTGAGCCAATGCAAAAATTACAGGCTGTTACTCAATCTTTATTGGGAGATTGGTGCATGTAAGGCAGCTGGGTCATGTGGCAAAATGTGCTTTAACTTGAAATTTGGATGGTTGGCTTATTGCTCTGCAAGCTATATTGATCTCCCAGACCCTTCTTTTCCCAAATGTCTACCCAAACTACACACTATTTACTGTTATTTAGTAGTAGAGATCAGCTATCTGCTATTGTAAAGAAGAAATCCCAGGGGTTTTGTGGTTTTTTGCAGGGGTCTTAAAATCTTTAAGAGATTTTCAGGGCTTTACTCTTCATACACGTTCACAAAGGGAAGAGCAAGAGCAAGTCAATTCTTCTGAACTCAGGCAATCAGATATTTTATACAAAGTTTTCAAGAACCTGGCTGCAGAAGGAACAGGCTTTCCTGAACACAAAGCTCAGCTAAATCAGACTGTTCCTGCAAAAGCTGTCCTGCCAGTGCTGCTATCATGGAATAAACAGTGCTGTGTTTAACATCAGCAATACATTGAAGAAAATTGCACATTTTACTACTAAAAACATTGCATTTTGGAACATCCATAAAATCATAAAGATTAATGAGATTGCATTATATTTCACAAAGCTCTAGTCTGTGGGAATATCTGGACTTCTAAGGGGGATTTGTCTCATTAACCTCCTTTTTCTATGGCATGGCATACAAATCATGGCATAGCATACAGATCATCACATTCACCTGATGCAGAGGTTTTCATATTGTTCCACAGAGCGATATGGAAATGAAAATCTCTTAACATCAATGTACTGCCCTTAGTATTAAAGGTTTCCTAGTCCTCTACTGCTTGAAGATAAAATGCTGTTGGGGATAAATTGGGAGCTGGATACCCACGAGAGTGCAGAAGACATTTTTCTGTTACCACACTAAACTGATAGACCATGACTCCTGCTGGTGGTGATGTAAGGAAAATCTGATTGCCTGAGGTCCTAAGCTGTTGTAGCTTCCTTACAGCAAAGACAGGATAAGGTCCGTGCACTAAGAAATCAACAGCAATCTGAATTCTTATCAGGCAAAACCCTCTGACTTCAGAATCATCAAGTCCATTCACACTATGAATAATTTTGATCTCTTATGGTTCAATGAGCAACAAGCCCAGCTTCATGTGGGAAAACTACCTAGGTTTTGGTTTGGGTGCAACCAGCAGTACCTGCTGACCATGATAAAATCAGAATTTAAGTCCTACAGCTTCAGAAGCAATAGAATCTGTACTGAGTGTGGGGAGAAAGCAAGTCTGAACTATTAGCACACTGGGGGAATGTGTGCTAATACATTTGCTTTCTCAAATTTGGGATCCCTGAAGCACTGCATAAGAAAAGCAGCCATGAATACAGCACAAAGGGGTTTTAAGCTGACTTTAACTAATTTTCTTTTGGATGTTTTTTTAATGTTTCATTGATTGATTGATTGATTGATTATACCACAAAAAAAAAAAATCTGATATAACAACTCAATCCTAAATTGTTGCAGCAGCCCTGTAATAGGGGAGTAGGCTTAAAACATAGCCATAGCTGAATTCTGTATTTACCATTTAATTACATGAAGCATCCTTATTTTTCAGCCTCTTTTGAAAGATGTTGACCTCTGTTTCCTGCCTGTATTATACAATCTTCCAGAGCACGGTTTAAAATTTAATGCATTAATAAATGCCATCAAGAAAAATATCAAGAAAAATAATTCACATTAGGTACCATGAATAATTATAAAATCAATCATCAAAATGATCTTCTCTAAAATTATGCATTTTTCCTTTTCATTGCATCATTAATTTTGAGGTCTAATCCTGTATACTCTGGCTTTCCAATACTCCTGCTGATGTCAAGCAAACCCTCATTAAACTCAGATGTTCTTCCCTGCTGGTTCAAAATCCAGCTTCAGAGCCTATTTTTACAGTTTCTCAGACTCTCTTTCTGTTTCTTAAGAAACAGAAAGTTTCTAGTGATGCACATTTCTAGTGTATCACATCTTACCCAAAAAAAAACCCCAAGAATCTTGCAGACATTTTATTTACAGAAGACTCAACTGTGCTGATTTCAGAAAATGCCTCTCCACAGTAGTTCTGGGATGACAGGGAGTGGATGTGGTGCTTTTTTCACAAGTATTGTGAAAAAACTCCCTCTGCTATTAGTAGAGGTACGTGGTGAAGTGACAGCCTTCTCTGCAGAAGCAAACTCTTATAAATAGGTGAATATTTTTCAGACCTTTCTTCACCTCATTAGTGCAGACAAATGTGTCTCTGTTCAGGGATCTTCACATTCAGCAAGGATCAACATAGCACGTATCATATGAAATTTGAATTCCCAATAATTTCCTCATTTAAAATACCTAGTCTGGGGCCTTTTCCCCAGGGTGAAAGGGAGGGGAACAGTTAATGAAACTCCTTCATTTTCTGCAGTGCACTTTCCCTCCCTGACAGAATGGAAAGCTGGTGCCATTCCAGGTTTCTCCTGGCAGTAGACCTCTAGGACCCATTGTCCACTAGGTTAAAGGATCTTCCTCAGTTTGTGTGATTGGCTATTCTTCCTGCCCCTTAGTAACCTCTGCACAGCATCAAACCATAGACTGCTTTAAAGTTGAAAGAGGTACTGGCAATTCAAAGAAATGCCATATAAGTTCATTTTTTTAGGTAGATGGCTGTTTAATTTATTTTTCCTCAACAAGAACTTCCTAAGAATTCTTCTTAATTAGTATATAGGCAGATCAGAGGGCTCTAACCCCATCATGATTTAATGCCTATGGTACCCTCGCCCATCCTGTCTCGGAAGCCTTATTAGCAGTGTTACCCTTCCTTACAAATAACTCATGTCATGTTTTGCTTACCACTCCAGAGGGAAACACCAGCAGGTTTTTGGACTTGCTTTATGGTCCAGATGACTTCAACTAACTCGAGTGCTACACTGGAGCCTTCACACATGAGCATCCATGACAGAAAACCAGAGGAGTATCTCAAAGAAATTAAGAAAAAAAGGATACAACTCCCTGTACTGCCATATTGAATGCCTGTGTGACTTTATGTGACACTTGCATGATCATAGAAATTCTCACTCCTATCAATAAAAATTGTTCTTACCAACAGTGGTGAATTAAAATGTAAGCCTATGCAAGAATAACAGTGTTGTTTTTTGTACAGAAAGAGCCCAACAAAAAAATCCATTCTTCTTTTGCTTATGGGTGGGACTTGTAAGTAATATGAATTTAGTAGCTGATTTAAGAGAGAAGTATTTCTCCCTATTAATATAAAAAATGTCATTTTTCAATTTTTGATATATGATGGTATATTCCAGCAAGATAGACTGAAGCCATATTTTCTCAGTGATTTACTAGGTATGATTTCAATGATTGAACTGAGAACTCAATTACTGAATCCCCATCCAAGTGGTTTTGACTTCTACGTGTAAGTCTCAAGCGTAAGGCTGCTTAATAAAATTCACATCTTCTGAAATGCAGGAAATACACATTTTTCTTATGTAATCATCATAAAAACAGTTTCTCATCACGCTTATTCTGTGTTACAGAAGTATTAATTCTTCAATACTGATGTTGATTTTACCAGCTTACTACGCCACATTAAGTGTTTAGTTCCGGCTTGCTCTGCCTGACTTGTAGCTGGACAGATTCACTGCTCTTACCTGCCCTTCCATCTGTCTGGACATTAATAAATGTTAATCACAACAATCCTGTGTTCTGCATCCTCCATGAATAAATTGAGGAATGAACCTGGCAGAGATGTCAGACTGCTACACTCACACATATATATTCTGTGGAAATTTCCACCATAAAATACACTTTCATGTTTTTTTAGTGCTTCTAGAGCACCACACAGGTAGTCAGACATCTTCATGACTGGCCAAAGTAAGACCCTTTATGAATATATTTCCTACATTACCTCTCTTTTCTCATTTTCTTCAGCTGCTCCTCTTGTAATTACAATAAAATGAACACTAGTATGTTTTCCTTCTTTATTTCTCTTTAGCAATACCTGGATTTATTTTAATAAACAGTTCTCTTGATATCTTGAAAAGATATTCTGCAAAACCCAAGGTTGCCCTCCCCACACGCATATCATCAACACAATATATATTGTCTAGAAGTTATGTTTACCTGTGATCCTTTTACAACTGAAGCATATTTTCTCCTGTATTTAGAGGATAATAAAAATTGTAATTTAAAATCGTTCTGTATTGAAGATGTTCCCTTTTTCAGTGTTCCCTGTCCATAATATCTGCATCCTTCTGCTCAATGTAAAAGAATGGGTTTCAAAGAGGCATCAGGCAACAGCCTTAGTAGAAATTCCTCTGTCAAGACAACATCATGTTTTTACAACTATGACTCAATTGCCTCAATTGTCTGGCAAGCTAATAATACTGATATACCCTTAAATTCTTGAGCAGCAGGCAGTAATTTCCACGCTATGGAATATTTGTTTCTCCCCACCTCCAAACAATAAAAATGAAAGCCTCCTCTTGATTCCCTGTGCCTAGTTTTTGAGAATGAAGAATTCTCATCTTTCCATTTTGGCCCATATCCCCTCACAGAATAGGCCAGGAAATTAATATTGAGCAAGGCTTATGATTCCTGCCTTTCTCTATTGGCAGTGCTTTCTTTTCAGTTGTCACTTGTGTCAGAGTCTGATCCTACAGTGTTGTCCCAGTGGGGGACAGGCCGATACCATCTGAAAGCACTTCTCTTTATAGGGCTGGGAAAAATCAGATCCAGCCTGCCTTTGAAGCACAGAGGACACCAGTTGTCTGAACCAAGCTGAGAGCAAGATTACATGTACACCAGTCCAAAGGTGCATATTGACCAAAAGGTAATGAACATACACCAGTTGTGTCCCTGAAAAATCCCAGGGGAAACAGAGGCTTCCAGCTTCCTTCACAGCGTAATGAGCTGTGGGAAGGCTCACAGCACTGACCCCAGCTAGACCTGTCATGTGGGCATTGCCTGATGGTAGCTAGATTGTTAGCTGCTGCCTTAAAAACCTCTGGAAGCAGGGAAAACACTCTCAAACTCAGCTGGAAGATAGTATATGTCCCCATAAAAGCCAGGTTTCTGCAGAACGCTGTAGCACTGCGTGTGGCTGCATTTCTCTTGTAACACATTCACAGTCCTTTCTCCTTTAATAAGACTGGTCTTTCCTGACTCTGAACTTTGGCTGGGTATCCATACAGCTGGCGTAGCTACTAGTTTTTATCCTGTACCTGGGATCTGTATCACATCTACTTCCCCTGATCTGAAGGCACTTTTCTGGGGGAAAAATAGCATGGTAGAGAAATTATATTCATATTTAAAGCAACTTCCTGTGTTGTGCTCCCAAACTGCATAGAAACAAAGATAAAAGCAGCTTAAGCAATTAGTTGTTCTGGTAGGATTATTTATGTTTATCTTCTGCTTTTGTTGTGGATATCCTTTGTGGGTGGGGAGGTGTGTGTGAATGTGCTTAAGTGTATGCAGCCATATACATACAAGTATGTGCCAATCTGATATTTTTTTTGAGGGGACCACTATGTGTTTCTAAAGGAGATTCCACAACTGCTCCTCTCAGGAACCTGAGCTGCAGTTTCCTTCTTTCTGTGTGCTATAAGTGCAGTGCTTCATAACCATACTTGAAATTCATTGCCACTTCTTCTTGAAGGTATTTCTATCATGTAGAGCTACCTTTAGTTCAAAAGATATTCAGGGATAGCTCTTAAACCTCAAATTCACATGAGACAAGCTCTTAGCAGTCTCTTCTTGTGTAATTCATATAGCACAGGAGGTATAACAGCCAGCTGTGCACTGCTGCATTTTCAAGTAGATGCTTAATCCTCTGAAATATCACATCCTTCTCTTTTTTCCACTTCATCAATTTTTTTCTGACGTTCCTTAAGGCCTGTTTTTCTAAAACAAAGAAAGAAAAAAATGGGTAGACCATAACTCTGCCTGTGTTATAACCCACCACACCCAGCTCCTCTTTTTGCAAAATAAGAATTTGAAGAGACTGTTCCATTCTTCATTAACAAACTCACCAAATAAATATTCTAAGGCATTTCAACTAACTTCATTAGCAAACTCTGAATTCTGAACATATTTTTACCAAGATTTCCTCCTGAGATGACTGTCTGAACTCGTTTTCTCTCCCTCCTTCCCTTAACTCCCCATGTTTCCTCCCCTAGGGAGGCTGAATGCTGCTGATTGTGCAAATTCAAGCCCATCAGCACTTGTCATCTCTCATGGAATTTACCCATTGACATTCAGCTTCTAAAGCTTCTTGCAGGCAAAAGTTTTATCTTTGTAAAGCACAGAAGTTGTTTCCTTGGAAAAACCAATAAATATATTTGGGGAGTTTTTTTGTCAAGTTTTCCTTGCCCCATAATCCAAACTTTCAATCCAAACTTTCAGTCCTTTGTATTTTAACTCCAAAGTACAGGCAGTCATTTCTACTTCCTTGTTAAGTAAGTATTGTGACATTACTATCTCACAAGACTAGCCATGCTCCTGCTTTGAATACCAGTCTTGTACACATACGCTTTAAAAAATTTACCAAGAGAATAAGATAGAAACTCCTATGGGCTTTCCATTCTTGTTCTATCTGACATGAGGAACTCTTAGGTAGGGGCAAGTCTGTCCTCATTTACGCCTGTTAGGCATCATTGAAATCAGTAGGGTTGAGCTAATGTAGCTGATTACAGTTTGGCTCACAATTTGTCTCCTGTTAACTCTCAACACCACTTCCCACAGGTGGAACAAGATGAGCTCTGCTGTCTGCAGGGATCCATTTATAGAAATAGTAACATGCCCATTACTTCTCTGCAGATCATGGTGTTGGCTGCTTTGCCTGATAAGGAACACTTACCTCACGATACAAAAATTAGCAGAAATGTCCTTCCTCCTTGTAAATGAGTTTGTTTAACAATACCGTCTACTAATGAGTAAATTAATTTTTCATTTGGAATTTTATTTCACTCAGCAGACAGCAGGACATACATGCTATAAATCTGTGTTAAGAGGTTAGCTTTGTTATACTTTGTTTTCTGTATCAGATTTGTATTGCCTTCTAAATACAGTTTCACTACAGAGCTTATTATTTATTGGAGTTAATTCTTCAAGGGCATATTTGGGTCAAACTGTTAGTACAAGAGGTTTATCTGTGAACATGTAACAGAACTTCTTTTAGCATTCACTCATGGGCACTTCCGGAATTGTTACACAATCTGGATAAAACTTTGTTTCAGATCCCAATAGAAAAAGTCAATTATCTCCTCCACAAGAAAAATGCTAAATTCTTATAATTTCTCTTTCTCATTGTTGCATTAGAGAGCAGAACTATGAAGAGGAAAGCAAAGCATTAAGGTGAGATTTTTTTGTTCTTCTGATGCCAGTCTGGGTATAGGATGACAGCAGTAGGATCATGTGCCCCTGGAGTCTTGAAAACCATAGCTGTTGGTGACTGTAGAGGCAAGTGGAGAGATTCAAAGTATGCCCAGCTGGGATTGCCATCAGCTTTGTTACCCTTCTTATATAAGCACTGCTAAGAATTGCTTAGCTCAATGAATTGAAATATGCCCAATGCTTAGACCTTTGTAGCCTGGTTTTCCAGTAAAATAAGGTTTCTGCATTCCATACAGAGAGAGGGACCCTAGGCTCCTGTGGACTTGAGCCACAGGCTCCTGACTCCCAAACCTGTGGGATACCGCTGTCTGTGTGTGGTGGTGGTGGTGTGCTGGGCAGGAGTGAGCTCAGGCCTCGATCCCTCAGCCTGTTGGGTCTCATAAGGCACAGAGCCATGGCAAGCCAGATCTCAGTCCATCAGTCACTCACCTGTGTGGGATTTGGTGCACATGCCATGGAATGGACAATCAAACCTTTCCAGAGCTGTCTCTTCAGTCTTTGTCCCATTACCTGTGGTTGTCTGGCACAAGTACGCACTGCCAGCAAGGGAGTTCAGTGAGGATGAGTCATGGGAATGCCATATTTCCTCTCGGAATGGGGAGCAGAGGTTCTCCTCATTTTTCCAGATTTTAATTCAGTCATAGTGATTATCCAATCCGCCTTGAAGTTTTTCTTGGAAAATTGCAAATGTAATTGCCATGCTGTGCACAGCTTTTTGATCACTGTGTTCTTGAGCATAACTTGGAAGATAGATTACAGAGAGACTAAGCATTTTTTATGCTTACAACTCAAAGTGGTGCTAATAAATAACCATAAAATTGCAATCTTGCATCTATAATTTTTCATGGCAGATCCTTATGAAACCATTATGTAATTAACTTCTTTTTCAGCCACATGAAAGTCCAGGTGAGGAATCTGGATGATGAAATATGAGACCAGCTAAAATTGTAATCAATCAAATATTTTAGGCATGAGTGCATAAGTTTTTTTATTCTTAAAGTTTCCATGTTGTTCTAGAATTTTAGATGAGTTTTCCAAATATGGAAATGGGTCAAAAAACATGATATTGAACTTCAAGCACTCCAGAAGATTTCTGGCAGAATTTTTTAGCAAGCAGAAAATCACATATAATAATACAATATAATAAAAAAATCATATAATGAAGAATTTCTTATTTTAGAAGTACTAATAATCATTAAAAACTATACTTTTCTTCATTTAATGTGTTTCTATGACTGTAATGCAAAATTTTGCATCTATACTATCAGAAATCATAATCAAGATTTACTGAATTTAATTTTACCCATATAAATCCCAGGTACCCAGCCAAGGCATGCTGTCTGCCTTTCACCTTACAGCAAATATAAAAAGGAGATAAATCAATGGCATTCTAGTGCCATCTCTCTCTTCCTCCTGACTGTTGAAGGAATATGGGAGTTTGGCTTACAGCATCCAAAGGCAGATGCCAGTGGGCATGATGGGCTAGGACATGCAGAGATATGTTTGGGGTTTTTTAATATGCATTGTAGTATAGACTCCTATGTACATATCAAATACCTTAAGTTCAGCCCAGGTATTAGCTGGACCTTTTTTTTTTTCTTTTTGCATTCATTTTGTTCCCTTAAAATTAGAATTACCACCAGCCTTGGAATAGAATTGTTTTGTTATTGTCTCTGCAGAACTTACATGTTTTCTTAGAGGCATAAATTTTACTGGGGAAGAATATACAAGGCAATAAAATACCGTGCACGATTAAAAGTTCATGCCAACTTTTAATAACATTTCCTTCACCGTTTTTTATTTTGCCATAAAAAGCTTTGAAGATCCTGCAGTTTCCAGTAGGATTACTTTGATAAAAATAATTTGAACAGATATTTTCCTTCTTAATTTGACCCTGAACTATCTAAATAGATGAAGAAAAATATGCTCAGCTTTGGAGATGTAGAAGAGGAACAAAGTGCACTGGCAGAGCACAGTCCTCATGCTCTTCCATAGGAAAAGATCATGCTGTAATACCAATGCTTGTTTAGGTATTTCAGCAATAGGCAAGTACATTTACTTGTTGGATGGGGTTCTGAGCAACCTGGTCTAGTGAAATGTGTCTCTGTCCACAACAGTGGGGCTGGAACTGTTTTATGACTCTATGATATAATTCTGTGATCTGTCTTTAGTGTAATCTGGCACGAGGAGAAGCTTCTCCAATCCTGTTCTCCACAGGCAGAGAGAAAGTGCTGCAGAACCAGTTGAGGGACCACAAATCACTTTGGAAATCTCAAGAGCTGGACTGATATGAATTTCTCAACTTCTGTTTCTGTCATGTCTAAGCACTGATTTGTAACAGAATATTAAAAAATATTTTTTCATTGACCATTTATAGCCATTTGCCATTATGTTCACTCATGAAACTTACTGAAATCAGCTAAGGGCAGCACAGGACCTTTAGATATGTCCTGTCTTGAAATCTGTGTCAGTTGCAAATGATGTCTTCACCACTACTTGGAGGATCCTTGCTGTTCTCAGAATTAGGATTTTCCTTGCTGGCATCCCCAGTGCTTTACCCGGCCCTTGCATTTTTTTTTTCCCAGATGTTACAGGCATCGTTACCATCCCCGCTGCTTTTCTGCCTGCACTGCACTAGCCTGTTCTTATGTCAGTGACAATATTTCTTTATTATTTACCTAGCACTGAGGTTAGAATTCTTTTCCTTTTTCCCCATTCACTCTTTTGTAGCATGCAGTTCACCTTCTAGTGCCACCTTTGCTTATACCTTGCTATTGATGCATGACCTAGCTGGCTACAAGAGTCATTTTTTTCTGCTGATACTTTAATTCCAATCTACCCATGGGTGGTGGATAATTTTAATTGCTACCAGCAGGAAGCTGGGTATATTCCGATTCAGACACCTCTGTCAAGAAATGAGTGGTCATTTGTGACATACAGGAAAACAAAAGTTAGCTAAGGGCATTATCTGACTTGAACTGAGCTGACAGATTTTTACAGTTATGTCTGGAGTCCAACACCCTATGTTCAGAAAAAAAATGCATAGAATATTGTGCGTGAGAAGGGGTGAGTAAGGAAAGTCATTCCATAGAATAAAATACAGCACATGACCTCCAAATCTCATATGCAAAGGAATACAAAATCCACATTTTTCCTATGCTTTATAGATATATGATATTTTCAACCCTAAGTAACAATTTTGTTGCATTTACACATTACTACTACAGTGCATAATCATAGCTGTATTTGTAGGCATTAGCAAGTGGCTTGGGATATGAACTTCATTGTCGTTCATAAGAATATTTAGCTTTCTTAAATGCCCATTTCCAACATAAATTAGCATATTCTATCAGTCTTTTGGAGTACTGGAAATAATGGACCATTCCAGTTTAGTGGCTAATTATGATGAATAAAGATTATAGAATCTAGCCATAGCTTGATCATCATGCATGTTTGTCATTGGTGTATACACACCAGTTAATACGAGTAAGTGCTTTCACTTCTGAAGAACTCTTCACCAAACCTCAGGTGAGGTAAACTCATTGATGGAGGATCTAATAATTTTCCTAAGGTCAGGCAATAAAGTTCTGTCAAAAAAAGCATATTAAATAAACCTCAGGGTGTGACATAATTGACCAACAAGAAGCTCAAACGCATGTGCTGTAAGCTTGTTCAAAATAATGTCTGCAAAACAAGCACACAGCTGTGTGAATTTATGTTGCTGTTGTTACAGGGAAGTATTAAAGAGAGACAAGGAAATCTGCAGAAGATCTATCCCAGAGACCAATATGCTATGAAAAGGCTTATCATCTCACACATGCAGAAATAAGCAGTGGAGTGTGTCTTGAGGAGTTACTAAAAAGCCACTCTGGCAAGCATATACTACCTAAATGAACCCAGGATAGCTCTATGTACTTGCTGGTAAATTAATGTCCTAATGATCTCTGATGTAGTGGTAGTGGTTTAGTGAAACAGTATAACTAAATTAATACAGTGTAGTATCAAAAAAAAAAAAAAAAAAAAAAAAAAGCTAGGTCCACTTTTCATCAGGGCTGCTTAGCTTGGGTGTGCCCCTAGTCTACAAGTGCTACATGGGCCCCAGTGCTAAGCTCTGGCCACTTTCACATTTCCAGCAAAGCCACAGTTTTTCCGGGGCCATCAAGACAGGTTTAGCAGCTGAGTTTCATCAATACGTTGCACAAGCCAGTTATTCTGTCTCTGAAGCATCCTATTTGAATATATAGCATTGTTATATCCTCAGCCTGGCTTCCCTGACAGTTTTGGATGATGACAGTTTCATAAAATCTTCCCTCCAACTGGTGGCAATGTAAAGCCATAATGAAAACAAATTCAAACCCTGATTGCAACCCACAGTGATATTGCAGAAGGATGATGTTTCTACACTTAATAAAAACATCCTTTCAGTAGGCTTTTGAACGTCTTAAATGGGTAACAACCGGAAGAATACAGAGTGATATATATCAAAATCCTCACAGGTTGATATTTCTTCTTGTCAGAATGGCAAGAACATCGATATAGAGAAATCTTTAGAACCAAGTAGGGCACTGTTTGCTCAGCTAAAAACCTGCTTTCATCTCTCATAAGCACTCAGTGAAAAAAATATTCTATTGACATATTAAAGTTTATATGGGTTGCCAAAGGAAAATAAGGCTAGGAAGCTAGGGTGTTTGTCAGAGATAGGCAGAACAAGATCAAGATACTCTGCCAGCAGCTGACAAGGCAAAAGATTGTAGGTCAGCACTAATAGTATGTGATTTAGCTCTAAGAAGCCACTTGTCATATTGCTGAAGCCTGAACGCTTTCTCTTAACTGCTCATTCTTTCCAACAGGCCCACTTTAGCCTTGGTGATTCCAGCAGATACTCATGCATCAGGTCTGTTAACTGAACTACTGACAAAGCCTCTAACCTCTTCCCAGTAAATCATCCAGTTAGCTGAAACACAATCAGGTTGCTGTTAACAGGGTTTCATTTTCCATTTCGTTATTTACTGGTACAGCTGGAGGGAATTTCTCATGCCATTATGCTGCAATCTTCGCTAAAGTTAGCCGAGTTGATTTGGCAAAGAAGGGCATTGCCATTGCTTGCCCTGCTAGACCCTTACATGGACATACAACAGCCTCCCTGCTCAGCTGACCTAATACAACAATGCTGGATCTTGTTCCCCAGGGAAATATTTGTCAGCAGCTATTCCCCCATACTCACACTGTGAAATCCTAAATACAAACAAGGAGAGTTTTTTGTGCTGCTTGCTCAATTACTATTTACTTTTTTGTTCTCAGCATGTCCTATCATTCATGAAGCAGGAGCTATATGTAGAAATTTTCTCAAAAGATATGAATGGATTGCTAAATTTTTTTCCTGGCATATTTCCAGTGTTCTGCCTTGTTTTAATCAAAATGGGTGGAACACATATTGCACTTGCTTGCACTGCACTAAATCACTTTAATAAACTCACTGCAAAATTCAGTCAAATGTTGCAAAACTTAGTACTGACAATCTGTCAACACTCTAAGGCATTTTGCTCAACAGGATGTGTTACTAAGTAGTCTGCCCTTTCAGTTTAATTTCTGAATTCCTGAAAAAAAAAATTCCCCTTGCTGTTCTCCTGATAATGCTCACATATGTCAGTTTTACAAAAACTAAGTTGCAGGGTTATCAAGTGTATGTTTTCCAGGTTTCCTCAAGGATCAGTATAGTTGCAGACCCATTCTGCTCCTTTACTGTGGTATTCACATGCCCTCTGAACAGCGAGAAGCTGTGAGACAAGCAGAGAAGGAAAACACAATTCTTATCTCGCTTGCTGGGCCTGTGTTGTGCTAAAGTAGAATGCAATATGGAGATTGTTTACCCAAAGTGAGGGTGTTTTGTTCCCTTGGCCTTTCAGGGCCAAGGAGTGTGTGTGTGGGACTGTCACAGGACAGTCACGAGAGAATCAGAGATGAGTGCAGTTCTGTGCAGTTGGGAGCAAGAGTGAGTGCCTGGCAGATTCAGTTTAGATGAAATGTACATAGTATAGTAAAGTAAAGTAATTCATTAGCCTTCTGATGATGGAGTCAGATTCATCACTCTCTCTCCCCTTTGTCGGAGTTGTCTTTGGTTTACAATATTTTACAGTACCACTTTTTTCTTAGAACAGAGGTCTGCCATTCACCCAAAAAAGGAGAAGGTATCTTCTGAAATAAAAACATGTGAAATGGGAAAGGTATTTCAGAGAAGGGCGCTCCTTACACTAAAATACTAAATATAAAACCTGGTTATGAGCGAAAAGGTCTTTACCTGAAGCTGTGTGGATGCAATGGGACAAATCTGTGTGAACACACACAAAGTCGCTGTGATGAGTTCCCTCAGTCACACTGACATCATCTTTGTGCTGATTTTCAATGCCAGTTTAGTCTAACAAATTCATTCCCATCCGTATTTTTAAAATGCTCAATTTTTTTCCCACGAGTGCTCAATGTAAGCTTAGTTTTAACTACAGCTCAATAAACTGGGAAGAGGACTGCTGGGATCTGGATGTGAGCCTCGGGGAGCAGCAATCACATAGCGCTGCTCTCATCTTGTTGTACACAATTGATCAACACCGCTCTGGTTGTGTCTGCTGGGCTGCATGCAGACAGTGTACATGATCATCTAGGTAACACGCAATTACAATCTTTCCACAAGTATTAGGTGAGAAGAATGAGATGCCAAATTTGCCACGTAAACTACAAGGCATGAAATATTAAATCAGTTTAACTTAATACGTATGTACCATATATAAATTATTACTGTCATCCAAGCTACAAGAGGGTCCTGGCATGCAGGCAGACTCCCACAAAAGTGGATGAGGCTATACATGGGGATGTGCCTTGTGCAGGGTAAGGTATTTTCTATCATGCTCAATATCAGCATGGTGACTAGTTAGGTATTAGAAGAATAAAGCATTTAAAGAAAACCTTGTTCTAAATTATCATAGCTCTTTCAGAAGTCTTGTGGTCTACTGAAATTAATATTATTGATAATTTGTCCAAATCAGGAATATTCACTTCCTCATACCCTCCTCTAAGCACAATAGCCCACCCTGCAAATTACTTCAAATAATATTTTTCCTAGGAGGCAACTCAGAGCAAACACCCCAGAACTCTGTATTTCTGTTTCATACAGACTTGCAGTTCAGCGGCTCTTATAAATTATAAGATCTAATTATGGTCATTAAAACTACTTGGGGACCTAAAAAGGGGCCATCAACTAGAGTTCCAGTGACACCTGTTACTGTAAAAGGCAAAGGTCCACTTTATACCCTGTCTCACAGCCCTGTTTGCAGAAAATCTCTGACTATGTAAGAGATGCATACCGGAGGGTGGCCACTGGCCTGTCAAGTGAAATGGCTGTGGAAAATGAAGTGTTTGCAGAAGACAAAACAAGTTCCGTTTATTTATCTTTTAGAGTCAGTGGGAGTCTCAAATCTAAAATCCCCAGCAGTGTGGAAAATGTGACTTGCACAGAGACAGTTGCCATACGGTTACTTCTGAATTTACCTGCTGCTCCAGAATGCTTGTAGCTGCCCTCTCAGCTGTGCATTTGAACATCTCTCCCATGGATATCAGAGCAGGAGCTGAGGCCATCCTAGGTGTCACATTCACATGTGACTGGGTGGCTGGTGGCCATCCTGGTATGGCATTCACACAGCTGGAGCTGCTTAGAACCTTCTTGTACCTTCAATGTTCACTGTTCTGTCTGTGGGTTTATTCTTTACGGTTTCCCCTGTGCCAGACCCCCACAATCCTGACAGGATGGACACCATCCTCCAGCCCTGAGGAGCCCTGCTGACTGGCTCCCCTACAACTGAACCCCCTACCTGTGCTTGACCCCCATGCTCCAGGGTGCTCAAGGAAACATGGTCTCCAAATTCTTGCAAATTGAGCTGGGTCTTGTTGCTTTTTTAACACATAGGCACTAAACATGCCCCTATCCACAATGTCCTAGAGGTGCTCCTCCCATTGCACCTAGAGTGCTCTTTTGGGTCTCTGTCTCACAGGGTCTTTCTCCTGAGTCACAGGACTTCTCTTCAAAACTGCAAAACTCCTTAGGTCAGCTATTTTGTCTAACTTTACCTCTCCTTAAATGTAAATCCAAGCTTCAGATTTCCCTGTGAAAGCATAACCACCTAATTCTTTCTCCGCCTCAGAGCTGACACTGTGTCTTTCCAGGTTTATATTTCACCTAACTCACATATGGCTTCATTTTGCTGTGTCTGGGAATTTGCCGCTCCCAAGCCGCCACACCCTGCAGAAAAGCTTTTCAAGAAATCTTTTTGTAGGCTTCAGCTTGCCTGATCTGTTTTTCTTCAGTTACTAAGGTTTTACAATTGAGTTTTAACCCAAAAGCTGTTAAGGAACAATGAATTCATATCCTTTAAGAAAGTTCATTATATTTTTTTTTACATTGATTTGTAGTATCAGCTGAAATCCTGGATAATAAAAAGACAGATCTGCCAAATCATCACACAGGGAAAACTGTGAGAATCATTTCAGACTCTTGGGGCTTTCTTAAGAACCAGCTTCTGAATTTTTGTGGTATTAAAATCTTATAAAGCTCAGAGCAAGAAAAGTGCCCTCCTTAATACTGATGGGGCATGAGAAGCATTTGGCTACTGACTACCCACTAGATTCATAAGCAGTTTAAAAAACAGTTTAGGCAATGAATCAATGTGTTGGGTGCTCACATAATTTTCTGCCTCATTATCAGTTTCTGTTCTCTGCTGAAGACAATGCTGTTCAGAGGGTTTTGCTTATGTGTAACAAATTACATTATTTTAAACAAAAAGACGATTTATGCAATGACGAAGATTTTAAAAAACAATCAAAGGAGAGTTTTTCATTTGAGTTTAATTTTCTCATGTTTTGGGTTTTTTTCATTTTGTTTTCCAGCAGCATATAGTACAACTCAGATGCAAGACCCTGAGCTCCATTTTGGATCTGCCTTTCAGGCTCTGTTAGACATAAAGGGAACTAATTACAGTAGAGGACGTTGCATGGACTAGAAAAGGGATCGATACATGTATTCCCCTAAGAGTTCAGGGATTAAACCAATGCAGGAATTTTCTGAGAACTAATAAAGGCTTTCTGGTCTTAACCAATTCTTCTAATTTTCCTGAGTTTCGTCCCTGCTCACTAACACAAAGCTTTTCTCATTATCATGTTCAAAACTCTTAATATGAAAGGCACAATTTAGCTTCCATTTTGTTTTATTTAAGGTATTGTTTCTATGTTTGGTAGACCTTGTCTTTTTCCAAACAGAAAGGGTCTTATTTTATTAGTGCTCTGAAGCGCATTCACAACTTAATAATCATAGTAAGAAGCACAAGGCCACTCAAAATACTTTTAAATACAAATACATAAATATAGAGCTTGAGTCTTGAGTAGCCTCACTGTTGCTACCAACTAATTTTGCCAATTAAACTTGGAGTTCCTGGTCACTTGCTATGTTTTGGAAATATGCAGACCTCAGACAAAGAGTTAGTTACAAAATCAGCAATTCTAGAGCAACAATTCTTTAACAGAGTTCCTCTTTTTATGTATATAAAATAGCCCACATTTGAGTCATTGAGTCCAACATAACCAGTTTCTACCCAACTATTTGGATGCTTAATCTGTGAGTTTCTATCATGGTATACATGCCAAATAAAGCCCCTTGAAATATTTAATTCAGATCCAGATGTATCTGTTGTGGCTGCCAGCCCAATTGTTCTAACATTAGGTTTAGCCATGATTAGACACTGATTTACGCATTCTAATGTCTTTCTTTTACAATAACATCATGAACCAAGTGACTTGGGAGGAGTTTTTAGAGGGAAAATTGCACAGGGAATATCAGTTATTACTGAAAATATAATGAGGATGTCTAGCAAGAATGTCCTCTCTCAGCGCTGAGGCTACAACAGGCTCATTAAAAGTAAAAAATAGCGTAGCATTTAATGACGTTTTGAAACTCTTACATTTAATCTTTAGTAGAACACACTCATGGAAAGAGTAATGTATTTCTGTCAGGCAGTCTGGTGAACACTGCCTGCGCACAGCAGCTTCCCTAGTTTGGGTAGGAGACCTTTTATAACATTGCTCTATTTTTGAAGAGTTGTGTTCATGGAAAATTTATGTCTACAGCCTTCTTTGTCCCTGGTACACTCATTTTTCCACCTTTTTTGTTTATACCAGCATTATTCTATCAAATCAAATTATGATTAAGGCAATATATTTTAAAATAAATAAATACCCCTTGTTGTGTACCATTGTTTTACTTCTACACAGCTCTGTAGAGACCTGGTGGCCTGGTAGTTCAAGCAACTTGCTCCATATTGAGAGAGGGTAAGCCTGAGGTTTGGGCTGGATGCTGGTGGTGGCTTGTAGTCAACTGAGATGGAGGGAGGTTATCTGGACATTGGGACTGGAAAGCTATAGGTGGCCAAGCACAGTGCCAGGCATAAAAATATTTGGTGTATATTATATATATATATATATATATATATATATATATATATATATATATATATATATATATATATATATATATATATATATATATAAAATTAATATTAATATTATATTTGGTGTATATTATTATTATATTATATTATTATATTATATTATTCAATATTAGGCACATTGAAAAACTCCATCAAAACAGGACTGTCTGTGAGAAAGAGACAGACAAATTTCAAGAATAAATAATTTTACATAGTTTTAAATTATATATTTGTAAAATGCACATTCAAATAGTGTGTCAAATGTTAGTTTAATATCTAAACAATAATATTAAATTCAAACTAGAACAATTTATTTTCATATGAAAGGAATCCAGAAAGTCGCTGGCAATAAAAATTAAAAAATAAAATTTAAAAGTTAAAAAAAAAAGGGGAGGGAGAAGGAAACAACAAAACAAGCAAACAAACAAAACAAAAACAAACAAACAAAAAGGGAAAAGGAAAAACAATAAGAAAAGTCCCTAAAGATTTTCTTTTAAAATGTAAAACCTTGATAGGTAGAAAGTTGAGAGGCATTGAATTAGGCTTAAGGGGTAGCAAAGATGTTTATTACTATTATTATTATTATTACTATTATTATTATTATTATTATTATTATTATTATTATTATTATTATTATTATTATTATTATTTAGCTAAGACTAGACTGAGATACAGAAATGGGAAGGAGAAAAGTCATTACTCAGTAGTGTTCCTGTCTTGTACACTGTATTTTGTTCAGTTCAACCAACACCTGGATGTACATGGCAGAAACCCAGGTGCCCACAGATGGGTGACGAGGGAGATGAGGGCGACCATGATACACTCTATGGGATAAGAAACTGCTTTCAAGAAAAACTCCAGAGATTGGGACCATTCCTTCAGGGGAAAGACAAACAGCCAGGAAAAAGACAACCTTATAGAAGGTGTGAGTGACAGAGACTATGCTCAGTCAGCAGAGCATAACACAATGCTCCTACTAAACTGCAAAATGATAAAGGAAAAGCCAATAAAATCAAAAGAGAGCAACATTTAGTGGACAGGCTTGAAGCTAAATATTGTTTTCCTGCTGTGAGGAGCCAATTAGCACAACATGTATTTGAATCAGAAGCACAGAGTGTGCTCTTACGGCTAATTAAAACATTCTGAGCTCTAAGTTCAAAATTTTAGGTATCAGTCTCTCATGTAGATATTGAAGTGGCAAGAGAAAGCTATTTAGCCTCTGAGCAGAGCTGAATAGCTGTTTGATGATTGTTTGAAAACTTGCTTGAAAAATCCAGTACTTATAGGTGGAACAGTGCACCTTGAGTCTGCTGGGTTTCTGATTTGGCACTATGGTTTCCACACCCCTCAGCCTCACAAGGGCACAGAAATTGCTGGAGTATCTGCACCAATGCCAGGAGCAGGGCAACTTCCACCATTTATAAACTGCTGAAAATATGATGAAGAGCTAAATTCAAAGTCAAGGAATTAGATCCCCTTAATCCACTTGTTTTATAGGCTGTAATGAATAATTTAAAACATGAAAGAAATTTTTGGAATGAGCACAGTTTCCAGCATATTCTTACATGAAATGTGAACAACAACCTGTTAATCTCGAGATCCCATTCAAAAATGAAACCTAAATGCACTTGTTCAATTAAAAACAAATATTGCAGTACCATCAGCAAATCCTTGCTTCATCTTTTTTACACAGTTGCTTAAATATTCTTCATCTGCCTTTTACCCAGTCAATAAAGTATATTCTGCTTATGGAGTGACTTTTTTCCACAACACAGTCAGCAAATTATTAACAAATTGTTGTTGTGACTGTGCATGCACACATGAATAGTTGTATTTAACACTGTCCACTGCTCTAGCAAATAATTCCAATGGACCCAGGTCTCATCTACTTTAAATTGGTACAGTCCCACAAAGAGCCACAACAAAAGTGTATAAGGAGATGAGAATAAAACACTTCTGTATGCAGAGACAGAGAAATGCACCTTTTGTTGCAGAATTACACATGTCTAGAAAAAATAAGCAGTATCAAACATGAAGAGAAAGTTGTTTAATTCGTGAACTGAGAGTTTAATAACAAACAGTATACTTTTGTCATAACTCAAGTTTTAGTGCAACTCTTTTGAACTCCAGACAGCTTTAATTTCCTTTTGTCTATCAGCCAAAAGAAGTTTTACCTCAGTTTAGTATTTTGCAAGGAATGAAAGAAAGAATGACTCAGATAATTGTATTTGAAGCTGCTGGGTAAGGCTATTTTCACTCCCTAGAGGTAATGTTTTTATGCCAAGCTCAAAGTTTTGAACTACAAAATAAAAAGTGTGCTAAATACTGATTTTATTAGCTCTTTAAGCATTTTGATTTGAAATAATGGGAGGAAAGATCATAATATTTTTATATGTGTAATAAATCAATCTTAGAAAGAGAGATGCAGTGCAATGCAATTATTTAATATTAGCAGTTCTTTTGGCCTTCTTGGAACTTGTTTCCATGGGAATAGTTTGTGTTGCTGCCATCCCATGTACTGTCAGATCACAGAAGTTCGTATTACTCCCATCAACATAGTTTTAGAAAAGTCAGCAGGCTGCAGAAGCAGACCAAAGAACTGAGAGTCTCATTCAGAGATCTTCATATCAGGAACATATTCCCACCCTATGATAAATATTGTATATGCCATGAATCATTGGCAGCCCATTCATCTGCACACCCCAACAGGAGCAGCATAAAGAACAGGGAACATAAATGCAGGTGAGAGCTCCCTAAATATTTTATAAACCCAAAAGATTTTGCCCTGCAGTCTAAAGATGACCAAGGCTCCTGAGCAGTTCTTGCTTGACTGAGCTTGTTTGTCCATGCCTATTGGGTACTGAAGATCAGGAAGGCCCTTTCAGTGCCCAGAATTATTTGAGAATACAATAGGCTGCCAAGAGAAGTAGGTGCAGCAACAAGCAGCAGAGCCTGGAAGTGATAAGTATCTAGGGACTCTTGCAATGCTGGGTATATCTCCTGAAAGGGAAGGGATTAATCAGATGATTCTCCCTGTCCAAAAATCCTGTTCACCACACCTCAGCTAGCATGGCAACCTTCCCAAAAAACTCCCCTCGCTACTCACTTCCATATGCTTCTTTAAAGCCCAATAGAACCACCAGGGCTAATTACCCCAGTGAAGCAAAACACTGCACACTGTCTTTAGCGTGCAGAAAACTAAATTCTCCAGCTGAAGAGGGCTATGAAGAAAATAAATGCACTGTGCAATATCCATGTATTTGGTAAATTTACATTCGTGTATTTGTTCACACACCTGCATCCCTGGATCTCCACACACAATTTATTTCTACCCAGGGTCAATTCCAACCCTTTGGTTGACTGCATTTATATTGACTGCATGTCTGTGGATGGGATTCCTGCAAAGCATGTCCCTGCATTTTTGGGGGGTAGTTTATGTGACGGGGTGACTTTGAAATGAAATTGTAGCAGTGCTGTGTCTACCAAGCCACCCACAACCTTTGCAGGTGCAGAGGTAACTGTGGCTCATTTAGCTCACCTCCACCAGCCTCTTTGCCTTACTTACTAAAGAGTGGCACACCTCATTTCAGAAAGTCTGCTTAGCATACATCTTCCCTGCAGAATTAGCTCAAGTTATCTGCATGTTAATCCCCTGAGACAAACAGGCCAAGTTGTAAAACACTGCTTAAAAAGCACAGAACAGGGTGCAGCTGGAACCTGACTACATGCTGGCATAACTTCACCCTGCACTCACAGTCCCTGAGCAGCTGGCCAAGTTCAGACTTGAGTGCAAACAAGGGATCTGGAAGAGCTCAGGGAAATGAAAAAACTGTGCAAGAGTCATTGCTGTGAGATTATTGCTTTTAGTGTTTGATCAAACACAGCAACAAGCTTTAAGAATACATCTAATAAATTATTTTTCCCTCCACCATTGAAATGAGAGTTTTTAAAGGAGTTCAGGTGTAGAATTAAATAATCATACTTTTTTCACACACCTCTAACTTTCCTAGTCCTTGGCTGCCCCTCTGGGGAACAGCAGTTTCCTGCATTCTGCCTTTGATCTAGTATCCCAGATCTGAAAGATTTTAGCCCAATTTGTCTCCCACCATTTGTTTGTTTTTCTTATGCTTTAAAAGTAGTTGGTAGAGAATTTTCTGTGAAGTCTTGCTGCTAAAACTGTAGTGGTAATATTAATAAGATGTAAGACAGCCAAATAATGCATCAGAGACTCATGAAGCTTTCCTCTAAAAATACTAGAATGCAATATGTGGAAAGTATTACACATCAAATTGAATTTTCATGGAAAAGATTAATGAGTCGATACCCTAGTCATAGCAAGGTGGGATAAAAGTTCTGAAATTCCTCCTAGAAAATCTAGATTTTTTCTTCAGTAGGTAATTGATAGTGCAACAGTGCATCTGTTGGACAGATGCAACTGTCACTGTTAAAAAATGCAACCTAAGATGATCATGCAGGAACCATTAATTTGTGTTGGCCAGGTTATGTCTATCCTTGAGCATATTTGATAGCTCTCAAGAGTGCTTCACCTCCCAGACTGATCCAGAGGTCACAACTCCAGAAAAGCTCAATTTTTCAAATACTTTCTTGGTGATATCAGGTTGTTGAAGGGAAACATCAACAATGCCATGGAGAGGAAAGAAACTAAAAATCAAATTCCACACCTCAGAGCCTGGGACAGAAGGAGCTTACCTAACCATGTAAGTTACTTGAATAAATGTACAGATGATTTGTTCAGGTGGGATTAAGATTCTATGTGTAATTCAGGGGCTGTCAGGACTCCCCATTGTATAACTCACGGCCTTATTTTATCAATTTTTTTCATGTACATGTCCAGTGTAGAAGATGACATGTTTCAATCAATCATTCCCACTTTTTGGGAGATGCCATGCCATTCATCTGAAACACTACCTTCTTTGACCCTAAGTACTTTCCATGGGTTTCAGGATGCTAGTTAACCAATCACTGAATGTTATATGTGGCATTTGCTCATTCCTATAAGCTTACAAGGTCTGTAATGCAGAAAAACCCTTCTGAGGAAGTGTGGGGCAATAATTACAGGAAAGAGGGGGGAAATCCAGACTGGTGAAACTAAAATATTTCAGTATTTAGAAATCCTAGTGTAAAAAGCTTCCACAGGGTCTGATACCAGCATCTCTTGTAATATTTTTCAGGGAAAGTATATATAATGATGCTGAGAACAAGTAAACAGCCAATAAAGGGATTTGCTGTTTACCATTGTTAGCAACTCTTGGGAAAACTTCAAAGATTTCTGTAGAGTAAAAACCTGCTATTTATACATTAGACATGTACACTGACTGTACAAGGGAGATCACTTCATCCCTGAAAACTTGCTCTGTGCTTAGGAGTTACATTGCTACACTGCTGTTGCAGGAAAGTTCTGCCCACCATGCTCTATCCACTCCCCCTTTGTCTCCCCCTGCACCCAGCCTGCCCTACAGCTGTCTGAGATAAATGCACATTTGCCCTTGGTTTGCAGAGGGTTTCTTCCCAACACACAGATAAGGGAACGACTGGAAAAGCTGTCAATAAAAGTATCTTCTGAAAAAGATTTTGTGCAATTAGAAGAATTCCCAGCTCCTTAGATGCATGTTCTCAATCCCTTTTGACTTCTTTAATTTTTTTTTCCTAAACAAGTCTTTTTATCTATTGCACTACAGCATGATCATGTGAAATATCATCTGCCAGTGGACTCACAATTTTAGGAGCTCAGTGAAAGGCATATTTATTTTAGCATTTTACATTCTTAGGCTTCCATTTTTATTGGGAAATATTAAAGTAGTTGCTCCAGAAGTCCCTCTTTGATAAATGCTCTAAAAAAGTTACACTGATAACTAAAGACCTGCTAAAGCAATCAGGCAGTTGAATCTGTGACAGTAAAATTGTGCAGATAACTAGTGCAGATAGAAGAACTTTGAAAGACCATTTGAAATTTGACTTTTTTCCAGTGGCACTTTTTTACATATGAATATCTGATGAATTACATTGCTATTAACAAAATTACATTCTAGCCTTGTAGCCACGGTTAAACATAAAGTGAAAAGAGACGGAGAAGACCTCCGCATTTCCTCTTGTCCAAATTTCAACAGCCAGTGGGAGCAATCTGCAGGAAAAAATCCAAAATCCTAACACAAAATCAATCTTTGGAATGGATACAAATATAACTATTTTGTTTGAAAAAACTAAAGAGTTTATTGCTCAGCAGCAACAGATTAGATACGAGGTGCCTGAAGTCTAGTACATGTTCTTTGGTTTATAGCAGGAAAGATTCAGCTTGTTTGAAGTGTATTACCAGATTAGC
Organism: Haemorhous mexicanus; assembly: GCF_027477595.1. Taxonomy (NCBI): domain Eukaryota; kingdom Metazoa; phylum Chordata; class Aves; order Passeriformes; family Fringillidae; genus Haemorhous; species Haemorhous mexicanus. Next base: position 71,285,880 of record NC_082342.1, on the reverse strand, counting down.
TCATTCCTGAGTTTGATTTGAGTCACAGGAAGACTTACAGGTACATGATTACTTACAGACATGGAATTTAAAGCCATTGGTTTCATTAGGATTATTTGTCAGAGGTGGTTTGCATGTTCCTCAGAGGCTGCAAAACATTAGAAAAAGCAAAGTACACCAAAGCCACTTCCTTTTTTCCTAAGCTTAGGAGGGCATGGAGAAGCCACTGTAACTGTAGGATGAATTGGAACAGCTGCTAAATGCCTGTAATTGCTGAAAGATGTTACCTTCCCAGCAGGAACAGACATTGGGTGTCTCCAACAAGATCTTGGTCTCCATTCCTAAAGCAGAGTTGAATTGTTGCACTCTCCAAGGATTACAATGAGCTACAATAGACACTTTCAAAAGAGGTCAGGGAATAAGTGCTAAACACTGGCAGGACAAAATCAATTCTGAATTTAGTCAATAATTTTCTTTACGTTTCCCTTGTCTGTTTTTGAAATACACCCCCTTCTGAAAGAAGTATGAAGTGATGAAAAATTGCCATGTTCCAAACCTGAAAGCTCCTACACTAATCAGTGGCTTCTGGTAGGACAATCACTGGCCTATGATGGGTAAGATGAGCTTTTGGAATTCATCTTGAATGCAACAACAACTTATTGTTTACATATGCGTGACAGAAATGGTATTCTTTCTATCTCATCACTGGTATACCTCTTAAACTACACTGAAACTTTATATTTACAGTAAATAAACTTACAAATTGATGTCAAATGGAACTGAAGTCTATGTATTACTATTATTTATTCATTAGTCTTCTATGGATTTAATACCCAGAGACAGTAGATACTTTACACAGCAAGACAAATGCCTGTCAGAAGACAGTAGCAAATAAGTAGCAAAGAGAGAGAAAGGCAGTAATATTATATTCCTGCTTTCTACTTCTTACTATGCATAATAGGTTTGTATATTTTATTGCAAACCTAAAGCATAATAGGTTGGTGCATGACAGTAGGGTGCTAAAATGAAAATACAGCCTAATTATATACAAGGTTTCAAACAGTTTGTTAAGGTGGAGCAGCACAAGCTGACGTAGCAGTCACAGGAGCTCTGCAGCAGTGTTATACTGCCAACGAGGGCTAGCAGTGTATCCCAGCCTCTCCGTGCTCTTCTGTGCATTTCTGAAGGCTCTCCCAGAAGCTGCTTTATAGCTCCATCCATGTTTCTAACATTTAATATCTCTGGGTAAATATGTGGGGTCCTCAGAATATCTCTCTTACAGTTCCTCACGAAAATTTAAACACAAGTAACCTTTTTCTGATATAATAATACAGTCTTTTTAAAATAAAGGTTTAAAAGTTTGATATAATGTTTAAAACATGTGACATAGACGGTTTTGTTTTTATTTTCTGCTTGGGACAGAGGCTGGGCCTTGAGTTATTTTTAGGATATTGCGTTTCCTTTTGCTTTAACTGCGGTTTTTCTCCTGCCATGGAAGAGGCCCCACATTTAAAGTGTTGGTGTTCACATAAGGAGCAGCTTGGGTTATTACTGTCAGCAGACAAGGAAGTCAGGAAAACCTCTGTCCTGTGCTCTGTTTTTTTGAACAAGTTCATTTGTTCCTTGGAGGTCCAAAATGAATTTCATTCCATTTGCTTTTTCAGGCAACAGATGTTTGGACGAGAAACTTACATCCAGCAGTTTTAGGTCCATAGCAGAATTATGCTTGATAAAACCTGATAAATGCAGGCACTGTATAAAGAAAAGCACTGTAGGGCTAGAACTGTAGCCAGACCTTGGTTAATTTATGTAGAGAGGAAGGGAGAATGGCTTTTTCCCATGCTTCAAGTTAATGCTAGAAGAATCCACTTCCTTTGAGAAAAGTGGCAACTGAACTTTTTCTGCACAGGACAGCTTATTGAAGTGAATCTTTAGCACTTCATGCAGAAGTGCTTCCAGCCCTTTAAGTGCTTTGCTAAAAGATAGATAAACTGTAGATAAACTTTCTGAAGAATTTTAGTAAGAGTTCACAATTCACTTACATAACAGTTATTCTAGAAAGCTGCAGAGTGTGAAATGTGATTTCCTTTCTGTGGGAAGAAAATTCAATGGTATGAAATATCCTACAGAGGATACACTCATATAATTTTGCAAAATGTTATACAAAAAATACAGCAAAATTCTAATTTCACATTTCACATTACATTTTGCAGGCCTTCTGCTTCCACAACAGCTATATTTTATAATGTCAGCTTCAAACACAGTGGAAAGCTTGCAGAATGGGAAAGTGATTTGCTTAGACTGAAGGAATGAAAACATTTCTAGATCAGTTGGTAGCATCTGCCACTAATAGAGAATTAGGGAGATAATTTCCTCAAGGACAGATTACTTCCTAATTGTCCATTTTAAAGGTTCTTCTTTATGGTTGGCATTTATGGTGTGGTAGTTCCTACAGATCAGACTAGTACTGCATGCTGAGCAGACACACGAGAAATAAATAGTGGCAAAAATAATAAATAATTAAAATAATGGGGTACTGGCTGACAAGGAAAAATTTTCAGATGTATGGCATAATTTCCATCACAATTATTTTTGCTATAAAGTATGAATGGAGCCAGACAAATGACTGTTAGTAAACAGTGACATTTTCTATAGCTTTTCATTAACTGCTACATTAGAGCCTCAGTCACGTGAGCTTTTAAGAGCTTCCAGCTTTCCTCAGAGCCTCAAAAAATGTGTGTATTATTTTGGACTAAAATATCATTTTCTCCCTTTTAAGTCAAAATTTCCAAGAAAGAGGGGAAATATCCATTCTCTATTAGATGAAGAATATTTCAAGCTCAAGTCTCATGTCAGATTTTCTTTTCTCCTACAACACCCTCTTTACAAACACCTATCACAGGGAAAATTTTGAGTCACTGTATATGGAAATAAATGCTTCTTTTCTTCCCCTGTTATTTATGATCTTGTTGTGATCCAGGAGAAAATGATGGAATGAACATAATAAACTGGGTCAGCTAATTATATAATCACACAAATAACTATAAAAAGAAACAAACAAGAAGCATAAGGGTAAAGGGTTATATACACATTGGTGCATTAGGCCATAAAAGGTATTTTCCACTCTGCCAGCCAGCAATACTGCAAGTGTCTCCTCAGACTAATCATATTAAACTGAAGCTAATATGTACAATGGGAGAAGAACTGAAGAATTTTTCTACGTGGCTCAGAACTGCAGAGTGTGAGAGCTACATATACAAAGTTTAACCCCCAAAATATTCTGAAAGTGTAATAAGAATGGACAGTCTGCATAAAAGGGAACATTTAAAAGACAAAGTGTGTGGTGTATTTTTTGCAGAAGTGTACTTAAGAACAGAGGGTGAACGATATGGAACAAGGGAGCACTGGGTTGTTGCTGTAAGTAAATTTCCTGGGTAATTTTTACTTTGCCTCGTGAAACAGCACTGTAGCTCTGGGCTTTTTCTTTGTAGTGGCTGTGCTATTTTGATTGCCTGATGTCAACTCTTTTTTTTTTCAGTCCTTCTCGTTTGCTTGCAGGAGTTTTATTATAAAGGGAGATGCACAGGGAAGACCCAAAGAGTGAAATAATGACAGTCCCAAAAGAGTGGTGAGTACAAGCCACAGAAGCATCATTTCTCAGCAGATCATACATCACACCCCTGCTCATTTGTGATGATGTGCAATGGTGCCTAATGTGTTGGGCTGACTTGCAATGGGTTTGTCACTGCTGCACAGTTTGGGTTGAGTATTCAGGTTTCCATTTAGAATCTTTGCTAAACCTAACTTGAAGCTTGTGCTTTACTTTGACTGTGTTAAGAAAAGGGCTTCAGCATGTGCCAGTATTGTACTGAGTCAATACTTCAGTGCATTCCTTAAAGAAGGATTTTTTTTCCTTTTTTCCCAAAAAGGGTTGTCTCAGTTTTCCTGTAAATAGCACAAGCTCTCATTTCAGGTACCTCAAGGTGTAGCAAAACACGTTCCATATTTTTTCATACATCATTCTAACTTTAAATAATCACTACTATGCTTTAATCCACAGCCTGCCAAGCCTCTCACAGGGGTGCAGAAGGGAGAGAAAATTAATTTCATTTACATCCTTCTAAGACTACATGAAGAGCAGGGAATTGAAAGATCTGATGCTGTCTCCATCTGGGCTTCTGTCAATACTCTAGTAAATGCTGCAGTGAAAGTATTTGTAACTGTCCTGGGAATATTAATGCTATTTATTCCTAGGCAGTGAGCATGGCATTAGAGTAGTATTTTAAAACTTTTGATTCAATACCCTGTATTTTACTGAGATGACTTCAAAGTGGTAGGGTATGGTATTCATCTTCTGTTGAGCTCGTAATAAAATATTCCTTTGATGAGGCCAGGTCTTCATGTTTTACTGCCAGAGATTGAACCTTGTTTCTAGTGTATGTTCTTCCCACTGAGTTTGGTAGCATCCATAAAACCAGAATTGTCCTGACAACATTTCTTTGTGTCCCTTCTAATGCCAACATATTGTTTTATGTTCTCATCTTCAGTATTTCCACACAACTTTTCAGTCTTCATAAATGGTAGGCAGTGGATGTGACTTGAAATTTCAGCTGAGTTGGAAAGGATGGTCAACAGATCTGTTCCCTCTCTGTTGCCATGTATTCTGACAGTTGCTGTATATGTTTTGTTAGAGTTTGCTTTCTCATCTGCTGAGTGAATTGCTCATAATATAGTATTCATAGGTGCTTTTCAGATACTCCTGCACAGCCTACTTGATTGCTCATTCTTTGTGTCCTCTACTTTTGGGTTTGTTTTGCTTTGTTTCTAAAAAAATGCCTAAACTCCTTCTGAGAATTTGCTTTCTGATGCAGCAGATTTCCAACCATTCCTTTTTTCTTCAGATCACTTAATTTCAACCATATAATTCTCCCTAAATGTATATAGGTGTAATATATCAGAATACTGTCATAGCATCTGATCTTTCATTCATTCCATTTTGATTTCTGCTTAAAAACAAGGGGCTCAAAATCCCTTTCATGTACTTATTCTGTATGCAAAACTGCATGTGGTGAACAAATTACAATCATTGTACCACAAGTTTCAGGAAGGACTATGCAAAATCACTTTTTTCCCCTGGTATCTGAAAGGATTTGATTTCCACTCAGAATATTTAACCTTCCTGAGCCATGTCTACATGTTTTACATAATGATTATAATTCTGTGATGTTATTTTTGTGTAGACATTATACAAACCACATGTTCTAATAAAAAACACTGTCTGTAGCTGAATATCTGCACCACTTAATTTTTCTGCTCTTGCAGGAACAATGCTTGTAGTGTTTTTCCTACATTTTTTTGTGTGCTATGGTTTAATGTCTTTGACATGAAACATGTATCACTGTTTTTTTTTTTCCACTAGAAGATTTTTGTCCCTCATTTCTTTTTCCATTGGCTGTTTCTAACAATCTTCTCCTTTACTATTCAGGCTTAAGTACTTGGGAAAAAATACTCTCTAGGTTGAAATGGGAACAGTGTAGACTCTCCTATTTTTCCCCATGCCTATCATAAGCCCATTGGGTTACAAGGTCTGAAAACAACTTAGCTACAAAATCTGTGTTACCAGGTGAGAACTCTCCTCCTCGTGAGAATGGAAACATCCTCTGATGGCTCAGGATGACCTAGAGAGATGTGGTGCCCTCCCTGACCCAGAGAGGTGGCTCAAGGACAATTTGTGGGCTCTTCTCACACCACCACCTCCCCCTCCATGTCTGCCTCCTTCTGCCATAGTTGTGTCTGGTAGCTCATTCAGGTTCCATGCAATTTCAACAGGTCAGCTCTGTGAAATGAGGAGGTGATGGGACAACGTTCTAGCCCTTAGCAGGAGAGGCACAATCAGCTTTCTCCACAACAAGTGATACAGCAGGTTTTTCTTGTGGTAACAGGAGGATCAGGATTCATTGTCTGAGCTCCAGCTCCTCTGTTCAGCAGTGCAAATACTTGCATCTGAAGTGGAGACAAAATGGGGGCTGTGTTATACACACAGGAGCTAGAGAGGCTGGGAGGTGTCATTTTTCTCTTCGGTAAAGTCAATGTTGTAATGGTATTTGTCCAACTCGTCAGGAGATGACAGAGAGACTGCTGGGACAGTTTTTATTTTTCAGTGAAAAATTGGAGGTTCAACATTTTCAGTCACACCCCAGGAATGTACAGATTTCACCCAGAACCCATCGATTTGATGGAAAGATAACATTGCCTAGCAACAGCGCTGCTTGATTTGAAATTTAACTGTCAAAATTTTCGTTGACACGTTACTGAAATTGTTCAGATAGTGTCTGGTTTTAGATCTACAACTATATTTAGGGTGAATTAAGAAAGCCTCCCAAAAAAAAATATTGTGTGCATTGTTTTTTTTTTTAAATACCTGCATTACTTGGGTTTACCTAAAAGGCGCTAATGTCTTTACAAAGTAATTCTCCGACTTGATGCTATTTAAACTTTGGCATTTAAACCTGGGAGCTTAATGTAGTTCAGTTGCTCAGCCCTTGGCACATCAGTAGAGGAAAAGCTCAGTTTCATCCAGCTTAACTTCTTACTCATTTAAAGGTTAAAAAAGACTGGATTGTCTCAGTCAAATGTCTGTGACACCAGGCAAAAAGGCTTTGGGACTGGGAAACTTTTTAAAGTAAAAAAAAAAGACTGAAGAAAACGTGTGTCCATTTCATCACAGGAAGGGAATTGCACCCGAAACAGTTTCAGAGTATTTAAAAAAAAGTAACAACAAACACTGATTTGGAGAAGATATAGATGAGTTAACTGTCAGCACCTGGAACAGGTAGATTAATGGGCTGCAGCTTCTCCAGAGAAGTCAATAGAAGTGTACCTGCTTCACAGGTCCAAAATCTTAAGCTGATTTCTGCAGGCTAAACTTTTAGCTGATATAAACTTATGTTCTTTGTCTTGTTTTTGTTTTGGTTTGGTTTGGTTTTGTTGGTTTTTTGGGTTTTTTTGTGTAACATAAAATAAATTTTGTAGATTAACCTTTCTGATAATTTTGGGGGAGAGAAGGGAGAAAGTGTCTTTGCTGTCACAAATCACTTTGGACACCTGCAAAAAGAGGTGAGGATAGGAAAAAGACAAGAGCATTGATCACGTAAGTGTTCAGCTGTGTTGGTGAAGAACAAACCAGAGACTCTGACAAGCACTGGAAAACAGCTACACGAGCTGAGCCATAGCTCCAATGTGCTTCCAGACACAAAATGGTACTGCCTTGCCATGAATCTTTTGAAGGATACTTAACTTCAAAATATCTTGGGTAGCACATGATTCTGTATTGTCCTCTCTTTCCACAAAGCTAAAGAACACCAACATTTCCTTTGTGCAAATTATTTCTGAAATCCAGAATCAAACAGTAAGATATATGAAAACATCCTGTGGCTTAATGGAAATAAAAGGAATCCAAGTAATTTTTTTGACCCATGGTTCAGAAAATGAGTGTATCCAGTGTACACCTAGGACTCACCATAACAGCTATTTCTGTCTTTGGAACTGTAGAAACAAATGGCAGCTTAACAATGCAGTTGCTCATTTTTAATCCAAAAATAATTGGTTTGGGATTGTTTTCTTGGATTTTGGGTTTTTTGTGGAGTTGTGTTTGTTTGTAGATTTTTTGCTTTGGCTCTTTCTTGTTCATTTAACTCTTGCAAATCATACTGCATCCCTTTTATTTCAATCTTCCTTTCACATCTTTATGTACAAGGTCAAGGAGGTCTAATAAGTAAAGTAGTGCTTTGCCCTGTAGATATGCAATACTTGCAGTTGTGTTCTTGTCTTCCTCATCCCAGCTTGCTTTCCAAATGGCACCCAAGAGATTAATATCCATTTGAGTTAATGCTTAAGTTAAAACTCCAGCTCTGGCTTCTGTACAATAGAAATGTGTCTGATACCATGGAAGCTGATAGTCCAAGCATTAAAGCTTTTTATTAGCTTTCACACATGGATTGTTTGCTATATGTGGTTCTTAAAAATTGGTTTTATTTTTTTTACCTGATTTCAATAAAATAGCAGAAAACATTTCGTAGTTCAGCACAAATCAGCAAATGCTTTTCAGTGTTTATATTCTCTACAGTGATTACATGTAAAGCACGGTACACTTAAAACCTAAAGAATTTAATGATAAATAAGAAAACTCCAAACATAGGATGAGATAAAATAATTACTTTGCTCACTTTCTTTTTTGAAGGTGGGAGCTTTGGGGTTTTTTTTCTGTCCCTATGAGTTATCACTGGTTTACAGCCAGTGTATGGGAGATTCTGTGACACTGACCTGACTTGAAATGTGAAGAAAGCAGTGGAGTATCCCATATCAATGTGTAGTACAAATCTTATCTTCAACATCCTATGTTAAAACTTTCTGAGGATGAAGTAAATAGAAACAGATGTATGGATTTCACTAACTTACTTCAGCAGCATTTTTCTTTATTTTCAATAAAGTGATAATTAGGAGGCCCTGTCATTGATTGCCCAGTGATACCAGCTGCTCTAAAATCTTACAGTGAGGGACTGAGAAGTTCTAAATACAATACAATCTCCAAAGATAAGACAAAAAACGTGACTTTAGGTCCTACAGATTGGTGATTTGGGCATCCTGTTAAAAAAAAATTCCCATCATCCATACTGGTAGTCTCCATGCAACTATTTCTCTCCTCTAGGAACCCACCTTGATGGCTACATGTTAGACTAGACTTATAGATAAGGCAGTTGTGCCATGTGATACAAAAGCATGACCTAGAGGGCTTGGATCTCTGCAATGACTCAGGATGTGGGGGAGTCACCAATGACAAGCTCATACGAAGACACTCAATAAGCTCAAGGAGAAGATCCAACCTCACTCTCTGCATTTAAAAATTAGAATGTGGTCTTGCAGTAGCGGAAAGTAATCGTTAATAGGTGAAACAATGATCAGAATCTTCCTCTATTTCTTAAGTTAGGTTGTGATGTTGCCTAACCTATAAATTAGCTCAGAGCTGGCAGGTTCTGAAAAGCTCTTGAGAAACACATCTCTTCATCCTGCTGCTGAAAAGAGTAACTCCACAGTCTGGAGCTGAGGTTCTGAGTATTTTAAACTTTTCTACTTAAACTGTCCACCCCTCCATCCCAGTTTAATCACCATCTATAAAATTCACATAGCTATATTCACCTTAGGTGTACTTTAAATAGTAAGATCTTAATATATAAAGTAATCCTTAGCATGTTTACATTCTCAAAGAAATCTTGAATATGTGAATTAAGCAGAGAGGAGAGTTACTGGATCCACTGGTAAGAACCAACATGCATTAGACTTTCAGAGACAAGATTTCATAGATTTAAAAATCCAGAGCAAGCTGTCTTTAAGGCATAGATATCTTATTTTGAGCCTGTCTAACTGACTGCATCCTTCTGTTTTCTTTCACCTAAACCCATTATCATTTGTCTATTTCAATCCCTAACATGCTGTGTAGCTGTCAAATGTTTTCTACCTTCGTTATATACCAATCAAACACTCTCCCTTCAATCTCCTCTCCCTTTGCTGCCAGCCCTTCCAGCTGGAATTCCTTGCTGTTCCCTCTTCTGATCTGTTCTGCAAAGGTCAAAATAGACTTCACAAAGTCAACACAGATTAGTATAAAAAAACTTGGATATCTTTCTCAATCAGTTACTTAGTTACTTTCCACAAAATTTTATATATCAATATATATAACTATATATCTATCTATGTATATATATTTTTTTTTCTTTTAAAAACAAACAGCCCTAGCATGTCAGGGTGCCTCTCCACCTCTCCACAAGAGTACTGTAAGAGTCTCAAGAGTCTATAGAGTGCAATACCCTCTGATCTGGACTAATTTATGACTTAGGACAGATTTTTGAACCACCTCTGATGAAGATGGTTTTCTTTGCACAAAACAAACTTTTTCAGGTCCTTTATGGCAAACACAAATGTCAAGAGTTCATTCATTTGTTTGATCTTCTTCATGAAAGTGGTCTATAAGCACATCATTTACACTTTGGCCATCTATTAGCCTTGCAGCCAACAGCTTCTTGGAAACTTCATGTACATGATTTGTGTCCAAAGAATTTATTTATTAAATTGCATTTATTTATTAGTTCTCAAGCAAGTCTTTACCCAAAATAATTTTTAGCTGACTGCATTTTGATTTTTAATTTGCCATATTTTATATTTTTCCATAGTTCCTTATTCAGGTAGGAAGCATATCATTCAGTCTTTGAATGATGAATGACTCATTCCTCTCATGAGAATATATAGTTCCTGGAATGATGTACAGTTATCTGAATAGACTTTTTACCTTTTAAGTCACTTGCTACTCACAATGGTTTGAATTTTATTGGATCTTATTTTTTCTTCATTGTTTTGGCATGATATTTGTTAAGGTGCATTGATGTGCATTTCCTCTGAAAGTTCAACATGGTAGTTTTCAAAAAAGCTGGACATATCTGTACATTTATACCTTTTTTTCAGCCTCTTCTAATTCTGTTTTAGCAAGATTTTTTAATTTTTTTAAATTTGTTAGTTTTGGAAGTTAAAACACTGGTTTTGGGGTTTTGCTTTGTTTTGTCCCCTTGTGTCATTCCTGCAGCCCTGTGCCTTATATTGCCTGGTACAAAGAGTCCTTGGACAGCACTGCTCCGCACCAGGACCTGCAAGCACATCAGCATGACCACTTGTGCATTTCCTCACTGGCTGCCATTTGCTGCAGTCATTCTCATGATGGCTTAAAATTAAGTCTCTGCATCACACTCTGAAGAAAGATTTATCCAGATCACACAGAGGTACTTAACATCTTTCATTATGACTGTGCTCCTGTCCTGAGAGACCCTCTCATCTCCTAAAGTGTGTCACGGTCAGACTTGAGAGGGTACAGGGATCAGCAAAACAGTTCAAATGTGGCATTTCCTGGTTTCACCTTGGAGCTTCAATCCATGCAGATTCTGTGTTATTTACTGAATATTAGAAGTTAGAATAAATCTGCAGTCCTTCAGAGACTTGGCTATGATGAGCTGCCTCTATTAGTTCTTCATTCTTCTTGCCATATGTATGGGTTTTTTGCTAATTCAACTTTCTTGCATTTAAACTAATGACATTAAGCCCATTCAAAAATCACATGACCACATGGCATACAACCTTTAACAAAGTCTTCTTTATCTAGAGTATCTGGGAAGTGTTGGATCATTAATGGATCCAGGTTCACACATTGTATGATAATTACAGGCACCAAATATACTCCAATTAAATCAATGTATGGCTGTCACCATTTTTGTGCAAGAAAATTTCCCAGCTTCTATATGACAGCCTGAGATCAGCTATTGTGTAAATACCTGACATCAATACAACTTTGATCATGACGAAAATGTGGCAGACAGGGAATTTGCTTAGCACAGGGAAACGGGTGTGTGCTGTCTCTGTTTTCAGTGACAGCAATTTGATTCATCCAAGGACAAGCCACACAGACCATCCAGCTTTTCCAAAATGTTGCATGCAGTTATCCATGTTAATAAAATCAAAGCTTGATGTGCAGTGACAAAGTAGTAGAGAATGAGCAATTCAATAAGAATTGTGCAAGTGTCCTCTCATCTTACATATCAATCCAAGGCTAGCAGAAAACAATTTCTTCTAAGAGATACTTTGGGTGAAAAAAGATTAATTTTAATGTCAAGAAAAATTTTATCACTCCTAAATATATTCTAGTTACCAGAATAACAGACTGTTAAAATAGCTAAATCATCATCTTCAACAAAAACTACAACAATCCAAACTCAACGAATGTAAAACACATATAGATGACTTTTATAAACTACTTTATAAAAAAATACAGCCACCATTTGGTGAATGATGTCTAAATATTAATTTAGGACTCTTCAAAATGCATTTTTTAAGACCATTACTGCTGTTAACTTTCTCCTCTACAATGCCTTTTATAAGAAACACATAGCTAGGTCTCCTGCATCATTATGTGTTTTGCAATTACACATATGCATAGGAAATATACAAAATTTTACTGCTTTTCCTGCCTTGTCGCAGAAACATATTTTTTGTTTTTTTAATGGATCTGTTTCTGCTGCATTTATTGCAAAATTCTAGTCATTAAAAAGCGTTGTATTTAAAATAATAACACTTCTCAACACATTCACTTAAATCCTCCATAAGTATAAAAACAACTGAGACATCTGGTTCCAGCTGAGACAGGAAATGTCTTTGCTGACATGGGATCATGTTTATTTCAAAGAAGTCCAAGGACGATCTTGGGAGGTACAGAGGAATGTATTTAATACAGTATCAGGCAAACTGGTAAAAAACTACAATAAACAACAGAATTGTAGGAAAACAGATAGGTATGGCATAGTGAACAATAATTATCTTTCCTGTTTTCTTTCCCCATACACCTCTGGTGGCACAACAGCCTAAGTAGATGTGGGCAACACGCTGTTCCAACAACAGCAGAGCTAGCAAAGCCTCATTTCCTATGGGTTTGTCTTCTGTGCCTCCCTGTTCTCCTCTGCCTACTTCCCAATCTCCTCACCCCATATCCTGACCCCTGTCTCAGACGTGGGGCAGCAGAGCTGTGCTGCTGAAGCCACAGGCTAATGTCCCCAGTGACTGGCCACTTGTCAGGGGAAATGGAGCAGTTTAGTCTTGAATTTGGGCTGAGGGCCTTTCCTGGGGCTCTCCTTCAGCAATCTTTCTGAACAGCATCAGCTGGCCCTAGAGAAAAAAGCAGGAGAAGCTCTTTTAGCATGTACCCATGTAGGCACTAATGCATTTTTTTCCTCCATTTTTTTGTCTGCTACTATTTTGGTTTAGTTGGCTTGGTTCCCCAGTCTGGTTCACTGGTAGTTCAAGGTCTGGGAGGGAAGGAATGCTTTCAGTGACATTGTCAGTTTAAAATGAAAATGCTTGTCAAAGTGGAGACTCAGTTTATGAGTCTACCAAAAGTCAACCACCGGTAGTTATGAAACATATAATTTTTATGAGATCATTACCCCTGTGTCAGATTGGGTAGTACATGATCAATTTAAATATTATCAAGAAGAAAATAGTGGATGAACTGGCAATTAGAGCACATAAACCCACTTTAGGAAAGTATGCTATAAATTAGACACACAAGCTTGCATATGGAGTAGGAGTGACAAAGATTAGGACTTGACCACTTCAAAAAGAGCCATCTGAAGGTGATACACAGTAAAGGGCCTCACTTGCAGTGCTGGATTGTGTTTTACTGTCCGTGGTGTGAGGTGACAGGTCACACTGAAATTCCACATTTCCCTGTGTGCTTAAAAACACCCTTGCAGTCACCACTGGCAGCAGGACACTCCACACTTCTGCCAGCTTTATGTTCTATGTAACAAGGCAAGAAATTCAAACCAAAAAAAGGATGCCCTTTTTCATACAGTACATGGAGCACTGAGGAATTTGCTCCCTCAAGAAGGCTGGGTGCTAAACAATGCTGGATGTTATGGCAGATTCCAAAGAGCATCAGACATATTCATGCTTCCACCAGTGAACACTGGATGCAGCAGGTATGACATGTAGCCTGCCTCGGGATATTCCTAAACCCACTGGTGAGACAGCACACTCAAGACTGCTCATTCTCACTCCTTTTTAAAAATTACTTCCCTAAACCTCTGAAAGAAGCAGTAGCCTGGATGATATGTACCTAATGTCTGTTGTTAGTATGATCAGTGTTATTTGCCACTGTTTTGTTGAAGAGTAGGAAACAGGGACTTGTCCCTGTTGCACGCTGCTGAATGCTGTGCCACAAAGGAGACAGATAAAAATGGTGTACACCATCACAGTGCCAGCTACACAAGAGAAATGCACTGCCTTTCTGCCCCCAGGAAACAGCAGCAGCTGCACTGTGCTTTCCAGAACTACTCAGTTACTGTGTTTGAGACCCCAGTTCTTTCCTATCTCAGCCTCAGTGAAAACAACACGCCCAGGGCCCTTTAACTGTCTGTACCCCACATCCTCCCTGCTGCCCCAGACTGGATCACCATTTCCAGGGAGGCCTAAGCCTTCACCTTTCTCCCTGCAGCCCTCGTGGCACTCGGGTTCAGCTGCACTGAACAAGGCAGTGGGAAGAGCCCACTTTTGCATACATGGCATGGCAGGTGATTCACATTTAAAAAATGAACATAAATATGGTACAGATATATAAGTGTGTATAAATACATATATGCACACTTTATACAGAACTATATTAAAATGAAGGTTATGAAGAAAAGCACTTAAAAGTTAGAAAATGTCATCCTTAATTCTGCACAATGTTTACATGTTCAGTCCCTCTCAGCCATTAAAGACAGGATCATGGGGTTTTTTCTATAAGACCTTTCCCTGTTAAAGCAGATGGTTACTTTAAAATGAATAAGCAGCTATTTGTTCAATATTTGCAGTACATTCCCTTGCCCTGAGCTTTATTTATGGAACACTACACAAGCTCTGCTTTGAAAATTTATTAACTTCATTCTGGGTTGAAGGAGTTCAAAATCTTCCAATAAAAAAGCACTCTTTATTCAAAACTGAAACTTTCTATGGCGAACATTTAACATAAAGAAACTTCACACTGAGAAAGGAGCAAGAAAAAAGGGAGAAAAGGAGAAAAGGGAAGGGAGGAAAGGAGGAAGGAGGGAAGAGAAGGAGGGAGGAAAGGAGGAAGGAAGGAAGGAAGGAAGGAAGGAAGGAAGGAAGGAAGGAAGGAAGGAAGGAAGGAAGGAAGGAAGGAAGGAAGGAAGGAAGGAAGGAAGGAAGGAAGGAAGGAAGGAAGGCTGGCTTTTGATTGTGCTGTGATTTTTTTTATTATTTTCATGAGTGGAACATATTTTCTTTTATCATTTTAGGCAAAGTGTAATCATGCATATATGTGGATACTTAAGAATTAAATCCTTCTACATAGGTTTGACTTTTGTGACAGATAAAGTTCTTTAAGCTTAATTTTTTGCAAAAATTTGTTCAACAAAAGGTTTTTTCCTAAATTGTGGTGGGGTGAAGCTAACTACTTTTTTTTTTCCTCCATCAGCTAGTCATTCCCATAGAACTTTATTTTTGGGGTTTATGCTCGTTGCTGTAGATCTTAACTTTTTTACACAATTAATTAAATTACACTGTGCTTCTATAGGAGACAGGGATTTTTTTAAACCTATTTTAAAAAGGATAAAATAAATGAAGGTGAGATGGGATTCAAATACAACCTCAGTGTGTAGGATGAAAAAGAAGTCTGGAAATGAGAAGACTATTTAAAATTACCTCATAATAATCAACATGAACATTTTCCTAATCGTATCTACTATTCACATCCTGGATTAAAAGAAAGCCAGTGAAGCCAGTGCCAGAAAAGAAAGAGAACTTATTATCCCTCTCACTCCCTTTATGGACTACCCCATCACTAAGAAAAGAGGTAGTGCAGAGAAATTGAAGCAGCATTTCTGCATTAGGTCACCAAAGAACAGTGACAGTTCTTTTGCCAAACCAAAATGATAACTCTTTGGTATTTGTATTCAGTAGTCCAGTTAGAACAAATAATGGAAATATAAACTGTGAATGGCCTCTCCTGTTGTGAAACAAACTCTTGACTCTTCATGCAGCTTGCTGCAATGTTTGGCAGTGAATTGTGGACTGCATTTGAATGTAAGTGACATTACTGTTATGTCTGCTAAAAAGCTTCATCAAATGGGAATCCCTTCTACACTCTGTCTGCAGCACTGCACACATTTAAGCTGCACAGCTAGTTTGTTTAAGCAGCTTTAAAAAGCACTTCTGCAAAAGAAATACGTAAATATTCCCATGACACTGAATTTCATTTGAAGTCAAACTGGTGTGCAAAATGGGCATTCAGCCCCATCGATCTGACATAACATCATGCCAACAGCACAAGGACAAACATGTTACCATGGAAGGCATGGCACTCGTGAACCAGCAGCAAACTGCTTGCAAATGGATTTATTATGAAACAGCACCACTGATTGCTTCATAGATTACTCCTTGGAGCTGTGCTCAACTTCGGATAAGCAGTGCTGTCTGGAAAAGCAATTAGGGATTTCTGGATTTGAAACTGTTAATCTATCAACAGGAGGCATGTCTACTTATAGTACTATGAATTCAAAATGCATGCATAAGCCTGCAGGATCAGTCAGAGAAGCTGAGGGCAAAATAATGTCCTGCTCACACCCAGTGGAGAAGGAGAAGCCTTTTTAGGTGTTGTAGCAGAGATAAGATGACAGGTTCCTTCCCTGGGAAACATGCTTTGCAGCAGAGACTTGTTACAGTGAACACTGCAGTAAATTAAGCAAGACAGAACTGTAGATGTATAAAATGTCTTTTCCAGCTACAAAAGAAAGCTCCACAGTGAATCTGGTAAAAATTTTCACAGGACAGTGGTGGATGTTTAATTGAGGAGAGCAAAGGTGCTGGGAAGCCACTTTGTTGCTATGATTAGCCACTCTGGCAGGCACAAGGAGGGTGGAAACCAATGAAGCAAAAGGTTTACTTGGTTTGCTGAAGAAGTCGGGGGGGAGAAAAAATTGTTTCCTGCCATTTCACATAGATTACCTTTCAGATACTGGGAGTTCATCCAGATCTTTCCAGTCAAACAGTCTTTATGTAACCTGGATCATCACCAAACCAAAAGCAGAAAGCAATTACAGGGTGAGAGATGTGAAGGCTAAATCAAAGAAAATATAACATACAATGCTCAAACTACACAGTGTTGCTGCTTCCTTGCTCCTGCTGGAGTTGTCAATACAAAACATTCCCTCTGAGGCATCTGTGGCCGAAGACAAATTTTACCAGATGATGTTGTCTGACTAGAGGCCTGTTATCAAGTTATGTGTGATTCCTGGTATAGTACAGCTGACTTGTTTTGATACATTGCTATCATGGAAAAAAATGTAAGATGTGCCAGGAACAATTTCCAGCTGATTCCTAACTTGCTCACTGTCTTAATATTTTTTATGAGTCCCTGAAGCACTAGAAATGCCAATCTCCATCCTCCCACCAGAAATAAAATCAGGAACATATAAGCTTGGGTTTCTCAAGACCAATTTATTTAGCTAAAGGACACAAACCACACCATTCCTGTGATGGCTGCAATCCTTTGCAGCGTTGCTTTCTCCCTGGTTCTTGGAATTTGCATTCTCAAGACAGAAGAATAGCATACTGGTAACAAGGTGAGTATTGTGCAATGTCTGTATTGTAATAGGTGACATAAGGAAGGAGACCGTCACTCAAACATTTAAACGTGTTAGAAGGAAAGATTTCTAGGTAATACAACAACAAGAACAAAAATAGCAGTAGTAATGAAAGTAATTGCCCTTTATCATCATGGATGAATGCCATTATTAACCAAAAGCTAGTGTACACTTTCCATTAAGTTATTTAAGACATTAAAAAAAATCCAGGATTGTCAAGCAGATACAGATGTCATTTCAGTATGACTTAAATTACTGATCCCAGTGGATTCCCCACTCTTAATGAGGGACCTTGACTTACAACTTCTTAAAACTCAATGAACTTTGTAAGAACTTGAAACACTTTAATTAATATCTAAAAACACTTCAGGTACATGGTTAGAATATTCAGATCGGCACACAAAGCTAAAAAAAATAAAATTAAATAAAGAATATAAAAAATATAAAAATAAATAATTTTTTTTTAAAGTATATGTACATGTATGTGTATATGTGCTTGGGCACACTGTTTGATCAGCTAAGTGATTCGTGAAGCAGAGCAGAACTCAATTACAAGCAATTGATTCCCATCCCCACAATCCCCCATGCCTCTAAACATACCTTGCAGTCTAGTATAAAATGGGCCTGGAATTCAGCAGGGCCCGGGAGCAGTGCCAGGAACGGCGGGATGCCCATCCATATGGAAATGTGCAGCCACCAATGCAGCACAGCACGCTGCAGACGCCTGACATAAATCACAGGTAACATCTAACAGTGCAGGCACCGCAGTGGGAGCAGGCAGAGCCGAGACACATCAGTACGGATGCACTGATGTAATTATTATTCCAGAGGGGATTCTGAATGTAAGAAAGCCATTAGATGTGATGACAGCTTCTTTGTTTTTTCTTGCAGAATTTCACCATAATATACAGGCTAAACTTGATTGGAGATGGCAGGATATTTTTTCTGATTATTCCAGGCATTAAATCATAGTCCTCCGCATGTGTGTGTTTGGTTTCTTCAGTATCATTTCTGTGGATACTGAAGAAAGATGTAGATAAATTCTAAACTAAAATGTAGCAATACATTTATTTTTCCTTCTGTATCAGATTTTTTTGATTTTAACAGCAGAGGAAATAGTAAGTTATGTTTGTTTATTGTGAAAATTTCTATGCATATTTATCATAGTATGATCTTGTAAAGGTCTTTTCTTTCTAAAAAACTAACTTTCAGTTTTGTATTGAAGTTTCAGGGTCTTTTTAATCATTCTAGAGTGTTCATGAATACAGGTTCCAAGACTATAATCTATGAGGAACCTTAGATATTAAACACTGTGAAAGTAACCTAAATGCATACACTAAAATTTTAAGAAATTTTTCCAACTATCACACAATGCAAGACGCATCTGCACTTGAATTAAGAACTTCAGCAAATTGATCTCTGCACTGATGGAAGCAGTTAATTTCAGCAAACCTCTAAAGTAATCCAAAGTATCTTAGTAACGATATCATTACTTCAGCACTCAAAATACCACAATGATGGGTGGGTTAAATGGTTGAAGTGACCTTGTTGTGGACCCTTCTCACATGGACATCTAGAAAAACACTGCCCTAATTTTCAGGCATGCTGAGATATCATACTGAAAACCATGAGAACTGTCAATTCTCAGCAGCTCTGCAAAACACCTCTAGGTGAGACAACCTGGGAATCTTTCTATACCAAGAGAATTAAGGGTGCTAAGTCAGAGAGCAAATCATTTGAACGTGGACTGTGTTTAGAACCACTGCTATCTTTGCCCTGCTACTGATTTAGAACCCAGAGATCTGGACAAGAGACCTTCTAGCCCAGACTGACAATCAACAGCTGATAAACTATGATTAATCTACCAGCACAGGAAAAAAAAAAATCTCTATTGTTCAGGCAAGCACCAGCTTTTCCAGTCTGAACTGGAAGAGACCAACAATTCACAAACTGGAGATAGCCTTCACCCACCTATAAAGAAAATATTATAGATGTTCATTTGACAGTGAGAGTTTGTGCCTATTAGAAAAAGGATAACTGGTGATTTTAATGAGTGAAAGAATGAACATACTGCATGAATGGAAAATGACCTGCATCCCCAGCAGAGGTATAGAATTATTCCATGATGTAGGTTGGCAAGTTTCTCATGGAAGGAAATTTAGCATACACTGAAGGATGTTGATCACATCCTCCAAAGAATGCCCAAGAGTGGTAACAAAATTAAGTCAAAATGGCATACATGAATCTTATTGTTTTGTCTGAGTTCATACATCCCTTGTGCTTTCTAATTAAGGGCAAACAGGCTCTCAGTGTTTTTTAAAATTGTTTTATGTACTTAACTTTTCCCTGAAGAGGTAAATTATGCCCACCAGATTAAAGTTCAGAGGAAGGATGTGATTAAATGCTTGAGGCACTATAAAGTGCCAGTGCTGGTGCTAATGCCAAGGAAAGATAGATCATAAGTATCCACTTTAAAGAAGGAATAACATACAGTTTAAATCCAGCAAATACACCAGAAAGGACAAAGGAAAAAGTCAGTGCTGGAGTCTATTCATGCTCAGAAAGCTGAAAAGCACACATGAGCTGAGATTAAAGTAACCCTTCTAAAAAATCCACAGTAATTCCATAATTAAAATATAAATACTTTGAGGTCACATTAAACTTTTTGATTGACCCCAAGTTATCACTCTAATTACAGGCATTTCTAATAAAAGAAAGTGTGATATCCTCAAGAGCTTGCAGTAATATCACACAGCTTTAGGCATCTGGACACAAATGTTAGAAACCTATTTCAGCTGCACTTCCTCTACAGCTGGTGGAGCAGCTCAGCAGAAAATTTGACCAACCAAGGAAAGCTGAGTAGAAAAATCTAAAACTGCCCACATCACTTGAAAAATTCATAAAAGTCATGACATGCCATGCCCTGACTGAAAACTACAGAGATATGGGCATTAACATCTCTCATGCCTGATTCAGAGCAGCCATCTGAACCTCCTGGGGAACATCCTAACCAGTCCAGTCAGTGGCATTCTGGCTTAGACTTTCCAGTTCTCTCTGAAGAACATTTCACTTTGCATAAATTCAGCATTTATGGGTACGTCAGCACTCAAAAGGGCTATGAGTGTCCTCAGATCAAGGAGACCTTTGGTTTGTTTAAAATACCTTACAGCACATTTTAGCACCATGGTTATAAGAACTTATATGGGTAGTTTTTAATTGTGTAAATGATTAGGTATAATGCCTTGATTTTGTGAGTGGTAGATGTGCTTTTTAATCCAGCTTCAAAAAAAAAAAATATAGAAAATGTGCTCTATTCGTAGTTTTGCCATTTTAACATAAATTTACAAGTATTTGAAGACATTCCATTGTCTTTCCCTTGAAGGATAAACAAGAAATCCTTCAGCAAGGCTATTTTATGAGGTTCATAACAAGCCTCTGTTTTAAAAAGAAGCCCTTCACACGGTAGTGGTATGGTGTACACAGGCTGTATCCACAAATCTAACTATAACAGGACTCTCAGAAACTTTCAATCTCATCCAGTTCAGCTCTCCAAGACAGATATTGATACCATGCAGTAGAGGATTCAGGAAAACAGCAAATGAATCCTCTGTGCTCTTTGCAGCATCAAGTCTGAAAGTGGCTTGCCTCTTGATCTCTGAGCTCTGTTTCTCTCGTCTGAGACAGGAATACAACAGACTGTGAAGTAAAGGGAGTGGTCCCACAGACACAGGATGTGTTTCACACTTACTAGGCTTGTTCTCTACCCTCTTCCCATCTGAACACAACAGTATCAAAAATATTTATGGGGGGGTAAGTAATTTTTGTGGATTTTTCCCGTTCCACACAGCTCAGAATACTCTGAACCAGCTCCAGGAACATAGGAGCTTGCCAAAGCATTAGTTCAAGCAGGTGGTTCCAATTCATAGGACTTTTACCTTCTCTATGCTTGAGAGGTTCTTGGAACAACAAAAAACCTCACATGCCTGTGTTGGCAAGTGTAAGATTTGAAAGGCAGATGTTGTTCTCTCATCCAGCCATTGAAATCCTCTTGCCAGATTAGCTAGTATCAGAACTATGACTTTTGAACTGGCCTCTGGGAGGGCTGCTATAATAGGGCAGCTACAAGCCATGTGCTACCACTTATCTTTGTGCCTCTAACTGGGAAAGAAAATGGAAATAAAAAAATAGAGAACTCTGAAGAATGGTCATTTCTTACCTGGTAATTTGTTTCTCCACATGCCCTAGTATGCAAACTCAAACTCTGCTTAAAACTCCTCCTGTCAGCAGATGGACACAATTAAAAAAGCCCATGGGATGTCAGATTTTAAATACAGAGGGATGATCTCCCTGGTTAAATTCAGATTCAAATTTCTAAGGCAATAAAGGTGAAACTGCCCTTTCAGAATGTACAGTAGAAAATTACCCTAAAGATAAATTCTTCAGAGAGAGAAAACAACATTAAATCAGATGAAAATACATCAAGATTTTGTACATAATTACTAATTTCAAAAGCAGTATTAGCTAAAGAGTGGACCAATGATAAATATTGTTCTTCCGTTTTCTGTCTCTGTACAAGCATTTTGATTATAAGGTTGGTCTGTGCCCCTCCTGATGTTTTACCTCCTGTTTGAACTGATATAGGACAAACAGAGGAGGATTGTTTTCCCTTGGTAATTTGTTGCTCAGATGGATACACATGACATGCCCAGGCCCCCCAAGAAGGGCTGGTAACCAAACAGTCGAGCACCTGGTAAGATGATTAAAGCTTATCACAAAGTCACATGGCAATGAAGGATGACTGCACATCTATGAAAGGATTGAGACTGATCAAAGAAATATCTCCTTTCCTTGATTTGAAGAAGAGATGCGCAGAAAGAGGAAGATACAGGGCAACATTTGTAACAAAAACAGTTTAAGAAAGAGTAGATAATAATGTGGTCACTTCATACTTAGATGCAGCATGTCCATGCTTTTGTCCTCAAAATTGATGTTAAGCAGCTGTTCTCCAGGCAGGAATCCTTAAGAAGTTCTGAGCAATGTTCTCAAACAGCCAGCACCCTGAGTGAGGAGCTACTGAGAGCCAAGGAGTAAGAAATACTGACAACACAAGACTACCTTACATCCATTCCTATGCAGAACTTAGATTAGCTAGGGTTATAGAAAAGTTCCTCTGTCTTTTAGAGACATGGTATCCTGATTCCTTCTTGAGGAAATGTAGCAGAACTCATGTGTTTGGATTGGTGGGGTTTTTGTTTTGGTTTGGGGTTTTTTTGTTGTTTTAAAAACAAAACAGAAGTGGTGCCAGCACCCACCACACCTTAACATAAGGTATGGTGTCCACATTTCAATTTGAAGATTCAGGTTCCAGCTTCTCCCACCAAACAGTGCAACCCGCATCACCCACCTGATAAATAAAGGTTCTAATAATCAGTCACATAACTAAACAGAATGGATGGATTTTCCATCTTTCTGTACAGCAAAGCAGGGAAGAGCACTGATACATCAGGACATTGTAAGTCAGAGGCTGTGGTTATCAGCAGGAAAATGGAATCTGTAGGCTTCGGTCCTTACCTCTAGCAGAACACAGTTAAATGAGTGAAACACAGTTAATGCCCATTGAATTTTTTCAGGCTGAGAAGAGTGTTACATTCCCCATTCCTGGGGGTGAGAGTGTCCTGAACATTTGGTGATGTATCTGGTGTGCATGCATGCGTGTGTGCGTACTTGGCATGGAAGCACGTCTGCCTCCTCTTCAGCTGTGTTTCAGGGGAAAGCATCCATTGCATTTTTGTGAGATCTAATCCATTAGGCACGTTCCAAAAATATTTGACATATTGGGTCCCTCAAGCATTTGTAGATGGAGCATAGCCTGCTTTCCCAAACTTCCCCTTACTTTTGACGAAAGAAAGGTATTGAGCTCTTTCATTTGGCTCCAGGTGTCTCAAGAACTTCACAGTGCCACAAGGAGGCACTTCATCAAGCTAGGCAGCAGATTAACAGCTGGATTTTGGATCCAGCAGTTTGGGCTCAGGCAATACAATTCCACTGAAATCCTGCTGTAGATGCTTAAACTCTTATTGCCTTCAGCCCTGTGATAGTATCTATGGCAGCTGAGAGTTCAAGCTGATATTGATGTGAAAAGGTGAAAAGGTTGGAGGATTTGAGTGGCTGGCCTTAAAATTGCACCAGGAAAAGCACATTCAATCTTGGCACAAGAGCATAAGGTTGAGTTGCTTCTCTCGCAGTCCTGAAACTTAAAGAATCTGTGAAGCCTGCCAAGCTTCTCATAAAAAATTGAAAAGAATAAAAAGATGACCCGACTTTCTGTCACATAAAAGAAGTCCTCTGAAGTTAGAGGAAGTTTTTTCATTTTCAGAGGTAAAAAAGGTGGAAGAATAGGAGAAATTCTGGAGCTAACAGTGAGAAGGTTTCTCTGAGGGAATGGATATAAAGAAATGTCATAAAGGGAGGAAGTGGTAGAAGATCTCTGCAGCTAGGGATGGGTCTTCTTCCTCCCTTCTTTTCAAGTTTATGTTAAGCTCAATAGTGAAGTCTCTGAGGATAGGTTCCATACATATCAGATTTTCTTTCTCTGTGTTGCCTTTTTAGAAAAACATGTTTGCCTGTAATTTTTTTCCCAGACTTCTTCCCACTGTCTGCATGCTTTTATTTTACTGTTATTGTCACTGATTTTCCTTCACCCTTCTTCATTTGCAGTCCTTTCCTGAATGAAACCACTCAAGGTAAGTGCTTTTGGCCCGTCTTGTAAAGGTTTTGATCAACATTTACCTTCACAGAACAACACGTTTTTTATATCATCACATTTTTCAGTTTCTTAAATGGCACCCAGGTTCCCTTCTCTGCCCTTTTCATCCATTTAACAAAGGTCTGCTTTCTGTGGCAATAAAGAATCTGAAAAAGAAAGGTCTTGTTTTAGTTCTTTCATAGTTAGGCTTAGATAGCTTTGAATTTTTAGAAAAGTTTGAGTATATATGTATAAAACATTGTGGACGGAAAAAGGTAATCTTAAAGAGGGGTGTTTTCTCAGAAAAATGATTGACAAAATGAGTTTTCAGAGGCAAGCTTTTAGAAGAAAGGAGTTCCAGACAGGCTGGGTGCATGGACTGGCTGCCTCTCCAAAAGATGTGGGCCTTACTTAGGAGTCCCATGTGCTAACTGGCAGTGCCGTACAGCTGTCTCACACAACGCTTCCCACAAGCATTTAGTCAAGTAAATTAGGTCTGCAAGGATAGAGTTCAATGCCTGGATTTAAGGTCCTAAGCAGAGACACCTTGGTGTGAGCTAGGTGTCCAAGGCACCCATTGTGGTCACTGCAGGTCTTGCCAGTGCGAGCAGGGGCACACAGACTCACTCAGCTGACCAAATCAAAGTGCCTACTTTAGGGTCAAAATTCCTTTGAGTGTATTGGGTTAGCTTCAGTTGCCTAAATAGGCATCTTGTGCCATTGGGGTGGGCTTAGCTAACCCTGCCTGGCCCCTGGCTGTCTCTCCAGAAGTCACGTGGTGCTGTATTCAAAGGCCTCCTTTCCACGTATGAAAGCACAAGGCTCAAATGGCTCCTGCAGAGGAACATGAAACCCACCCCCACTGCCTGCAATGGAAAGTTAAGACACCTCACTCACATTCCCATAACTAAATTTCTGTGATTGAAGCCAAAGCTGAACCTCACTCTAGGGGACTGCCTTTGAAATGCAGTGTGCAGAGAAAAGAACTAACCCTCTTTTAGAGTGGAAACATTAAAGGCATTCTCAAATACCTTGGGAACCACAGAGTACAGATAATTCAGTTTTGTACTTATTTCTCAAAGTCAAAACCCCATTTTGAAATGTTGGGGTAAGCAGTAAGTCTCTGGTAAGGCTTCTAGATCCTTTCTCAGTTCTGTTTCTCTTATGACCTCATCAGCATCCTGGCTGGACCTTCTCTGAGTTTCAGAGAAACTTCTTCTCCAGACTGCTCCTCCCTCCCCACCATATCCATTTATACTGATTTAATATTCCCTTTTTAAGAGAGTGTCACAGAAAAGACATTGTAGGCATGACTTTTCTTGATTTGCTTGACGAAAAGAGGTGCTTTTAGGAAGTAACTCACACAGGAAGAGTACCCCAGCTTCATAAATACTGACAAAACACTGCTTAACTCATATGTAGATACTCCAAGCTGCACTTCAGATAATGCAGGTGACAAAGGAAATAGTGAAAACAACTGAATTTATCCTAACATTGCAGATCATCTTGTTTTACAGGTGACTTACTAAAGCAGCATGCCTTGCTAAACACCGCCTCCACCTGCACAACCTGGCTTGCCTGCCATAGCTGTTTAAGCTGCTGGTGAGAGTACAACAAAAGAGGAAAATGGTAGTGCTGAACGAGAGTATTTTAAAATTCCCAGTGCTCTTCTTCAGTCTCTGCTTTTTGTCACTTTTCATTCATTTTGTATGATAGCAACCTTGCTAAGTACAGTAACAAAACACTGCTAAGTACAACCAAAAAGCCAGTTGACAGTGGCATTTTTTCCAAAACAAATGCTCCCTAAAATCATCTACCTAGGAAATCAGACATTAGGATCATTAATCATGAGGATTAACCAGTATCACCCTCTTAACTGCCCGGGGTCAGGTATTGAAATAAACTGCAATGTCTTAAGAGAATTAGTATTTTGGGGTTCTTTAGACATTACATAATGCAAATGACATGATACACTAAGTTGTGAGATACAGTGAAAGCACACAGGAAAGCAGTGCCACTCTTCTGATTGCCAGGGCTTCACTTTAATTTATAACTGAGCATACATAACACGATTCTTCTGCAGGGTACACAGCCCCTCTTAGACTGAACTGCTTATTGCTTTTACAGTAGCAAAATTCCTAATGAAAATAATTTATGCTATTTAGCTTAAATCTTATTTTTGCTGACTTTTAGCTTTTTTTAAATAGTGTTTAATCTCCTATCCTTTTTTCTCTCCAATTTCATCTTAAATAGCTTACCAAATCAAAACCTATCCCATGAATGATCTCATAGTGCAGTTCAGCCCAGATTTTTTTTTCTGCTCTCTTCTGCTTTATTTTTGGTCCGCGATGACAAATCTTAAAGGGGAAAAAAACCCAACACACAAAAACTAGAAAATATTATATAACTGTATAAAGCCGGCAATTTAACTCTTCCCAGCAGAAAATTG
The DNA here is from genome assembly GCF_027477595.1 of Haemorhous mexicanus. NCBI lineage: Eukaryota > Metazoa > Chordata > Aves > Passeriformes > Fringillidae > Haemorhous > Haemorhous mexicanus. Next base: position 71,259,473 of record NC_082342.1, on the reverse strand, counting down.
TTTCTAAATACAACCCTGTCTGGAGCTGAAAAACGTCAGTATGGAAATCCAGCTCCAGGACACAGGAGGGAGCGCAGCAGCTCCCCGAGCAGATGTCCACACGCAGTGAGTCATCGGCAGGGGCTCACTCAGCCTGGGATCATCAGCACCAAGGCACAGCTGCCCACGGTTTTCAGCCGAAAGAGCAGCTCAGCCGCCTGTCCCTTACTCAGCGTGTGGAGCCCTCAGCTAAGCCGAGAGAGCCAGGGAAGGGCAGCGAGACGCTGCGGAAACCTCTGGAGATGTGATTTTTGTGTCCGCCCTCCAGCTGCATTAGTGAAGGGGGGCGCTTGGCAGCATTCAGCAGAGCGCAGCGGCAGCAGCGTCTCCATCGATTTCACCGAGCAGGGGCACAGAAACAGGACTGCCATCTGGGGGCATCCCGCTGCCTCGGGGCGCCGCAGCCTCCGCCACTGCGAGCGCTCAGCGCAGCCATGCGGGACTGCCGGTGCCCGCAGCGGGAAAGGGGAAGGGGAAGGGGAAGGGGAAGGGGAAGGGGAAGGGGAAGGGAAGGGCTGCAGCCCCGCCGTTGCCGCGGTAACCCGGGGCGGGGCGGGGCTCGTTGTTATGCGCGGCGGGTGCGGGGCGGACAAAGGCGGCTCCGTCCGGCCCCGCACACAACTCCCGCTTGTGCCGGGAGAGGCGAGGCGAGGGTCTCGTCCCCGGTCCGGAGGGAAGGGAGGGGAAGCAGTCGCCGGCCGGGAGAAGGAAGCGAGGGAGGGGAAGGAGCCGCAGCGCCGCGTCCCGTGGAAAGCTGGAGCTTCCCGAACCTCGCTCCGCCGAGTCCCGGGCGGCTCTCCCGCACCGCGTCCCTCTCCCGCCGGACAAAAGGGCCGCCCCGGGGTGGCAGGACAATTAAGGGAAAAAAAGAAAAAAAAGAAAAATCTAAGAGTATTAGAGTATTGCTTTACTTTATGCAGAAGCTATATGAGGTCGTGTGGTGATTTTCCTTTTTTTTTTTTTTCCTTTCTGCTCTAGTGGCTAGAAGCCAAAACTGTCCTATTGAACGCCTCTCGCTGAATGGGAAAAAAATCTGCTTTGATTAATTAATATTAGTCCTTTTCCCCAAAAAGAAGACGAAAAATGTTACCATTATTTTAGCTCTGGAGAAGCTTTAAGACAGTCGTGGAAGCCTTACCCTCTTTTCTTCCTCCCCTCCTCCCTTCATTAGCACCACACCTAGAGGCACATACAATCAAAAAGAGAATGGGGAGCCGAAAAAACGGAGCAGTTACCTGAGAAACCAGATAGGGTGCTGTAGGGCACCATGGGTACCTCTGTACCTGAGGAATTCAAATGGGAGAAGAAACCTCTGTCGTAAGCACCCTCTGAACCACACCTCACTCAGTACACTAATCCACCCTATACTGAAGCATGTGTGTCCAGGGCATGCACAGAACAGTTTTGTAGCATCTGTAACATAGTGGAATCCCACATTAAGTGATAAAATCTCACTCTAATGTGGATTATATATAATTCTCTCCAAAAGCATAAAAATAGTGATAGCTATTAACCAGATAGTAAATCAACCATTCTTTGTGATGCTTGCTTTCCTGTTCCCACACTGTTTGAAAAGTAGAAGTTTGCTCCATGGAAAATAGACAAATCTCTGTTACACAGATGTAACCATATCAACATTCCCACCGATGTTTGGAAGCATCACAAATGTGTTTGTGCTAATTGTAATCATGAAAGCATTGTGACGAATAATACGTTCTCATTTAGATGTTTTGAGGCATTTCGTTTTAGTTGACTAAATAGTTCGCATACTATGGTATGAGTTCTATGTTTCCTTTAAAATACTCAAATACTCAATACTACGTTTGCTTGAGCCTCACTTTGTTGCAGATTTGTTGTGTGACTGAAAGCCTGTTTTTAAAAGGATTCCATTTCATATTTGGGAAAAACTCTGCTGTAAGTTTGAAAAAGAAGTTACATCTCTTTTTTGACCTTTATTCCACTTACACCTTTCCGTGCACACATCCTGTGGTTGTAATCTATTAGTCTGATCAAGTTTGTCTTTCCACGATGAAGCTAAACATGCATTTAGAAAATCTCCTAGCAATGTATTAACATGGAAATGTGGTTCCAAGCCATAGGAACATAGTGATCACAAGCCATGGTAAAGGAAGTCACTGCGTTTAACAGGTGAGGTCTGTACTATGTCCTAATTTTACAGTCCCTGCTTAAGTGCTAGGAATTTTCAGTCTGAATTATTTAATAGACTACCAGGTATGAAGTCAGAATTTGTAAGAGATGATGCAGTGTTCACAGCACAGCACTTTTATTTAACACTTAATTATGAAGCTGTGCACAGAGAAGCTTTTGAGATTGTTGCCATTAGAAACTGAGCCCTTGTGGCTGGAGTTATGGTCAGGCTGCCGTCTCCACCCCCTCCCTCCTTCCCCGCCCTCCTCCTGCTCCGCCGGCTGACCTTGCCACGCTTGGCTGAGCTGAACCTTGAGGTGCTGCAGTGTTTTACATCGCTGGGCTGTAAGGTTTGAGGTGCGAGCATGCAAGGGGTGGTGCCATCTGCGGGGACAAGAGTCTTTTCTTTTGCTGAAAGCCTGCCAGCTGTTATTCAATATCACTGAGTATCATGTAACAAATAGAAAAGCTACATGTCGGGGAGAATGTCTCTTTCCCTCCTGATCTAGGCTGGGACACAGCAGAGTTTCCATTTACTTCTAGCTATTGTGAAAAGAAAGCTCCATTGACCTATTTTGACACTCAGCCAGGGAGGTGACTCCATCAGTCAGAGGCTGACCATTTTTGTTTCCAAACGCACCCACCAGAATTTTAATACTGTGCTTTGTTTGAACTGAAAGGCCATCATTTCAGTGCTTTTTGTCACCATTGATCTCAGCCTTATGTATTTTACATGGTATTTTGGAGATACACTATTAGCCATCATTACAATATTCTGTGTAAAATTATTTATTTTTTGTGTAAGCCTGAAGAAAATTTCTGGTGAGTTTTCACATGGTGCAGTGGCACCGAGCGATCCTTTGTGAAAAGGTAACACAGATTTGCTCTTTTGTAACCTCTTCTTCCCAGGGAGACTCTGATCCTTCACCAGCACAAGATGTTTGAAGTTCTGCAGTTGAATTTTGCAAGACTAGGAGCAGGCCTTGAGGTCTTCTAATTCAACCTGTCACTGAGCATCTCCCCAGCTGGGAGCAGGGCATGCAGGACGTGGTGGGAGCAGAATCCTGAATTAATTCTCTTGGGAGTAATTGATCCTCAGAATCATTTTTACAGGCATAGTTTCCAAAGGTACCCAGTGCTGATACAGAGCAGCACAGAGTAGTTTTGGCAGATCAGCAAAGGAGGGGTCACTTTAAGCAACAAGGCAGAGGAAAATGTTCTGTAGGGAGCAATTCATTAGCAGGACGTTGCAGCCTTTAGTCTGGATTTCCGATGGGTCGAACTGCATCATTACGGGCACACTGAGGGAATGAGCTGCCCATGCATCATTCCTGCCAGACAGGATTCCTTCAGGTGCACCTAGCAGCATTTTTGCTGTTGTTGTGAGAAGAGAAAATTGAGCCCAGTTGTCAAAGACACTGAAAGCTGGGGATTTTTTCCCCAAAGTTATAAACATCAATTAGGCACTGACGCTCCACTCGCTATCAATCATTTGAAAATCTCCCTCTGCATGATGCTGCCTGGCCTCAGGGCTGGAGCACCAGCTGGGCACTGCCTTGTGCTTTGGTGGGACTGTGGTCCCTTAGCCCAGAAACCTCTGCTGAGATCTTCTTGTCAGGGAGGGAGCTCTTTAAACTCTCCATTCCTTACCCTTTTTGAGAACCATACCGCATCCAGGTTGAATATGTAAGCAACTCTTGGATTAGGGTACAGGCATAAGTTTTGTGCATGGAATCTTTGGAGTATTAGTGAACGTTTCAGCTGGGATGGGCAGCATAACCTCTAGTCTCTACTTTCACTACCTAGGAAAACACTGCTTGTGGCTGATGCAAAAGTATGTTAAGCAAGTAAAAAATAGAATTTATTTTTATGCAGTTACTGAGCTGTGTGAGATGACAGTAATTATTTTTACCATTGCTTAAAAACTTGTATTTTAAAGAAAATGTAGCAGTTCAAATGTGCTTGGCATTTGGGAAAGTCAGGAGAAATATTATGGATTGATTGACAAAACTAGCAGTTTTACAAAATAATCTTCAAGCCCAGTATCTAAAAAATGTTGTGATTATCTGAAATAAATCTAAGCAGAGAGGTGTAAAGTTAAAGTCTGAAAGGAATTTTCATGAAGATGTGGTGAGCATATCCACTGATATAATTTCAGGTGAAATAAAAGATGGTAAAAAAAAAAAAAAAAGAAATTGCTTCCAATTTCAGATATCCCCTTTACTGTAGCAAACTCACAAACTGTATATTGCCTTTTGCTTTCATGGTCAGAACTGATATTTTTTGAAAAGGACATTTTTCCACAACAGACAATAAGTACCTTACACACGTAGCTGTTTTCAGTGTGATTTTAAACAAGCCAAAGCTTTCTGGTGCTTTAGTGTTTTGTCAGACTGTGCAGGCCCATAGTTATAGCCCTCCCTTTATCTGAAGAAGGAGGTACCAGAGAAGCTAAAACGCAAGCAAGGCTAACTAGATTTATGTCTTTCTTCTTGACAAACACTGTCTTTGGAAATTTTATGTAAAGTAACCTGTTTGTTGGAGATATCTCAGATGTGTTATGGCAGTCAAACAGTATTCTCAGATTTGGGGTTCCCCCCTCTGGAAAGGCTTGGAACCCACCCAGTCTGTTAATTTTTCTGAGTAAGACGTCAAGCGCGTTGTTATCACTTCAGATTAACCTTGCAGCTCGTTTAAGTGTAACCCAATAACATGAGCAATGGTTAAGCTTTCTAAGCTCCTGGAATATCACTGCTTGTTTAATTCATACAATAATCATTAACATATGTCATGTCAAGAGCAAAAACTTGAGTGGTGGAGAGAAATTCAAATGTGTGTTTTCCTGTAAATCAGAGTTTTGGACTGCTGGCTGTTGGCCTCTTCCCTTCATCACGAAACCAGGCCTTTTCAGAATCCAGCTCCCAGTTCTTCTTAACAGCTTTCCCTGGCTTTTCAGAGGCAACTGACCATCTCCCTGTCCTCAGGCTCATTTTCAATCTGCATTAGAAGAACTTGAGAGGAAACAAAAGATTTACTTCCTCTCGCCAAAAAGATACAAAATTACTTGTTCAGCACTATTTTGTTGAAGTACCTGTTTAGATATTTAACACAGATTTTCTCTTCCTTAGCTTACATACTCTACAAACAGGATTTCTTGCTTAAAACCCTGTTAAAAGTCTTTCTAGAGCAGTTTGCCTTCATATTGTGATACGAGTGGATATGGGGAGAGAGAGTGTCCATACTTCCTCTCCCTATGACCCAGCAAGCCTGGACAGCTACAGAAAGACACCCCTGTCATTACCATTTTGTAGCATATACAGCGTGTGCCCACTCAATATTCATGACAGCATTCTCCCAGAGCTCTGACTAGAGTGATTAAATGCCCATTGCAGTTTTGTGTCTTTCAAACATAACTAAACCTTCAGAAATCTGATTATGACAGTAACCAGAAAGTTGACAGGAAAGTAATGGAGCTTGCAAAGGTTAATTTGGATGAAAAAAACCTGTCATGAATCCATGTTACAAAGCAATATTTCCTAATCTGTGAGACTTGCATACAGTGGGCATGTGGTGGGCGGAAGGAAACTAAAAGAAGAATGTCTTTCAAGCTGACAGATTTGATCACGAGTAGTCTTCAGCTCCAAGTTTGGGTTTTGTTTAAAGTAAATATCTTCCTCCTGGCAAGGCAGGCTTAACAAGTGAGGAAGTAATTTCCAGGCACTACACTAAAGTAATTTTCTGACACTAATGAATCTGCATTGCTAATGTGTACACACTGCTCAGATTCTCCTTTGCAATATTCAAGACTAGAGAAAGCCTCCTGAAATGAATAAAATTATTTGGATTTCACTGGAATACATGAGAACATAATTTGGCCAGCTTAATCACCTGTGCCTGTATGAGTTGGGGTGTGCACTATGTATTTTCTGTCTTTGGAGTAAAGAGCCACTTTAATAGCCTCATACCTTGTTTTACAGATGTTCTGAAAGTGCTTGTGATACATGTTGAAAGTTTCTCCATAGAGTCTTAAGCTTGGTATTATAAGAGATTGTTTCTGTGAAAAGGATGCACTGAAAACCTGCAATAAATTATTGACCATGTCAGTGACCCAGGTTTTGGACAGCTTTATTTATATTGAGTACATTTCTATCCAAAGGTTGCATCATTGAAATAAATGGGGCTTTCTCATCTCTAAGGAGGCACAAAGCTCTGAATAAAACTATTAGAAGCAGTTTCAGGCTGTGTGATTTTTTGGAGACAGATACTATAGGAAGAATGTGGTAGATTCATAATGGAAGATAAACAAGCTGGGTTTTTTGTTGTGTTGAGGTTTTTTCAGTATTTTTCAGAAGCAACATTGAATAATAGCTTACACATTTACATAAACAGCTCCATGAGTAAAACAAACCAACAAAACACATTAAAAAAAAGTCACAAAACTGGAATTTAGCTGAAGTGAAAGCTGAAGCTGAAGTGAAAGTTGAAGCCTCTGTAAACTGTGGCAAGATATCACTTTGGTCTCTTACCTACAGCTGTGCAAGAAAAAGCCTGGCTTTTTCTAGATATCAGTCATTTATCCTCCAGACAGGAATGCAAAGCTAATATTGCTCCTCTTTATAGCTGTTAAGATCTCAGAATGGTCTTTCCCAAGACCCTTTAGTTTTGGGAGTGAGGAGGGTGGTTTGCCTGAATTAACATGGACACGCCCCTCCGACACCCTTATTGCAAAGACCATTTCTGAAACCCCAGGGTGAGAAATTAAGCTGATTAAATCAACAGATTAAGGAACATACTATGATATAAAATACTCACAAAACAGGCAAGGAAAAATGTAATTCAGTTGATTTTGTGATTTAAGTTAGCTGATTTTACCTGACAATCTGCACTCATTCCTGATGTCAGCCTGATCTTAATGCTGTGTTTTTATTATGAGTTCTTGTTGACAACATAAACCACCTTCACAGTAAAACCCTGCTATTATGCCCCATCACAAAGGGTGATTTTACAGTACATTCAGTAGATTGGGTGTCATTTGGTACTAGTATGGGCTTTTGTGAAAGAACTTAATATTTTACAGTTGCTTGTAGTAACTGTCCTACACTGGATAATGAAATTTTGCAAAAGTGCATTTTAGAAATAATATTAATTAACAATAATATTATTTTGGATTCCAGTGAAAAGGGCACTACCTAGCTTTTGTGATAATCAAGCAGGAGAACAATTTCTCTTATTATAATGGATGTACCTAAAATTGTACTTCCTTTTATTTACAAACATTTCTTTCTTTTAAAGAGCTAAATTCTGTGCATATATATGTATGACCTGAGTTTGCTGGAGAAATTATGAACTGTAGGATCCCTGTCCTGACTTCCAAAATATCTGAACAATCAGAACCTGAAAATGAAATAGTAAGCACAAGTGAACAGTCAGCCAAGTCCTGAATAATGAAGGAAAAGGATGGGAAAAAGCCTGAATTCAGCCTTGCTGACAGAAGGTGAGAACAAGACCAGCAGGTTTATAGGAATGTCCAGGAATAGTTGTTCTAGATAGCAACATAGAGGCAGAGTGAGAAGCATTTATCACCTTTGATAAGATGAGGGTAGATTTCCTGGGGTTGGTGAAATAATCTCAGGAGAAAGCAGCTGGCTTTCTAGTTGAAGCAAACAGCAAGCAAAAGTAAAGTTCAAGGAGCAGGGCAGGTAACTGGAGTTTGACCAGGGGCTATAAGAGTCAAAGAGAGCCCCCATCAGCAACTACAAGCAGAGAAGAAAGAGAGACTAAAACAGAGAGAAAGATAACAAGAAGCACCAGCTTGCTAAGTTTTTTCCTGACTTGTGTATTTGTTTTTTCTTCAGTTGTCT